>NC_133024.1:82482500-83107500 GCF_048771995.1 Taeniopygia guttata | reverse complement strand
TTTCAGTAGCTAACACAGCACTAACTCCTCTGCACGTAACAAAGGCTTGCTGGCTGCTGACTCTGGTCAAGTGGCATTTCAGTAGCAATGAGGACATCTGATATAGCTTTAATATTTCACTACTCTAATTCAAAAAGTAAATCAGTTGCAGTGCTTTTACAGCTGCTTGGTACATTGGATGTTTTCTAGATTAATCACCACAGAGACAGACAATTTTGATAGACTGACTCTAAGCGATGCTTTGCCTTACTTCATTGGTATTGAGTACCTGCTATTAAATCTACATGGCAGTCTTGTTAGCTTAGTTTAGCTGGAAAGAGCTGCTACTGGGCCAAATTAAGTTAGAGTTTGAACCTTAAAGCATTAATGTCCATCAAAATGGACAGTAGCAATTAACATGTCACTAATTCTAGTACATCCAAAATATTACTGCAACAAAGTAAAGAAAGATAATAATGGGGAAAGTACAAAATAAATAACCCTGCAAATGAAAATTACTTTGCATGTATTAATTCAGCTTTGCTGTTCAGCTTTTCAGAGTCTTGTTTCAATACTGTAATGGTGATACAGAGTAAATATGATTTTGCCCTGTAAGATATTTTTGCCTGTTATGCAAATATTACATTGAAATTTAGCTCTCAGAAGCATCCTATGTATTTTCTTGACACATTCATCCTGGACATGAGAAGAAATGAAAAATGGTGTCCAGTTAGTCTCCATTAACAACCCAACTGGCAACTAAAATAACAAACGATCCATTTGTTCACTGATCAGTGCCTTCTGTAATGAAGGCATCTTGTAAAGCCATCTTTAGTACTTTAAAAAATTCATCATTTAACTAAAGATTGCAACCTTTGAGCAGTCCTGATTTCCCACAAGACTTTTAGAAAGCCATACACACCACATAAGTTCTATTTTCATCACTATAATGTATAGTAATTTGTTATGGACTTCAATAAAAATATATCAGCCAATTTATGTTTGATTTTTTTTTTATTTGGCACAATCTTGAACTAATATTTTATTCTCAGAGTTCTCCAATTCTGAAATATATCTTTGGAATATATTCAAAAGCCAGTGTACTACCAAAGAGCACCAACAAGGTTAAGTACAGAAGAGATTGTACATAAGAGAAAGTGCTTGGATGAGATGTTATAGTCTCTGCCTTCAAAAGTCACATCATTCAAACTCTGCAAACATTTTCTGTCCTACTGTACTGCTATGTCACAGATAAGTCTGGAAAATTTTTATTGCTGCATCTTTTGATTAGAACGTCTCAAAATTACTTAGTTGCTAAAAATATTCACCAGGATTTACAGTATACTGCAAAAGCAGGTGAGTGACCTCCAAAGTACTTTGCAAAAAAATAACTAAAAAAGTCTGAGTGGCAGCAACCAAATGGCTGATGCTGAGACCACCTCTGGACTGCCAAAATTTTAAACAAAACCTATAATCTCAGTATGTAAAAACATTGCAAGAAAAATCTCAGATTATCTCAATGAACTTGAAAATCCTATCCTCTTTGATTCTAGAACAGGTTTACTTGAGTTCAGAATCAATGTCTGGGAGAAGAGCCAGATATTTATGCAGCTGTTGCATTTGAAACTGTACAACAATTAGGTTTAACAGTTTTGCGTATTTTGGAACTCATCCACTTCACAATGGTGACATTGTGGAGATCAAGGACAGAAGAGGGCGGGTTTTACCCACCCTACCATTATTGGAGAGAAGAAACATTTTAGGAGCCTCAGCACTGGCTGCATGCCTTACAGATAAACAGATTTTTATTGCCAGTAATCTACCCTTATAATTAGAGGTGGAATTACATTGCATCAGTTTTTTAAAAAATGGACTGAATAAATATACATTGCAAAACACCTGTTTTAATTTCTAGAATACTTGAACAAAACAAGGAAATTCCTTCTATAATTACCAAGGAATTACATTCCTTAACATCAAGGAGGTAAGAGGTATGGTGACTAGAAGCCCATCTAAAAGGTTAATAATTCAATGTCTGCCTTTACAAGAGGCCTTCCGCCTCTCCATGAAAAAAGAGCAGCTGAAGTGCTCACCTTGTGATTTTTTATTAGAAAGGGTCACAGTTTACATTTCCTGGAGTTCAAGCATGGCCATTTTTGCCTCTGTGTCCAAGGCCTGTTTATACAATTTAAGGGAGGCTGGACTAGTCCATGCCTTGACTCAGAGACTGTGTCACATGATGCATCTGAATGTGTCCAGAGCAAAGACCCAATGGCCTGGAGCACGGCCAGCAGGCTGAATAAATGTCACCTGAAAGCAGCCTGGAAGACACACACTGGGGTCTGAGTGTTCATTCACAGTGGGGGAGGCTTGGGGGGTAGTGGCCTTCTCTGCAGCAGGGGCAGAAGGGAGGCGCTTGCCAGCATTTCAGGCCAGAGTACTGGGAGCTGGGATCAAGCGGCTCAGGTGCTCCAGGTCAGGAGAGCAAAGCTACTGCAAACAGTGGAGTGGGAAGGAAAAGCATGAACCAAGAAGTGGCAATGAACTACAGACCGTAGAACCAGAAAAATTCGAAACAGAAAAGCCTAATGTTGCAGATTCTAAAATGACATTAATAAAGAACTTCAGTGCAACTAAGGATCAAAAGAAGACTGAGACTGTAATTATTGTACTACCCATTTGCAGAGGTGAACAAGAAAAAGCTGGCAAGATATGAGGGTTCCTCTTCACTGAATATTTTCTAATCAATTCCCACAGTGTTACACTATTACCTTCCACATCTTAAATGAACCTAACTTCTATGATTGTATCATGCACACAACTGTAAACATTAATTTCAGAATTATTACATCATCCAGTCCATTTTTTTTTCAATGTAGCATGGGTTGTAAAATTTTATGCTTTCAGGATCAAAAGAACTTGGCATAAAATATGTACCCAGTCTAGATATGAAGCCATCTAGAATCAAAGATGTGTCAGGGTCTGAGTATATCCTCCTCCATTTCCCAGGGGTTTGACTGCTTGGGCCCCAGCTTTTACAGCTGTCCAGCCTTGAACCAGAACTGTAAGAAGTCTCATTGGTGGGACCATTCTTCTCTCCAGAGTTTCTTTCAAGGTGAGACTCTTGTCCTTGGTCTCTGCCCAAGCTACATGGCAGCTCTACCACGCCTAGTGTCTATCAGTGTCCCAGACCTTGACTTGCTGTCTTGATTTCCAGGCCTGACCTCAGACTTGATTCATCATTTCAGTCTTGTACAGTGATCTGGACTGTTGGATGAGCCTGGTTACCCTCACCCCTTGTCAGTGAGGTCACTGCCCCTACTTGCCCTGCTGCCACAGCTCTCTCCCTTCCTTTGCTGGGCAGCTCATGATTGGACCAGGTCTTCCTTTGGGAGTTCTCTCCAACAGGTCGTTACCTCTGCAAAAGAAAATCAAAGAAATACATCTTTGATAACTAGTAACTATTTATTCTTGATGGTTTTTCCCAGCAAGAACTGAAGAACATCAATGCCTCCTCACTATAAGGAAGGGATTACATGTTTTGATCAAACTGCTGTTTGATTTCCTGTAGGGATGTAAAGTAAGTTTTTGAAAATGTTCACTCCCAGACATTTCCTTTTATCTTTCAAATAATTTACAAGCCCTTTTATACATCATTAGCTTTTCAACATGCTTATGAAACATTATGAGCAGAGCAGCATCTCCTATTTCTTTATGTTATATAGAGCACATCATACAGACATCCTGTTCTGTGTCACATTGCCTGTTTCTGGAAGTCCTCTGCCATATCAAGATTGTACATTCAGATGCTTGTTCACTGAGGTGCTTCATCCTACTCACAGCAAACTGCTTTTGACAATACACTCACCCTTCCTCTTCTTTTTCAGCTCCCACCCCCTTCATTGCCTTTTTTGTTCTTGGGCCAAATTTGATGAAACCCCAATTATGCAAGCATGGGTTTCTCTGCCCCATGAGAGTAGGACACTTGTGCTGCCCTTCTGTGTGGCAAATGGTCAGAACAGCTGTGTTGCTTTAATGTGGTGAAGAATTGATGAGGCTGGTTGGAAAAACAAGCTTTGTTATAAATCTGGTTTGTTGAGGAGATAAAGATGCACACAAAGACACTCTGATAAAGGTCAGATGGCCCTACTAGTGCCTCAGTACATGGAGGAAGAGGATCAAAGTGTTTATTCTACCTCTTTTGTCAACTATAAATTTTGACCAAAAGTAGCTGAGACCCTCATTAAGCTCCATTAACATATTAGCTTACTCACCCCTTGAGATGCAAATGAAAGAGAATATGGGACGTGTAATGCACGTATAACCAAATAACACAATTGCTCTATCCTACTGGGATAGACAAAAATTATCGTAAAAAAGGGGAGCTTCAGGCAGAAAGAGGAAAAAACATCTTTGCCTGCTCAAGGTCAGTCAACAGATCATGTCTCTCCTCTTCTCCCAGAAGGAAGCCTTTGCATGAGCTTTGCACCTCCATCTGCATTGGAACACAGCTGTGAATATTCAGTTATAAATATATAGCATGATTAGATCTTACTAATCTTTCTATGGTAACACATATGAACACTCTGTACATTAACTACCCACAATCCTGAACTTGCTTGCCTGGTGCTTCAATAAATTCATGAATCTGGAATGTTTGTGGTCCTTACTGAATTGATCAGATCTTCAGTAAAGCTATAGCAGTTTTTTACCTGTTATTTTGCCTAGCATCAGTGTAAATCCAACACCTAGTTATCCAAAAATAGCTGATAAGATGTCTTAAGGCCAGACAAACATTAACATCTCATTCTTCCTATAATTTCCAAAGTGTTTCCAGATGTATTTGTATATCTAATGCAGACATTGTCTCAAATAACTTTGTAAGAATTAACTTAGACCTGCTAATTCCAGAGCATCCATGGAAAGGTGATTCTGAAGGAATCCTAATTCCACATCTTTTGACTCCCAGAAGAAAGAATGGAGATTTTAATGATACCATGAAGTCATAGGAGCACTGGAGAAGGCAACCAGCACAATGGGATACACACAGCTGTTGGATGGAGCTGCTCACATAGGCTCTATGGAGTTGACAGACTGGAATTTAAATCTGCAGCCCCAAAGGGCTGACCATATGAAAGCTGTAAGACAATTCAGGTAACCATTATACACCTAGGTCTGCACCACTAACAGGTTGACACTACAAGGCTTGGGCACAAAGCCTTCAAAAGTTATAGGCAGGAGACTTCCAGAACATGTCCTCCCTTTCATACACACATTATGGCCTTTTTACACAAGATTTACTGGCTTGTATAGTACGCTGCACAAGAGATATCAGGGCAGCTCTTAAGCATTTGTTCTTCTTTGTGCCAGAGAAGATGGAAATGGTGCTGCTTCACTAGCCCCTCATCCATCTAGCCTTACCTACTAGATAGAGACAGGGCTAATAGAGCTATCTACACCCATTGGCCAGTATGACTTAGATTTTTTTTGTTTCAATCATAATGAAAAATAGGTTGAATTTTTTCTTTAAAATAAAGAAGCTCAGCCTATTTCCCTCAACCATCATCTTTCCACAATCCCTTCCACTTTATCAAAACATCCACACAATTATGCTTCAGACTGGTTTATTTCTTAATATTTCTTTTAGCCTCTTTAAGCTACATTTCTGGAATCAATGCCAGAACTAGCTGTCTTTCTAAGAAAATTAATTTGAGTCATATAGTATCCTGGCTTCCTGCTTTTATCTCTCTATTATGCTTTTCAGAGATATACATTTGTTTGTGAATGTTTTGAGAGCTCAGCTCTCTCTTAATTTAAATGAAGCTATAATTCATGTGTTCTGGTGTGACTTTAGGATGCTGAATTGTATCCCCATCTGTCTGTTTAGCCCAGAAATAAGTTTTGCACCTTTAAAACTATATCTGAGAGTGAAAGGGGGAAGAAGGAGAGGTGGTGGAATGTCTGAGGCAGTTGTATTCAAGAACATTAGAGAGAAGAGTTTTCCTTCTCACAGACAGTGTTGTCTGCAGCATGGACATGTGGGAGAGAGCTCTCCTTTGCTTTTTAGTTAGTTTTATTTTAGCTACCTGAGGCAGAGATGTTCCCTGGACTGTGGTTTTTCTTTTTCTTGGAACTGTTCAAACCTGCTCTGGACTGAAAACCCAGAAAAACACCAGGAGCCTGTGGCCCGTCGGGGCCCAGGATGTGGCATCCAGCACAGGAGGGACTGATAAGAGACTAAGCAAGCCAAGTCACCCCACAGAAAGGACTTTCTGAATTTTCCATCTCTTCAGAACAGCAAGAGGTTCCATTGTTTAATATTATTCAGTTTTTATGTTTGTAAATATTTTGCTTACTAAGTAAACCATTTTTCCCCACTTTTCTCCAAGGAAGTCTTTTCCCGAACCAGTAGGAGAAGGGGCCACCTGACTGCTTTCTAGAGGGACCCCTTCTGGAGTTTCCTCCCAAATTTGCCCTAAACCAGGACATCATCTTTCACTAGTCTTGTAACTGCAGGTGTTCCTGCAACAGACTTTAAGAGTTAATTGAGAAAGGACAGCCATTATAATTGCAAAATTCACATTATCCTAGGAGCCTCAACCTATTTTAGGCTAGATTTAGCCTAAAATCATGTTTTATATTGTTGAAATACTCTTAATTACTGTCAAAATTGTCTTGAGTCCCTGAATTGGGAAATGGCTGGATCCACTTCTGGCATGAAAGGCAAAGAAAATCAAGATTTTGCCTGCTGTTGCTCTGGCTGGCTGGCTGACTGTGTATGATGGCTCAAACAGTGGCAAACGTTTGTCCCAAGACCAAGACCACTCTGGAGCTGACTGGCCAACTTTTCTCCCAGAAGATGCCTCACAAGAAAGACACCTTGTTCTCTGACTGTGCTTTATCCTCACCTGTCATGAAGAGGCAGAGCAGAGAGCAGCACATGGCCTGCATGAGTCCCAGCCCAGCTGCTGCTCTGGGCACCTCTCGTGCACTGTTTCTGCTCCTCCACTCTTCAGTTGTAATGCAGCACATTTTCAGCAGCCTCAGATATTGCTCCTGCTTCATCACAGTAAAGACTGAGCCAAGAAATGTAATTATTGATTTATATGTAAGATACCACTATGAGCAGGAAAACAAATGATTCAGTGCCTCTGCCAGCATTGGTCTTACTAAAATTGTTGCATGAGTTAATTTTTTACCTCCATCCTCTCAGAGATAATCAGGTCCTTTTCTAGTCCAAAAAGGAGATAATGAATCTAGTTGGAAAAAAAAAATAAACTTCAATCTATACTTGGAATTTGAGGAGAAAAAGGGAAAAAAGGAATTATGAAAAAGGAAAAAGCATTTTTCGTTCAAATAGGTCTCATTTCCATGTCATTTACTCATACAATAATGTTACAGGAACTGGATTTTGGGGTGGAAAGACTATTTATGAGGAACAGGAAAGAATTCTTGCCTGTGTTAACAGCAATTATCCTCAAGTTTTATTTTTCCAGGGGAGGAAGAGGCTATTAGAGATGTGTTTACCTGTGAGTAAGAAGCAGCAAGGGCTGTCTGTACCTGGCTGGCCTTCTAGGCACCCTTGTTCTCTCACACTGTGCTACCAGGGACTTCCCTGCCTGTGCTGGTTTTAGCTTCTGCTATAGATCGACCCAGCCTCTCAAAGGCACATCCATTCTCCTCAGCGTCATCCACTCATTCACTAAAAGAAAACCTCCTGCAAATCCTGCTCCTCAAAGGCAATAAGTGCTCCAGAAGATAATTCAGCTTCAACATTTGCAGACAGCAAAGGGTCCTTGAGCAGCAAGGGGATAATTAACTGTTGTCATCTAATCCTGCTGTCTTCAGCCTCCAATCTCCTTTCTGCTAGCCTGTGCTTTGGGCTTTAGGGAAGGGCCTGAAAGAAACCTGGACAAATGGAAATTCCCAGTTGACACTTCCTTTCTTTAGATCCTTTCCCCTCAGTCTTTAGGAGTAACAGGCTACATATATATTTGCACATAGGTTAATACTGTAAGGAATCATCTACATTTGATTCTGTCTCAGTGTTTGATGCATCATTGTTTTATGCTTTAGCTTTGTTAACCACACAGGTCTTCTGTTAAGTTTCTGTTAAGACAGAAATATCATAACAGTAATATTGCTTACAGTTCAATTCTCAGTACAAGAAACTGTATCAAAAAATAAGATCCTCTAATTTTAACTCAGTCTCCCTTGGGCTGAGACTGAGAAGTTTGAGAAGAAATGCGTTGTTCAAAGTTACAAGAAAGTGAAACAACTGTATCAAACATTGCATAGCTGATTATTTTTTCAGCACAGACTAGACCACAAACATCTTGCACGTTAGTGAGCACATACACACGGTACCAAAAATTACCAGTTAAGAGCAACAAGATACCCAGCCTATCCTTTGAAACAGACCAAAAGCCCCACAGGCATCAAGCACTGTGAAGCCCTGAAGCTCTTTCAGTAAGAGGAACAAGTAAATCCTTTGTTCTTCTCCAGATGTTTCTCTTCTCACAGATATATCTAAGACTGTATTCCACCTGAACATCAATGGTGTTTTCAACACTATAATTTCACCAGTTACAATTCCAGTGGCTCAATATTCCTGGAATAAACATGCCAAATGGCTTCTGTGTGAATCTTCTGTGATAACCCAGCCTCAGATCTGCCAGGTGAACCACATTAAAAAGACTTGAAAATGTGTCCTACAAGCTGTGGAGTCTCTCCCATATCCCTGAAGTCTAAAGGCACCTCACAGTCAGGATTTTTCTTAAGCAAATGCAAGGGCATCCAGAGAAGAGTGTATGGGAACTCACTCCCATGACCTCTGATGCATGGTTATGGGACTACCTTCTGTGGAGACAGACTCCCCATTTCAACCAGAGTTTCTTGCCCCTCTCCATACTTCCTTCAGCCTTGACTCCCTTTCTGCCCACTTTGCCTGCCAATTTGTTCTGCTGGTACAGAACAGGAGCCAGTCCCTTCTGCCTTGCTGCCACAAGGACCAGTGTTATCAAAACTCAGCGCTGCAGAGGAGGCAGCTTTCCTCCCTGCTGCCCACAGACATGAGTTTCTCTTAGGTATTTAACACACAGTAATCCCATGTTGAAGCACAGGTAAGTTAAAAATAATTCCACTAAAGGGATACTACTTCATACTCATAGTGGCATTCTCCATTTTCATAGTCACATAGTGGAAGATTAAAATATATCAAGACCTGTAAAATGATCAAAAATATTTCAGACACCTTAGCCCTCCCCTGCCATAAAGGATGGGAGGAAACCTACATGCTGGTGTAATCAGTCTATACAGGAACAGCAAACCATATAGTACAGGTACAGCTGCTGGCCTAAGGAAGCTATTCTGAAATGGCTTAAAATGAGATTTGCCAGGGTTTGGGGTCAGCTCTTGCCTTTGTTCTGAAGGATTAAGTGAATTATCTCTCTGAAAGGAACATAAAGTATTCCTTTCATATTTGCGTTCAAGAACCTATTTTTTGCCTATTTCACAAGAGCTGCCTGTGTATTTGAGCTTTCCAGTATCTTGCCCTTGAGTGAGTTATAACTTATAAAAATTCAGATTCATGCTGGGCAAGAAAGGGAAGAGGACCCTGGGAACCAAGGGCTGCAACGCTGAGAGCTGAAAGTATTTGGCTGATGATTTGCAACAGATGGCTTACCTTAAACACTGCATTTCCTTCCCTAAGTGTATAGAAAATTATTTAAGGCATTACAACAAGGTTTTTAATATAGCACTGATGCTTTCCTATTTAAGAACCTCCAAAATGTTGGCCTACTGCCCAAGAATTCAGAATAGGCCTCTCTTCAGTGCAAGTTTAGGATTTACAAACCCATCCACCTATTTCCTTTGTGACAGAGCTCCACATTGTGGGAGCAACGTGCACAGAAGCAACAAAAACAAGGGATTCTGAGAAGAGAAAGCATTATCCAAAATTTACTCTGCTATTTCACTAATCAGTTTTTTGCAGTAATAATGTAGGCAAAAACTCTAATCTTTCCATTTTCAAAGACAGTAGACTTACTATAACAACATTGTTTTATCCTAGTCTTCCCAAGCATGTTAGATGCAGCACAGAAATGGGGAAGAAGAGAGCCGTCCAAGTCCAATCAACTATTTAAATACAGACCCAGCTAAACTGATGGTAAGTTTAGATGTCTTGTAACCACAGGCACGGATCAGCATCCAGAAACAGCTAAATCTCAAGCTAGTAAATGTGTTCATCTTGCTGAAGCAATGATTTACTTTAAAAGTGCATGTGTTAGAATTTTCTGTGATGTCATTTCATACCTGTTTAGTTTCTCTATGAATTTTAGACTTTAAAATGTAAACAGCATATTTACCTCGATTATTTTTAAGAAAAGTTAATAAAGGGGGTACTGCCTATTAGTTATCTAAAATGAAGGATATGAGACTCAGAATGCAATGACCTTTAAAAATGAAGTTGCTCAGTACCATAAAATTTTGTTTGTATGCCATGACTGGGTGACATTTTGTTGTGCCAATTTTGTACTTTACAAAAACTTCAATTAAAAAAAAATCTTCCAGCCTGTTAGGGACAGTGGTCAGCCTATTCTCTGTAACAATTTTTTCTCAGGAGGCCAAATTCTGAGCCTGTTGGGTAATGTCAGAATTACCGCCTTTCACCACCATTGGTGACACATTTTCTTGCTGGGGAGCAGGATGCATGGCTCTGGAAGAGCTGCACTGACTGCCAGGGAGCAGCAGCAGCAGAGCTGCTCTATCAGGGAAGGCAAGCCAGGGCTGAGGGTGACCACTGGGCAGGCAGTGCCTTCTCCAGCAGGGCACAGTCCCTAGGCTGGGCAAAGGCAGGGTGACAAATCAGTCTCAGTCTTGGAGATAGAGCAGTTCAGGCATGTCAGGGAGGTGGCTGGGAGCACACACTGCTATGAAATAGCTCATAGGCCCTGACAGCAGTACAGGAGAGTCCAGACACCTCACAGGTGTTGAAGAAAATGACAGTCCTGTCCATCTGCACCCCTAAGCCATCTGACAGTTTTCAACTTCTCCAAGAAGGGTAGATCTCTGCCTCATAGTAGTCTCCTTCTTGACTCCTTCTTGTATAGGTTCAGTGCTTCATAGGTTTATGATGCAATATTGCTATATCAGCATACACTTTCACTAGAGGGTCAAATCAAAAGGCTAAATTTGGGCATTTCTTGTCTGAAACACCATTTAAAACATACTTCATGTTTAACCCGCATGGGCCATCTAAACTGTCCAGACTTTCAAACAAACTTTACCATTAAGCTGCTGATTCACTTTGTAAGTATTTCTTACATGGAAGAAAAATAGTTTCACAGCAAGGACATTGTTCATTTAATTCTAGCATATAAGTATGGGGTCAAAAATATTTATGTTGCATAAAAGTTCAATAATCTATATTACTCTCCCATTTCCTCTACATTTCATTTTAGGAAACCTTTTGCAGCAATATTTAAGTGTCTTACTAGAAAGGAGATAGAAAACACAAGGCTACACCCTTTCAAAAACATTAGTCATTGGAACACAGGTAAGTAACCAAAAATACCTAGAGGAGTAGATTAGAAGAGTTTGAAGCTTGAAAACATATCCTAGAAAAAAATAATCCATTACAGAAAAAGCAGAGAGGGAGCTCTGAAACCTCAGACAAGGAGAGGGAAAATTTTTCTGTTAAAATTTGAACAACAAGGGAAGACAGCAGCCAAAATTACAGTTTTCCTGGCTGTTAGGTCTTGCATGAATGATGCAGATTGTGTTTCATGTCATGCGGTGACAGGACACAGACCTAAGGCTCCCTCTGTTGGAGGGAGCACCGCCGAGCACCACCCCAAAGGACAGGGGGGCTGAACAACAGCAGTGCACTGCAATAGTCACACCCAAGTTACTGCCAGGCAAGTCTGACAGGCTGGACAACTGCCAGGAGGGGACAGAGAAGGTGGGGAGATGATACCTGTAATTTTTTCAGAGCAGATATCTATTCTGCCAGCTTCCCTAGCTTGTTCCCTGGGAGTCAGACAGGTACTAGCACAACTTGGCCCCTACAGAGGTATTTCCTGTGATAAAGGAAAACCCCCATCACATATGCACACAGTGGCATTCACACAGTGGCATTTGGGCATTCAAATGTTGTCTTGCTATTTTGGAGTGCAGAGAAGTGCTGCTTTTCCCTCTGCAGTGTGGAAGGAGATGCACTGAGCCAGCAGTCCTCAGATTGCTTTTCTACATCCATAAGTGTGTTCTGCATTTTGGATGCTCCTCCCACGTAAGAGCTGCTTTTGGTTTGGAGGGATGCAGGGTGAGTGCTGGCTGGAGTGTAGCAGGGAAGATGGCAAGCAGAGAGCAGATGGAGAAGGGGACAAAGTAGCCCCTGACAGCCAGGCTGAGGAAGGACTCAGGAGAAGGCTGTAACTGCTGCAAGCCACAGAGCCAAATCAGCACCCCTGAGCAGGACAAAGAGACAACAGAAGAAGAAGGCTTTTCCCTGCAGCTCTCAAAATCTACAGATTGCCTCAGCCATACTTTTTTAGTGAAGCCTGTCTTTCACCCAAAGGGAGCTTTTTAAGCACTTTGCTCCCAGGTAATTTTCTTGCTTTCCTACCTCCCTGCTCATTTTTCAGCAGCTCCCCAGGGACAGGCCATCTTCCTTCACCAGAAGATGTATTCCCCAGATCCCTAATGAGGCATCCATTATCAGTTTTAGAATAGTTGTGCTAAAATGCCTTGTCTTCTCCAAAGATCATAAACAGTAGCCCACAGCCCAGCATCCAATTAATTAATTAAGATGTGTAATTTTAGTGAAGAAAATTGTTGTCAAGCAATGAGAAAACCAGGCAGGATAAGAAAAGCAAACATAAACCAAAACAAAACACCCAGGGAAAAAAAAAAAAGTGAAAGTGTTGACTCATATTCGTTATTAACTCAAGGCCTCAAGAGAACAGTTGTGATGTGAAAGTTAGAAAAGGCAGGTAGAAGACAACAGGTCATCAATACAGAGAATTACCCTGCTCCAAGGAGTGACAAAGACTGATGTTTTCCCACATGATGACAATGGTGTGACCAAGAAGAACATGTTGCCCTGGGGTGCTGAGGCTTGCATGCCAGATGTGTTAGGCCTATTTATCCCCATGGTTATTTATCCCCATGGTAGCTTCCTACTGTGCACGTTCACCAAGGAATAATTGCTGGGTACTCAAAAACCTGTATGCTCTTGTTTGCAATCCTCTGTGCAAGGATGAAGATGCCCTAACATAAGCGAACCAGGGGAACAGAAGGCTCACAGTCCAGATGCTCAGGTGGCACTTAAGTGTGCCACTTTCCTCTCACCACACTGCTGTTAGTAGGTTCACTTGCCCAAACTTAAATACTGAGAAGAGCTCAGTTCTGAATCTCAGAGCCTAATTGTAATGCGTTCATTTCACAGTTCAGATCAGCAAGTGTTCACAAGTATTTACTTTAGCACTACTGCAAATAGCAGGTGGTTTGTTTTCTTACTTGCTAGAAAAAAAACACTTCCATCCACTTTTTCTCAGCACCTCAGCATGGGGATCATTTCTTCGAGCCCCTGTGTGGTGGTAGCTCACCTTGCAGCAGCAAGGCAAGCTATGGCTTTGATTCTGCTATCATTGTTTTTTCCATTTAGATCCGTTGATAATTTTTTGCTTTTTGAGGAAATTTTAACAGCCATGGCTGAAAGCCTTCCCTGCTCTAATATGGCAGATGTTTCAGCACCTGTCCTTGTCCCTGGGTATAACAGAAGATGTTAAAAGGAATGGCAGGAGGGGGAGGGGGGCAAAACAAACAAAACAAACAGATAAAACAATGATTTATTTAAGGTCCCAAAGAGGGAAGTCTCCCAATATCAATTTTGGGGTTGGCAAAACTGAAGTCAGCCAAACAGAGTCCAAAAGAAACATTAAGGTAGAGAATTATTCTGTCCCAGCTACTGTCTAAAACTCAGACAGGAGGGAGCTTCAGGAGCTCTGGCTGTTCTATTGCTGAAGTAGCAATTATCTTATCTTCCTTTCACAGTGCTATTATGCAGGCAGTCTCATTTGAAGGAAAGATGTTCTGAAATAAAAGATTTTTTAATTCTCTTTTGTTCACAGGTTCCTTTTAAAAACTCTTGTTTTCTTCTGTTTCCTTTTTTAAAGTGGCATTTATTTGACAAAGGTACCTTAAAATTTCATTGAATTTAAGATTAGATCATTAAACTTGAGACACTATTATTGTTATAGTCATCTATGACTCTCTACCACAAGATCTCATTTCAGCAGTGGTTATCATTAAAATCATAATTAAAATACTCTTAATCAGTAAAACTAGAGACAGTATGATGTACATCAAAGACCATTTTATCTCTCTGCAGCCTATACACAGGAAGACTTGCCTTGAAGGTGTCTGCAGTATTTGCTGGATATCTCACATAGCCAGTAAGCATTTCTTGGCACTTCAAAGTTAGTGACAGGTAAGCACAGGGATTCCTGTTCTCCAAACTGATTCTGAAAGTTTACCATCTAATACCTTTTGTTCAAAAGCCAGTTGCTGTCAGGGTGCCAGTAATCACAATCTCCATATATCCTGGACAAATATAACACTGTGACAATTATCAGTAGAACTGTGAGAGGGACCAAACCCTTTGGAGTAAGTATTTGAGGAAAAAACATTATCAAATGAATCCTTAAGACAGATGTATGTCAAAGAGAGCCTCAAATACATAAACAGAATAGCTGAAATAAGAAGAAACTCAGTAATTCAGTTGTCCCATTCCCTTGTTCCTCATCTGCTAAGGACAAGAAACATGGCTTCCAATTTCACCTAAGTAGTCAGCATTCCTGTCAGCTGCTTTGTATGAAGTCAGACCAAACTCAAACCAAACATTTTAGTCATCATTAAAACCCCAATTATGTTAGGATCCATGATGTACAACAAGGCATTAATATTGACCTATCACATAAGAGGTCCTTTAACTTCTATGAAAATTACTTTTCAGCATGGACATTGACAGGATTTAGAGAAGATAACTAAGTTTCCCTAGAAGGTGACAATACCATTCTGACCTCATCTGAGATCTTGATGCCACAATTAATAGAAATGAATATAGCCATGTCTTATTAAAAGGTGCAGATCAGCATGTGCAATGATTGTGCCGTTAGATGAACATCTGCTGAGCACAGTAAGATTAACCTCATGCCAAATGGTTTCCTTCCAGCATAGGTCAATAACTACAACAGCTGGCTTTCATTACAACTCTTTAACCAGATGTTTTATATATTAAACTCTATTTTAAATATTAAGTACTGTCCTGGTTTCTGCTGGCATAGAATTAATCATCTTTCAAGTAGCTGGTAAAGTGTTGTGTTTTGAATTTAGTATGAGAATAATGTTGATAACACATAATCTTTTTTAGTTTGTGCTGAGTAGTATTTATACTAAGTCAAGGAATTTTCAGCTTCTCATGCACTGACAGCAAGAAGGCTGGAGGGGCACAAGAAGTTGTGTGGGGATACAGCTGGGACAGCTGCTCTTAACTGGCCTAAGGGATATCATATCCCATAGCACAGGGTAACATGGTCAGCATATAAACTGCTGGGGAAAGGTGGCCCAGGGTCCCTGCTCAGGACATGACTAGGCATTGGTCAGCAAGGGGTGAGCAACTGCTACACATCTTCTAGATATTATCATCATCACCATCCCCATCATCCCCATCATCATCATCATCAATCATCATTTTCTTTCTCTTCTGTCACATTAAACTGTCCTTATCTCAACCCATGAGTTTTCTCACTTTTACTCTTCTGATTCTCTTTCCCACCCTGGCTATGTGGTTCTTCATTGCTAGATGGGGTTAAACCACAACAAATATTAATTACTGCAGTAGCTGTGTCTGCAGCTGCCCTTATCTGCAGCAGATCACAGAAAGCCTCCTTCCATCATGGACTATCTGGGAGACTCTCCCTAGAAACAGTTTGCATCAGCCTATGATCATTTCTTCAGCTAGAACTCTGTTTAGGCCATTAGTTGGGAATTCCAGCATCTCTGCATTGTTCTCCCAGAGCAGATAGACTGTTTCTTTGTGCTCCCAGATGTAATGATGAGTGAGGTTTCAAATGTAGCTTTGCTGCTGGGAAGGTACATATTTAGTCAATAGAACATATTACTATGGTGGCATACTGCAAACACCTGGAACTAAATAACCAGGTCCCAGGAGCACAATGGCTTTACAGTTTGCAAATGCATGGTCAGTTGAAAGTGAAGCTTCAAGAGGAAAGTAGTTAAATAGGGGCCATTTTCATGGTATCCTATTGTTTGGGAAAAAATCAAATTCAGATATATTGCAATGCATTTTCAGTTTCCCAACAACAGTGACCAGTGAAAACCCATTCAAAAGCACTCACATAAAAATAAAATTTATCATTACATTCCAGCTTCAGAGTACAGTTTGCGCTCAAGAGTACAAAGATTGATCTCTGAACTGCCAGCTGGTTGCAATATTCCTTGAGGTGTTTGCTAGAAAAGATGTTTTGCCAAAGAATAATCAAAAATCCATACTAGAAAATCCATCCGTACATTGTTGGAACTACCCAGCAAGTCTGACAAGTGAGTTTACTTGATTAATTAGAGTGCCTCAAATGTTCCTCACTTGAGAGAATTTTAATTTTTCAAAACTCCAAGGTATACCCTAAAATGTAGTCTTCACTCATGGAATTCAGCAGCTGGCCAGCTTAACAGGAAGAGACTTCCTGTAACCACAGGTAGACCACAGGTAATTCAATTATTACTACGCTTTATTTGGGTATGTAACATATGAAGCAAAATAGGTCACCATGTCAAAGTTTATAAAACATACAGACAACACCTGTAAGTCTGAATCACATGCCAGAACTCCCATTATCTGAAATAGAAGAATAGTATGTCTATTTAACAGACAAGGTATGGGAAAGACAGGCAAATTCTTCACTGAGAGATTGTAATAAAGCCGGAGGCGGGGAGGACTTTAGGATGATTGTGATGACCATGACTTGGAAGCCCAGTTGTAAAGGTTCATGCTAAAATACTGTGCTGGGCTTTTACCACACTCCTAATACAGGAGGAAACGGAGCTGGATCTACATATGCTATACTCATCACATTAAGATTTTGTAATCAACTTTTGGAAATCAGCATAGAAAAGAATGTCCTGGTCAGAGTTTGCAATTAATGTAGGTGAACTATAACATCTGCTACAGGATTAACTGGGAAATTTCTGCTTTCTTCTGTGTTCCCTAGTCATTCTGCGGAGCAAACGTGAGCAGACATGATGTTAATTAGCATGGATTCTCTGCAGCATGATCATGCACACTTATCAGAACTAGCTATCTGACTTCTGCCTGCTGCATGAAGGACAGGTTTTCTCTGAAGAGATCTGTTTTCCTTGCAGGAAAGCTGAAATGGTATGGTCTGCTTGCAGCAGTCTTGCCGTACTTCCTGTGTCAATAACTTAAAATCAGTCTTGCACCACCTCTTCAGGATGCTGAGATTCTCCAAATACCAGAACTATGTGTGGCCACTGTCATTTAGCAGAGAAGTTGTTTTCCATGGGCAAAAGTGGCAGCAAGCCTTCATTACTCATTCAGACCAGACCTGCGCATCACTAACAAGCTTCCTTGCACCAGCCTTGGACCCTTTGAAAAATGAAACCACCCTCACTTTCCTGCTTAAGACTGCTCTGAGTTGCGTTGATTTGCAGCCTGTTCTGCCCTTGAAGAGAGCTGGTGTATGCCAAGGGCTACCCTTCCTCTTGTAACCCATAGGACAGAGACACCACAGAAGCTTGTGTGAGCTCAGTATTGCAGATAGAAAGCAACATTTCACTGCAGTCCTAGACAGTCAAATTCAGTCACCAAGGCTGAGCTTAATTTTTAGTTCCAGCTGCAGAGGAGCCAGTCTTGTGGCCATTGTCAACAGTGCAGTAGAACTCAGCACTACAATTTCATTTCACAAAGATCACTCTGGATTTTAAAAGCCCAAATCTGGGCCCAAAGACTCAACAAATCCCTTGTTAATGAAACAAAGAACCAAAAAGCTGACAAGACCCATCTTTGCAGAGCAGTACATTTCAGCAGGCTTCCATTCATTCTCCCATCCATAAATATCTATGCCCATAGCAAATCAAGAGCTGGACTGCCACAAAGGTTCAGGTCCCTTCCCTTCCTTTCCAAAGCAAGACCACCCGCACCAGTGATGTCACACTTATACCAAAGCCATTTTTTATACTCCAAGCAACTGATCAAGACTGCCTATAAAGGATTTTTAGGTTTCTTTTCTGGCCTAGGTTCAGTGGATCATTACACAAGTCTTCATATAACTGCCCTTACTTTGGTCTTTGGTTCTCAAGAGCTAGAAAAGTAGGATTGCTGCTGCCTTCTCACTGTCTAGTTTGCAATCTCAGTTCCTACTGCTTCAGTTGCTGGCACAGTGGATCTTTATAGTGCTTCTGCCAAGGAGATTTACTGCTGTTGTTTCAGGGTCTGATTGAGCTGTTGGTAAACTTCCACTCTGCTCTCACAGCTATTTTATAAGGAGCTTCAGATTAACTTCCGGGCTCAGTTACTGTATTTTCCTTCTATGCCAGATACAGAATTATGTGATTTTCCTCTAGCTTTGATAAAACAGCCCAACAACTGATTTAATTTAAAGAAAATCTTTTTTGTACATAAACCAAACATAACAGAGGAATCCAAGGCACTACAGAGGAAGTAGTCAATTCCTTTAGATTAGGCACGAGCATTTTTCTTCCTTCTAAAATCAGGGAAAAAAACCATCCTAATCACAAAAGGTCCATTGCCCCTGAAAAAAAAACATGGCATCACCTCTACCAACTTTGCACACTCACTTTGAAATCCAGCTTACCTCAATCACTCATCCCACCCTTTGGAGACTTACAAATTCTAACAAATACTCCTCCTACCTCTTGGCTGACCCTAAATACCCATGCTAATGGAGGGGAGCAGAGTTTTTTGGAGGAAATGCCACATAAATCTGAGGTTCCTCCTATGCAATTTGTGTGTTCATGAGACATCAAGCTGATATGACATCAGTAATACTGAGCATTGCAAGGTCAAAGCCAAACTCACCCAAAGGACTACATGACACAGCTTGGGCAGGAGAAATGATGCTATCACAATGAAACTCAGCCCCAGAAGACTAGATGGACCTAAGGAGTTTATATGTTCCATATATTTAATAGTTTAAAAAAGGTCATTTTATTTCCATTCAAATAATGATAACAGCTGTTTTCATTGAGGTACTTTTATGTCTTGGTCCAAATTATTTGTAAACTTAATAATGCAGATATTGGGTGATGTCAGGCTGTTTTTCAAGATATTTGCAAATTTAATATTTATCATTGCTGCACATATTGAGTCTATGACTAATCCTTAGGAACATTATACCTATTATATGGCAAGTGCAAGAGTAACTACTGAATAAGGCAGATTAGGTATGTTAGAATTGCCTATCCAAATACATACTTTGGAAAGACATATATAAGATTTATAAGTAGGATATTAGATTTATAAGTGAGATATTAAAATGACATGGTTGGAGTGGGCTGGATTGAAATGAACTGTTTCCTTGAGACCTCTGGTACCTGCTTTTGTCTTAGTTCAACCACACCAGAGAGAGATTTTGAGTATAAAAATTGGCCAGGTTTGAGCTGTGTTTAGAAACTTGCCTGATAATTAGATGCAAAGGCTGTTAAATATATATTATTTTTCCACTGTGCAAGCATAAATTATTTCCTGTAATAAATTTTTCTGTACATGTTACTAGGCTGTATATAGATCAGAAATGGATATTTATAATTAGCCTGTATTTGTCTTCACCTCCATCTTTGTTTCCAAGTGTTGCTATGGATAACTGTACTTCCACCTCCTGTGTACTCAATTTGCAGGTCTTGTGAGTCTCACAAGGATGAATCCTCTCTTCTATTACATTCAGTATTGATACAATGACCTGATGAAACAACCTAGGTGAAAATATGGGCAGTACCGCAGTAAGTATCACATATCCTGCCATTAAACCTTTAAAAAATCATCACACTGTTCTTGTGCCTTCCTAGGACAGCTGCCTCAAGCAGTGTAGGCAAATCAAGAAATACGCAGACAAGAAAAATATTTCCAGGAATTTGCTTCTTTTCTAAACTCGTATTTCCTGGGAATGCCAAAATACATGCTAAGAACCATGCCCAATTGCTAAAAATTACAAAAATGTCCACTTTCATTTATATTAAGCCAAGATACCATAACTCATTTCCTTAGATGGATGTTGCCACAGGAATGCATTATGGATTGATTTATTTCAACATGTATCTAGAAATAGTATGAACTGCAGTGAGATACCTGCCACAAAATATTTTGCTGAGCAAGGAAGATTACTTTCATCTCAGCACTTCATCTTTGAGAGACTGAGTTCTCTCAAACAGAAGTGGCCCTGTGATGGCCCAGCAGTATTGCTGCCAGAGGGATCTCCAGCCCACCTCTGCAATGGCAGGATGTGTTCTGTTCTTGCCCTCCTTGGAAGATGCTGAGTGATAGCTGAGAGAGGAGGTTCATAAATGCGAGCATCTGACCTTGGCTGCCATTAGAAGAGAGTGAACTTGTTTCTGGAAATAAAAGTGGATTCTTGGATTTACCGCAGGAGTGATTATGTGTCCCCCAGTTTTCAGGCAATGTGCACGACTCCCGGCAGAGGCCAAGCTTTCCTAGTGTGTAGCCACACAGTGCCTGGCTGAGCGTCCGGCTCTGCCCCTCACATTGACCTGGCAGGGTGGATGGAGCCGCAGCTCCAGGTCACTAAGGGCAGCCTTGACCCCCGCCTGGCCCTGCCGTCGCAACATCCCACCGTCGGGCGGACCGGGGAGCCAACGTGAATTTTTAGAAACCCCACGGGAAAGCGAGAGCGCTGGAAAGAAGCGCTGCTCCCACACCAGAAACACTGGCCCGGCGGGACTCGTCTGTCCTGCGCAACATCTAACACAATATAACCCTCTGCACGTCTTCTCGCGTCCCTCTGTCTTTCCGCATCCTTTCGCCCTGCTGTCATCCTCTCCTCCTTCCACATCCCTGTGCACATTTCTCCACATCCCCCTGGCCTCCGCATCCCCCTACACGCCGTCCCGCACCCCTGCCCGGTGTGTCCCGGCGCCGCGGGCCCGGGCGGCAGCGGCAGCGGGGGCGCGGGCAGGGCGGCCCGAGCGGCCATGACGTCACCCTGCTGCCGTCCCCGCGCGGGACGCGCGCCAGGAGCCGCGGCCGCCGCCGCCGCCCGGAGCCGCCCCCGGCGCGGCGCAGCGCGGCGCAGGGCGGGTCCCGGCGCAGAGCCGCTGCCGGCAGCGCTGGGCCCGGGCGGCGCCGCGCCTGCAGCTCTCGCCGGGGCCATGCGGATGGCGGTCGGTGCGGCAGCGGGCGAGGGGGCGGCGCAGAGCCCCGGCCCCGCCGCCGTGTCGCTGGGCTTGAGCGTCGCCGTGGTCTCCAGCCTGGTGAACGGCTCCACCTTCGTCCTGCAGAAGAAGGGGATCGTGCGGGCCCGCGGGAGAGGTAGGGGCACGGCGCTGCGGTGGCGGCGGGGGGGAGCGCCCCTCCCCGGGCTCCCCGGCCGCCCTCCGCACCCCGCGACCCCCCGGTAACCTCCCGGGTGCGCGGGGCCTCGGCTGCCCCGGCCCGGCTCCCGCCCTCGGCCCGCAGCCCTTCCCCGCGCTGCGGCGGGGCCGGCCCGGAGCCGGCAGCGCTGCCGAGGGACCCGGCCCGCCCGAGGGGCGAGCAGGACGGGCTGTGTCAGAGCCCGTGTGGGGGGTGGCCGTGTCGCCTGGTGTGCGGGACACCTTCCCGGCGTCTGCACCGGGAGCCGGCTTCAGTTTGTCACCTTAAGCGCGGTTGACATCAGAGGTCCGTGGCTGGATGGAGGCACAAAAGGGGGGTGATGAATGAGCGGAGAGGCGGCAGATGGGGGTCAGTCGGGATGTATTAGCGGGGGAGCAGCGAGCGGTTGTTAACTGCGCATCAGCAACAGCTGTATGATGTATGGTCAGCGCGCTGGGCTGTCACGCTGTAACACAGCACTGGGAACTTGTGTGTTGTCTGCACTTCTGTCCATACACAGGTTCTAATTTTTCATGTACTTGTGGGACTTTACCACCAGTTTCTGTGGTAAAGTTGTTTTGGATAGTTTCCTGCCATGAACAGCACCAGCACATCTCGTCGCTTGTTTATTCCAGCGCTTCCAGAGATACATGCAAGTTGTATCAATCACATGGTGATTTCCTCTTTTTGAGAAGAGACAGATCAGTAACATGACATAATTTATTTCTTACATTTTTCATATGGAAACCCCATGCTTCATTATTATTTTCTGAGGTGAACTTATTCAGGAGCTGACTCTGCTGTCTAGACAGTTTAGCCAAAACAAAGCTGTAAATTCACAAGTGTGACGATCTTCTGAATTTTATCTTGAACTTTGAGCTCCCCAAAGCATGTAGCTGAACAGCATTTGCTAGTTGCATCTTCTTGCTTTGAATACAGGAAAATGCAATTTTAAAAATTTTATTTGTTTTTAGTATCATGCTCTTGTGTAAGGGAAAGACTGTAAACACAGGTTGCATCATGCCTTTAATTGTATTACTGTGGTCAGTAGCAACTTGTTTTTGTAGGTGATGGTGTCTGTGTATGAGCATGTGTCCATAAGTTCTATGAACTCTTTTTTTATAAAAAATCCTTTTTAGTTCCAGGACAAAGTATTTTCTCAGTATATATTGCACATATTTAAATATGTACATAAATGTACATATACAAATAATACATGAATAAATATTTTTAATATATTTGTTTGTACTTTATTTCCATTGCCTGCTGCATCTAGCATGTTCAGGATGAATGCAGTGGAGAAAAGCAAGCTTGGAACTATGTCACTATAACCTGGCAGCCTGATCTAAAAAGTATTTTTTGCTTTTTCTGCAATGATCTTACATCTAAAGGCATCAGACAAACTTTTGTTTTGCAAGCATAGTCTCCCTTTCCCGCCAAGATGGCTGTAACCCATTTTGATTGTGCACAGACAGATTATGTTTGCATCATAAATACAAACCTTTTTTTTTTTTTTTTTTGGTAAGAGAAACAATGAGAAAACACAAGAGAAAAATAATTTTGCATCCCAGGGCAGCTGGAGGAAGTTTCCATTTTGAGTGTGCTTACTCCTGAAGAGCTTTCAGTGGAGCACTGGGTTAAGTGAGTGATGGGCGTGTGCCTGCTTTCTCAGTGTTAGCAGCTGTAAAACTTCCTGTTTTGAAGATATTACTGGTGTTTGTGCATCTTGCTGAGCATTTTGTAGTTCTTTCTCTTGGCATGCTCAGTGAGGAGGCATCCAGGAAAATACCCCAGGTTTCCCTGTATTTCATGTTATCAAGCAGTAGGGATCTGCCTTGGATCTAGCAGTTGGAGCTGTGAGTCTGAGATGGCCAGTGTCAAATGATGTCTTCTTTCCATTGTCTTCAGCAGGTGTTGTATAATTAACAAGGAGGCACTTCACGTCTCTTCTGTCTTCTCTCTTGAATCAATAATATAGTAGTGATGTAATTAGCAATCCTTGTCTAGTTAGAAACAGCAGTGGGTGACAAATATTTTGCAAAGTTACCTTACTTGAGTCAATATTTTCTACAATTTCTGCCCCCAGCAGTGTTTTTATTTTATATGCAATAACAAAAGTCTAAAAAATTACTACGCCCACTCTAAAGCTGGCCATTTTCATTAGTCATATTTCATCTCTTTTCAATCATATAGTGTGCTTTCCAAGTGCTTAATACTTTATATGTCTCTCAATTTAGTGATGACTGTGTTTTTCTTCCATTTGGGATTTCAGGGTAGGTACAATATTTCCTACTAGTCCAGCAGCTTTTGAGAGGGCATCTTCCCAAATTAATGCAGAGCCGTTTTGCTAGAAAGAGGAGCAAAACATAGGAGTGTGACTTGATGCCAAGGTTGTGCTAAGAGAAGGCCATGCTTTAGTTTAGGAAGTGCTTATGAGCCCTGATGTTCTACAGAAGCAGAATTTCTGTGGTACACAGGCTCCACCTGGGCACATCCCAAGGCAAGAGCTTATAATTTGACAGTGAAAATAATCATCCTCCAGTTTGGGAGGCACTAAGGACAGTGCAGAATTTTTACTCCTCACTGAAACAGTGAACTGTGTTAGGAATTCAAAGGCTGTTGTAGCACTTTCCAATGCTTAAATGCAGAAGGATCAGGCAACACCATGATCCTGTCAAACCTGTGTACCAAAACTGCCAAAACCATTTCCCAGCTGCAATTTTTCTGATACAATTTCACTGAGGTTGTATTAGCAAACTAACTGAGCCAATTCATGTTCTGTGTACATAGGTTTACAGTTCTCCTAGAAGTGATTCTAATTTCTATGTTTAACTTCACCCTCAGAAGCACTTGGTGATATTTTGGATGCTTTTCTACACAATACTGCATTAGTGTCACATAGGTCCTTCAAACTGGAACCAGAGCTTCAGACTAACACATTATCTTAAGAAGGTCTTACTTGGAAACATAAGCCAAATCCAATATTCTCTCTATTTTATTTTTTTTTTAATCTCAGATTCAGTTGCCTTGAAGAATAGGTTTAAGATTAAGGTCTTTATTAACTGAGACTGTTGTTTCATAGTTCCAATATTTTGGTTTCATATTTTTCTGATACATTTTCCTATACTTCCAGGTACTTCATACTTAACTGATATAGTATGGTGGTCGGGCACTATTGCAAGTAAGTATCTTTAAAATTTTTTTTTTTTTTTTTTTTAAGAGAGCTTTGCTTAGATGGTGATAGGAGACATCAGGAAATCTGGGTTTTCATCTTGAATCTTACGCTCCCTTGTCATGGAATTTCCATCCCTAGAAATATTCCACTTTTAGTAAACTCTTGCTATGGCTACCATGCCTGGTGGTGTTTGCAGAGGCAAAGAGCTGGGACAAACATGAGTCAGACATCTTTCCACATTTCCAAACCATTTGGTACTTGCAGCCCCTGGCAGCCACACACTGCTCTGACTCTAGGTTCCTGCATGGTTTGTGTCTCTGTACTGCACTGGCCAGCTCAGTTTTTAATAAAAGTCAAAGCTGAATTAAAAATTGTTGCTCTGCACAAAAGGGCTCATTGAGCACATGTTGTGTTTTAGATCAGAAAGCATTTAACCAGCCTTCATAAAAAAAAAAAAAAAACAAAAAAAACAAAATGCTTTTGGTTTCTTGTTCAACAGATACAGCTTCAGTTTTGCTTCAGTAAAACAGATACAGTTTTGCTTTTAATCGGCAAGATTAATGCAAAGCCTTCTGTGGTGCTGATATAAGATCAGTGTAATTTTACCCTTAATATCTTTGTAACTCTGCTAACACAAAGTTCATTCTCTGATGTGAATCTGGAGCATGGGGAGCAACTAGCTTTCTCCCCTTACACATCAGCCCTAGTCCTGCCCACAAGCTTAGAATCATACCGCACTTTTAGACTCTAATCCAGCCTTTTGTGAATTATTTGGAAAGTTCTGATGCTGTTTCTGAGAAGTATATGAGTCCAGTTGTGCCCCTGGTTTTGTGGCAGCAAGGTAAGTCCCTGATTTGTGGTTTTGTTATCTTAAAGCTATGCAAAAGGAATGAAAACTGATCGATCCCATTGAAGGACAAAGGTCACAGCAAGTGTAGAAGCCAACAGAGCTTCAGAAGGAAAATCCTCAGCTCTCAGCTCATTTAACCTAAGTTTAAGTAGTTCTTTGACAGCTTCCTCCCCTGACAGGATCACTACTGCCTAAGTAGAAGTAAATCTGTGCATCAGTCACTGTTTATTACTCCTGAGGCTCCTGAATTTGAGAATTTATCAATTAATCTCTAAGCAGAAGGAGTTAAAAAAGGGAGGTTTTATTACAGGACTTATCTTGGTGAATCAGAGAAAACAATTTCATGCTTAAAAGAGCTGACAGAATTTAATTAAGGCAAAACAGCTGAAGGGAATGGTATCAGTTAGCTTTTTTGCAGTAGCTAGACACAGGTATTTCAAAACAAAACCTCAGTAGCTTTACTGAGGAACTGAGCAAGAGGAATTGCTTGTGGATATTACAGACTCACAATGGCAGCACAGTCACAAACAGCAATAGCAAGGGCCAGGTAGGCACCTATGGGATGCAGAGAAAACTACTACTTGGGGAAAGGTGTTACTTGTGGAATTAGCAATACCCCCAGTTATCTGGGTGAAATGATAACAGCTGACATCATTTTCGCAAGCAGAGAATTTGGAGTTTGGATGACTAACAAAAGCCACATAAACACTATCAATTTGTTCTCATGGTATTTGTTCAGATGGTGAATAAGTGTTTCTGTGTTGGCATGCTGACTCAGCATAATGCTGCCCAACTGTTTGGGGGCCCTGGGATCCACTGGGTTACTGAAGACTTCAGAAGAAGGGCTGCATATTCTGCTAAGGGATTTTTCCCTACTCTGTAGTCAAAAGAGTGATTGCAGCATGTGTACAGGTGTTTCAATGATCATTAAACTAATTAATTGGCCAATTAATTAGTTTCAGTGCAGGTTTTGATAGTAGCATAGATGTGGCTGGTTCTTATAGTGAAAACATCTGCTTTAGTATTGTATTACAGATGGGGAGTACACTTGTGAAGCGCATCTCCTGTTTGTCACCATAGATTGGACTGTATTTCACATTTCATAGCACAGCTGGGGCTCCTAACCTGGTCTTTAAAATGAAAGTAGGTTGGAAGATGAATTCTAGGAACATACTTAATGTACTTGATGCATGTGAGCTGCAAATAGACTTGAAGTTAGCAGGAGCAGGCTGAAGTTAGTCTGAAATAAACCCCCTGCCATGCCTACAATAGATATCCTTTGCTGTACAGGTCTACTCTTGGTCTCCTTGCTAATGGAAACATGCCAGTGTGCATCAGGTTTTGTGTTGCAGTAATTTCAAGGGTACTGGTACTTGTTTATCATATTAAAAGCTTGGTGTGCCTTCACGAACTGAAGTCATCTCTTGACTTACAGCACTCTGATGTATCTGATGAGGAATTTCTGTTCAGAGAGTACTGGATAGGTTGGCAGCAAAGGTCCTCAACATCAGGTAGATGGTAACAATCACTGAGATTCTTTTTATAATTGGTGTTAACTAGTCCTGGTCTGTCATTTGTGGTGGTAAGGGACTGTTACTACTACATGCTGATATGGAAAATCTCCAGTAAGTTCAGTTGCCTTACCATATGTTCCATTTGACTGAAACTTTGGAGATCTACTTTATGGATTGATGTTTGTGCCATCTGTTAAAGAGTTCTTCCAACAAAAAGTTAAGGCACCTGACCTCCAAAAAAAAGCAACTTTTTGTCCAAGTCATTTGGAAATGTATGAAATCTGCAGAAATGCAGAGTGACAGCTGTGCACCATTCTCCATCCAAGATCTGCCCCAATGCCTTCAGATGCCTTGAAGATAATGCCAGAATTGCTGCATAGATCTCCAAACAGCCTGAGGCTGATAACTGAGTTACTCTGTTCCCAAGGACAGGGAGAGACCTCCACTGTCTCTTTTGCCTTTGAAATGCTGCTCATCAATTTCTCTGTCTCACTCCTGCATATAGAGAAAACCTCAGTGAATTTAATTAGTATAATTTTTCCGCACTCTGCAGTTTTGTGAGTTTGTCTTCTTCATATTTTCTGTAGGCTACACAGGTCTTCAGCTCTACTGATAATGTGAGCTAAATTGGTAAATTAATTAACATTTGCAGAATGCTTTGCAGATGTAAAAACTTGGATGATAGTAATGATATTTGATAGCTGAGGGCAGTGCCAGCCTGAGCACAAATATATCTTGGATTCTTGAAATGTTTTTAAATGCTGATAATGGCTTTTAACAGCAACTGGAAATTTGAGCAGTATGTAATTTGTGCTCAGTCTCAAGATTCTTGCCAGTTACCACAGACCCTGTAACTATGCAAGTTGACCTATTATAAACTTGCCAGAACTTGCAAAACCATCCAGCTTTTATTTTTTAACTGAAAACTTGAACACATAAACTGTTTTCACAGCTGTGATGTGCAACACTGTGGTATATCTTGGAATTTGCTTTTACTGGAGGAAAGAAAAATAACATTGAGGCTGTTACTGTGTTTTGTCAGGCATGTTCTTTTTACAGTTGTCAGGAATTACTCTGGATGTTACACAGTATTATGAAAAGTTGATGTAGTATATTGAAGAGCCCTTATGCATGTGCTTAGTGTTTCAGTAGAAGATTGCTCAGCACTGTCTCCATTTCCCCCCAAAAAACTAGCACTGCTGTTAGGAACAATAATCAAATACTTTTGTTTTACATGAATGCATATTCTAAAGATGAAACCATGGATTAGATATACTTTTACCCCTCCTCATACAAATATTTGAGTGTAATACTGAGATTATAATCCATGAGTGTTTCTAATTCATAGTCTTATTTATATTTGATTAAGAGAAGTTACACATGAGATTATTTACTGTGCCCACTTGGATAGATACTCTTGTGTGGTAAATATAAATCCTGTATCAACAAATACAACACTATAGAAAATTTCCAGCCATTTTGTTTATGTGCAAAATTAACAGAACTAAGAAAATTGTAACATCTGTTTTCCAGTTAGGTCAGTCTTTCCCAAACAATATTGGGCAAGTTTTGATTACTTATTTTTACAAAGGGGTTTAAAGGCTTTTTTCTGGTTCTCTTGACAGTGGCACTGGGTCAAATAGGGAATTTCTTGGCCTACACTGCAGTCCCAACTGTGCTAGTGACGCCCTTGGGAGCTCTTGGCGTTCCATTTGGGTAAGAGTTTGCTTTTCTTGTTCTTATCTGGATGTCATTACTATTTAATAAAATGTGAGATGGACTCTGCTCCATGGAGAGCCACTGAGAAATGTTAGGCTTATGGCTGTTGATGATGTGTTACAATGTCACCTATTCCTGTTTTCCCCAGGAAAGCATGGCTGGGGGAAGGCAGTGGTGAAGAAGGGTTTTCCTGACTATCTTCTGCTTTTAGCTTTCACTACGATTTGGAACAGTGTGAAACTCTGTTTCAAAAACAGAGTTTTTTGAAACTACTTTTTTTTCCCCCTCCCTTGTCTGTGGTTATTCTGGACTTTTCTGCCTATTCTCTTGTTCACAGTTCCCTTACTATGTTGATCTTTCCTTTTGTCTCACAGTCTTTCTCTACCGGCTATCCACAGCCCACATGTGTTTATTGATACTGATTTCATTTCATTGGATCTGGCCTCTTTCCAAGGAGAAAAACTCAAGAGAGTTCCTTGTACATGCATGCCCCCAACTTCTTAGAAGTTATGTTTGTGGTAGGCACAGAAAAGGCAGTGAGTTTAAAGAGTTTAATATGTAATGAATGTTTTGTGAATAGATGAGCTACAGTTGTGGAACCACTGCAGTGAAAAAGCACAACTCTTTGAAAACAAAGTCTTGAGATTTTTCTGTTGCCCGCTGAATTGTGACTGCACTGATCATCTGCTCCAGAGTGTAGATGTCATTGCTTCATGTCTGTCTTTAGTTCTATCACTATGAAGCACACTGATGGTGCTCTAAGTACCACCTATTATTTTATCCTAGGCTACATACTTTTGCTTACTTTGGTCAACTACATATCTAAGCCCAGCCCTGGGATCTTTGTAAGCAAAGGTTACTTTTATCTTATGACTGCTTAGCACCTATAAAATGGGGCTTTTTGACAGCTCATCAAATTGGTAGTGGGTAGATGTCTGCCTCTGGGGTCAGATGTCTGGTTTGGGAGGTTTTGGTTGTTTGGGGAGGGGTTTGAGGGGGTGATGTGGTTTTGTTTTTTGGGGTGTTGTGGCTAGGAGTTCTGTTGGGATTTTTGTCTTGTTTTGTTGTGTTGTTTTGGATTTGTTCCCTAAGGTGAGATGTCAAGTATTGAGTAAAACTGGAAATGGATTAATCTTTCCTCAGGTAAATCAGAAACACATTTTGAGAATTTATCAGTTTTTGATAATACTACTTTAAAAGGGAAATTCATATGGCACAGCAGTGTTAAACATTATTAACAGGATATAGTCAAACTTCTATTTTTCTTCCTCTTTTCAAAGGTCCATCTTAGCTTCTTACCTGCTGAAAGAGAAGCTGAACATTCTTGGCAAGCTGGGGTGTTTGCTGAGCTGTGCTGGGTCTGTTGTTCTCATTATCCATTCCCCGAAGTCCGAGAGTGTAACTACTCAGGCTGAGCTTGAAGAGAAGCTTACAAATCCAGGTAAATTGTTTTTTCATTAATTCATAATGATTTTCTGAGGTTGAGCAGGAGCATGCTTGAGGAAGAGGCTTACCACTTCTACCAGGTAGGGAAACTGACTTACGAAGAAATCATGACATGACAGAGGCAGATCAGTACAGGTTTTGTGTAAGAAAGCTATGCCCCACTCTTCCTAGAGCTTGTCATATTTATTGGGACATGTGTGCAGAAAGGAGAGCATGGATACTTTTGAAAACATTATCCTGCACAGCAAGCTCAGACAATGGCCAGTTGAACTTGTAATTTTGTAACATTATGAAAGACTGTATCTTGCTATTTAGAGATGAAAAGTATAAATCTAGGGCCTCAAGTTGTTTTATACAAAACAAAAAATACTGTCTTTCTTCTCTCTTTTATTTCTCCATGGTTTTGAAATTAAAAGTTTATACTAAATACCAGTTATGTTCCCAGATTTATTTGCACAATAAAGGTATGTAGAAATAGGCTGTTGAGACATATGCTGAAATGCCTGTTCTTTCTCACCAGCTGGTGAGACACATACTGGTACTAATATGTTCCAGGCCAATTTTTATTTTTCTTGCTTAAGAGCTAAACTGCCAACTATTGTTTTTCTTGTGGTTTTTTTGAAGTGAGAGATACTCAAACCTAGTAACATCAGCTATTCAAAAAGTCTGCAAGCAAAGAAAAAAAAATACCTTGGTCTCAGTTTACCATTTAAATCTGAACAAAATGCATTGGCTATGTATTTTTTAAAAATTCTAAAGCATGAAATGTCTTTCACTGCTCTTATACGTGTACTGATGGTATAATGTAAATAATATGGCCTCATGTTTGTTTTCTAACTGTCTCTACCCATGTGCTCACCTTAGTGGGATCTAACTTTATGTCTAAGCTCTTTGCTGGATCCACACACTGTGCCTTAATGATTATGAATGAGGTGTTATCCTTCTGTCTGTCATAGGAGACTTTAAGGAGTATAGCGCTAATGGAAAAGAGAGTAAGATTAAAAAAGCTATCTGAAATCCATTTCAAATGTGCCACAGTGTGTAATTTTCTACATTTGTTTTTCCCAAAGAACATGACAACATCAATCATGGATGCCAATATTTCTGGAAGCTCAGTGATTTGGGTCTACCTTCAATAGCAAATCTTAATTGTGATGTATACCTCAAAGCCACTGCTAGGACATGATTTGCCTGCTAAAATCTTTAGAAGACCGAGAGTTCTTATTTTGATACTGTCTTGTTTTCTTTTTGTTTTCCAGTTTTCGTGGGTTATCTCTGCATAGTGCTGCTAATGCTTCTCCTGCTTATCTTCTGGATAGCTCCAGCTCATGGACCTACTAATATTATGGTTTACATCAGTATTTGCTCTCTGTTGGGCAGTTTCACTGTTCCCAGCACAAAAGGCATTGGGCTGGCTGCTCAAGATATCTTTCACAATAACCCATCAAGCCAAAGGGCTCTGTACCTCTGTCTGGTACTTCTGGCAGTATTAGGATGTAGCATTATCATTCAGTTTAGATATATCAATAAGGCACTGGAGTGTTTTGACTCCTCTGTGTTTGGTGCCATCTACTACGTTGTGTTTACCACCCTAGTCCTGCTGGCTTCAGCCATCCTTTTCAGGGAATGGAGTAATGTAGGAGTCGTAGATTTTTTGGGCATGGCTTGTGGATTCACCACAGTGTCCATTGGAATTGTTCTTATACAAGTCTTCAAGGAATTCAACTTCAATATTGGAGATTTAAACAAACCTAACATGAAGACAGATTAAAATATTTCTGAGGGGAAACTGGATGGTTCAGGGAAGGATGCAGAGCTGTTCATTTCTAGGTCACTATTTCAAATAGGATTCAGGTTGGTAACTGCCCTCTAACAATTTGGTGGCCTATGTGAAATGAACTGGAGGCCTCCATCCAGTTTCAAAGGAACAGCTGTCCATGTAACCCAGTCAACATAATAAATGACCTTAATTGGAACTACTAATTGAGTCAGCATAGAGACCGATGTATTTCCTCACTGTAAAAGGTAGTCCATCAGAAAAGCTCTGTGAATATTCTGACAGACCTGTGTGAAACCTTGTATTGTGACTTCTGAGGTACCATTTCTGTGGGCAGAGGACATCAGTTTCTAATGCACTCAATCTGATACCTTTCATCATAAGTGATGTATACCTTAAAATAAGGGGGGAAAAGTAAGTGGAATGGTTTGTGAATCTTGGTATAACAATGTCTTCACTGTCAAGGCTGTGAATTCTCAGACAAATGTTTGTTGGATCATGGACTGTAGACTTGTTCTTTTTAGTGACTGTCTTGGCAACTTTGTCTGCCATGCGGTGAAGACACGGGAATTGTAAATTGAAATCTTTATGGAGAGCTGTGGACCCTTAAATATCTTTCACTAATTACTTATCAGCTCATGGTAGTGTCCAGGTATGCATTTTTCTTTGTAACTTACATATATTAAGACACACTACATTCATCTGAGAGTTCTAATTGGGAGGAGGTAGAAAGACTGTGAAGGATGTGGAAATGATGCACAGGCTCACTGCCTACATGGTGGCTCATTTGTAAGCAGCTCAGAACTGTTTCAGTGCCTTTGCAATCAAAAAATACTGCAAAATTTTGAATGTATTTGTTTCAGATGGCCTATACCAGTTTAATAATTCAATTTCACTGTCTACAATATTGGACTATATTCAAATTCTAAACACATAAAGCATCTAGAAGGACCATATGTTTTTGGAAGAATTTAAAAACCTGAACTGAAACCCCTGCATGCCTTGACAGCTTCTGAAAAACTCATAGTCCTAATAGGAAGAGGAGTGTTGAAATCAGTCCAGCATACTTTTAGTTTAGTTTAGTGACTAAATGCAGGAGACCATTTTGTGAAACAGCTAAAAAATAGGGACCACAAAAAGGAAATTTAAGAGAGGGAAGAGCATGAGATTTCTCATACCTCAAAAAAGAAGATCTGATGTTCTTGTAACGTGGGAAAAGGAGGTTAAAGATTGAAAAAACAAAAGCATTCAAAGAGCTGAGTTTTAGGTAACTGACGGGGACATTAACAGTCAGATCAGTAATTCATAGACTTGTGTTAACACTTCAGTTGTAATATTTTGACAAGAAATACAGCCAGCTTAAGCTACGATGAGGATGACTTTGAACAGCTCAGTTTAAACCATTTACAGAATATTGATACGTTAAAGAATGAAATAGTTAATTTCATGTTCTACTTATATTTGGTAGCGAAAACATCATGAGTCAAAAAGTTGAAAGCTTGAAAAGCAATGAATGTTTGTTTCCGTCTAAGTACAAAAATGCAAGACTGCAGTGCAGCTCAACATCTCAAGTTCAGAACATCTCCCGAGAAAACAGAAAATCCCAATGTAATTACAAGACAGTATTTGAGAAAAACCAGAATATTTTATCAAGAAATCATGAATGTAATTTTGTAGCTGCCTGACAGGACCATGGATGCTGATTAGTGGGGAGTAATACTGTCTGCTCTTGTGATGTTTTTTGTTGACCTGAATTGAGATTTCCTTAAAACTCAGCCTCCATTTTCATTTAAAATGAATCCTGTAAGCCCTACTAATGGCAACAATAACTGCAAAAGTGAATCCAAAAGATTTAGTGTTCTGAAGGGATTGTTCTGAGGGAGTAAGAGCCCTACTATGTTATTTGCAAGGTTGTTTTAAAACTCCATATTGCAGGGAATGGCTCTGAGTTGGCAGAAATGTGCATTGTTTCAGACCAACACACGGGAACTGGGTATCTTAATGAAATAGAGTAGCTCTAGCAGAGAAAAGACCATCTTCTAGGATTTTCAAATATTGTGCAAGGTTTTAGAAAGTCTGAGAATTGTAGATGAGGGTAATTGGGCTAGGAAACCTGGTAAAATTAGCTTCTGTCCAGTATTGATTGGAAGATGGTATCTTGGTTCTCAGCAAACATTCATATTTAGTCATATTAATTCCCCCTTTTTTTTTCAATTGAACTTGGAATTGCACATAGGTTACGAGACCTGTACTAACCTACATTTTAAAACAATGCTATCTCTTTTCTGAAGCAGTCAAGTTGTCTTTTCAAAATTCAGCTTCAGAGATCTTGAGTTGTATGTTGGTTTTGTATTAGCCTTTAATCTCTGAAGACTTCTCTGAAAATCTTTAGGTCAGAATGGAAATTATTGTGGTCTCATCTTACTCCTTCTTTAGCCATATTTGTTTGTCTTAGTTGTTTTTAAAATTAATTATTAATTATTTATAAAGTGCCTGTCCTAGTATGTTAGATGCATATGCAAATTATTAGTAAATGTTAGATTCAGAATAACTTGATTTCCCTGTCTAAACCTTGACATTTTCTGCACCACATGAAGTTTACTTGGTAAGTGCTCACTATGCAGAGGAAGAATAAAGTAGCAACCATGTTCTGTGGTCCTCTGACCATTGTAACCACTGATAAGTATCAGCACAGTTTTCTTCTCTTCTCCCCAGCTGCTCCTCATCTGTGATGAGCTTTCTAGAAATGTCTGATTAATCTTGATGTTTAAAACAAAGACATCAAAAGCCAGCACATAAGGTGAAAGAAATTCTTGTGGCCTTGCACATCATTTGTATCTGCAGCCTTTTACTTCTTGAATGCTAAGTAACTGAAAGCTTTATTTTTGCTACTTCGTTCAGTGTGTAGCAGTGTTCTTTCAAGTTCTGCTGTACCTGGATCTGGTTCAGTTCTAACTTTGGAAATGTATTAGCATTTTCTGTTGTCACTGTTGATATGATTCTTTCCCCCTCCATCCCACGCCCTCCTCTTTCTAGGTGTCCTACCTTTTTTAGTCCCATTACTTTTCTGATTTAAAAGGAGGCACTGTAGAAGTTGAATTTTAGCTGTTCCCTCTTTTTTTCCCCCTCCCCTTTGACAAGTAAGCACTTTGAATAAGATAGATAACCAAGTTCCATCATCTCAGGGAGCAAATGTGCACAGTTGTCTCCTGAGCTCTGGCATCCCTCATGGGTCTGCTCTTTTCATGTTCTCATTGTGTTATATGCATTGATAGCTGCAAGCCAGATGACTTCAGTTCTGATTCCAAAGTAGAAGTGGGAGAGGCTACACATAGAAAAAGTGTGCTCATTACAGTGGTGGAATGCATTTGCATAATGTTCAAATCCACAGGAAAGGCGTTTCATTCTGTATGTCTGACTTCTCTTATACGTGTCAAACATATTTACTTGGTAATCACTTGAGGATAGCTCTTTGATCATTTTCCCTTCAGTGTATGGAGCATTTGCATTTGTCAATCACGATCTCTATTAGGTGTCAAACACAAAACCCCCTCAAATGTTCAGTAGGAGAAAAGAAACCTTTTTGATACAACAAAAAAACACATTTGTTACACTTCAAGTACTTCTGTAAAAAAAGAAAAATATCTAAACAACTTATCTCCTGTATTGACTTTCCAGGACTCTGTATGTGTAAATAGAGCCTATTATTAGTGAGCTGCAACTAACATTAATAAGAACCTATCATCACAGTTTGACAAGTGAGGCTTCCTATTAATAATATTGATTTTACTGGAACATATGTATTTTTTTGAAGTAACTAGCACTGAAAAATCAGAACACTGGATTAAGTTGTTGAAATAGTAGGAAGTGAGGTTTAGCTTTCATTTTATTTTTAAAAAATACAGGGTTTGCATTTGAAAAAATTTGGGGTTAATAAATAGGGGGTGCTTTAAATGGGAAGTTGTTTGCACATTGTACCCCCCCCCTCACATCCTTGTTTCATATATATAAGACATCAAGGATTCTACAGATATTCCCTGGTTGTCTTGAGATGGTGTAACTGCTGAAGTTTTACTGTTAAATCAAGCATTATCAAATGTTTATCTGTTACCTGTTATCTTTGTAATAATTCTTTGGTGCTATCTGTGGGCTTACAGAATGCCGAATTTTAATGTGTACTGTGTTAGGCACCAATGTTGTCAACAGTTATCATTACTAATGCCCAAGTGTATCAGACAGCAATGTTGAAATGTTATGGATTAAGAAATTTCTTTTTAAAAGCTACAAATACGTTTGGGATTTCTTTATTGTTTGTGGTTATGTTAGGTCCTTCCATGTCCACATCCCTCCCCAGACAGTTGTTCTATAGAGTGGAAAATATTGGAAAAGATTACACAAAAAGGGTATTTTTAAGTCATTTTTTTTTTTAACTGTGTAACTTTCTCTTTTTTTTTTTCTTTTTTTTTTTTTTTAATTCCCCCCTTTTTTTTCCCTGGAGTGTAAAAAGTAGTTCTAATGGGATATAGGGAAAAGGTAGTTGGCAACAAAAATACAATGCCAGGTTTGGTTGCTTCAATGCTCTTGCAATATAGTTACTACAGATTACATAAAAGCGGTTTATTTTATTAGCTTCCAAATAATGTATATATAGATTTGTTAATGGCTTACAAGTCAAGCTTACTCTTTGCTTTTTAAAAAATAGTTATAGGCATGTTGTATTTGCCTTGTGTAAATTATAAAAGGCTATTTATTAAGTTTTCTGATAACTAATCTATTTATTAACCTGTATTGTTTTAAAATAAATGATTTATTTCTAGCTCAATGCTTGTTTTGTGACTTGTTTTTAGCAAATGGGGTCGGGGGAAATCAAGTTTCCCACACACTGCTTTACAGGCTAATTCCAATTCATAAGCCTAAGTTTCCATTACCCTTTCATAAAATAGCATCTTTGCTTTTAATCAGAGTAGCAGATTCTTGCATGGGTACAGATCAGTTGGCCTACGAAGGGCTCAGTTGCCCTGTACCAGTATCTACCAGCAGGCTGCAGTCTTAATGTCTCCATTGGACTGAAGGTCGCTCACAGGTAGAATAAAGACTTTTCTGGCAAAAATATTTGCTGGGTCTTGAATCACTTCCAAATGTGTATTCAGGGTTAACATGTGCTCTATTCCCGCATTGCTGTACACTGGGTACTTGCTAGAGCTTCTATTTCAAGATTTACTGCTCCACAGTTGGGTGTGCATCAAGTGGCAACAACTGTAAAGAAGTCTGTGTCACCAGTCTAATTTACTGTCTGTAATAATAGCTCTCTGTAGAAAGAATTTCTTGGGAAATTGCAGTAATTGCCCATCTCATTCTTCATCTGAAATTCCTAGCCTCTTGTATCAGGTACTGGCAAATACATAACTTAGAGTCCGTGTGTGTGTCTCTTAGATTTTGGTTGGCTGGGGTTTTTTTTAATGGTGGGATTTATGATTAAGAACTGCTTCATTCTGTGCATTTGTGTTTTAGGGGATGCATTGATATTATTGCCAATCAAAATTCAAAGTTATCTTTAAATGAGGAAACTAGCTCCTCAATAATATTAAATGTATGCAGTGGAAAAAATTGGTATGGATTTTTTGTTGCAATTTTATTTTTAAAGGTATTTATGATATTAATGCAATGTACAAAGATAGATCAGAAACCTTGAAAGGCTTTCACTTCTGCATGCAGCATCTCTGACTTTTAAGTACGTAGGATAATGAGTCTGTATGTTGTTAGCAAAAAAATTCAGCTATCCCTGTCTTGTGCATGTCAGGAGCTAGACCTCTAAGGTAGCAGCATTGTGGTAAAGGCAAATGTGCCATTTACACCACTGGGGTTGTTGAAAGTCTGGGACATAATCAATCCTAAGCATATTTTTCTCAGCAACACAGTTAATTATCTCAGCAATGCAGTTCATATTGGAAGAGCATTAAAGGCAAAAATCTCATTGTGTTGAAAGAAAAAAAAAATTCCTGTTAATTTTTGTGAGGTTTGTTCTATAAACTTAAGTCTTAAGCAGAGTCCCTTAAGTTCCTTGTGACACTGTAGATGTTGCACAGGTAGACTTACAGATGTGGTTTCTTTGTTCTGCTCTGCTGTCTTCACAAAACACAGCAGAGGAGTGGTCAGCAGAGACCCTGTTAAAGCTTCCTGAGGTTGTACAGGCATATTTTTGCTCTTTGCCCTTTTAAATTTTACAAGATATTTATACACATAGTAGATACTAAGCCCTAAAAAAATCTGTCCACAGCCACACAAAAGGACCTATATTGACTGCTCTCATTAAATTCCTTGGGCACAAGGATGGTTTGTGCACCTGAGAACAGGTTAAATTAGGCAGGTTACTACCATTCTCATGCTTGGAGTTTTTGCCAGATACTCAGCAAACATGCCTGAAATTCTGTGCTGTTATAAATTACTCTGAGATAGTTTGACTATTTTCCATTACTGAGCCTATCTCTTGGCTTTGAAATAAATATTTAATGTGACAAATTTTGTGCCAAATGGAAAGCATTGAATTTGCACTTTGAACAGTTGCACGTATGTTAAGTAGAACTCGAAGCTGAAAAAACACAAGAGAGGGGATTAACAGTACAACTGAAGTTCCACAAACGTCTAAACTGCTTAGAGGAGTTCAGTTAGTATTCTTAGGTACTTATTATTGTTTTAGCTTGGTTGAGAGATGTTTTTGAAGGGAGGAGAGCAGAGGAAGACAAGAGTGGAAGGGAAAGACTAAACTGACTTGCTTCAGACATTACTCTTAACTCATACACATTATCAGCATTTGGCATGATCACAGGCACATGAAGTTCTTTGGCTCCTTTAAGCTTTGAACCTAGCTACCAGTACTTAGATGATTCTGTTTATACTGTACTGGTTTAGGTGGTACAGGTTTTGATCTTTAATCCATTTGAGAAACCATTTTCACCAGCTGTTAACTTTTTCAAAGACTTCACAATTTTGATATCTTTTGGTAAAACACAGAAAAGCCAGTGTCTTACTGTGTCACTATATAGGCAATTACTGTCAATTGCTAAGCAAATTTTTTTTATCTTAAAGTATATTTTTATATACTTACACACACATACAATACTATTTTGTAAGTGCAAAGTTCATGTCAAGATACTAGATTCGTTTTATATTGGAGAATGGAATGTTGCCTTAGAGAACAAAATAGGCCTAACATTTTTCCATGTGCTTTGAGTGGTGTAGAAATTTAATTTTTTGTTTCAGAGCGAGGGACCATTTTTAATGAGATATAACACAGCGGGTAACTTGATGAAGAGTGGCTTTGTATCCCACAAGGATATCCCACAAGGGAAAGCCAAGATTGGTTTTGTTTCCAGGTCTTTCCAGGTGTAGCAAAAATGAAGCAGCTGCTTGTGCAGACTGGGATAATGTCAACACAAATCCTGAGAAGGCTAAAACAACAGGATCTGCTGTTCACTAAGGGATGTGACAAAACTGTCTTGAGTTTGAAGAGGCAGAGCTGAATCTTACATGTGGAGCTACCACAGGTATTTTGGCAGTGTTGGTTGTTCAGACTTAATGTTTCAAGGCAGCTGGGTAAAGCAATCCTCAGAGATAGTCATGAAGAAACCAAAGAACCCTCTGAGACTGATGCTTGTTATGACTGTTTTGAAGTCAACAGTCCTGTGTGCAAGGACAAAAATTTGTCTAACTGTACTTATCCATTTACTTTTTATGAGATTAAAACAGCTTGGTTAAAGCACGTGCTGAGAGTGGGTGACCTGTTTTAAATAGATTCATTAACAGTTCCCTTTACCTGGCCCAGTAAAATGTCTCTCCCTTACAGCAAACAGCTTGCAAAAGAGAAGGCTTCGGGGTGACCTAATTGCAGCCTTCAGTACCTAAAGGAAACTTACAGGAAAGATGGGGCTATGTAGTGACGGTGCAGGAGGGAATGGTATCAAGGTGACAGAGGGCATGTTTTACATTAGATATTAACAAAAATTCCATACTGTGAGGGTGAAGAGGAGCTGAAACAGGTTGCCCAGGGAAGTTGTGGTTGTGGATGTCTCATCTCTGTAAGTCGAAAAGGCCAGGCTGGATGGGGCTTTGAGCGAGCTGCTCTAGTCGCAGGCGTCCCTGTCCACGGCAGGGTGGGTTGAAACTGGATGATCTATCAAGGTCCTCTTCCGACCCAAACCATTCTGTGATTCTACGATTTTCTGCGAGTGTACAATCTGCGCAGCGCGGATGCTGCCAGGCGCGGGGCGGGTCGCGGAACGCCCTACCCCGGCGGAGCACGGCGTGTGCGCGCAGCCGGCCCGGGGCAGGCGGGGCTGCGGAGGGGCCGTGACCCGCGCCGGGCGGAGCTCGGGGCCGCGCCGCGCCCCTTCCGGCGGCCGCTGCCGGAACCGCGGAGCGGAGGGGCGGGCGGGCCCGGGACACCGCCTCGCCTGCGCTGCCGGTCCCCCCGCCCCGTCCCGTCCCCTCATGGCGCTGCAGCGGACGGGCGCCGGCCCCTCCCGCCGCCCGCTCCGGCCTCCCCCGCCCCCGTCTCCTCTTGGCTCACCGCTCCCGGCGGGCCTGTGAGAGGGACCCCACCGCAGGTAACGGCGGGAGAGGCGGGGAGGGGGCCCGGCCGGCCGCGGGGGCGGGGGGAGGCGGGGCTGCTTCCCCCGGAGCTCGGCGCAGGGCCCTCCGTGCCGGGCGCTGCGGTGAGGAGCGAGCGGAGCGCGGGCCCGGCCTGGAGTCTGGCTGTAGGAGCCCAAGGGTGGTCTCTCCGCGGTGGGAAAGGTGCGCTGTGGTCTGAGAGGCCGAGGTTAAAAGCCCCGAATCGCGCTGTTTGCGGGGCTCTCCGCCGGGCAGAGGTGTGCAGGGGCAGTGTGCTGGGTCTGCCCGCTGTGCCCCGCACTGGCGTCTGCCTCTGCTTAACCACGGACCTAAACTGGCTCAACTTCGGTTCGGTTCAGGGTTGAGGTTTGTGCAGCCTGGTTCCAGAGCACCTTCAGCAGAACTTCAGAGCCCTGCTGGATCATTTTGACGTGGGAAAAGTAATCATAGTTTTGCATTGTAGTTCATTGTAGTCTTAAGCTGATCAGGGGAGGTTTAGGTTGGACATTAGGAGGAATTTCTTCATAGACAGGGTGATGAGATGTTGGAATGGGTTGACCAGGGAAGTACCTGGTGGAGTCACTGTCCTCGGAGCTGCTTCAGAAAAGACTGGACGTGGCATTCAGTGCCAAGGTCTATTGACATAGTGGTGGTTGACTCATAGGTGTGACTCCATTTCACATGTCTTTTCCAGCCTAGTTGATTCTGTGATTCAGAGTGACGATTTTTGCTCATTCATAAATATATTGTGAAGATTTTGCTTGGAAATAACTCCTTTGTCCCTGTTTTTTTCCCCCATTTTTTCAAGCAGTCAACTTTCTCTATTTCATTACAATATCTTTAACATTGTTTGTATTGAAAACGTGATAAATGTACGTCACTGTGGTTTTATCGTAATGCCTTTGATGTGCCTCGCTGTGTACAATTAGGGCTTTTCCACAGCTTCATCGATAGAAAATTATTCCATAAGGTTTTGTTGGTATCATTGGATTTAGAATTCAGTGTCACACTACTTCTGCTTTTGTTAAAGTACTTAATTCTGATGATAAAATTCTGGTGACAAGAAAGCAGGTTATAACAGGTTATCAGTCGTGTCAAAAGAGTAGCTGTGACTAATGTATAGATTGGACTTCAGCTTCTGAGTTATCTTAAATTTTAAACTGCCTATATTAAATACCAAAGGTAGAACTTCAGTGACCCTGTGCTGGTTATTCCTCCCACAAGAGTGGAACTCATGTGCCAGGTGCAACAAAGATGAGGCGAGCCTTACCTTGAGTTTATTTTGCTAGCATTCCGTGAAAACAGTCACTGCAGTATCAGTTATAAAGCACTGCCTGTAGTTTGTATTCAGTTAATGAATAACACTCTTATGGTGAAGATACTTTCTAGCTTTATGTGAAAGTGCTTTAATTAAAGGTCAGGTTTTTTATAGAATAACTACAAGTAGCACGTGCAAAGAACGGGTTTTTGATGTGGATTTTTTTTGTTTCCTCCTGGATTCATAAGATGAAGTGCTTGTTGCTTTTGCTTTATAAATAGAAATATGCTGTAAAGTATTAATTTTCCCTTTAGTTTATGTAAACCTTTTAAAATAGACAACTTTAGGATAGATAAGGTATGGTTTGCTTTCTGAGTTATACATATATGGATATATATAATGTTATATATAACATATATATGCATATATATAACATAAATATGATTTTAGCTTGCCTGTGTATAATATGTAAATAATTATGTGTATAAATTTAGGCAGTCTTTAACTTTGACAGAGCTGGAAGACTGTATCTTGTATTAGGGCAAATGTGCAGTACAAAATTGAAGGTATTGTTTCCTAAACAGTGTGTACAGAATCCGTAGGTACTGTGTGCATCCATCTTGGCCTTTTAAAGGTGCACTAAGGTTTGAACTCGTTTATCCTAACACTCTGTTGTGTCTGTGCATCAATATTCTCTCCATATGTATGTTTAAAATACATGTTTATGAGTGGATGAAATATGACTGAGGAAGGCTTGGATTTAATAATTAGGTATATTTGGGGGTTTTGGTAATCTTACTAAGAACATTTCTGTGTTCATATTCCCCACTGCCCCAGCATTCTGTGTATTCAAAGGAGGGCTGCAAAGACAGTGAAGGGGGTAGAGGGGAAGCTGTATGAGGAGCAGTGAGGCCACTTGGTCTATTCAGTCTGAAGAAGAGGAGGCTGAGGGGAGACCTCATCAGGATCTACAGCTTCCTGATGAGAGGAAGCAGAGCGGTAGGCGCTGGTCTCTTCCCTCTGGTGACCAGTGACAGGACCCAAGTAAATGGCCTGAAGCTGTGTCAGGGAAGGTTTGGGTTGGATTTGAGGAAAATGTTCCTCACCCAGAGGGTGGCTGGTACTGGAACAGCTCCCCGGGGCAGTGGTCACAGCGCCAGCCTGCCAGAGTTTAAACCTGTGTGTGTTCAGGCACATGGTCGCTTTCTTGGGGCTGTCCTGTGCAGGGCCAGGAGCTGGACTTGATGATCCTTGTGGGTTCCTTTCAACTCAGCATATTCTGTGATTCTATATAAACATCGTCTTAAAATTCACCATATCAAAGCAAATAATTAAAACTTGATATTAGTTATCTTGCAATAAAAATGCCTTAGCACTTTAGTTACAGAATGAAGCTAGGAAAGTGTTTCAGTTCAACATTAATATGGTACCTTCTAAAGAATAACTTAGATCACAGGTTAGTTTCCTTGATTTGTGAAGTGAAAAGTAAAGGGATGAAATAACTACAGCTGCAGGCAAGATGTGTCTAAGGAAGATCAAATCTAAAATCACACTGATTTGTTATACAAGTGTTTCTAAAACAAAAATCCTCTTCCTTTTTGCAGCATAGATGGACATTGTAAAGTCTTGTGTGTCATGCATGAAAATTAAATAGTCTTGAAATAATGAACGTAGTTTTTTGCCTAATTCCTAACATGCCAATTAATGCTATTTTTGACTTCTGTTTTAGAAACCTAACTTGGAAATACTTAAGAAGTGAATGCTTCTGGATTTTGGAGTAAGATTGGTATGTATAATTAGCCTTCTAGAGGCTCATCACTGAATATTTGGATTTCTGTTTTATTAGGGAATGTTTGTTTCATGTAGTTTTATGCTTGTGGAAAGGAAGAAGGGAACACATAATAGCCAACATGACACATAATAGTCAGTGTGTATTGGCTAAAGCAACTTGTTGATTCAACCTCCTTTTCTTCCCTGACAAGCTTTATGGCTAGAAGGGCATTAAAGGTGCTTAATTCAAATGTTAAAACCATAAAACTTAAGCAGAATTGACAGTAAAATACCAGAGAACAGTTCAAAATATGCAGAATAGCTATACCTAGAGTATTACTGTCTTGTCAAAGCAGGCTTTTGTTCAAAAATCTTCTGTCATGTCTGAATCTTTGGCTGTTTAATGTTATTGATCTGGCTCGAAAAACAAAGAAATAATCGATAACATTGGGCAGGGAAGGATTTCCAGTGTGTACCCTTGGTTGAATGTTTTCAGGGAACATTTCTAAAAAAAGAGGTTTTTTTAATAGGAATAAATGGAAGGTATTACACCCAGGCAGGAGTAATTTGCTATGTAAGTGCAGGAGGTTATACTAATAGAGAAGCCGAAAATGAGTCAACAGTAGGTGACTGCAGAAAAAGGGCTATAAACCCCACCTAGTTTGGATGTTTAAAAAGAAATACAGTCTACCACTTACTGCAGAAGTGATAATAACTCAAGCTACAATACTATATACAGCTTTTGAAATTGCACTTAAAAAAACTTTTGGGAAAGCACTCAGAAGGTGGCACAGCAGGAGGCACCTGGAGGGTAATTCTGATATGTGGATTTGAAGATAAAGGGACTTGTATCTTTTTTTCAGCAGTGGGATTTGGTAGTAAAAGTAAAGATGATCAGATAATGAGAGTTGCTAATGGCATCAAAGCATGGCTGCCAGATTTTGAAGTTTCCTTTGCAAGTATTTCATGGGAGAAGCTTGGCTGAATTATCTATAATGAGGAGCAGCAGTGAATTATGTAGTACATGGCAAAGGGTTGAAGTAAATGACCTTTTAAGGTCTTTTTTTTTTTGCTTAATGGCATCATCCTAATCATAGTTGAAAAGAGCAGGTTTAAAAAAGATTCTTGAATTTAAATAATGCAGTGTATATTTAGATTATTTCTTGTAAGTCTTTTAAGACTGTCTAATTTACTCCAGGGGGTTCGTGGCCAAGTAAGCAAAGTTGGAACAATGCACCATGTCTGCCTTTCTGAGCTCTAATTATTGGTTCCATGTAATGTACAGCTCGTGGAAGTGATACTAATTTTCTTTGGCTGATAACTCCCATATTCTTACTTATGCTTATCTGCTTTTAAATGTAAAATATTACTTCTTCTCATTAAACCACTTTTAATGTTTCTGAATATTTAGACAGGTCAGTTGCTGCAATTAATGTAACATCTTTGGAGCACTGTGTGCTGCTTTTGAGAGAAAATTACTTCTGAGCAAAGGGGCAAAGAAGTGTTATCCTGTGTTTTAGATCAGAGAGTCTGTATCTTGCTAGCATTTGTGATGCATTTGGTTACATCTTGAAAATAAGCAAAAAAAAACCTTTGTGGCTAATCTGGATTTGCTTATCTCCCACAGTTTTTTTTTCACAATCTGAGTTTCTCCATCTCTCCCTCTCTGATAACCTTCAAATCCAGTTCCCTGTGTGGTCTGTCATTGCATTGTTGCACACTGGGAGTTATGACTCATGACACCAGCAGATCCACAGGAAATTAATTTAATTAATGACTCTTGGAGGCATTGTAGATGTTGTAGCTTCTGTGAGCAGGAGAGTCTCAGCCCTTCTTTACTTCTCTGAAATCAGAGGAGGAAGCTAGAACTCCTCCATGACACTGCTGGTCTTGAGTGGATGAAGTGTTCTATGTGTTAAAATCAGCTGTGAACTTGATTAGAGAACCTTTGCAGAACTACACGACTGCCAGCTTTATTAACTCCTACATTTTCTGGCTTTTCTGTTTATAACATAGTAGTGGCCCTGGCTGCTGGAATGAAACAGCTTTGGCATGTCCCAAGGCAGAAACATGAGAGGCATTATTTATTCCAGAAACTGCTCATTTCATGGCATTTTCTCATGCTCATAGATAATTTTTCTTGATTATGTTTATAAGCATGCATTAGTTCTTCTTTTAGTAAGTTTCAGGGTTAGAATTAAAGCCCTGATTTCCTAAAGTGTAAAACTTCCAATGCCTGGTACTGGTTTGACCTTCCACATCAGTTCTGCACATGCAAATTATATCTGCTGCATACAGAGGCAACCAGATCTCTTCAGAGGGAAGCTGGGTCCACCATGACTGTGTGACATGTGTCTACAACTGTAGACATCTGAATAAAACTTAGGAGGAAATAAGGCAGTCCAGCCAAAGCAGAAATGGGATTGGCTATGTCTATGAGGACAAATAAATGTGATGTGAAGAGCTAGCAGTAATTTATCTGAATTTATGTAATTTAAGTGGTTGCGAATTGAGTCGTTTACAAGGTTAACAAAATGGTTGACAGGGCACTTCAGCGTATTTGAGACATGGGGGAAAATAGAAATACTAGTTTTGAAGCGTAGCATCCTTTTCAAGTGTAAATTCATAAAATTACCTGTGAGCACACAAGTTTCTTCATTCTTCTGCAATCAAATTCTTCCTCTGCTGCAAAGAAAAGCAGCCTGCGCTTCTCCCTTGTTTCTGGAATGCAGTGGGTGGAAGGTGTCAGGATGGTACTAACTGATGCTCTTTTCCTCTCTCAGTGTAGGTGAAGGTATGCAAGCCAGGGAGAGAAGAAAAGGAAAAAAAATTGTTTTGCCAATATGGAGAGTTCTCTTTTAGTAAAAAGCTACCCAAGTAAAAATAATCCCATTAGTAATATAGCTAAAGTAGCAACTGTTGAAAAAAACAGTAAAGCATAAAACTTAGCAAAACAGCCCCTCCCCCAGGTGATGCTATACCACTGTCACATTTTGCACCAGCTGGAACTGGAAGAACATTCTTAGCTTCATTACCTGAACAGAGTGCCTTACACTTGCTAGAACAGATGGTGGAGAGAACAGTCACAAAAGTCTTACTTCTTTTCCTTGCATTAAAAACTTCTTCAAGGGACTGAAACTCTTGTTTGAATTTAAAACCAGGATAGTGTTTTATGCAGTTGGTGAGATGGTTGGGTTTGGTCTGTCTCACACACTGATGGTTTGTCTTTCTTGGTTTCATTTGTTAGGTGGTTTTGTGTCATGCAAGAATCTAGTTTATTTTTAAAAGTTTATAGAAAGTGAAAGCACTCTCTTCTAGATAATTTACATAGTTTCTCCTACAAAATAAGATTTAAACATTACTGTGCGAGGATTAAGGGAAGTGGATTTGAGAATTTTGAACTGTGGCTCATGTATTATTTTTAGTAGTGCTATGTTGAGTGCTTATTGTTTTTCTCTACTTTTTCACAGCCTAACTGGGTGCAAGTAAGAGGATCTGTGCTCAGTTTTAATGCTAACCTACCAGTAGCTCTCTGTTAGGTTTTCCTGGAGGTGTAGCAAATTAATCAAAGTTGAAAGCATAAAAGTACAGGGAAAAGTAACATTGAAAGGTGATTCACACAAGTATGGGAAACTGTAAAATAATTTAACAAAGGACTTATTTCTTGCCAGATTTTCCTGTTAAAGAGTAATTGCATGTGCATGCATGTGAGGTTTGTTTGCATTATAAAAATGGCTATGTGATTAAACATCCTTCTAAGACTCTCATTTTTCTAGGGAGTTTATATGGAAGAAATGCTGCGACTGTTCTCAAACTCTCTTACAGACTGATTTCAATGTAAGTAATTTTTTGATCAGTATCATGGTGTGCCAGACACAGACTTGCATACTCAGTGAAAAGAAAAATAAATGACATATTTGTAAAATTGCCCTAAAGCTTCTCAAAGAATTTTTGTTTGTTTGGGTTTCAGTTTTTATATGCCAGGTCAGAAATCCTTCCTTCCTGGTATTCAGACTTAGTTTCTCATCCTTAGTGCAAGCTTACACATGCTTTAGATTGCCTTTTTTTTTTTTTTTTTTCTTTTTGCTAACCACTCTTTGCAGAGCCATTTGCAGGAGTCATGTGAGCTGTTGAGGATTTTCCTATGCAGCACCTTTTCTACCAGCTTAATTCTAATGTGTTAATTTTGCTCATGTTTCAGTGTTGCATCATTTTTTGTTGAGTATAAGAAGTTCTACTCCTCATTGATCAATGTGACAGTGTTTAGTGGTTTACGAGATGAGCCAAACTCGTGGGAAGTATGACTTCTGTATTGGTCTGGTGTTGGCTATGAGTTCCAGCATTTTCATTGGAGGAAGTTTCATCCTGAAAAAGAAGGGTCTCCTCCGGTTAGCCAGGAAAGGCTCCATGAGAGCAGGTAATTACATACATCTTTTAATACATTGCTGATGTTTAGGTTTTGCTGTTTAACAGAAGATTACTTCTGTTCATTAGTTCATTAAACTAATGATCTTGTTTTGACTTTTTTGGGTTTTTGTTACATGTATATGAAATCTGAAACATAGAGCTGCTGTGTTTTTTCTCTGGTGTCAGATACCCTTAACTGTGTGTGTGACACATGCTATTTAATGCATATGTAATGCCCTCTGGGGACACTTGTCAAAGGATTCCTTTGTAAGTCAGTTAAGTCTAAATTGTACTTGCAAATTGCAAGCAGCACTCTTAACTGTGTGCTCCTGAATGAGTGAATTTAAGAGAGTTTTAACCATGTTTGGGTGTCAGGAGATTGAGAAAACTAAAGATCATGTGTAGTAACTGAGTATGCTGAGTAATGCACCTCAAGGGTTCCTACTGGAAGCAATGCTTTTAAATATCCTCATCAGTGATACAGAGAGTGGCACTGACTGAGTGTGCTCGCAGTGGGGTCGTGGACCACACCAAGCTGAGGGGGGCACTTGGTTCTCTAGAGCGAAGGAAGTGGCATCCAGAGGGTCCTGGATGGCCTTGGGGAGTGGGTCTGTGCAAACCTCATGGGGTTTAACAAGAACCAGAGCAAGGTGCTGCACCTGGGTCAGGGCAGCCTCCGATATCAATACAAGGCTGGGGGATGAACAGATGGAGAGCAGCCCTGCCCAGAAGGGCTTGGAGATAGATGCTGGTACATGAGAGGCTAGACATGACCCAACAATGTGCACTCACAGCCCAGAAAGCCAAACGTGTCCATATGAAGTGTGACCAGCAGGGCAAGGCAGAGGATTCTGCCCCTCTGCTCTGGTGAGACCCTACCTGCAGTGCTGCATCCAGCTCCAGGATCCCCAGCATGGGAAGGACGTGGACCTGTTAGAGCAAGTCCAGAGAAGGGCCATGAAAATGATCAAAGGGACAGAACACTTCTGAGGATAGGCTGACAGAGTTGGGATTGTTAAGCTTAGAGAAGAAAAGGGTCTTGGGAGATTTATAGCACCTTCCAGTACCTAAAGGGGGCTTATAAAAAAAGAGATGAGACTTGGTTTTGGGTTTGGTTTGGTTTTGACCAGGGCCTGTATTGACAGGACAAAGGGAAATGGTTTTAAATTGAAAGAAGATAAATTTAGGTAGGATAGTTGCAGCATCCTCAGATGATTCAGAAGATTGACTCTGACTATTTTTATTCAGTACCTGTCATCTTTGCTTCTAAAAGATGGTTGATCTTCAGATACATAATTCATGCACCCTGGTTTGGAATGAGAAAATGTGCTTGCACATGTAATCAACCACATCCAAACCAGGCACAATTTCTGCAGAGCAGCAGTCTTAGTAAGAGACACATAACTTGGCTTTTCATGTAATTTCAGTGATTTGAAAGAACTGTTTCTCAGGGTAATGCAGATACGATCATCACTGCCATTTCTAACACAAAAGAAGTAAAATAACTGGTTGTAGGAGGCACAGGCACATCAGAAACGGAAGATGCTTTGATTTCAACCCTTTTACCTAGAGAGCCTAGGTATCAAAACGCTGCTCATGTTTTTAAGGGCATGGGTTGTAAAAATTATTTTATGTCATGGCAGTGTTGTAAGTGATAGGGTGTCAGTGTTTTTAGTGGAGTAGCCAACGTTCTTTCAATTTTAGGTCAAGGTGGTCATGCATACCTTAAGGAATGGCTGTGGTGGGCTGGACTTCTTTCAAGTAAGTATCAAAAATTATTCATCTAAGTATCAAAATTGCAATCTGCATTATATAATTTTAATAAATAACTATGCCACAGATGGCAGCATGGTTATAAAAAGGGAATCAGATTACATTACTACAATACATGGTAGTATTGTATTACTATCACCTGGTGATTTGATGGATGAATTTCAGATTTTAATATAACTTCTCTCACACCAGAAGCTCTTCCTTTAATATAACTGCCCCCTTTGTGCAGTGGAACTAGGCAGACATTGAGTTTTTATGCCTTTGCTACCCATATGCATTTTGGTTTTTGTCTCAGCAGAGAAGTGCTTATATATATAGGATTTCTTAAAGGGAAGCATATTTTGGGATTATGCCTGTTTTCTTAGTTTTTTTCATTGCTTGAACTCTCAAGTTACTGTCTGTATTTAGGTAATTACGGCTTACTGTATGTTCTGTGCTATATCCTGCTATTGCAGATTTCTCCATGCAGAACTTCATGAGTCAAGCTGGCAGGCTGAGGGGGACTACAGCACAGACACTAAAATAAAACACCTTCTGATTTGGTAGAATTAATTCTAATACCTGTTGTATGTAGTTCACAGTCTGCTTTTAAAACTTAATAGTGGGGATGAGGGGCAGGGGTGGGTTCTGCTAGTACTTTTAGCTGAATGCTGTCATTAGAATTTCGCATTGTTCCCTTGCTGCATGTTTGTGTCTACATGAACACTGGAGACACTTACTTGCCCTGGATCAGAGGTTTGTTGCAGGAGACAGCCTAACTCCTGGGTTTTAACTGCTGTTCTTCTGTTCCTCTGCAGTGGGAGCTGGAGAAGTAGCGAACTTTGCTGCCTATGCTTTTGCACCAGCTACGTTAGTCACTCCTCTAGGGGCTCTCAGTGTTCTTGTAAGGTAAGAAACACTAACAGAAAGCAGTGTGACTTAAGGCAGAAAATAAAATTATTTCTTTAGAAATATGTCACTGAACTATGCTGTAATAGATGCACTCTTCACAATGGAGTGCTTATAAACATCAGGAATAACTTTTAAGTGTCAAAATAAGTAGTGGTTATGATATAAAAGGGTTCTAGCAATGTGTCTACATGTCCCATCTCTGGAAAAAGCTATTGTCCTCTGCATTTCAAAAACATGGTGATCCCAGCAGAGCAGTATTTTCATTCCTAAGTAAAGATTTTTGTAATTTGAAAATTATTTTTGCAGGTTCTTAGATATAGCATTTTTTTGGCAGGCATCATAAAAAAGGGGTTCTAGGCAGAGATGCCAGATACTAACAGGTAGTTCTGCCCACAGCAAGTATCTCAAGATAGAAGATAGCTATTTTTAAGCTCAAGATTGTGTATGCAAGTGACTTGTACAGTCAAAACAACCTGTAACTTGATGAGCAAATGAATATTACTAATCCCATGTTTGTTGGTGCCTTTTTTTATTTTTTAGTGCCATTCTGTCATCCTTCTTTTTAAATGAAAAGCTCAATTTACATGGAAAAATAGGATGTTTGTTAAGTATACTGGGATCAACTGTGATGGTAATTCATGCTCCACAAGAGGAAGAAGTAGAAACTTTGGATGAAATGTCCCACAAACTAGGTGATCCAGGTAAGAAAAATGCTGGTTTGAGCTGTACACAGCTCATCATTTCTTCATTTTATAGTTTCATTATATTCAAGTTCCAGGAAGCAGCCTGTGTCTGCTTCATGTAGACATGTCCAAAAGAAGTAGAGATTTGAATTCTGTATAATTCAAAGCATAACTCTGTAGGGAACTTTGCATGATGGTGAGATGAATTTGTCTAGCCTTGAATAAAGTGCCTCTATGGCAACCACTGAGGTGGCGGTTTAAACCAATGCAGCAGCACAGGTGGATAAACAAAACTTCTATAAATTTTGATTGAAGTGTGTCACCTCTAAGCTGAACTTTGACCTGTCCTTAAAATGAAAAGGTAGGTGTTGTGGTGCCTGCTGAGAATTAAAGTCCTATAGATGAGCTGCTATGCCCATGTGGAAGATGAGGCACACACAAATGCAAGTCTGCAAAATACAATTTATACAAAGGCAATTCTCATCTTAAACATGAGGAAATAGCCAGCAAAGAGATTAAAAAGTTGTTCTTAAGGAATGACCTGATTATTGGAAACCTGCTGATGAATACAGCCACCTGCCAAAACATATCTCCTAAAAAAGACTCAATTCACATTCAGGCCTGTGTCTAGTGGCATCTACACTTCAGTGAGACTGGGTGTAAGGCAGTTGAGTAATGTAATCCTGTAGTAGTCTTGCCAGTAGACTGGTAAAGGTAATACAGCATGCCAGAGCTACAACCTTTGTTTTGGCTTGCTTACTCTGAAATCATCTAAACTGTGATGTTGGAGGAATAATGAGAAACATCCTGAACTCTTCTGTTTAAGCTGAGTCAATCCCATTGTTAATGAGTGTTTTCCATTAACACCTAAGATGCATAGGTGCACCCCTAAGATAAATACCCCTGCTTCTGATAGATAGAGGCCAGAAGTAACAACTGTGTCTATAAATAACAAGATTTTTTTTTTCCTCCAACCACAGGTTTTGTGGTGTTCGCAACGCTCGTTGTCATTGTGTCTTTAATTCTAATATGTGTGGTGGGACCTCGCCATGGACAGACCAACATTCTTGTGTACATAACAATTTGCTCTGTAATTGGAGCCTTATCAGTCTCCTGTGTCAAAGGTCTGGGCATTGCTATAAAGGAACTTTTTGCAGGAAAACCAGTGCTGAAGCATCCATTGTCTTGGATTCTGCTGCTAAGCCTTACTGTCTGTGTGAGCACGCAGATCAACTATTTAAACAGGGCTTTGGATATATTCAACACTTCAATAGTGACTCCAATATATTATGTAATCTTCACAACATCTGTTTTAACTTGTTCTGCCATCCTTTTCAAGGAATGGCAACACATGGCGGCTGATGACATTATTGGCACCTTCAGTGGCTTCCTGACTATTATTGTGGGGATCTTTTTATTGCATGCCTTCAAAGATGTTAACTTCACCCTAGCAAACCTGCCCCTCTCTCTGTGGAAGGATGACAGAGCAGCAAATGGCACTTTGCTGAGCACATATGACAGCTTTAATGATGATGAAGAAAGTTCTTCCTGCATAGGTGAAATGCAATCCACTGAGAGTCTCTCAGCCAGAAGAAATGGAAACCTGTCAGCCTTCTGAAAATATCTACGTGTTACTTAAGAAAAGAACAATTCTGTAACCCTGGAATTTTTTTTTTTCCTGCTGTGAAATGTCTGAGCTTGTCTGGAAAGTCATGTACTTTTTAACAGTATGTGTAGACAATCGTTGATTTTTGAGTTTGATTAGTTTGGATAAAGAACACGGAAATGTTTTTTATTTGCCTTACTTTTACTTTAAAAAGTACTAAAATGACCTCAGACCACAAATGGTTTTGTTGCTAAGTTATGTGTAAATACTTTCATTTCTTTCTTCTGTTTTAAAGATGTATTGCACTAATTACAATTTTATCAAAAATAAATGGCTTTATTTCTGCATCGGTGGTAAAAAGGTTGCAGCAAACCTGAATCCTTGTGCCCTGACTGGCCATAGAGTGACTGTAACCATATTGAAACAGGAGCTGCAGCAACTACTCCTGTCCTAGTTTGTAGAAGAAAAAAGAGAAGGCTACCAAGCACAACTGATCCTTTGAATATACTGGTTAGGTAAAGCTGTATGCAAAACTTGCTGGATTTGCATCAAAAAAACCCCAACTTTATCAAATCAAAGTAACTGGCCAGCAAAAACAGGAAGGCAGGAGCTTGTGTTCTGAGTGGATAGGTGAGATGGTAGCTCCTGCCATGACAGTTTATGCAGAAGGAAGGCTCTGAGTCATTACTCATAGCCCAAGAAGCTGCTCCCTCTTCTTCTGTAACAGATGTCAGGTCTGTCTGTGCTGCACCATGCTGCCCTGGCTCTGCAGACCTGATGTTACAGCTTGAACTCACAGAATTGCTGTTTTGTTTGCTGCAACACTGAGATTTTCAAAAAGCCAAAAAAAAGAGAAACATTAATGGCATTGCTTATAAAAAAAATTAAGGGGGCGGGGGGAGGAGTGAGGCAGGTAGGTGGTAATTCAGTAAAGGCAGAAAATAAAAATAAGGGAAGAAGGTTTTATAAGAACTTTCTACCATGCATGTGAAAATTGGAAATACTTGTCACAGAGACTAATAGTTACTACTCCATTTCATCAGGTTTAGTGCTTACTGTTTAAGAGAAATTAAGATTTTTCCTAGGACAGAAAAAAACCCAAGTTACCACCTGTGAAACAAAATTCTGCTGCCTTCCTTTCTTATGTGTTATAACATACAGGAGGAATCAAACAAGAAAAGTGTCAAAGGTGTCAGAAGGTATCAAACAAGATAAAGGTTTTTGGTAAGAACTAATCGGAAATGAAAAAGTTATGCCTTTTGTGTCCCTTGCTGCATTTTTCCTTTTAGGTAGGAAAGGTTATACTAGGCAAAGAATATTTAGCTCCTATCAAGTCTATAATACTTTTTGAAAAATAATAAAAATTTACATTATAAAAATGGGAAACAAACATCTCCTAGGACTAATGTCTGAATTGTCTTAAACCTTCTTCCCCCTTAGTGATCATAAAGTATGTATTTAAATAGCAGTTTTAAGATGTTAAGAGACCAATTATCTTACTGCTGAAAGTTAACTGGTCAGAATTAGAAATTATTCACATCATAATTAGTTATTTTTAAACAGTTCTTAAACAAAAAATCAAGCTTTATTAGTTAACCATTTCTGTACCAGTGCCGAGCCAAAATTTCAGGTGTGTGAGACATCCTTAAACCAACGATGATGTCAGCAAATTAGGAAAGTTGTTCATTTCCTTAACTGAAGCTGGAATCACAGGGAAGCATCTGGCTGACCAAAAGTCTTCTGTGAACTAAAAGACTGTTTCTTAAAGAAAATAATAAGTAAAAGAACTTGTAAACAAAGCGGTGTAAAAAAACCACAAGTGCTTCTGACTTCTGTCTCCCACGCACTGGGCAGCCTTGTGTACACTCTCACCATGACAGACACCACTCCAGAATGGCAGCTCTCAAGCACAGATGTCCTAGGGAAACCTCTGATTGCGAATCGTGCTGATAGACTGCCTGGAAAATCTCCATCCTGTTTTGCTGAGGAAATTTCAGTTAATTTCTTTCCTAAAAATCAAGTTCTCTGCCACTCCAATACCTACATGTTTCCTCACTTCCTGTGTACCTCTTCTGTCAGATGCTCATTTCTACCCACTGTTGAAAGCAATTCCATGGCTGTGAAGCACCTGGAAAGAGCTGAGCAGGAGAAAAGATGTGCTGTAACCTAGCCATGAACTACTAAGAGGCAAGGAATAAAAACAGGTTCTCAAAGGGATGCATTCTTGGTTTCACACTATAGGTTAGAAACTAACCAAGTAACATCTCCACAAACCCATATCCTGGGTAAAACATGTAATTATCTGTCTCTGTGTGTTTTGGCCATCTTAACATCTTGGTTAGGGCTGATCCCAAAGCCAGCTGACAGGATCCTGGAGTAAGCAAGCAGGAGTTACTATTTTTGGCTGAACGGTTTGCTTTAAAATTCAACTTCTAAAGTTGCAAAGTTTTACAATTTTACTGATGCAATGTTTGCATTATACAGCAAGTGTAATTTAACAAATACTTTCCATAATAAATAACGATTAACATCATTAGAGTTTATATACTGGGATAGATTACACCTGATCACTGTAGTCAAGATTCTTTTAAACAAGAATTCCTCATCACTTGTAATCGTGTTTGTGTACACAGGTATGTATTGCAAACCAAAATATAAACTGTGTTAAAGCTCTCATTAGGAAAAACTAAACAGTCCCCCTTCTAATCACTCAAACTTTCATCTTTTTAAAAGATTAGAATCATATTGGCCACCTCCATGTTAAATAACTTTGAAACACTTTAAATAGCCTTCATTTCCATAATTACCGATCTCTGAGAATAGATTTGCAAACAGGAAAAGGAATCAAGTGACTAGAAAATTATTCACAAAGCACCAGCACAGTTTGTTTTGTTGTTTTTTCTTTTTTTTTTTTAATAAAGGCAAATTAAGCAATTAAGGCTCTAATACAAACAATTATGCATTGATTTCTAAAAATTTTTTCTACAGAACCATTTTTTACCCTCCACAGCCATTATTTCTATAGCTTCAGGGGAAAATTATACCAGTCCAGTCTAAAATGGCCACCTTGGACAGGAATGCAGAGATTTCAAAAATCTTACAGGCTTTTAATCAAAGTGTATAAAATTTTAGTCTAGAAAAATAAGTATGGATTGTATACAGTTACTGTGCTTGGAGACTGGAGAGAACAGTGTGCCATTCAAATGGCACAGGCATACTGAAAAATGCAGGTGAGAATATTCTTCAAAACTGTTCATGTGGGTTTTTTTCCTTGCTTTTTTTTCTCACACTTTTAGCCTAAAGAGGTGCAAAAAGTATTATTAGGTGAGAATCTAGTTGCTGGCAAGGGACTGATGAATTGGTGGCTGGAAGCAGCGCACGTGTTCCACGGGTGTGCTTTCTCCATCACCAGACTTCAAATACTTGTCCAAAATAGCAATTATTTCATCATTTAGAATCTGGAACTTGCGAATTCTCTCAACCATTTTCTTCAAAGGCTGCAAACATCAAAATAACAGACCCAGAAATTAGCTTTGGATATGAAAAGCCTTAGCCAGAAAACCAGCAAATGCTGTTACCTCATCTCTCCCAGCAATTTTACAAATGTTTCCCTTGCATTGCTAAGCCAGTGAAAATACAAGGTGCAATTTGGTTTTTGACAGTGCTGTTACAAAGAAGCTCAGTTTACAGCCGCCTTGTCATTTTGGGAATGAACATATATAAGATGGAAGGCATTAAGAAAATCTTAAATATTTGTGACATCAGAATTCTGCTTGACCAGTCTTCCAACCCCACCAGCCTTATCTTTTGTTTCTGAAAATCCTGGTGTCCTCATTTTCAGCAATTAATTCTAAAAAAGGATTGCCACATCTATGCTGCATCTGAGGAAAAACAGCTCAGAGTTGTTGTCTTGATAACAAGTAAATAAAGATGTTTTTCAACTCACCACATTCTTGATAACCTCATCTTTGCCATCGTGCTTTTGGACTTTCAACAGGTGGTAGCAGAAATCCAACACGTCAAAGCGCCGCTGCTGTCCCAAAAGCACGATGATCATACATCCAGCCCAGTGCAAGCCATCCCCAAAGCACTGCCTGGAACAGGAAACACATCACAGAGCAGGTTTCAACTACATCTTCAAAACACAGTCACAGCAAACACTCAGTAATCAGCCATGTCACTAAATAATAAATATGTTAGACATTAATCTAGAAAGCAAAAACTCTGGTATATTAATTATCATTGGAGATATCACAAACAATTCAAATAAGATACTTAACAAAAAACCAGAACTCCTCCTTCTCCTTGAAATTCACATAACAGAGTTACTCCAAAAACATTTACTCCCTATTAGACTCCCATGCCATTACATTTCATTTTCAGTGGAAACAACACTTGCAAAGAAAACAAAGCGGGAATTCAGCACCACTCTGCTCCTTTAGGCTGCAGGCATGAAAGGAAGTAAATGTCTTATGCTCTTTTCTAATTGCTCAGTAAAAAGCATGTTACAGCTCAACAGTTTTTCAAAATAAGTATATTCTCAAAACCAACAAAACCAAGAACAAACAACAGTTCCTGGTTAACTTGTGTTAATCATGTTAAATTCCTGATCTTAAATTCAGAGAAAAAATACTTGTTAAAGTTAGATGCACAAATATTCTGCTATTTTATTTAAGCCGGGTGTCCATAGGGGCATGACCCCTATTGAAAGACACGTGCTAGGGCCTGTTTGTCACAGGATCATTCATTATACACTGGCAATACTTAAAACAGAGGGTTATTTTCACTACAGATAACAATAATATCTGTGTTTGTGGATGATGAGCCCCTCATGGTGATGGCAGCACTTCTCCCTGGTTCTGCACTAAGCTCCTGCAGACGGGCACAGCCCCGCTGCCACAACAGGACAAGCCAAGCACTGTTGCCACAGGGCACTGTGGGCAGCCGGCAGCACGTACTCCACAGTGAACTCGTGTGTTCCCACGGGGATGCAGTAGACAAACTGCATTGCGCTCCAGAGGCGATGGAATTCCACACACTCATCCACATGCATCACCCCATTGCTGGGCAGGGGTCCGCGCCAGATGGGATCGTCCAGGAAGGAGCGGATCCTCGTCAGGATGACCTCAAACATGGACAGCCCGCAGCAGAGGCGTTCTTTGGTCAGCAAGTCCCCTTCCCTTGCGATTGCTATTTGCTGGAGAGAAACAAAGAGAGAAACACAGCATAAAATCTGGTAACAGCCACTTCACCGCAAAATTTTATTTTAAAAAATAAATAATGTACATTTTTCAGTTTCACATGGTTTATTCTAGGAGAAATGTCTTCTGATTTAAAGTGAGGTCAGACACTGCTAACCTGGGGATCAGATGAGTGGAAAAACATTCAGAGAAAATTGTAAAATCCTTCTTAAGCAGACAGACTTAAAGTAAGTAACACTAACTGCAGTAATGCTAGTCCTGGATTTATCTCAGGGAAGTTTAAAGAATTCTTTGTCTGAATGGAGGCAGAAAGCAAAACCAAAGAGTTCAGTGCTGTGCTGTAGCTCCTGCATGCACTCTCCTGCACACCTCCGAGCACCAACAGGCTCAGACAAAATCCAAAAGAGGAATGCTGCTTGTGCTTGTCCCAGCTTGTGCCATCACACAGACAGCTCTCTCCTAGCACAGCAGCATCTACTGAACTGCAGCACCTACGATGACAACAGCAATCTGAACTCTGGGGCATTCTGCTCTTACTTTCTATTATTCACATCTCAACCACTAGCAAACTGCTAAGATTAGCAGGGGATTAATGCACCCTCACACCAGGAGAAAGGGAAACAGTGCTGAAGCGGCAAAGGCAGTTCAAAAATGTTCTCTTTGGTCATTGTTTCCAGGAGACCTCAACTCAAATGACAGCTCACTTTCCAAGAGTTTCTAAGTGGCTAAGAGTGACAAAATGTTTTAAAAACATATATACATGTGCACAAGAAAACTGATTGCTTTTCATTTTGCAGGAATTTGCAGGAGGAGCTCCAGGCTGGACCTTACACTGGGAGGGTATCTCATGATAAACATATCAATTAGCATATTCCCCCAAATGTCACTTCTGTCACTTCTGCCCCAGTTTTGAAAGTTTTAAACTTCTAAGCTTTAACAGCTTTTTCCAAATTACTGGATCTAAATAAAAATCATTTATGGGAACAAGCTGGATGTGCAGGTTGAAGTTCTGACAGAACTATTAGGACAGGCTTTCTGATGCTCAGAAATTTCTTGAATTGCCTCTGACAAAAATGAGAAAGATTACCTGGGGTGTGCCAAGTCTTTCAATGAGAGGAACCAAATGAAGTGAAGCATATTTTGATTCCAGTCTCTTCATTTTAGCATCAAGTCTTTCACCCTCTGAAAGAAAATAAGTGAAGAGAGAAATCATAAACTGCAAATAACAAAGAGAATTCTTATTTTAACACAATCTTTACCCAGCAAGGAAGAAAACTGTGTTCTTTTTAGGCAATTTAACTATTAAATAGCTGGTTAATCTTCCATGCACTTTTAGAGAAATACACACATATTTTAAAATGCTACATTGCATGTGCAAACAGAAAAGAGGATTTGTAGCAGAGTACATCTAATTAAGTAAATTCAAGGAAGACTATAAGGCTCTGTTATGCTGCTGTTGCCAAGATATTTGACTCCCACTTGTACTAAGACAACTAGGTTGTCTTTATGCATAAAATGTTTGTCTCTAGAAGGTGAGGTAAAATGAGGATGAAATCTTGTGTATAGCAAGGCTAAAAAGCAGCTGGCACTTCCTCAACACTGGCAAGTGGGAAATGTTCTCTGGCAAATGGGAAAATACCATTTACAATGGTCTGGTTAGTTTTATGCAGAGATGCAAGTAGCTATTGTGAGCTTGGAAATATTCTCAGTTTTGTAGCTGATGGGATTTCTCCAAGCAGAACAAATCAGCTGCTCCAGCAGTGAGAAATGGAAAACAAAGGACACAGAGGAGAAAAACAGAAAGAAGAGAAGGCAAAGGGGAGGGGGAACAGGTCACTTTCTGATGATGAAAGATGAGGAGAGCAGATACCATAGGAAGCAATCCTGCAAATATTCACTACTGCATACTCAGCTTAGCGAAAAGCAAGTGAAAAATCTACAGGGATCACCTTTATTTACTTACTTGCTGACAGACTCCCCACACTCCATATTTAACTGACAATTCTATAAGCTAAACAGCAGCTTCAGAAAAGCCTCTCCCTGTATCCACAAAGCAGGATAATACTGCCCCTGGGCATCCATCCTGCTTTTTTTCATGGCATTCCTCCTCTTCCCCTTGTAATTTGCACAGAGCATCCCCAGCAAACATTTGTTTTTTCAGCCAGGCAAACAGACCTGGATCTGATACCTCTGTCCTATAATTACCATCGCTGTGGTAAAGGGTGGCTAGAGGTGCTTACTGGAAGCACAGCAGCAGGGAGGGAAAGGGAAAGCATTACCCAAGGAAGGTATTTTCACTTTGCCGATACCTTTCACGTGAACCCTGGGCAGGATGTTTTGGAACGGCGCTGCGTGCAGCAGGTCACACACTTCCTCCAGAGACTGGGACAGAAAGAAAACGAGAGGCATTTAGGACAGAAGCACCAATCCCCAGAGCGGGATTCCAAAGGCAGGCCGATGCCGCTGCACAGACACCAGAGGGCAGCGAGCCTCTGTCACCACGGCAGGAGCCGCTCCGAGCGCTGCCTCTCTTCGTGGACCACTCCCAAGGACCACTTCGTTTCACCAGGTTACTCTGAACTCCCAAAGAAACTCCAGCAACTCCCCTCCCACCCTCAGCTGGCAGTTCATAAAGGACAGGGTATTTAGTAAATAAACTAATGCAGAATGAGTAATTTCGGTGGGAAAGTGGCAGACAGCTCCCGAACAGACAAAAGGGGGAAGAAGATGACTCACTGCTTGGTTATTTTTACCAGAGCCACCACCCATTATCCTAATGGGAGCTTATCGTGGTGGGAGTGTCTCCCTGCCAGGCAGGCTGAGACATACAACAGCAGAGAATCATGTCTTAGGAAGTATTCTACATCTTTAGGGACAGAGGAAAGGAAGACAGATGTCTCCTGTTTCTTTCCTCCTGTGTGTACACACGGGGAAAATGCAGATGACCAGAAGCAGATGCATGACTTTGCTCAGTTTTGAAGCAGAGACCCTACTAATTTGTAATCCCTCAGCACTAATATTAGAAAAGCTGGTCATTATCCATACTCTTAGCAAGGTGCTGGGGCTCATGCACCTTTTCCAGTTCCTTTTCTAATTCCTTGGTGTCAACCAGGGAAATGCATGAGACCCACCCACTACCACAGATATACTCAGAATTACACTGAGCTAAAATCTAGATTAGCTATGAGGGATGACCACAATGGAAAAATATTGAAATACATGACAGGACATGGGACAAAAACACGAGGAGAGGCAGTGAGCACGTTGGTGACTGGATGTGTGTGTGGGGTGTGTGACTGGAAAGGGTAACCTTGGTGATGTCCCAAAGAAGGTACCTCCATGCTGGTGCCACTCTGGTACACCCTCAATGCTCCCAGGAGGCAGTGATGGCCCTCGCCTGCCTGCCCTTTCACCATGCACCCACTCAGCCTGAACCCAAAGGAATCCAGCTTCTCATTCTGTTTCAGCTGTGCCATTATTGACTACAGGTTTGCTGCGTGACCCCCAGCCCTACAATTACACTCCACCATGAGGGAGGGATCCTCTAACACCATGAGCAGGAATCCTGAGGAACAGCCTGTCTTCGTTACCTTATCTAACACTGACAACTTTAATACACCCCAGAGAAGCCTTCCGTGAGGGTTTATTTTTGTCCAACAGCAGGCCCCTAGCCAGCTTGCTGAGGAAATGACGTGGCTGGTTTGCAGTCAGCAAAGATCTCTGCATGCTGCCCAACTTCAGCAGCACCATGAAATGGCACAGCCTGGGCAGGGTGCCTGCACGCACAGCAGGAAGAGACACCCCCCCACTTAACATTCAACACCACCATGTGGGTAAGGAAAGGGAAGCCAGCAGACCTGTTGCTGTTCTGATCCATTATCAATGCCCACCTTTCCTCTGTAAGTACCCAATAGCATTGAAAACAAAGAAATTACAGGTCTGGGCTCTTGTTTGATCAACAAATAATAATAACATGGGAGAAGGGTGGGGAAAGAAAACTGGAGGTAAGGATAAAGATAAATTATAGGACCGTGATGTCAGCTGTGGGCAGGTTTACACAGTGTAAGGTAAACTCTAGATAAATCAGAAGCAGCTGAAAGACTGACACATTTCAGAGTTTTGTTCAAGCTAGGACAGATGAGTGAATTTCTGCACCACTGTCAGCCATCCAAGCAGCAAGGAGGACGTCCAAGGATGTCAACGTTAACCTTGTGATGTTTCAGACCTCAGCAGGAATGACACACAGGAAAGGAATACAGCAGTACCAGATGCACAGCTCGCTGACATAAAGAGTGGCCACACTGGGACTGGCTGCAGGAGTGGCATATGTGATTATAATTTATGGTGAAGATTGCAATGTCAGATCCTCAGGTACCGCACACGAGGCAACGTCTCTCACCCAGCAAAGTCAGGCATCACTGTATCTAACAGACATGAAAGCCCCTGCAAGACTGTGAGAGATGAGTGCAGGGAACTGTTCCTACCCATCTGCCCATCAGTAACAGCAAACTTACAGATTTCAACCTTGTTATTGATGACGTTAGTAACAAAAATATGAGAGTACATTTTGAGAGACAGATGGATTTTAAACTAGCACAGCAGGCACCTACCAGACTCTGTTCAATGAGGAGGCAAAACAGGACAGCATTTCCCACTTCCCGTAAATTCTGGAAGCAGACAGTCTTCAGTTCTGCATATTCAACAATGTCCTTCAACTGATGGTGAAAAAACTCCAAGATACCTGAAATCAGAAGAGAATTAAAAAAAAAAAAGTCTCAGGAGCCAGAACGAATCTAGTGATGACCACACAGGCACACTGTTACCTCAGGAAAGCAGACAAAAGATACTGGCCATGTGAGTAAGAGTCATAGAGATGAGGATTAATTTAAATTTCTGCTTCAAAAGCCCTTTTCTAACCAATTTGTCTATTTAAAGGTTGCACAAATGTGCCTCCACACACTGTGCCTCCAAACACCACAGGCACAGGTTTAGACTTCCCTCTCCATGTATCAGCACATGAGGTTTTTATCTCCATATGTGCAGCCCAGAGGAAACTGAAATGAGCAGCATTTAAATGCATTAAAACTCAGAGATTATGAAGTGTTACGCCAGTGCACTGACCTTTTTAACTGGATAAATCATGCAAAGTGGAGTGCCTAACTTTTCACTCCTGGAAAAGAGAGCCGGTGTAAGGGCTAAGAAAACAACACCCAGGAGCAGGAAGAGAGACTAGAGCTCTCATCTGCTTTAAGCCCTGTTCCAGCCACCATTCCCCAACCTGCTGCACTACTGACACACTCAATTCACAGCTGCTATTTTAATGGATGACAGAGCCAGCAAGGAGCTGAGAGCTCAGATACAGGGAAGAAGGGTAGTGTCAGGCTATAACTCTGACAGTGCCAGAGGGCCAGAGCTGATCTGTGACCTCTCAAAGCAAATACAGAGATCGCAAGTCAAGCTCTGCAGGCAAGGGTACACCAGATCCTGCTGACAAGCATAACCAGAACACAGTTTCTGTCAAAGTTTTGCAAAAGCTGCTAAAAAACAGCTAAAATTATCATTTTCAAACCCACATAGTCTACATAATCATGTATCTTTTCCACCAAACTTCTCCTAAACAGTGACAATGCATAACACGGTGATGGACTGCCAGTCCTTGCCCTCCAGCCCCAGTGAGGCTGTACAGTCCCTTGGTTAGAGAGAAGACCAGGAAACCACAGGCTCAGTAGCTTTTGCAGAGACCCAATCTGGTTCTCTTTCAGAGGTTAAAGCCATGTGCAGGATGGGAGAGGAAGATCAGCAGGAACCACAATAGGTCAGACAGCTCTTCAGTTTTTGCAAGTTAATCCTTTGCAGCATTGCTCTATCTTTCTGCACAAGCTTGTCCCTTCTAAAAAGCCACCAAAACACTCGACTGAGAAGAAAATGCATAATAAGAAGCTTTCAAATTGCATGCTGCACGTAGCAATTCACTTCCATTACACTGAATCAAGACAGACAAATCTCCATCCAACTGCATCTAAAGCAATTGAGAGAAGACAAGGAAAGAGAACACAGACGCCCTTCAGAACCTTCCCATGAGCTCCTTTGACACAGCTGATGAACACTTCTCATGCAGGAGATCAGACTTGGCTATCTACCCAGTGAGGCAATGGCTGAAGAGAGCACACAAACATGAAATCCAACCTGCAGCGTATCTCTTCCAAGGAAATTCCTCAAATTCAGAGGTGTTGGAATGCATGAAATAGAAGCCTCTGGGTCCCTCAGAGAGAGAAAGGCATGCAGGGATTGAATTGGAACCTTTAGAGAAACTGAAATACATTAAGCCGCACAGACATGAAGTAAGAGTGTAAGTTTAAGCTTTAAGTAAGTAGAAATATATCTTAAGTGCATTAAGAAACTGTATTAGCTAGTAAAAAGGCCTAAAGCCTAGTTTAAAGTTCAGTAGTGTTACCTTTCACAAAATTAACTTAGCTCTAGGCATAATGAAAACATAGCAGAACACTGCTTGCATTTCTAGCTAGAACAGATAGAATTATATGTGTAGATTTTGTGTAAGAACTGACACTATTTTTTCACATTAGAATCAAGCTCGGATAGGTGCAGGAAGAATGTTTTAGAATTATTTTTAGCTTATTGGACGATTTATTAATAAAATCCCCCTGTACTGAGGTGAAAAAAAGGAAGAAGGAAAAAAAAAAGGTATGGGAGCTGCTGCTGCTTCTGCTCGGGACATTGGAACTCTATTCCAGAAAGCTTTTGGCATGGACTTTAATTCTCTCAACTCTTCACCTTTGAGACATATGTATTCATGCAAAAACCAACCTTACAGCAACCAACAGCTGCTCTTGTCTCTTTGAAGACCCAAGACCCACTCAAAATTTTGACACAAAGGAACATGAAAACATACAGTGAAGGAAAAAATTACATAGGTAACCCACATACTTCTATAGAAAGCCTCATATCATTAAAATTGGTAACACAAAACATCTGTAAAGTGCATGATCATAGGATGCACAGCTGGCTCTGTTACAGCTCAAAGAACTGTTTGTCAATAGAAAATTAACAGTAAATGAGTGCTTCCACATGTATTTACTGGAGGTGAATTTCAGATCTAACTGTAGTACTTTGGTGACTTCAGAGAAAAACAGAACTGAAAAACTGATGGAGAAAGGTCAGACATAGTGAGTGCTTGCTGAGCTTAATTTCTTCCAAAGTAACACATTTACAACTAGCTAAAAAGCAAACAATGCCAGCACATCACCAATTCCCACCTCCCCACAATGCAGGGACTGTGGAATGGAAAAGCTGTGGGAATGGCTGTCAGTGCTCACTGAACACTGCAGGATAGCAGCCAGTCACAATCCCCAGGTGAGGAGCAGTACTTGTGTTTGTCATTTAAACAGACCTGCCCAACACGGCAATAGGATGCTGCAGTGCTGAATACCAGGACTCCAATTTTAAAGATCACACTGAAAAGGTTGCAAATTTTTCCCCAAAAAGTTTTTGATGCTAGGAAGAAAATGCAAAGTTAGGAGAACTGAAATCAGCTTTATCACAAACTTCCAGTGTGTTTTAGTTACACACCCTAGTCTTTCTTTTGTGTTTGTTGATGAAAGGATTTCCACATCTAGAAAAAAGGTTTTTTAAGGATGAACTGCAAGAAGTCAAATACTTTCCTCATTCCAAGACTTTCTGCAAACAAATGTCTGATGTATTATCCTGGATTTAAGTCTGTGCCATGGAGGAAATCAAACTAGAACATCTACTAATATTTCTGGTCTTATGATCTGTGCCACATACACAGAGATTGATGGTGAACCAACAGAAGGCCTGGAAGACTCCCTGAAACACCACGAGGAACTGTGGACTTCTCCACAGGGTCACCATGGAGAGAAAGCACTATCCAAGCACACAGGATATTGGTGACATGCATGGCCATGGACATGCTCTTCCCTTTAGCTTGTGTGGTGGGTGGGGAGCAGCTTGGTGAGAAACAGAAGCTGAGCAGAACAGCAAGGAAGATTCTGCTGCTTCAACATGGAAACAACCATTGGTCATGACAGGGATCGAAAAGAGTAGGGTTTTCAGATTCCATTCAATCTCCTACCCAACCTGTGGATTTTGTGGGGAGTTTCAGGAAAAAAGACTGACATCTGGAACGGTAAGAAATATTTTTTCACAGTCAATGTAATCCTGAGAATAACCCATGTCACCTGAAGCAAATATGAAGGAGCAGGATGGCACAGAGAGAAACCACAAGCAGGACAGAGAATTGTGGCGAGAAACAAGAGATTCATACTGAAAGTGTGACTGAAACCAAAATGAGACATTAAGTCCACTCAAAAGCAGCAGGACAGTAAAAGTCAAAGAGGCTTGAGGTTCATACCATAAAAATTACTTACTGTCTTTTACAGTCACTCCAGGTGACAGAGCTCCTCTCAAAGTCCTTAACAAAGTTCCTTATTTCTTCACTCTAAGCCCCAGTCTCCATATACAGATATACAAATAAGCACACCCACACACATTCATGAACAAATTGTGATATTATTTTGAAAATCTGACAGCCAGTATTTAGCATGCAGATGCTCCAAATGCTGCCATCATTAGTGTACTTCTTCCCTTTAGATCAAGAGCTTGATTTACCAGCAAAACAAATGAATGTTTACAGAGCTACACAGGCAATTTCTCATGAAAGACCAATCTACTCCCCAGTGGAGTCCTGTGGCAGAAATACATCATGTTTTCATTAATGTTTGAGCAATGCCATTCCAAATTACACTCTGTGCACATTACACAGAAGTGTGTTTTTATGAAAGATTATGCATGCCTACTAAAGCCCTGGAAAAAGAATAAGTGTCTTAGGAAAGTTAATTTCACTTAATTGCTTGCAACCTTCCTTCTTCCTCTAATTCTGTTTGTGGGTGGAATTCATAAGTTACTGAATTAGTTATATATACACAGAACTTTGCAAGGTAAATGAATCAAGGTTTTTTTGCTCCTCCTCTCCAAGAAAGCAGTTTTAATTAAATCCCTCTATTCCTGCAGATGGGACAACATTAGGTGTCATAATAATTGATTATATAATCCCAGTTTCTGATTTCCACAGAGCTCAACAGAAGCAAAGACTGTTGATATAGAATAGATCAGTAAAGTACAGAAGATTAGTAAAGGATTAGGCTCCCTCTCTGCTTCCAAAATCCTATCTCACCAGCACTCAAACAGCAGATGCCAAGTTTCAGCTGTGCAGTCTGTACACTGATTAATTTAGGAAGTCAGAGAAAATCAACACATGGAACTCAAAGCTGGTTGGATTCCTTCACTTTGGTCACCTTTCATTTCTCAATTCACACCTACAGACTGAAATCAAACAGAGCTTGTTCCAGAGCTTGTAACAATTCTGGTACCTAAAAGATTAGGACAAAAATGAGGTATTAATTATAGAACTAAATTTCTGATTACAAACTGGACCTTGATTATAATTCTTGGTCTAGCTGTGTTTTGAGTTATTTTCTGCAAAGAACTGACTTGACTATTATCAAATAAAATCTAGTAATCTGCAATAGCACAGCTGCTCCCAAGAAACTGGGTGCTATAATCACCTTTAGTTTATGTTCACTTTCATAGAGACCTTCAAATGCTGCATCCAAGTACTTCTTTGGCTTACAAGAGGCATCATTAACTCTGCATATCAACAGTGCTGCCATTCATTCCCTTCAATGGAAATAGTCATCAGGTTTAAGCATATACATCTATCCAGGACTTATGACCATGGAGCCTGTGCACTGTGTTCATTTTGCTAGAAAGAAATATTCAATTTTTCTGCGTATCTAATGAGTTCTTACCACCCTCTTAAAATCATCAAGGTGATCTGGCTTTCCTCTAAAATCTTTCCAAAAGTCTGTCGCCCCTGGACAGGTTTCAGGAAGACCTATGAATACATTTCCTCCATCCAATGTGGACTTAAGCCATTGTGTCCTCTCCTGAATTATTCTCCTCCTTATCTGAGGTTGATAAAAAACCTGGGATAACATTTAGAATTACAAACCCTTCTGCTATGCCCCAAGTGATGCTTCCCTCGCAGCCTCCAGCCACTGCTGCCCTTCCCCATGCTTCCCAGCCCAGGCTCGCTGCAGTTCCTATTAGACTCTGACCTGAAATATTCCAGAAAAAGGGGTGGAAGACTCTTTTTTGCCAGACTGCTGTGCAGAAACAGCTCCCACAGTGTTGCCAGCAGCACAATCAACCCAGGGAGAGATGGGAACACAGCAGCCAGTGGGGCACAGGGCTTTGGAGGAATTCCCCAAAATGACATGCCAAATTGTGGGGTTTCAAGAGGTCATGGCCTGGAATAACAAGTGCTTTGTCCCGCACCAGCTTTGAGTGTTCTGTTTCTTTGGTTTGTTTCGGAGGGGTGGTATACCAGCGACAAAAGCCTCATCTCACAGCAAAGCTGACAAACTACTTTTCTTCATTGTATTCAACGACACTTCAGAGTGGCAGGATACTCATTCATTAAAAGCAGAAATTACATGTTCAAATATTCAAAAAACCAGCAGAAGAAAATGCTACCTCCAAGATGAAATTTCAAGCTTAAACTCTTACAAGGCAAATACTCCTTTAAGAGCTTTAGCAACTTTAAAAGGTCCCTTTTAAAATCCTTATGCTTAATGTATTTTTAGACAAATATTTTTATGACTAAAAGATGAACAAGTTCCCCACTGCTTTAGACTGTTCCTATGGAAACAAACCCATTGGCAAAGAGGAGTCCTGAACAACTCTGATGCCACTGTCTGTACCCTGCTCCTTTTAGCAGCAATAAATCACCATTTAGAAATCCACAAGTCTAGAAGGCTGATTATGAAGGGGCCAAGGAATTGCAATCAGCAGAGTCCAAACAAAACTCTCCAATTGAAAAGTCTAAAGTGCATGAAAGAGCTAGAGGCTTACTTACTGAGTGTGCTTAAATCACTTTGCACATGGAGCATGGACTGAGGAAATTAATTCTGAATTAATAAATGCATATTGCATCAAGATAGATGAGAATCTACATACTTCATCTAAAGTCTGGAATCACAGTTTTGGTCCGTATATGTAGGTTGTGCCAGTTATAAAGAAGTTATTATATTATTTGTTATGAAAGAATAGAAGCAGCACACAGACATACCCCACAGCACTCAGGCTTACTACAACTAACAACTTCTGAGGAAGCTTTCAGAGGCAGAGGAGGGAACAGACAACAGTTGATGTGCATTGGCTTACATTTTCTGTGACAAAACACATAAACAAGGTGTGGCAAAGACTGCTAAAGAGGAGAATTCAGCACAGAAATGAGAGGACAGTGACTCAAAAGGAAGCATGCTTTGAGCCTGCCCTTCTACAGCCTGGCAGTTCCTCTCCCAGTGAAGGCTAAAACCTGCAGCACATCCTCATCACAGAGGATGTTTTCCTTCATCAGCCAGTGCTGTTCCAAGGGCAGACAGCTCCATGATGGGGAGCACAGGGCAGTTTCTCCCTGATGTGAGACAGCAATGGAGGTGCCCTGATCTTCCACAAGCCTCTTCTGTCTGGTGACTTGGAAAGGAAAGGGAGAGATGGCATGACTGTGTTATAAAGGCTGTCAGCATTTCTTGGAAGAGATTCTCCAGGGGGTTATTATGTGTCCTCTGCTAGAAATAGTTCACAACAGGAAAACTATATGTTAAGACAAAACCTGACAGGAACCAGGGCAGTAAAGGAGCAGAGAATCAGGTGGGGGTTTTGAGATCTAGTCCAATTCTGAAACTAAGTATGATATTCCATTGTAAAACCAAGAGTTGCTTTGATTTCTTGGTACAGTAGGCATGTAAACAAATGGCATTTCTTTTGGAATAGCAAATATGAGGTCAAAGTAGTTCATTACCCTTGCACCAGTAAAGCTCTTCCTTTCCTATAGGATGGATTGTCTTTCAACCTTAAGAGAAAGGTTTCTCCTAAAATCCCTGGGCATCTCCTGCCGAATATTTAGCCCTTACAGGTGAGAATTTCTGGCAAGTTTCCTAATGTCACCTGTAGCATCACAGATCCTGGTGATGCATTATCTCTATTTGAGAATACCTATTGCTTTTGCGGTCAGACCTTAATGAATGGCTAAAAGCCTCAGAGAGATTATTTTTATACTCCTAACTACCATGATTCATCCATTTCTATGCTCCAGGGAGAAAAACAGGAAGGAAACACTCAGTAAGACCTCAATTTCGTTTAACATTGGTAATGAACGTCAAGCAAGCTGTGGGAAGCAGAAAAAACCCAACCTCATTCCAGAGTGGCATTTAATAAAACTAAGTGACTCTGGAAAAATAAACTCAGGAGGTGGGTGGCACATGGAAGAACTAATTTGTGTTAATTAGAAGTTGTGAAGGAGGAATATTTTGAAGGGGAAAGCAGATTCAGAATTTCAGTGAACAATGTGATAAATACTAATTAGCCAATTATTTTTCCATAGTGGCAAACAGCTTTCAATGCCATTTCTTCTTCTGCAACTGTCACACCTCCTGTTGAGAGGCTAAGATGCACCCCACACAAGCCATAACTATTCTGGCAGGACCAGTTTACCTCCCAGCAGTATCACTCCTTTTTTCTTGCATTTGGTGAGAGCAAAGGAAAAGAAAAGAGGCTGTTCCAGAGAACTGGGTTATCTAAATTAGACATTTAAACAGAAAAAATGTGAGAGGCTAACTTGCCGAGGCAAAAGCTCAGCATGCTTATGAGAAAGATAAGAAATAGAAACTATTGTGGACATCCCAGCTCAACATCAGTTATGTCATAAGGCTGTCTGTATACAGATTGTCATCCTTTTGCCCTACATACAGAATTCTTAAAGCTTTCAGAAAGCATAGCATTCCATTATTCTTTTGATGGGAAAAAAAAAAATTAAATACAAAAGCAAAGCCAGGCTAAAATCTGATTATCAGGAGAAAAAGGAGGGAGGGAAAGACAGATATAAAAGATTCAGAAGATAGTGGTTAGTATCATCTTATTAAGGCTGCTAAGGTAACATCAAACACAAACTAACCTGGAGAACCATACTCATGTCTTGGTAACCTACAAATCTTAGGCATCACTTCCATTAGGGTCTTGACATACTGAAGAATGGTCCCTTGTAACTAAGAGAAAACAGATGTATGTAAACATGTCAGCGCTGTTGAACTATGAAACTTTAAAACAAACTGCATTCAAACTATACATGAACTGAAGCAGCTCTAAAAATCTTGCATTTAATTCTGCCAGTCACCATCTTTAAAAAGGCAACTTTTTCAAATTTAAAGACTTCACATGGCATTAACCATCTTTGCTACAAGAAGAATGGCACAATAGCTAAGGCCAGGAAGGTAAAAAAGGAAAATACGTTTTTCTCTTACAGACTCTTTACTATCTAAGTAACTTTTAGGGTTTTGGTTAAAAAGTTGCATTTGAATGCTTTCAAAACCATTCAAAAAGCATCTGAATGTATTCAAAAGCAACATGAAAAAAGCCCTTGTGATTAGGAATGGCTGCAACAGCCCAAGCTAGTTCTTCTGGGCATTCCAGTTGAGATAGTCCCAGCCTGCAGTCAGCCTGTCTTCCTACCACTAGACACCTCTCCCTTATCTGCTCCCCTACATCTATGCAGCTGCATCAGGCATTGGCAGGATACCCTCCCCAGGCCTTTTAATCGTCTTTATAAGTGACCAGGTGTTCAATGCCACCTTTAATGAATTGAGACAATTTACCACTAAGTTATAAAAAATTCCCTCTCATAAAACACAGCAAACCAATACTTGACACTCAAACCCTGAAAAACAGAAGTGTTTTCCTCTGTCTCTGAAGATTAAATTACAGCATTTTTCAAGTAGGATTCAGCCTTGCTAGAACATCAAAAACGTACTTAGAACATTGTGGGAATTACTGTAAACAAACTGCCAAATGTGTCAAGTGCCTGAAGTAGGATTACAAACACCACAGCTTTCCCTGGTACAGTTGGATTATTTTGGCAGCATGCTCCTACAAGCAACAGGGAGGAAAATGTAATTTCTTTGGTTTAAATTAACCGCAATGCACTATGGCTGTATATATAGATTCTAATAGTATAGCAAACAGCCAGCACCTCAACCTCCTCCCAGTTCCAAAGAAGGCCTTTTCCAATGCAGGACACCCAGGCTGTGTGGTTAATGTATTCAAAACTGGCCTGAGCAGCACTGCTAATCAAGCACAGAGGTTAAACTCCTGCTGTTAAGGAGTGATGTCATTAATGAGAGCCCTGAAGTTAGGTGGCAGGCAGGAAGCACACTACACCTGTTCTCAAAAAATGTGAATGTACAGTAAAAAAAAGTGAACGTACAGTATTGTCTTTAAGTTGAAATAAACTAATTTAAAATATTCATACGCTTCCAGGGCCTACTTAGGCCCTAACAGCTCAGGGCACAAATTGCATGAATCTCCAATGAAGAATCCAAAGTTTTCAAAACACTGCTCAGGGCACCAAGGCACTTCTTTCTATTGCTCACACAAGACATTGAGTACTGTCAAGCACAGCTTATATCAAATTTCAATGGAAATTATTTTAATTATTTTTATCCAGGATCTCAATTTCACTTTGTTTTTCCTGAGACATTTCCTATAAGAAACCATGTGGACTAGCAGAAGAATAAAGACAATTAGCATACCAGGCTCTTGACAACTTTCAGCAATTCCTCCATGACCACAGCAATGCCTTGATATCCAAGAAGTCTACAGATGACTTTAAAGTGAGGGGGACCAACAAAATTCCTGTAGTTGCTGTAAATGCTGGAATATGCCAAATTCAATGCCTAAAACAAGGAAAAAGATATGATTAATGAAAATTTTGTCTGCCTGTAGCTCAATAATAATGTAATTTGAATATAACTTTAAAGTACATTAAAACTGAAATAAAAACTGTGTATCTCACTGTCTTTGAAAGAGGTTTAACTATACAGTTTCTCTTTTGGCAGTTTCTCTTAAGGCAGGAACTTCAACAAAAATCTCTCTATTAGGAAGACAAATTTGTAAGCACTTTTATTTCAAGCACTCTTCCATTTATTATTTATAAAGCCACAAACACTTTCTCTTTTGTACTTTTCTATTTACACAAGCATAAAAGGGTAAAAGTAGTCAATGCCATATCCAGATCCCTGAATTTAAAGCACAGCTTCTATTCCTTTATCTTCCATTTTATGCGCAAAACATCTTGGAAGAAACTACCTCCATTTTCTGTTCATAATAGGTGTTTTAAGTCTCTGAGTACTCAACTACAAAAAAAAGCCCTCTCTACAACTAATTAATACGGATCTTTCCTTTTCAAACCTGTATACAAGATCAAAGCAAAATTAAGTCCGGGATATAACCTCATAGAAATTCTTTGTAAAAAAAGATTTGTATAAATAGGACCAGGTGCTTTGCCACCGTCATGTTTACTTCCACGAAAGTGAACACAGCTGTACAGACTGATGTGATGTGAGGATTTAGGAACTGCTTGCTGAAGGTGCAGATTAGGCAGGGTTGACTAACTTAGCATCCTCCAATTCTGCAAGTGGGTTGTTCTCCTAATAACCTGAAATCTAATTTTAGCAGGAATCTTGGCCACCTTTCCTTGTGTGTTTCCTACAGTTTTTTCAAAATTTCATTCTCTCTAATATACACATGGAAAACAGCATACTGTTAAACTTCCAACTTCACACACAATTGTAACAGAAGATTTTCCATGAAGAACATTCTCTTCAATGCAGATCCTGCCCTAACTACCCATGCAAGTCAACACCAGATACTGTAAACACACGGCATTAAGCTAATTGGAAATCAATTCAGAAAACTCTACCGAGCTCTTGAAGCATTTTATTCTCACAAAAGGACTTAAAAATCATCTCTTGAAGCAATCAGAACAGAATATGCACATTTTTATTTATGTTGTATGTCTCTATATAAACACCAGTTTCCAACTGAGGTCTTAGAAATTTAAAAATTCTAGATGCAAACTGAAATAGACACTTGGATAACTATTAGAATCCTAGTATATAACACAGTCCTGCTGTTACGTCAGAGCTGACTAAAAGGCCAAACTCCAAATGTGTCCCACCAGGGGACAGCCTAAAGCTGCATCCCACTAGTACCACCTGTGCATTTCCATAGCTCTCCACATACAAAAATGAGGTCTGGGGCAAAGACAGCAGAGAGAACTGCTAAAACCTTAAGAACATATGTGCAGATGAATGTTCTGATAAACTAAGGACTTACACAACTGCCCCTAAAAGATGAGATTTCATTTTTTGGTTTTGATGTTTCCAGTTAGGTAGCTCTCCTACAACAAACCTGTCAGAACTATCTATTTCAGCTACAGCACATGGAGAATTTTATTTTAGTGGGTTAAGGCCTTTTGCTGCCATAAGGTTAAGGGGAAGGAACTTCTCTTCACACAGCAGGAATTTGTCATAGAAAAGCAAGTCCCAAAAACATGATTTTGGTATTTAAAACATTTGTCAATACATAACAATAAGAAGCCAGCCAATCTAAAAATATATCCTACATGTAAACCTCATGGGGAAGTACCTAAAATTCACAGTCCACCTGTAAACATTGGATTAGTGGATCTTTCTAAACTGTAACAAGGAATTTAAAAAGCATTACACTCCAACACCACTTCCCCCCCAGTGAGACACAAAGGCACAAAAACCTTAGGGAAGAAGCCACTAACTAGAGGGGGTGGAGGTGGAAAGGGAGGGAGGGGAAGTTGCTGATCATTATTTTTTAAGCTATACTTGCTCCCTCCCCTACTTAAATTTAAAAAAAAAAAGAAAGAGTTGTTAGTTGCTGATGTCATCAAAGTGCTAACATTAATCACTCACAGCATCACTGGTCCACACACAAGAGTATATAACAGGGATGCTCAGGCAGCATACTGTCAAGGGGAGGAAAGCAAGAGAGTGGGGAAAAGACACTATTTTCTTCTCCTGTGTGGTCTTTGAAAAGCAAGGCAACAGCATCTTTAGACAAGATGTGCTCTTGCAGGAATTTAAGTGGAACAGACAAAGAAATCATGCCACCAGCAGCATCAGAGAAAAAAACTGAAATCACCAAGCAATGAGAATTCAGTCCAGAGATTCTGAGGAGAAGAAAAAGCAAACTGGCAAACAGAGATCAGTCAGGAAATAATTCATGTAGAAAGGGATACAAAAAATTTGGTGTTTGCAACATTTCACAGCAGCATCACCATAAAGCAATTCTGTTCTGGAATTTCCATCAGGGAGCGACGGTAAGTACTGACTTTATGATCCATAAAACATCAGATGGCTTCTCCAAACATTAACATGTCAGTAATTGTGTGTTTTCTAATAACTGATGGTTTGTAACAATAGAAATGTATTATTGTTATTTAATTACAGTTCATTCTACTTACAAAATGCTAGGAGGATTAAACTGTTGAAATTAATCATTCCTAGGCTGTGTTAAAAAGTGTTCTAAAAAAAATAGATTATAATTTTAAGTAATAGGGATCTACCAGTTAAAGAGAAGGTAACTGAGGAAGTATAACTCTGATCTCACTAATGCACCCTATTATAATATCTGCAGTAGCTGGGTAGATGCCAAAATGTGTCTGTTTGGTAAGTTTATCTGATAGCAAACTCAGTTCCTTTATATTGTTGCTGTAGTAGAAAGGGTGCCTTTACCACAGAACTAGAAAAGCAGCATCTACTCAGATCAGTCATATTCATGGTTTTACACTGTCATGAAAATAAACATACATATTTTTCTTCCCACTTCCCAGTAAGTAGAATCCAAAACCCTTGAGCAACAATTTTCATACATAAACAGGCACAGAATTCTTGCTATTAATGTAATGTCACTATCTAAATCCCATTAAAAATATCCTATAAAATATACATTTTCCAAGCCTCCTATCTAGAATAAAATACTTGTATTACAGAAAAAAATCAAAATATGTTATAAGCAAATCTCACAATATTTCTCCCTTAAAAGAATTTTTAATAATTAATTGTTATCTAGCAAGGAAATGTAACATTTTAAACTTGATCTTAAAAAAAATATATTCGATTTAATTTTCACAACAAAGTCATAAACAATGAAATACAGTGTTACTGTCATGGGCATTTATAGCCATTAAAAAAAAAAAAAAGAGAAACTATCAAAGTGGAAAAAAAACTTCCATGAGTGCCACTGGAAACTGACAATCAAACTAAGGGATCAGATTAAATTGCTGAGGTAAGCTCTTTTTCAAAAGTTACCATCATGACAGTAAAAGAATAAACCCCAAGCCAAACAAATGAAAATACCCACTGGTTGTTATTATAAATTTTTTAATAGATGTGTTTAGAGAAATTGCCGAAAAGAGATGTTTTCCTTTCACTATTCACAGTGGTTACATATACTGAGAATCTCAAAATACTGGCAGATTTTCTAATTTGAATTGAGGACGAGGAGGAGTATAAATTCAGGGCAGACAGACTATGGGATTACATAAAATTACTTAAAACAGCAGAGAGCATTAGTAATTTTTTTTAAAATCCCCACTATTTATCCAAAAGGTAGAACATAGTGAAAGCTGTATTTCACTAAGCTTAACAAAGCTTTTCCAAGAGGCTGACCAGCATCATGACTAAATATTGTGATACTGATACCACCAGTGTTCACAGCCACTGCTGCAGTGTAGCTGCAGTGGCTACAGATGTGCAACTTACCAGCAAAACAGAGAGTATCACATAATCATAGAACAGTCTGGCTTGGAAGGGACCTTAAAGATCACCTAGTTCAAACACCCCTGCCACAGGCAGGGACACCTTCCACAGCTTGTCTAGGCATCCCATTACAGTGCCTCACTGCTCTCACAGCAAAGAATTTCTTTGTAATATCTAATTTAAATATACCCTCTTTAAGCTTGAAGTCATTCCTGTTTGTCCTATCAATATCTGCCCACATAAAAAGCCCCCCCTCCAGCTGTATTGCTGTATCTAGATACCAGAAGGTGTTTTAAGATCCCCCTGGAGCCTTCTCTTCTCCTGGCTGAACAGCCCCAGGTCTCTCAGCCTGTCTTCATAGGGAAGGTGTTCCTATGTGAACTTGTGAATAAGAAACTAACATAAGATATCGGAGACAAAATAATACGTGGTCAGGTTTCCACATACTCTTTTGTTCTTCAACTGATTGTGACTGGCAAAAATAAAGACTTGTGGATGGTAGAGGCATTTATTCCTCAATATCCACTCCTGCCAACCCCTCTTCCCACTTAACCTAAGATGCAAGATACACAGACTAGAGAAAAAAACACCTGCTGCATTTTTTTACAATCACCTGTGGGAAAAAAATGTGAAAGGGAGTGATTTTCCAATTGTAAATTCTGCAAAAAATCACCATCTCTCAAGATATAACTGGTCACTTGTACAGGCAGCATCTCTGGTTAAATTTCTCTATCTTTACCCTTTCACTTGGAAGAGAAATACACATTTTAAAACACCCCAGACTTTATGAACTTTCATTCCCATTTTTACAGTGCAGTGCCAAAGATGAGAGCATACTTTCCTAACAAACTCCATTCCTACATTACAGAGCACTACGATTAAGATCCAAACAACATCCTCAGTGCTGCAGCTTCTCCAAAGAACATCTTCCCTTTCCACAAGGAGATCAGCATCAAGAGAGGAAAAAAAACTCCCAAGCAACATCCTGATGGGAATAACCATCCAAAACATCACAGGAAACACAGCAATGGTAATTTGGCCAAAAATGGCCAGTTGTGTCGACAGCTTTTACAGCATCATGTACCACCCTAACTGGAACAGCATGCTGTCCAGCTACTCCAGAAAGAGCTTTCAGAGGGAAGAGAGGGTGCCCACCACTCGTTCCTCCTTTGTTGTCGAAAACCTGACTCCCCTCACAACATACATCATGTGCGTGACCTGCCAGTCCGCAAACCCCTCCAGCGACCAGTGCAGAGTTTTTAACACACTGGAACGAGACCCGGCCTCGGCGAGCAACACCAAGAAAGAGCTGGCGCTGGGCATCTGGCTCACCAGCAGCGTCCTGCTCCTCACCATCGCCGCAGTCCTGCTCTACGGCTGCCTGCACCTGCTGTGCCGCAGGAGACATGAGCGCTCGCAAGAGCGCAACAGGACCTCCAAACAAGAGCATGAGGAGCCATGGACCAAAAGCGCGGCGCACGCCTCAGATGAGTTCAGCAGGCAGAGCCAGCACACACAGGATGCTGAGGAAAAGCATCCAGGTGGCATCCAACTGGCCACAATCATAGAGAATCCCTCAGTGTGCAATGAGCCCATCGTGCCATCTTCTAAAAGTCAGGAGCAAGTCCCAGTAATGGGACAGTGCTCTGCTATAAAATAGAAATGTTTTGTCCAGGAGAAGATTTTTGCTACATAAGGTACCCAGCTATTTCAAATGCATCACATGCACTTGTTGGTGCCTCACAACAGGGAGCTCCAACTGCTCGCTGCAGCACTCCTGGATGTACCTCTGATATCACACCCTTTCCAAAAGCCTGTATGCAAAGGTCCACACGCCCAAGAAGTGAGCACTTCAGACACCCTCCATTATTTAAAAATGAAGCATGTAGCAAGTAATTGGTTTATATTCTAAGGAGATTTTTTCATTGCTTTTCTTTAGCCTAAAACAGCAAACAAATATAAAAAGTAACCAAAAGTGACCAAAATAATTTTTGCTAACTAGCATGAATAAAACTGAGTAGGAGTTTTCAGATGGCAACCCAGACTGCTACACTATATGCAACTGGAACATACACACAGAGTGCACTGGTTTGCCAGTGTGAGTTTTACCCTGACAATTCCAGCTGCTTCCCAAAACACACACTACAAGCAGTACTATACTCAGACAACACAATTCACTGCCCATGGTGTTGTCCATCCCTCCCATCTGCACTGAGGTCAGTCTTAGAATGTAAGAATGTAATTAATTGTATCCTCTCATCTGTCTTATTTTCCCTCAGTCTAATACATGCAAGATAGTGACTTTGTAAGGACATGTCTAATTAAGGAAATACCCTGGGTTATTTCATTTTGCACTCTTCTGCTCCCACCACAAGCCACCTTCTGCTCCATGGGCCAGAGACTCCCTGCAGAGAAATGGAATTCAGAGATGCAGCTCCTGGCCCTTCCTTTTCTCCTTCCCTTTCAGTTTTAATGATAACATGTGTTAATCAGCTGCAAATTTCTTTCCAATTGCACAGTACATTCTGTGTAATGAAGGGGGGCAAAACAGTAAAAACATGCCAAAATGCATTTTATTTTTGTAACAAGAAAACCTGCTGATCATCTCACTCTGCCTTGAGCTTCATGGCAAAGTGCCAAGGTCCTTTGGACAGAAATTTGCTCACCCTCACAACGTGACAAGTGTTGTCTGATTTACATGTACAAGTCACCCTGTTTAAAACCTCTTAAGTGCATTTGTGTTCCATTAAAACTTAATAAATCTTAGTATTGCTGTATATTATGCCTAAAAAAACCAAAGGTGCACCGTGACTGCAGACACTTAATTGCTCTTGGTGGGAATGTATGTGTGAAGTCAGCTCTCTCTGACACAGCTCAGTTGTACCAGTGAAGGCTGGAGAGCTGCTGGCTGGGCAGCTGCCATCCCTCTCCACCGGCCCTGGCAGCTAAGGGGGGTTACAATTTTGGCAGGAGAGCTCCCCATGAATATTTCACAGCAGGTAGCGGATCTTTTCAGCTACTCTATTTTGACAACAATTCCCACGACTTGTGAAATGCATCGACTCTGAGTGCTAAGGAGAAGCTGGCATAAGTGTGATGAATCTTTCTTTACATTTTTTTTTTTGAGTAGGATAAGCATGACACACGGAACACTTGCTGAATGGGGGCGTGTATGACTTTCAGAAAACACTTCAAAAGGCATTTTTATTGTGTGATGTTAGCAATAACGTGTTCTCCACCTGCTGCAGAGCACTTCCTTCAGCTGACATGTTTTTCTTTGTCTTGCACGTCAGTCTCAAAACTGTGAGAATAACAGTTCACTGCTGTTTCAAATGACAGTGTTACAAGAAATAGGCACTGAAAAACCCTCATCGGAGCATGAAGCCAACACGACAGGATTAGTGCCATAAAGGGGTGCCTGGGTAGCGAGAACAGAGAAAATGTTTTGAAATTATCTTGTAATCAAATTAACACTAACACTTCTCTGATTAGGTTTTCATCAAGAAAAGATTATTTTAATATTAATGGGATGAAGCCAAGAGACACACAGTCAATCTCTGCTAACATTTTGGGCTCTTGGAAACCTGTTTACTTCCCTGCATGTCTGTTTCTTTATGTGGGTTTTAAGGCAGTCCAAAACATATATAGACATACATTTATATTAAATACACATGTACACACCACACCAAGAACAAGGAGCAGTTCTGCTTAAAGCAGTTTTGAGGCAATTCACCTACTGCATTTTGTTATTTATACACAAACACAAATAACCAAAAGACATGCCTATATGTGACTGAGAAGGCAAAGAGCTACCACGGTAGTGCCTCCCAAGGGATTTACCTTCTCTAAATATAAAACCATGCCACCCACAGAGTTTACTGTGCACTACTAAGATAAACATTTATATCATCTCACAAGCAATGGACCATCTTGCAGCTGCTGCAAATGAGCAATTCATGCAGAGTGTCATCTGTTTTCTGCTCTAGTTCTGAAAAACTCATGTCATCACATGCTCACAGAACTACATGATTCTTTGTTTCTTGCTGAGAAAGTTTTATTACAGATTATTTCAGGTTCATTCAGGCAGTTCTGTATTAGATTTGATTATTCACTACTCACTATTAACAATCATCAAGTATGGGGCAAACATTCCAAGTGATTACCAAACTGATAGCAAGTTGCAACATAGTGCAAACTGACTTTAATTTGTGCACCAACAATAGATAAAAACCATTATATTCACAGTGAGAAGTATCTTTCAAACATGTGTTTTTCACAAAATAAATGAGTTGGCATCTACAAAGTGCCCGAGACATAAAAACATGACAATATTTGGAAAATGTTGTCTAAGACAGAAAGAAAGCCTTTCAATTCTGGTCTATGCAACCTCTATAGAACCAAGTATTTCATGGAAAGTTAGTTCAATTCCCCAGAAAAGATTCTTTCTTATATGTATATTATAAAATATTTAATGCATTCACCCAATGTTGCCGAATTCCAACCTGCTAACATTAATATCATTAATCCTACACCTACTTTACCTGAGTAAAGGGATTTCAGTGATCGTGCTCAACCAAACTTTTAAAATAATCCAGCTCACATAAAAGGCTAAAGAGCTTTTGCAGGCTGGCTACTTCCCACCTTGACAGCTCCGCTTCCATATCAACCAGAAGAAGGAAGCTGTATGTGTGGGTTTTTGTTTTGCTAATTACATGAAGATACCACTCAGAAAACTTGAGGTGCTAAAGAGATGTTACTACAACTCTCTATGCTAAGTATCAAGACTCAGTAATATAGACCAGATGCTTTGATCCATTTAGAAATATCTGGGAATATGTGAATGCTTTGAGACACAAACAAAAAATTTCTTTAGTTACTCCTGTAGTAGTGCAGCCTCTATAATGTAAGAATTCCTATCTGTACTGGATATATAAAGTAGAAATGTTAAAAACTCCATTCAGATATCCTCAATTTCAAAATACATTTAATTCAAGAATAAAAATATGCTCCTGTTCAGATTTAAAACTAGAGAGAATCATGAGTATTTTCTAATATAGGCCTATCTAGTTATGAAATTTGCCCCAGAAAGGCAAGTAAGACCTACCCCCTTGATTGCTGCTGCTCATACACAAAAATAATCAAGAGTTCTGAAAATGTATAGCTCTCAGTGTGAAGACTGCTAAATTCATTTTGTTAATGCAACCTGACTGATAAAAAAAAAGGGTACGCCAGTTAATCTTCTGTCACTCACCCCACTGTATCATCACTTAGATAAATTAAGTTAGCAATCTCTATGAAATTCAGTCAGGTTTTTGTTCTATGCTGCATCTGGTCAGTTCCTAAAATAGTAAGGAACACAATAATTCTAATGTAAGAAAATTCCATTTTCCTATAATATACTGTTCCTTTTTGGAAAACAATTACATAAAACACTATTTACAGGAGCAGACAGTCAGCTGTTACATTCCACATTAAGACATGTAAATCCTTTTCTACCTCCTTTATATTTTAAAGGCATGAAAGTTTTACAAATGCAGCAGACATTTTAGCACTGAAATTCGTAACTGTTGAGATATCTCAAAACCTAGATTACTGGGTTGAAACTGCACCATACAACTATGCTATGATGTGCAGAAAATAAGAGTAAGACAAGGATTAATTATGTTCATGCTTAAGCAGGAGATAGATACTGAGAGCAGCCACCCATAAGACTTACAGCTCACTTGCATAAATTAGACGTATAATTGAGTACATATTTTAAACAATTTTAAATAATAATAAATATTTTTAAGCTTTTTTATTGTCCACCCTCTAACTTAATCCTTATATTTTCATTTATCTTTTCCATACTTCAGCTTGCCACCCTGATATTCAAGAAAACATTGCAAAATTTAGAGTGACACCTTGTTATATAGTCGCAAATTATTTGAAGAAAGCACTGCTGATTTTTACTGCTATTTGAAGTAGATCAATATTTCTGACTACATATTAAAAATGCAAATATATTTTAATGTACTATGTCTTTAACTATCATTAAGAAACAAGTAATAATTCTGAAGAATAAGAAAATAAATCTGCAGTGATAAGGGAGAACAAATCTATCACACATGAGCATAGCATTGGTCCTGTGAGTACAGGCTAACTTTCCTCACTTGGGTAGCCCACAGCTGCTCTCTTGTGCCAAGTACTCTTCCAGCCTGTAACCCACACAAGCTTCTTTCCAACCTCAGTACTGGGGATTGCCATAGGGACAGAGTATGTGACTGCACATCACGTACCCTTCTATTGAAAACTTGCACAAACCTTCCCAGCCCACCTAACTGCAAAGCAGGAAATATGATGCTAATACAGAAGATAAGATGGCCAAGACATCAAGGTCATCGCTACAAGTTTGCAGCTCTGGGGTTGTAGAGTCCAAAGAAACATTACATTAGAAAAAAAAAAAAATGAAATAGTTAAGTATCTGATAGTTTAAGATGGTCAGAATCTATAGTCCTTTTAAGTCAGATAACATCTGAAGCAGTTTTTCCTATCTATTCCCTTTTCTTCTGTGATCACAGTCTTCATCACTGGAACAAGGGAGAGCTGCACCCAAGACAGACTCTTGTTCTCACTTTACCAGATGAGTAATTAATGAGTAATTAATCTTTACTTTCAGTCTGCTCCACCACTGTAAGCAACTGAACAATGCAAGGTGATTGAGAGAAGAGTTTATTTTTAGCTTTGTCAGATAAGACTACCCATCAGACTAAGCAACTGCACTTTGGCTGAAACATATGGTGAGCTTCACAGCAAAATCTTAACAAAAGCTTATGTTCAATTTAAAATACACATAAAATGCATTTCAGTCCATTTCTAATAACTTTCATATACCATAGTTTCTATAGTTTAAAAAAATTCCTTTAAACATTAGCAAACCATACAGATAAAGGGAATTAAATCCAACCTTTGATCCATAGAGATACTGTGGCTGTGCATTAGGCTGCTTATCACGCTGAAACTCCTGAGAAAATGGCAGTACAGTCCGAACAAATCTATATAAAAAAATAAAAAGAAGAATTCATTATTTATACTTATGTGAGCAGGTGTGCACCTAATGCACCCTACCCTGCAGAAGACTGCTTTTGTCTGCATATACAATCAAAGCCAGATCATCAGCCTTTTAGCCCAAATAGAAACTGGGGAAGCACACAGCCTGAATTGCCCAAAAGCATGGACACAAATCATACTGCAGTTCAACAATTACTGTTCTTCCCAAGGTGTGCAGGATCCCAAAATATTCCTCACCACTAGCCCAGGCCAGCAAACAGAGAAGTAACTAACAAAGTAGCAATAGCCTCTCACAGGGCATAATGTGGTTGCAAAATTAAGTCCTTGAGAAAGAAGTATGCCTTCAAAGAGAAACATGGCATTTCTGTTTAATGTTTCAGAGCTTTTTTTCCCCCGAAATTCACATCAGGAGAAATATGTTAGATGTTACCTTTTTTTAAAAAGTCAGGAGGAAGATATAATCTTTGCAGCAAAATCAATGTTTCAAAAGTTTGATCATACTTCAGTGTGAGCATGTACCAACAAAAATCATGCTTAGTTTTACCTTTGTATACAGTTAAGAGGATGGCGAGAGAACTACAAAGTTATGGAGCACTGCCAAAGACAGGATCAGCCATCCCACTCACAACTGAGGGCACCAGAGTCTGAAGGACCACTCCCAGTTCTGTTGTGAACAAGCATCACAAATCTTCCCCCTTGTTCCCTGTGTAATGCACATTTGGCAGCACCTCAGTTTTAGTGCAGGAAGAGGTTAATCAATATCTACTACTATTCTGATTCTGCTTAACTTCACTAAACAGAGGAAAATTATTAGGGGATGTGTGTTTACAAGCTGGATGGCTACTTTATTTTTCACCTTGACTAAAAAGTATCTCTTGATATGAACAACAAAGAGGAAAAATAGCTATTTAAGAAGTGTACATTAAATGGTTGTATAGTATCAGGCTGGTCTGAGTTATAACTGAGCCAAACAAACATATCGAGAAAACTGTTTCAGGAAAGAAAACTTGCCTTACACAATAGTATCATAAAACTTGCCTTACACAATTATATCTTGATCTTTTTTGTTTAAAGTATTTACATTTCATCAGCACATAAAATGAATTATTCATTATTAATTCTTCCTAGAAAGAATAAAGACACTCTATTTTTAATATATCTGTCTTCTAGCTAAAACCAAAAACAGCCATGCTAATCAAAAATCGTTTCACCCAGAACAATATAAATTACACCATGTTGCTTAAAATTACTTCCACTGTGTTTTATTTCTGAATCATTCCTGTGAGAATCTATAACTTCAGAACAATATTTCCTGCACTCTCAAAGAGGTACAGATACCTGCTCATACTAAAATAGTTTAGCCACTCTTCCCAAAAATACTTGTACTTGCTTTAGTCCAGAAAGAGTTTGCATTTAGAGCTTTTGAGGAAAAATACATTATTTACATGCATTATTTTTAATACTATATATATTATTTAGATCTCCTTACACTTCTATTTCCCCAGTTTGCAAGTTTCTCCCATTCTCTCTCACTTACACAGAAACTGAAAACTCTCCTTTGAGAGAGATTACTTGAATCTCTATTCTGCAGATACTTCATTAATGGGTTTACCAGAGATGATGCAAATTTGATGGAATTCAAAGTAATCTGCAACATACGACAGTGCCAGAGATTACTCTAGTCCCCTTTTTTTTCTCTAAATCCCACTCCTTTTTAAACTGACGTCAATTTTCAAGCCCTAAGAGAATCTCTAAAATGAAATCATAAGAGATACCATGTCATTTGAGATAAGACTGGGTTTCAGTGTGCAGACATATTTGGCAAGAGCTGATTTGTTACTACTAAATTAAAATGCTCACACGGAAAGGAGCATTTCAACATGTAAGTGGGTGCATCCCATGACTCTGGAAGCTGTAACTATAATTCTTAGACTTACCAAAAAGTTATTGTGTGTATATATCTCAATTACAATGTAATTAGTGTCTGGGAGCAAACCAGTTAGTGCAAGTAAATGCTCAAGTAACTCTTGTGTGTTTCCTAGTGCTCCTCTGCATGCTTGGGGGTTTTTCCATCTCTAATGCTTCAGAGTAGTAGCAAAATAGTCTTAAATTTTTCTTAAAGACTTAAAGCAAACACACTTGCTTATACTGTCTTGGGTGAATGAGGCCAAGAGAGGAAGATAAAGAGTAAGGAAATACGGGCAAAATATAACAGTCACTTGTTAAGTTATGGAGAGGCAATGTCTAAGATTGAGGCTACAGCAGCCTAAATAGTGCATCATCCTAGAAGGAATATGACTAATCCCAACATATCATTCAGGTAAATATTAGAAATTTCTTCCCTAAAAATGAAGGGTTATATGAAAACCTTACAGTATCATCTACTGTTCTTCAAAGTTTTTCAATGTCCATATGTATTTTGTGTGTGCTTTCTTTCTGACATTCTGCTGGTTGGCTTCCCCCTGCTCCTCCTCCAAGAAAGAGGAACATCTCTTGAGCTCTTTGAATATCAAGCTAAAGCTAAGCAAACTTTTACTTTCCCCTGGATGCTGGTAGGTTACAGGTTTCAGCATATTCCAAGATAATCAGTTTTATTTTTAATCAGTGTTGATGATCTCACAGCAATTTATCCATTTTAATCAGAACAGGCTGTAAGCAGTTAAAGCAGATTAAGCAGATGAAAAGCCTTCTGCCTTACCAAAGCTTTGCAAGTGAATTGCTAGAGGACAACATGAGCCCCCAAATTAGGTGTTTTAGGGATCAAATAATTTAATATTAATTTTTCTGTGATACCTACCAGGAAGGGGTTCACAGTGAGCACTTCACTAATTTAAATGATTCTATGATTTTACTATAATCTATTTAAGGAGATAACTGAAAGAGACTGCTTTGGTCAATGAGCCTGCTGCCTTGCAGGCACCAGGTCAGACAAACCTCATTTATAAACTTTCTGAGCTTCATCTTAGAAGTAATAAGATATGACAAAAAGCATTCCTCTGCACCTCCCTGTGTAATTGGTATGAACACTTTTTGCTTCCAGCATTGTCAAATTAGTTTGTCCTGTCTAGCAGAACGAAGGGTAGCCCTACACCCCCTCTCAGTGAACACTAGATCTGACTCACCCTTCTCAAACACAGATGCCAAGATGGAGAGAACAGAGGAAACAGCAAGGGAGAGTACTGCATGAGAGAGAAACAGATCTGCCAACCCATTGCTGTCACTTTTCCTTTTGGCAGAAAGACTTTGGTTGGTTGCCTGTCATTTTAGGAGGGGAAAGGTAGTTGACTACAGTCACCCCTACTTTGCATGAGTCTATATCCCTGTACCATTTGGCTCTTGGTAGCAGAAACTAGAGGTTTTCACTGCTACTTTTCAGGGCTCCAGCACTATGTGCAAGGGCTGAAAATTTTTCTGAACAGTGACTGTCAGAGTATATGCAACACAAGAAGACACAGCTGTTCTCTCTGAAAACCAGTCTCAAAAGCAGTATGAGAGAGAGCAAGCTTGCAAAAGGAAATGGGAGAGGTTGTCAGGAAGAGAGAAAAATAAAAAGCTGGTCTTTTTGTTCCTTCTGTGACAAATCTGTACCCTTGGAAGAAACATGTCAAACTGCGTTTGGAAGAGTGCTATACACATGAATTTATACCAGAGAACACAGATTTGGGTAATGTGTTAAAAGGAGATGAAGCTACTAGTTTGACTACTGTCAAGAAAGCACAGAAAATCTTCAATTCAAATAAATATAAGGCTGTCTCACACTTGTTCCTCTGTTAGTCCTTAGTACAAAACAAGCTGTCAAGGAAGGAAAAGATCAGTTTAGAAACAATAAAGAAAATAAGGCAAAAAAGGGACACTACAGACAGTGGAAAAGGAACAAAGACTGTGTGTTTGAGTCATTTGAATCTAGATAACCTAACTTCACAAGGAAAAAGTTGAGAGGCAAGCCTAAGCATGACAAATATTTCTGGTGTGGAAAGATTTGGCTTGAGAAGACATGCCCCTGAGGGTCAACAGGAGAGAGGGCACTCGAAAAACAATCCCAGGCAGCACAGAAAAGACAACAAGTGAGAAACACTTGTTTATGGCCACTTTCAGTAAAAGAACTGGTGGACAATAGCTTGAGAGCATCTAAAAGAGATGCAGCACAAACTTCACGGCAGACTCCTCACTGGAGCACATAATGAATGCCAAAACCTCACACAGCTTTATAAAAGGGATAGGACAAACCAATGGGGAAAAATAAATACCCCTGTAAAGGGCCACAAATGTACTAACATCCCACCATTTTTGTTTTACAGAAACATCTAATTGCTGCTAGAGGCTGGCATGTCTCCTGGGAGAAATATCACCTCAAGCCTCCCTTGTTTTCATATTCAGCCCCTTCGTGGCTACTGACAGCATCAGGACACTGGACTAGAGACAACTTTAACCTCACCTGCAGTTCATATGCAGTGCACTATCCAAAGATTTGGTTTTTTTTCTTTCATGATGGTCAAAAGGTGGATTAAAAATACCCTTGGATTTCACTGCTAAGGCCCATCTGCAAAGGTACCCTCACTCATCTCTCCATTCCTTCTCCACAAACTGTTGTCCCTGAGTCTGTGCAGCTGGCCAGCATTAATGAGACTAAATTTTAGATAAATGGCAACTCCAATTATTAAATTGCTAAATCTTTTAATAGCAGTCTCACTGTTTAATCTCAGTACATTATCAGATATAAAAAAAATTTCCTAAGTCCCAAATAATTAAACATGCAATGTGCTTCAGCATGTCATGAAGAGCTTTAGCTTTTGAACTAAACCCGCAAGGTTTCTAAATAGTTGAGTGCTTCTACATATATATGAAATTACGTTCAAGCATCCTTGGGAAAAGAGCTTCACAAGGTACTGGAAACAAGTTAATCTGACCAAAACATTATCTTTAATAGAAGAACCCTTATATCAAGTTATCATATTAAAAGAAGACTAGCCACAGGTATGACACATTTTCTGGGAACTCTGCCTCCAGCCCCTCACACCACCAAGTAACCTCTCTGTTTTTCATCACGATTATTTCTCTTTCTTCCAGCCTTTAATTACTACTTTTCTTCCCCTGTTTACACGTAACCTTCATGCAAGACAAAACCTAGGAAGAGTCAAGCATTAAACCAGCAGCTCTTGCACAGCTCCTCACAGTGCACTCCTGTGTTTGCACTCAATAGCCTGTACACTTGAATGCAGAGAGAGTGCATCAATTTAAAGTTCACACTAACAGCAAGGCAGGAATGAACATGCTTAAGGACTATAAAAAGGCTAAAAACTTTCTGTTCTCTCTCTCACCAAAAATATCAAAGGGCATTGTATAGCATGTGCAACACATATATTAATTCTCTCCATACTGCTGCTTTTGACTGAAACCAAAGCACTTCTGTGATGAAATCAGACACATGGTACACATACTGCATAAGATCTGGCTCCCTTTAACATCTCTTAAATTAATTATCCTGAATTAATTACCCAGCAAGCTGAGCCTGACTCAATTCTTGTACAGATTTTAAAAACAGATAAGCCACAGTGCTACAGGATTCTGCTAATGTCCTTTGGCACCTCACACTCATTTCCCAAGCGCTGTGGTCTGCAGTGTGTCAGCCCTTGCAGCCAGGATGAACACAGACTAAACTGTACAGGAGCTACTGAATGCCTTTCAATAAAGCTGATGGGTGGAAGAGTAGTATTTCATCAAGATTTTTATATGATTCTTTATACAGCACACTATTTCAATACTGATCTCCAGATACATTAGCTGCATAGAAGCTCCCTTGGAACTAAATTCAACTTTCCCATGCAAACAGATTCCTGTAACAGAAGTTTCTTGGGTAAAACTTAACCACAAAAAAATACACTGTCGTTTTTTTTCTTTGCAGACAGAATCTTGGATCTAAAATACAACATAACCATCACAAAACATGTCAGACAAGGAAAGCTCTCCAAGGAGACAGTAAAACATGAGAACAGGCTTCCTCCTCTTCCTACAGTTCAATATTCACTATCACTTTACTGTTACTTTATGGGGCTTTAACCAAAACCTGAGTAAAGACTAAAAGTAACACAAATCCTAAAAACAGCACACGAGCAGGAAGCACAGATATGCAAAATCTTGAACACTGTGCTTCCCCCTCATTCAAACCTTAGATCCTACCTTCCTCTTTCTATTTCCATAAGTCACTCTCCTTAAAGGCTGCAATTGCAGTTTGCAGTGAATACTGAACTCTTCCTTTCTCCAGAAACAATCTTTTTCTTCACACTAGCACAGAATCAGGAATATAATTTTATTTCTGTCATCTCACCCTTGAGGATCCTGCTTGAAAATACCTTCCTGATATACACTTAGCAGTGTTTTGACACACTCTGTTTTTCAGCATATCATAACTACGTCAGAATTTGGATGCTGCAGTTCCATTTGCCTTCTATTGTGGACAAATAACAGGCTTTCATACATTTAACAGTACTTGGTAAAATGACTCATGCTGCTTCATTTCAAGTAAAGCCTTAGAAGTGGAAAACACTAAATGAATGGAGATGAACTTGTCAGCACTTGCTAAGAAGGAAGTTGCAAAAGGGTGGTAGAATAAATAAAAAGCTGTAAACAAAAAAGCTGCCTTGCTAACCTGTTAGTTGATCCATTGTAGCAGTAGTTTGGAAGGAAATCATAATTGAGTTCCCAAAAGACATGGAGAGTGATTCTGCCGTAAGGGGCTGAAACATTGTGGTTGGCTTCTCTGAACATGGCATCAAAGCTGTCCAAGGTCATATATCTACTCAGAAGCTTGTGAGTCATTTTGTTTATCTCTATCAAGCCATCCAGCTCCTACAAAAACAAGGGGAAAGAAAGAGAATGATGCATTTAATAAAGTGGAGAAACTGAACAAAGTACATAAATAAACTTGAGGAAAGAGAAGACTAGAAAGAAGTCAAAAGGAACAACTGACTCTCTCCCAGTCTCTTAACTTTAAAAATAAGGGATGGAAAGAATCAGTACTCTTGGGATTGTTTCTTAAACCTTCAGAAACTTTAAGGGTATTCAGATGCAGATAGGTCTCAAACACAGATTTGTACCAACACTTCCTCCACGGAACAAAACTTAAAACTCCAACATTTAAATAGAGTCAGACATAGGCCAGAAACACCTCTCTGCATTTCCTACTTTACAAGCAATCACAAAGTAACTTCTGCTCAGTAGAGTAACTGGTGAACTAACCATTGTAGTGGTAATGTTATTACTAACATCACATTTACCATAAATCCTTCTCATGGTCTACTTCAGTGAAGGAGGTAAAAAGATGGAATGAAAGACCAGATCAGACATTAACAAATGTTGTGAAAGTATTCACAAAATCACTAGCTTCAGGCTACATGACTATATATGTGTACTGCATTTCATAATGTTTCTCCTCTTGACAAGAAATTCCTAGTATCTGTTTTGGAAATTTCTTTAAAATAAAATAATTCCATATCTGACATCAGACACTGAAAACATCAAGCACAAAGAACACAACCTTTACTTGCAAAAAATCCAAGGACTGCTTTTAAAGATTATTGTGCAATGACCTACTGAAGAAACAACCAGTGGCTTCTTCTAGCAGTATATCAAACTACTACTATCTTCCCATGGACTGCTCTCTGATTTTAGTGCTCCATATTTCAAAGGAGTTTTAAACCTGTGAAGAAGTTAGTTCAAGGAAAAAAACCACTGTGATTATTATTACAGAAATAAGTTCAGTTTGAGGAGAAAATAATAGCTCAGTCCTGTAAATACTTTTATTTATTTTATTTATTGTAAAAAACAGCAGAAATTACAGATTACTTAATCTATTAGGATCAGTTTCTTGCTGATGAAACCAACCAGTTTTCAGCAGAAAATATCTTGCATAAATAAAAAAAAAAAAAACCAAAACAAAACAAAACAAAAAAAGGAGCATGGTAAAGGGACAACTCTTAGTTCTGTCACTTTCTTACTCAAAGAATGAGAACCTGTGACCTAAGGAACCATTGATGGTTTCTGTTCACTCAGCCACTAAGAGTGTACTGCACATAACAAAGAAAAACTACATTTCAATAATTCAAAGCTATAAAACCAAGCATTCAAAAGTCAAGAGGCTCTATGGTCTCAGTATTTGATTTTGCTTCAGTAAAGAATGAAATTAAACTAATATAGTTAACTGCATGACAAAGTGTCACTGATAAAAATCTTATTACAGAAAGAACTACAGTAAACTCTTTTGCACAACTTTTAATTTATTTTTTCATTCCAGCAGAACTGAATGTGCCTGATATTTTCTTTGCTGACTGCATATTTACTTGTCAAATTTATGCTGTCTTGAAATAAAATTTGGTTTTTAGCATTTTAATCAGGAAACTAACTCAAAAGGACACCTCAATATTGCACAGATGCTCTTCTTCCATAGGCTCTTTCCTTTACAAAAAAAATTATTTTTGTCATGCTACAAAACCAAGCTGCCTGAGTAAATCAACAAATTTTGATTCTACCAAGCACAAGGCTGTTTTTTTTTGATGTGCAATTTATTTATAAGCATGTGTAGAAATGGGCGCTTACAAAAATTTAAATCACAAGGTGATCGCTTTCCTTGTTTTCTCACAGCTCTGAGTACATGCCTTCGCTACACTTCACTCCCAAGGCCCTCAGCTGCGGTAGGTTTGGGGTAGTTCCATCCCAGCTGGTGCATCAGTGATCTGGCAAAACGGCAGCACAACACTCACCACAATGGAAGTCAAATCCTCGCTTTCGAATCGGCCGATGGCCAGCTCCATGGACCGGTACATGGCAGCCGAAATGCGCTGAGTGATCAGTCGGTTCAGGTCTATGGACCTGCCAAGGAGCTAAAGGGAAACATGCCATGAGGCTTTGAACTCACAGCCAGGTTACAAGACAAACTGTACAAGGACTATGAGACTCCCCAGATTAACAGACAGTCACTTTGTGAACTTGCATCCCAAACACACTGAAACAAAGCAAATGGGCAAAATTTATACATTCATGAGCAAATGCGGTACTCCAATTTGCATCCCAATTCTCACAAAAAAAAATTAAAAGTACACATTGCATCTACATTTAAGTACTTACATCAGCATTTTATGCTTCAATGACATTGTGCCAACAACATACTGAACACTGGTGAAAGATTACTAGGAAGACAATGCTACCACTCATAGCATTCCTATTTGGCTCATGTTTTCCTAACTGCAACAGACATTTGTTTTAAAATAGGATCTTGTAAGTTTTCCTTCTTAATTTACACCTTCATGTGACAGAAAAGCAGATCTCAAGTGTTCAGTTATGCTACTGAGATGACAGAACATGAAGCACAAAATGAGTTTTGTCTACATACATAAATCAACACCACTGGAAAGCTGCCAATCAACTCAGATACAAGATGGCAGGAGTTAACTCACTTGAACGTGTCTCTGTTTCAACAGTGTCTCGTAGCGGTTGGACTGCAGCAGCTGAATGGTTGCTCCCTGGTTCTTGCACTCTGAACGCAGCCGTTTATCCAGAAGCAGGCTATAAAGAAAGGCAGAAAATGCTTGAGGTATAGTAAACAGCAAAGCAGAGCAGAAAAGTGTGAAGAAAAGCTCTCATAGTGGAAGGAATAGCTACCTGCCAGCCATTGCCTTGTAGTATGCAAATATTTGGTCTGCCAGCTTGTAGACAAATTGGTCAAAACACAGGTTTACCTTGGGGAGAAAAATATTGTATGTTTAGAGATACTTAAAATTTAAAAACCAGCTTATCTAAGACCTCCCACTGTTGATCAAACATACTTAAAGAACTTAATAGATCCAATTTCCCAGTACAGAAATGTAGTTCAATTTTCACCATTGATGTGAGGGATTTTTGTACAGGTCTACAATTTTCAGCATTATTGTAAGGCATTTTTGCACAGGTCTACAGCTTTCCTCACAACATATCACCCAACCAGTTACTCATGTTCTGGCTGGTCTTCTCTGTTTTTCTGTTATCTCCGGCTGTTCTGAATCTCTTAAAAAGGCCTTTCCCATTAGCATAATTTTCACATTCAGGTACAGATGATTTTTCTCCAGTAAGTAAGGTTACTTTACCTCTGCCTCAATTTCATCATAGAGGAACTGCTTCTTAAATTTGGTAAGTGCATAATGAGCACTGTCATTATAAAGGTCCAAAGAATACAGAACATACCTGCAAGAAAAAGAATAAAACACGAGAGTTACATGTGTACAAAAGTCACGATTCTTTACGATGGTGCAGTCAAGATGATGTAAGCCAGTCAATATTGTAATCCACAAGCAGTTCACGAAAACAGGATATTTTCCTTTTTCAGTTTATATAAAAAGGATCACAATTTTTCCTTTAAGAAATTATTTGTTGGTTCAAGGAAAGGTAGATGTGTTTGAAGTCTAAAACTTGTTTTCTAGATGTAGCTGTTCATCAAAATGGAACTAGGCTTTAACCACTATACATTATGTTTGACATCTTTCAAGAATAAATAAGGAGAACAAGGAGCAAAATACGTGGCTGCTGGAATGATATGAAAGGTTTAGCATTTCAATTATTCACTTCAAAAAGAAAACTTAAGAGACTCTGAAAACGGGCAAATGCAAGACAAAACTTTTATCAAAGTTTAAAATACCTTCTCAATGACTACTTGTTAAAAGCAATTAAAAGAGCAACATTATAATAAGGAATGGCAATCATTAAGAATAATCATTCAGTGGAAGAGTACAAGTGGGTCTTACTCCATCATTGATGCCTCTTTTGTCTCCAAAATATGATCCGTCAAAATCCAAGGCATAGACATCTCAATGGGAAACTGGATTCTTCTGCCCATGGTCAGCTCCAAGAAGAATTCCCTGAACCACAGCTGGGACAGATCACAGCATTGCTGCAGGGTTTCTTTCAGAATGAATAAGAAACAATTACACTTCTCATACAAATACATCATGTACAATACAACTGTGATTCTGATGGTGCAATGCAAAACAAAAAAAGCAGGTGCAAGTCTCTAGAGCTGTACACAGGCTGTATAATCTAAAGCAAATTCAAAATGTAAAGCCCATGACTTTTTGTAAGAGTTTTGAACTCCTCACTGGCCCACAGTGTGGTGCCTTCTTATAGAAAAAAATGAGTGGAACTGGATGAGACTATCAGTTAAACATAAAAACTGTGTACATGAGTAAAAATGGATTTCTAGTTTAATTTCTCATCTGAGGGCTGAGAAAACCACACACTGAATTTGGGAAGCAGTAAGTGAAGGAGACAAAATTGCACTGGAACTACCAGTACCACCCCTCCCTATGGAGGATTGAATTGCTCCACATGTTCCTGCTGATTAGATGGGCAGGAAATGACCAACAGACACCTGAAGTAGGGATTAAAACAAGAAGTTTCTAAAGATGCCATCAAAGGCACAGAGGTGTGCTTCCCACCTCTCCAGAACACTTGGTACAATCCTGCCTTTCCTGGAGGCTCGTGAACTAAAACAAGAATGAACTTTTTACACTAAGACCTTCTGAAGACCTTTTGCAGCACTATGACTGGTATCAACAGGCTCCCCCTTCTCCAAGGGTAAAGGAGACCAGCAGCAAAACAAAAATGAAAGACAACACAGCATGGTGATGACAAGGACTAGGTACACTCAATGTCAGTAGGTGAATTCTTTAGGACAGCATGTTTCCGATTACAATTAACTGAATAGTAAGAGTAGTGAAATGACACCAAATTTACCACAACAGAGAATTTGTTTCCTCTGTACTTAAAACAAAAACAAAAAAAAAACTCCCAAAACACAAAACCTACTTCCTTTAAAAAAATTCCAGTGTGTATAGGCTTACTGTTTATGCAAGTACATACATAAAGAAAATAGAAAAAGGAGGTAACAATATGAAATTTGACGCATTAGAAACGAACGTATAACAAGTAAAAATAAAAATCCCACCACAATGCTAAGTACCATCTCAGAAAAAGTTTGGACAGACCAAGGCTTTTGATAAATAAACCAAAGGTTAAGTTGAATAAGGCAATCGGAAACATTTTCCAGATCGTGTTAGAGGTGTTAGGACATGCTAAGCTGGACACTGATCATCTACATATCTTACCACTGAAATTTATCAAATGAGTGTAGAAGAAAGACTCGCGATGGAATTTTTCTATGTCCAATATGGTGGGCCCCTCAAGGCTACTTCTCAAGGTTTTCTTGGAACCACTTTTGTCAGCAATGAGGGACTCTAACATAGTTCTCACCATGTAAAGCTGTATCATTAAAGGAAACAATTATGGTGGAAAGGGGAGGGAAAAAAGGAAAATACACATGGTACATTAGTTGAGCAACACTGAGAATTACTATCAGTAAGCGACTGCTCCATTTCAAACTGAAAACCAGCACTGTGTGGATAAAAGCCTTTGAGCAAGAGGAACAGATGCAACACTAGCCTACACACCAGCACAAATGCCTACCCATGCCAAGGGGACCTCCACTGACTCTCAGCAGCAGACCATTTGCAGTGGAACAGTTCACATCACCACAAAAAGTAAAAGTAATAAGTAATGTCTTACCACCAAAGTTTAAAAGAGGCGGATAGATGTAGGACTGCCTCAGAAACTTGTGTGTCACATGCAATAGCTTTTCCAATCCCAGAGACTTGAGCTGCTTCAACAGCTCAGCAGAGTTTAAGGACTCTGTCATAGTGCGAACCATGAAGAGCTAAAAACCAACAGACAGGGGCAGGCAGGGGAAGAGAATCCGTTAATAAAAACACATGGGTAAATAAGGAATGGGAAAGAGAAGCAGAGAAACCATGTTAGTTTGTTAAAAATGAAAAGCAGCACAGTAAGCATGCAGAGCAGGTCATACAGAAAGGTTGTTCAGAAAAATCACTGAATCTGGGGCTCCCTCAAGCAAAGGGAAAGTTACCATTCATTTCAGAGAATGCCCAGAGAGCCATTAGCTTATCAAATGATTTCAAAAATGATTTAGCACTAATTACCCATTCATACACAGCCATTTTAGAACCACATGAAACTGAGGAAAACCTATCTAAATGGAATTTGACCTCTTGCCTTCCTGTCAACCCAGACAGACAAGTGTGCCAGCCCAAGAGCAGAAAAAGCAGAGAGAACCACATACTCTGAACAGTCTGTTGCAAAGGTGAAGTAAAGTCCTTAAAAGCACAGGATAAGCAAACTGGTGGTGATGTTTAACCTTTTCTTTCACCCCAGGAAATTAGAAACCAAAACAATTTTTCTGCAATTATCAAAACAAAATTTTCATTAAACCAATCTTATCACAAACTAAGCAGCTTTTTATTATCCAAAATTATTAACCATATGTGCTCTCTTTCCCACACATTTTAGGTATTAAACTATTGTCTTCACAAAGCACAGTTGCCTTCAATTTTTCACCCCAAGTACTCAATACCTCATTTTCTCAGATGAGCTATGAATATCAGACCATACATCCTCCAAACATATCCACAAATGAAATAAGAAAGAGAACTATATGGAGGTAACAGGTGTAAGCATCTAGATATGGGATTTTGATGACTACCACAGAAAACATTTGAAATATCTCAGTGGCAGCAGCAGACAAATTAGATTCTAAGGACCAGCTTTATCATTCATTACTGAACAGTGGGATTTTGTCAGAAGTCATATACATTCCCACATTTTAACAGACATTCTTTTATACTTTAAAATATTTTAAAACTACTAGACATCTACTAAATAGTGTGATTTAAGAAAAAAAATAAATTCACCAGCCATACCAGAGATAGAAGTCAGTCTTGAGTCAGTCAAGAAATAATTCATACAGTTCAAAAATATTATTTTAAAACATTAGGAGCAAAATGAGAAAATATTCGTTCCCAGAAAATCAAATTAAAAGATTGAACCCTTGGAAAAATTATGTATCAGAGTAGAAAATTACAGCAATCCAGGTAAAGGATGTTGGTTATGTGCATCTAATTTTGCAAATATAAATCAGAGTAGATTTTTAGCATTAAAAAAAGACCACAATAAAACCTGCAATTGTAAAAGAGTTCAGGACAGAAAGAAAACACCTCATGCAATAATTGTTGACAGGTATCACAACCACCAGAAAGGAAAATACCTGAGTGCTGGAGGGTCCAACTGCACGTCTTGGGACTTTGATGTCAAAACCACTTTTGGGGTCCTTCTCTCCCCTTAGAGCTGGGTCATTGAATGGCTCGTGACCTGCTTCCCAGTCACACACTGTCTTCCTTATGGCCTGCAAAACACTGAACACAATTCCCACGACTTCAGACTGCAGCACATCCAAGTGCCCTGATAGAACACTTTTTTTAAACATTGTTCCATGCGCACAGAAACTTTGCAACAGCATTCAGGACCTCAAGGTAATTCCAACAAAGAACAAAGAATTTCACCAATATTTTCAAGAATGACACACCCACAAAATCACCACTCTATGCTGTTTATCAGAAACGGTAGTCTAGACCCCTTAAAGAACATCTAGTTCCAAGGGCAGGGACACCTTTCACTACATCAGGTTGCTCCGGGCCTCATACAAGCTGGCCTTGAACACTTCCAGGGATAGGGTACCCACAACTTCTCTGGGAAAACTGTTACTGTGCTCCATTACCCTCCAAATAATGGATTTCCTCCTAATACATAATCTAAACCTGCCTTCCTCTTTCAGTAAAACCATTGCCCCTTGTCCTGTCACTACCTGCCTGCATAAAAAGTCCTTCTCCCTCTTTGTCATAAGCCCCTCTAAGGTACTGGAAAGCCGTAATAAGGCCTCCCAGAGCCAGCCTGTCTTCATATCAGAAGTGTTCCAGCCCCCTGATCATCCTCATGGTCCTCCGGACCCTTTCTAACAGGCCCACATCTTTCTTGTGTTGAGGACCCCAGAACTGGATCAATCAAACCAAATTCATACTAATATGAATACAAATTCACTATGAATCCAATTAGCATTCAATCAAACCAAAGCAGATTATTAACCAAATTAAAGAGAGACAATGATGGCTTAAAATTTAAAAAAAGCAGAATTCCTGTTTCCAGAAGAAATTCACATTCCAGAATTCAGCTGAAATTTACACAGCTTCACACTTTTAGGTCCAAATACTGAACTGGAACTCAGATACTTGCCAGGAACACAGTCAGACATAATCTGTGGCGTGCTGAATGATCAAGAAAACATCTCATCCCAAATCTAAGCAGGTATGAAAGTAATCTTTTTCTATTTCATTAAAATTCTGTGACAAAAACACTCTCCCTGCAAACCCGATAATGTGGAGTAATTTATTTATTTTTAGCTTATGATGATATTTTTGTGGCAGCCAGAGCACTTAGCAATAGCCTAATTAGCTAAGGACTTTCACCTCTAAGAGCTTTGCAATGAAATGTGGGAGTAAACTAATGATAAACAAGTCAAGATTAAAAGCAAACAATTTCGGACAAAAAAAAATAAGGTCAGGAAATGTCACCAATCAGCATGGGCAGATGGAGCACTAGAAGAGAAGTGTAAGGCTAATAAACCAAAAGCAGCAACAGCTGAGAAATAACACAGAACACTAAGAGATGAAGAGAGAAGAGAGAGTGGGATAAACATAAGACACAAAGAAAGGAAACAGTGGAATCATAAAGTGAAACCTTTCTTCAAAATACAAACACTGATTTTGCTTTCAGTATTACAGCATTTGTATTTTCTTAAAATAAAAATAAACAACACATTTTTAACTTCAGCCTGCTTCAACTTCAACTTGTATCCAACCAAGCTAACCATGACTGCCAGACAGAGTGGGAGTACAGACTTAGGTAAAATTCAACATCTGTGCAATTCTGCAACTAATTTACTAAGGTCTGGAGAAAAGAATAGAGAAAAATATGAGAATAGTAATGCTACCTCTGAATGACATTTTTCTTCTTTTTAATGGCTTGTCTTAATGGCTCCCTAAGTGTGACCTGGGCAAAGTCCTGAAGAGCTGCATAAATTGTATGACGAATGGCATGATTGAAAACACTTTCCATTCGTCCCATCAGCACCTGAAGACCTTTGATCATGGCAATCACCTGCAAAAAAAAAAAAAACCCAGACAAATGTATTTTTCTTAATCTGTTTCTATATTTGGACAAAAGGTGGATTTTTAAATATAAAAATTGAGAAAAGAGGAATTAACAAGTTACAAATGACAAAGGATGGATTTGCTGTTCTCCTCCTATTTACTGAATGGAGGAACACAGGCTGTTTCAGAGTCAGCACAGGGCAGGCTGTCTTTTTGCACTGGGTATGCAAAATGCTTATAGAGAATGTTCTCTTTTGTATAGAATTAATCATTGGAAAATCCCTATAGAAAAACATTTCTCTTACCTCAACCAAAGCAAATTTCTCCTCACTAGTATAATTGTATCTTGTTGCTCTTTCATACTCTTCTGCATTGTCAGGACAATCTTTATTAGAATATTTGTCAGTTGGGTGCACCAGCTTCCAAGAGTACTGCAGTTCACAAGGCAGAAGAGGAAGAAAAAAAGATGGGGGGAACAAAAAGAAAGAAAAATGCCTGAGAAACACAAAACACAGCTGGACACAAATAACATGCTTTGAGAAATACTGCAGTGTTTTCATAAATAGTTGAAGAATAGTATTTGGTAATATGTTCAAACCTTGCATAAATTCTGAAACTACTACCTGGTGGAAATGCCAAACAATAATTTTCCTAAAAACTTTTCCTAAAAACCATTTAATTCTGTATTATTCCAAAGAAATGGAACTCAAACTCAACAGGTATTGCACTTAATGGTGTTTTTTACTGTGCAAATGTTAACACAGGCAAATGTTTCTTCTCTGCTTCAAATATGAGAAACACAGAAAGACTTCAGAACGTAAGGGAAAAAATCCATCAGACCCACAGATAAAAAGAGGAGCTTTCTACTTGATGAAATATTCACATTTAGATTTGAAAACACAACAAAAAAAACCTACATGTCTGGGTTGTTGTTGGTTTGGAGGTTTTTCAGGGGGCTTGATTTTAAGTTTATGAGGCTGAAATGTGTGGAAATGTGTGACAATATAATCTGCACAGCATGCACTACTCTTAAATACTGCCTTTTCAGTCACTGCAAACACAGCTCAAAATGTTCCTGAGCAGTGTCAGGCTGGCCTAATATCCATCAAGGTACATCAAGTGAAAAATCCTAGTCACATTTAAATACAATTTTCTCACAGTTTGAGTTCAGCACATAGCAAGATCTGGTTGACACTACCTTAGCATAAATAATGGATTACAGAGTAATATAAATTTGCCTACTATAATGGATTAACAGCACCAATTCACCTATGGCAAAGAGGAGCATCACACCCTGCAACCTGAGAGCTACAAAGAGGGCACTGGGGAAATTATTAAATAAAGACGTTCTTTGAGGGCATTACACTGACCGGGTTAACATGCACAACAAACATATGCTGCAAGTTTGTATCTGAACATGATAAATGTAACTATGTTCATGGATACTCAGTGAAGGTGGAGAGAGGAAAACAATTAGGATACTCCGTATCAGAATAAATTCTCAGTAGGACAGGAAGAAGGTGAACACAAACTTGAACTTAGATGAGAAGTATTTATGGGAATCCATTTAAACTAGAAAGCCATGAAAAGCAGTAAGAATACCCAAAAACCCTGCTGTGAATCCCAGAGAAAGTTTGTCCTGGAATGAGCAGGACAGAAACAGATCTAAGAATGAGAGACTTCTTGCAGAGCTATAATAAAATAGGAAGATTTTCACTGTGAAGAGACCCTGGATGCAGCAATTTGTGATGACAGAAATAAAGGGTGCAAGTCTAGAAGCTACAGAGACAAGGAATAGATGACAGCAAACTCCTTTAAGAAGAGAACAAGATTTCACCATTAAATACACTGTGGACTTAAACAGGAATAGGATAATACAGGGAAAAGCATGACTCATCTACTGGCTTTTAAAAGAGGCAGTTAAAAATACAAATCAGAGAGAAAACTGGTTCACCAGCTATGCCCACTGTGGAGTCACACAGTGCACACTATTTCATGTCCCTGAGACATCTGAGGCAGGAGAGGAGCAAGTCTGGCTCCTCTAATACAGTAAGTCACGTTTCAACCCTTCCTAGAACATGTTTTGGTTCAGCTAAGGCACACAGCTTTTATCCAGCATCTGCAGCATAACAAGGACTCCTGCATCCTCCTCTCCAATTTCTACCTTAAGCAGCTTCTTATTGGAAAAAAGCACAGTCACTTTTCTAACTGGCATCTGTTTTAAAAATAAATTACTACAATATAGAGAAACAACTCAGTATGTTCTTTATTTCCCCTCCCTCATCTCCTCACACATTTTCTTTTTCCTGCCTTTACTTTCCTTTTTACTAAAAGCCCAATCTAAAGTCAATGGGAGCCTTTCCATCAATTTTTGTGTGTTAAGACCATACATGCTTCTATTTACTCAGTGGTGATGTCTAAACACAGCCAGTTGGAGCTGTTCTGTCACCTCCTCAGTGACTGCATGTCAGTACAGATGTTTCTAACAATATAATTTTAAGCAATGTTTAGAAGGAAATTATGAAGTCTTAATCTACAAAATGTTTGTATCAAGAGTGACATTAAAACATCTGGTGAAGGCTCACAGATGACAGCCTATCCATTAAATTTAACAAGTTGAATGTACTGAGTGAGCTACGAGCCACTGGATCTTCAAAGCAGCAACATTACTCCTAGACCCTGTGAACTTCATGTGCCATCTGCTAAGAATGAGGTTTGAAGCAGAAGAAGAAAAGGAGTGAAGGAAGAGGGAAACTAATGGAACAAGATTCTTGTTAGGACCCTTCCAACTCAGAATATTCACTGATCCTTTGAAAACGCAACATACATTTTTTGGTCCAGTAAAGCAAAGCAATTTTATTTTATCAAACCTCACCATGCCACCTTTTTTTCATCTGCTTTTATTTCCCATGTTACATACCACTTCCATGACATGGGCACTCCACTGGGAGAGAAGCTGCAGACCTTGGAGAGAGAGATCAAAGAGCTTCCGATATTCTGCATCTGTTTTTTGAGCTTCCTGTCGACCAGACCCAGTCACCACCTAGACGTTATAAAAAAAACACAAAACACCCACACTCAAATCCACATCAGAATGTGCTCTGTTTAGCATCCACAGACAAATTTCTACATCCATTGAAACACAAAAACAGCATATGCACCAACACCTGCCTTACCATCTAACATCTGCTTTTTCTTCTAGAGACTTAGGAAACTACACAGATTTTGGTCAAGAGACAGAAATCACTGGTATCCCTAATGACCACAATATTGTTGCAGATGAATTTAAGATATCAATTATATATGGTATACATAATTATTTGTTGTCTCTATATACTATGTATGTATGAGTGTGTGTATACATCTGCATTTCTGTATTCTTTTACTAATCTTAGTTTTGTTTAAACTGTTACAAGCACTTGTTTGGAGTAAGGACTAGACAACATATTCTAAATGAGATACAAAAATTTCTAGGATAAATCTGAGATACATAGAGAGAAAGAGGCTGAAGGATGTTAGAGTTTGTATGATGTGTCATTATTATGTTAAATTTAAATAGTGCAAATATAATTCAGAGAATGGGAATTAGCTCTGCAGTCAGTTTTTCTTGAATCAGGTGGCAAAGGTTGTCATTTAGCTAGCCAGAGATTTACCTGCTTTTCTGACATTTTATAAAAACTGTTAATGAGTGATGTGCACATGTAGCTCTAACCTCCCTCACCTCACTGTTGCTGTAACGAGCCAGTTCAGATATGAAACGCATGTGGTCTTCTCTGATCTGGATCATCTGCTCACATATATTGTACTGGGGACTGCTGCTGGAAGATGTGCATGTCCATCTGGTTCAGAAGACAAAAAAAACCCCACTGAAATCAGATATAACAATAAACAGCACAATAGATACTGCAAAGAAAGATCCATAGTGCATTTCTTTTTTTTTTTTAACTCATTTTCCTCTCTGTTGTTTGACGGTTTTTCCCTCTTCACACCTCTACCTCTACCCCTGCACAAGCCATTAGTGATGAACTGCCCTTCTGAGTTCAAATAACACTTCTTCCAAGTCTTAAGAAAAAACTGTTAAGTTTTTCTTTTCTGTTTTGGGAGTTTTTCTTTTTTGTTTTTTAAAGGCTGCTGCTATGAAATACAAACCAGCATCTGTCTTCAAGGCACTTAGGAACTAGACCAAAAAGGATTACAAGGTAGGGCAGAAGTACAGGCATAGGCTGTAAGATACATCTAGCCACCTGCAGATACTTTTTTGTTTATTCTTCTTGAACTCTGAAGAGTGTACAGTATGCTCCCAGCTATAAAAAAAGACATTATCAAGACTATTAACATGTTACAAAGAGGCACACAAAAAACATGCTACAAAGAATGTCATGTTAAGTAGCCTCATATTTTTAATTTTAGTAGCTCAGTAGGCCCATTGCCATTGATTTTCTCTTAGCAATTACATGCAAGTTATGTGGATTTTTTCTGCAGGAATTAAAATGCAAAGCACAACATTCTAAATTCATGTAACTGCACAGAGGCAAGGTCTTGGAGGAGCACAGAAAGGTTCACTAAAACAAAGCAAAAACCAAAAACCATGAATCCATTAATGCAACAACTGGCTGCATTTTCCAACTATTTTGCTGTGCTGCACACCTAGCCCCCCCAAAAAAAAAAAAAAAAAAAAAAAAAAGTAAAGGGGAGATAAGCTAAGTTGCTGCTTGATGTACAATGTACACATGCCTATTCACCCATGCACTACTACTGCTCACCTTGCTTAGTAAAATCCTTCATTTCTTTTAAAGAAAGTTTCATATTTAAAGGAAAAAAATAAAAGCTAAATTAGTGTAAGATAAAATTAATTTCTTCCAACCCAGGGGATAAGAAATGTCACAGATACAAGAATGAGCTCAGCAGCATAGAAAGGTTTCGAAACCATTTGTTTCTTTAGTTGTATCCATTACACGAATTACATTAATAGTGAATACCCACACCAAAATGATGACGAAGCAAAAATCCTATTAATTACCACAGACCCATGGACTAACAGGTCAGTATGAAAATATACTCTTCTAAATACACCTTCCCCATCCCAGATGCTCCATTCTTTTTTCTGTTCCTTTCTCCTTCCTACCTGGATTTATTTTCCTCGTAATGGGCACTGGTCTTAATGTATCTTGCAAGTTCAATCTGCATGTCACCAAACAGTGGGACAACCTGCAACTGCTGTACAAAGGGAACAAATCAGATTACATAAATTAGTAACACAAAGCATAGTGAAAGGAAACCATTATTTATCCATATTATAACCCAAAGTATCTTTTATTTCTATTTAAATATATTTAAAATGCAAGAGAAATTTCCTTTAAAATCACATCTTAACCAACCTTAAAGTACTTGTCTATCTTGGCTAAATTTATCCTTTTCTTTGCATCCAGCTTATAGATGTTACTGACACTTCCGTCCATCAGGTATAATCCAAAGCCCATCACCTGAAAAAGGAAAAAATTAAGCCTTCCACAAAAGGACCTCAGAAGTAAAAATCTGTACATCTGTTCTTCATATAATTAAAAAAAGTAACATTTTAAAACCAGTCCTGAAACATCCAACCTCCTTCAAACAGAATATATTTTTAAATATGTACATTTCTGTACAATATTTTTTTTTACCTGTATTAGCAATTTTTACATTAACATTAGCCTGATCAGTTACCCTTAAAAGATGATGCTTGTTTGTAAGGTTTATCATAAAAAGAAATCTAACTGAAATGAGAGTCTGCCTATTTTTAGAGCTTTTCTTTGATTCATATTCTGTACATACAAACTGATCTGGTAACAGAAGTCTAGACCTAACATCTCTGAATGATTGCTTCTCTGGCTTTCAGTGCTTCTCTGAATTATACACGCAAGAGCTCAGAAGCATCCAAAAAAATCTAATTACATTTTGTCCAAGGTATTTAATTAACATGAAGTTAGGAATTTATTAGGAAAAGGTTGGGCACAGGAAGACTCCCCAAGGCAGTGGTCACAGCATCAGCCTGACAGAGTCCAAGAAGCATTTGAACAACATTCTCAGGCACATAGTGTGACCCTTGGGGATGGTGCTGGGCAGGGCCAGGAGTTGGACTCGATGATCTTTATGGGTCCCTCCCAACTCAGCATATTCTTGGATTCTATTTAGTATTTTCAGGAGCCAAGCACAGCAACTTACTGTGTTCTAGGCATCTCTGAACAAAAGGCCTAAATACAAAAGTCACACTGGGCACCCTTGTGTATAGAACATAAATGCTCTAGAGTTCATGTGTGGTTTCAGAAGACTTTCACTTACTTCTAATAAACAGAGCTCTTCAAAAGTTAAACATTGAAGTGACTCAAAATATTTGTCATGAGGCAAATTTTTAGCTCTTACTCTATATCTTTTCTTCCACTGCAAGACATACAGCTGATAAAATCAGCCACATCTCACACTTCTCAGCACCCTCTTACTACAGGTACATAGTGCAGCTAACTAAACCAACTTCCTAATTCCAAGATACTTGTTCCCTGAAATATTTGATACACAGCCTCACTTCCAAAAGCTTTTTAAACAATCTTGCCACATATATAAAATGAAATGAAGTAGTTCCTTTCTGCTGTCATTATACCTCATAGAAAAACAATTCCATAGAATTGGATGCAGTTCAAACGGGTCAACTTCAATTTATGAAAAACAAAAGTTGATTAAAAGCTTTCAAATATATTTAGCATGTAATACAACAAAAAGATAATGATGGGGAAAAGCAGTAATTTGACTTATTTGTTTAATCTGGTTCCTTTTAAAAAAACAAAAGCAACTGGAAACAATCTATACCCTGCTTCAACATCCTTTTTTAAATTTTGTACCCAAAAGAAACCTACTTTCAAAAGCATATGCTTCTCACTGGGTGTTAGATACATTTTGTTTTCATAGTAGTCCACACACAAATTCACAATATCTGCAAGCAACTCTTCATAGCCAACAATAACCTCCAACTGCTGCTGCAAAGACTGGAGAAAAGAAAAGAAGGATATTAGTAAACTAGTTACGCTGACTGGGAAAAAAGTTACTACCAAACTGGAAGAGCTTTATTTTAATACTTTTGCAAAGCATTAGGTAACTTGCAAGAAGACAATTCAAGCTTACTTGTGTTATCTTGTTGTGGTTGGCAAGGAACATGGAAAGGTTCTGAGATTCCTGAATGGACTGAGGATCTGCCATTTTCCGCAGGAACTGAGCAGCTCTTTAGAAACAGAAGAAAAAGTATATTTCCCTTGGCCAGGACTGTTTGCAAGTAAATATATCTCCTCAAAAAAAAAGGTGAAAAGTTCACTAGAAGACAGAGATGGACCTAATTTATCCAAAATAAACTGGTTTGCTATCCCGAATTCCTCAATACACCCCTACTTAGGTGGTCCAATAAAAAAGGAAATGAAAAAACAAATTGAAAACCATTGACTATATCCTTCAGCTGGGTGCAGCTGTGGCTCTATAGATCCAAGCCACTCAACAACCCAGGAAAAGTCAGTCTTAGAGAAAACAAGTGTTTGGCCTTCAGAAACACACCTCCAAAGAAAAAGAAAGGCAAACTAAGTAAGCTTAAGAGGTCTCCAGGCCCAACAACTACAACAGGTAGAGGCATGTAAGTAGAAACAACACAGGTAAATTTGGCTAGTAATTGACTGAATAGTTTTCTACATGGAAGACTACAGACGCTAGAGCTGGCATAAAACTGCCTTATCCTGCTGCTCTGACCAGTGTGTTCAACAGAAGATACCTGATATCATCTGGTAGCTCAAGTACAAAATTTCGCCACAGGTATCTCACCCCCTTCCTTCCCTGCTATACCTGCAATCACAGGTATTTAGAACAGCAAAGCTGAAACAACCTAAGGAAAAGTATAACAGCTCTCAGCTACAGATGTCAAAAATGGATGCCAAGAACAGAATAGATCAGAACAGGCGTAGCATAAGTGACCAGAAAGCCAGCTTCCCATCAAATTTAAAAACAGAACCTTTACTGAACAAAGTATATGCATTGCATTTAGCATACACGAAGACAGAAGCATTAAAGGCAGAAAAACCTTTTGCTGCTGGAAGAACAGCACAAAGAAAACAGATGTATTCAACTGCCTAACTGCAGTCAAGCCACCCCTAGTTTCAAGGTAGTTTGTCCCACACATGAAAGACTATTCTTGAAGAAAAAGCTGTCAGAAAAAAAGCAACTGCTGCCATCTCGTGGGAGGCCTGAATCCTGGCAGCAAAGGGCTGGGTCCTGCTGCCCCTTGCCACTTACCGCTTGTAGGCTGAGTGGTCGTTCTTCACGCTGCACTTCATATTTTTCAACTCATCCAACACTGCAAACATGTTGATGAATTTGCCCAGTGTGATCAGATAGGCTTCAGACACGAAGTCCTTCCTTCTCTCGGCGTGGCACAAACGCCTCACCTCCCCACAAAACCGTTCGATTGCATTTCTCTAATGGGGGGAAAAGACAGAAAAACATGGAGTAAAAGCCATGACATTCCCAGGAAAAAAGTTTCATCGTGTACCTAGAGCTGGTCCAGTGGAAAGCTCCTGTGAAGCAGAAAAATGTTTAAAGCATGCAAAACTAGTAAGGCATGAGTACAGGCTTTTCAGCTCCTCCTCTGTGTATCTGATGTGTATTGCAAGTGTCACCAGTGATTTTTGCCACCAAGCTTGCCTGACATAAGAGCCAAGGTTCTTCTTTGCAGATAAAAGTAATTAAAAGTACAAATCAAAAATAGGGCAAGGCAAGGAGTAGTATTTTTTAAACTAAAAGGAGGTCAATTTAGATTGGCTATAAAGTTTTTTACAGTGAGGGTGGTGAGGCACTGAAACAGGCTGCCCAGAAAAACTGTGGATACCCCATCCTTGGAAGTGTTCAAGGCCAGGTTAGATGGGGCTCTGAGCAAGCTGATTTAATAAAAAATACCCTTTCTTCACTGCAGGGGGGTTGAATGATATGTTTTTAAGGTCCTTTCCAACTCAAACTATTCTGTGATTCTGCAAAGTTTAAAATCCCTCAGAAAAAAGGGATTTCATGTTCTTTAGTGAAGAAGTATATATGAATTAAAAGGCAAAGTATAAGAATGCTCCCTTCAAACAAACAAACAAAAATCCACAGCACACTGTACATGCCAGCTCTGTTAAGTCATCCTGGCACATGTTTATTTGAGGGCTTATTTCCAAGCACAAACCAGGCCACTTCAGATGGATTACAAATACCAAAAAGACAGCAACTTCAAACATAAAAAGAAATCTGTTCTGACTTTAAAGCTCTATTCTGCTTGAATGAAAGAAGATTGAATGAAATGCAAAATTTCCTGTTGTCTTCCCCAACCGGGGGTCTTACTGAATCCAACAATCTCCTCCTTCCTGTGTACTCCAGGCCTCACAAGCTCTAGCTGCTCCATCTCTGAATAATGCCTGGAAACATCCTCAGTCCATTGAAATAGATGGCAAGCTGCCAGGAGGGAGGAGAAGGCAAGACAGACTGCTATTCTCCAGCTCGGGTGGCTGGCAGGTCACAACAACTGGGTTAGCTTGCTTCAATTATGAATCTCCATAGCAATGTTGCAGCTGCTGCTCTGCTGTCCAGACTTGCAGATCCCTCACTCCCCAGCAAATGGTTTTAGTGCTGAGATGTTTTTATTATACATGTGAAACACATCATATTTCTATTTCCTTTCTTCCTAAAGTGACAGATCTGTCCCCATGTGCTGCATAGGGACTATACGCAATTACATTTGATTTTACGCTGAAAATCTTAATGGAGATTGACTCAAGTCTTTGAGACAGGCATTAAAAATTCTGCCCTTCTGTGAGAGAATATGGTGTGTTTTTTCTAACATATAATGACTAGGTTCAGTTCCTGAGCACACAATATGAAGTATACAAAGCAGGAATACAAAATTACAAACCTACTGACAAATTTTGTTTTCATTCCTTTTACCTGAAAATACATAAAATTCATCAGTTTTGTGACTTCTGGCTCCAAAACTTCCACAGTTTTCTCATAAATTTCTACTCTGTTAGGCTGCTCATTGCACTTGACCTGTGGATAATTAAAGAGGTTGTTATAATTGGAATTTTCCACAATAAAGCCTCAGCAACTAAGATCCTGAGCAAATGCAATATTATCCTAAAGAGACAAACTTATAGACAAAAAATTCCAACTTTGGTAATCTTATGCTAATCATCTAAGCTTAATTGAGTGTAAAAAAAAACCCAAAACAATCCAAGCTTTTCCTTCTACCTTACAGCAAGTAATTTATTTGTCAAACACCGCTATAGCATGTGCAGGGAGTAACCTTTCCACATTAAGCCACTTGCTCAAAATCATGCACTAAAATGGGGCCAGAACTGTAAATTAAAACAGGTTATCTGACTTCCACTGTAAATATTTAAACCAGAGGATAAGCCTTCCTTGCATTTCAGTATAAAAATAATTGCATTACAAATCTGTAAAAAAGGAAGGAGTCAACTCATGGTAGTAATTGTGTTCAGTTTTCTGATGCCTCTTAATATTCTTCCCACCCCACTCCTGTACAGTCACTCCCAGACACTTGAAGCTGACTTGTGCCCTATTCACAGTAGGGTTGTTTTTTTTCTATACAGAACAAGAATGCACTGTGTAGCTCTGGCCTTTAGAAAGTGACTGTCTTGGAGTAGTAGTGTCTAGAAACTTCATGTTTGACCTGAATGTTAATCGTTACATGCTATGCTACCTGCTTTGAATTTAAGAATTAAACTGGGGAGTGGGAAGAGTCCATTCTCTTGACTGAAATATTGACCTCAAGCAGATCCCACAATCAAAAGTTTTCCTTTTAAAACACAGTACCCCTACACTGCTCTTGATCCAAAAAGTAAGACTGACACAAACCCCATGAGGTATTGCTATAGATGCCTTATAAAAAAAATAAAGTCCAACTGGTCCCCAAGTGCTAAAAGACACTGTTCTATGGCATGCCCAGCTTAAAAATTCAGGAACCAAAGTAGACTCCACTTTGGATCTCACTGACAAATCTGTCTGTGTAATTCCACCCTAAAAGAAGACAGAAGTTTGCACGTTCCATTGACAGTAGAGTTTTCATCCATTACCTGGGGAATGGCTCTTGAGCAGCTTCTCCATGTGTATAACATGATTGCATATTCCTGGCCTTCTTCTAGCATTTCATTCTGTAGGGAAGACACTCAATATAATTAGGAATTGTAATACATAAGGATTATATCCATGTGTCTTCTGTCAATTCCAAGCCCTTGTCCAAATAAACCTATTTCTCTTATCAAAATGTATATATACAAACACGTATGTATTGCATGCTAAATGATACATCATCAATTATTATCTCCCCAGACATTAGACTAGTTTATGTGTTGCTCTTTCTTCCCAAAACTAATGACACTGTGATCCATAAGTATAAATAGAAATGCTGATCTTGGTGTGGGGGAGGGTGATGGGATTTATTCTTCAGATTCCAGGTAGAATGTTCAAGAATGAAAGAGTCAGTACATGCAAAGCAACTTTTTACCTGGCAAAGGAGAGGTGTACCAATATCCAAATAATCAAAACAGGTAAAGGAGTAATCATGTAATTTTAAAAGTAGATTGATGTAAACATACATAATTTTCAGTAGCATGTAACCAGGTGCTTTATCTGCCCATTCCACCATTTGTGAACTGGACTCTAGAATTATAAGATGTAGTATTCCTAATTTTCCAAGAATGCCATGAAAGAAGGGAACAACATTAGTTGCTCAAGAGGAAAGGCAATTAAAAAAATTTTAAGAAGTGCACTTGAAAAAAAAGAAAAGCCACACACTTTTTCATCTTACTACCTCCTGGAAGTAGGAAATAAGTAACCTGCTTCCTGTGACCATAATTCTTTTAATGAACTGCAAGAAGACACATTCCTCACCTTCTGTTCTATGTAATACAGAAATGTGTATCGGAACATCTACTTACCATGCTAGAATGGACTGTAGCTTGCTCAATGTATCTTGCAATACCAGTGACAAACGCATTTCTGTCTTCAAAATTAGTGTTGAAGTTTGGCTGCAGAGAAAGGAAAACATGGAATTAAGTCTTCTGTAGCAGCATGTCTCCTGTGAAGAAAAACTGAGAACCTGGCATTTTTCAGCCTGGAAAAGAGAAGCCTCTGGAAGACCTTATGGCAATGTCCAGGACCTAAAGGGGTCCTGCAAGAAAGCTGGAGAAGAACTTTGCACAGGGGCATGTAGTGACAGGACAAATGGGAATGGATTCAAACTAAGTGTAGGTTTAGATTAGGTATTAGCAAGAAATTATTGACTGGGAGGGTAGTGAGGCACTGGAACAAGTTGCTCAAAGAAGTTGTGGCTGATTCATCTATGGAAGTCTTCAAGGCCAGGCCAGCTAGGGCTTTGAGCAACCTGCTTTAGTGGAAGGTGTCCCTGCCCACGACAGAGGGGCTGGACTAAATGATCTTTGAAGTCCATTCCAACCCAAACCATTCTATGGTTCTACGAAAACAATTTTTACATATATTTCCAATATAAACACAATTTGGTTTTGGGCAAAACGTACTCCTTCTTAACAGCACTGGGAAATGGAAAAACCTGTTCCTATGATGAGAAAATACCTGGTAGAGAAGAGATGATGGTGGGGGCTCAATACACGGTTGCTGATCTGGCAATGGTAATTCCTCCAAGAGATCCACATTGGACAAGGCATCCTCCAGAGTTACTTGAGCAGTCATTTTGCACCTGGTTAGAAAATACATACATAAATGTAGATATGTAGATGTATACACATAGGTATAACTTTATATGTGTTAGTTTATACATGGTAAACAAATGAGTAACATGAAGAGCAGGCAACTATTTATGTTGTGGAAAATGGGAAGTTTCTCTTCAACCAAAACAGAAGGGAAACAGTCAAACAGAAACCCAGTTGGTTTTTGAATACAAGTTTAAATAAAACTTTTCAGACTAACATCCCTGTCCTTACTTTTAGGACTCGAGAAATGTTTCTCCTCCCCCACTGCTGGACACCAGAAATACATCAAAAATAGAGTAAATGATTATTCTAAAGCTCAGTTTTGAGCCAATGTACTTTCAAAACTTTATGTACTACAGCTTCTACAACCACATCATCTTCAGGAGACCAGGCTGTCAAAAGGTGCCAGCAGTCTCCAGTGTTTCATGCCCTAGGACATCCAGTTCTGTTTTGGGTAGCTGACGATAGACTCCTCAGAGCCATGGCAATCTCTATAAACCTTTGACTGCTGCTGCTGCCTGGGATTCTGGACCTAGAAGGGCAATGGGAAGAAATCTGGGCCATCTGTGACCAGTGACCAAGCACTGGAACAGGTTGCCCAGAGAAACTGTAGAGTCTCCTTCACTGGAACTTTTCAAAAACTGTCTGGCTGCAGTCCTGTGCCATGTGCTCCAGGATGACTCTGCTTCAGGAAGGTTGGAAAAGGTGAGCTACTGTAGACCTTCCCAAATTTACCAGTCCTGTGATGTTGTGAAAATTTAGGAAGATAACATGGAATGGAACAACTCAGTCATCCACTTTTGTCTAATGATTGATGCATTCTCCTCAGTGGAGTGAAAAAAAAATTGATTTTTAAGGTAATATATCTAATCGGGATGTCTCACTTTTTTGCAAGTTATTTTCCCTCATTTACCAGAGAAAAACCATACATCTATGGTCACGGAGCAGGTAAGTACTGCCCTCAGCTCTAACCAGGAGGAAAGGAACACTGAGCACCCACGTCCCAGAGGAACAGGACCCTGCTTGGCATGTGACACCCTCATGGAGTTGTTCCATCCCCACATACAGGGAGGGTACAAGCAGATCCCAATGCAGCTTTGACAAAAACTCTACAAGACAGCTGGTATGGGCCGGTGATCCCACCACTCACTGAACTTTTATTGGCTGAGCAGAAACACCTCCTCACTTTCTCTTGCCTAATTATAGATTCCTGGAGAAAGATAGATCCACAGAAACAGCAGCTTTATCTCCAAGGAAGGGCTCAGCTGACAAAAAAAAAAAAAACAAAAAAAAAAACAAAAAAAAAAAACCAGAACCAAAACCCAAACCCAGGAAGAAAAAGCAACCAGGAGTGATTGATTACCTGTCTATCTCCAGAGACCAACCCTGTATACCAAGCCATTGCTGCAAAGCTATGTAGATCGCTTGCCAACAACAATAACCAACAGAAAAATTCATAGGTCTGTTTCTTCTTGAAACCAGCCCAAACCTTGCTCCCAGCCTGAGCATATCAGTTTTTCTTAAAATAAATAAATAAACCAGTGTTCATATTGTGCAATTTGTGATCCTTGCCAGAAAAGGGATAAAGGACTGGACTGACAGGAGTGCTGGCTGGCAAACCTGTGCCAGGATGTTTGCCCAACACCTGCCTACACCCAGATCAAGCTCCAACACAAAACCCACAATTATTCTCAAATTAGAGAACAGAATTATGCTCAAATTAGAGCAAAGAACATGGTGTCCTCCCTTCAATAAATCAACACATGCCAAAAAACTTCCATGGCTGGGCAAAAGTCCCGTGAGGAGGTCAGACTGAACAGTTTTACCCTAGAGAAAATGAGCTGCCAAGTAATCAGAACATCTACAGATTAGTCTCTATCTATAGGCACTTTATAGATGAGTCTGAGTATCTAGATATCAAGCTTTAGCTATAAAAGAAAACATTAACTGAGAGGCTCCTTCCAAGTTAAAACTTTTCGTCCTCTTAGCCTCCCTGTCAAAATAGAAACACCCAGTGTGCAGCTGCTCTGGGATGTGACAGGGTGGGATCAATGGGCCCATAGCCCTCTCCCCCACTGGACAGGCAAATGGCCACAAAGCATTGGCTCCAAGAAAGCACAAAAAAATTGTTATAAAACCCATTGTGAAGAATGGACAGCTGCTCTATACCAAAAACTACTGCAACTATCTATGTAAAGGGGAGGTGTCACTGCATGCAAGGTAAGTATCATCACCCCCTCCCCAGTCCACACATCTTCCTTCTCCTCCTAAAACACGGTCCACCAATGACCTGGGCCCCTCCTGCTGAACAGAGCCACGTATTCACAAAACCCAAGCTCCTGACTTGTACCTCCTCAGCACTAGAAGTGAATATTCTGAAGATGTGGCCCTTACATCCCAATTCTGAAAGCACACCTGCATGCTTTTGTCCTCAGTGTTTACAGCTGCACAGTATTCCTCCAGCATCAGCTATGTTCAGACTATAGGACATTAGACTTTCTGTGGATTTGTTTTTAATATTTAGAAAACAATTTAAAAATAGAACCCAAGATCCCAGCTGACTTACACTGCCATCTGTTTAATAGGGAAACCCTCACTAACAGGCCACGGGCACAAGTAAGAAACAAAAGCTTCCTGCTGCCCTCTGGGCTGTGAAAAGATATACAGGAAGGAACATATTTTCAAGTCCTTTAGCATGATTTCACAAAGATCAGCATTTCTCAAAGCAGGAAAACAAAAGCCATTGGGCACAGACAGTTGTAAATGTCTTCTGGTTCTGAGGTTGCTCGCTGATAGCTCCACTTTGCAATTCTGCCAAAGGTATCCACATGCCTGGTGTTTTGTTGGCCAAGTTCAATGTCCCTGTTCCCCAGCCTTTGCACTCCAGTATCTAGCAGGACATGAAAGAGGAAGCAGCTCCTTCCCGCCCAGCTTTGACAAATTTGCAAATGTTGCAAGGGTGTGATTCACGTTTCCCCCCTCCAGAAGCGAGCAGAGGAGTTTTAACAACAGCAGTGGCAGGGCGACAGCTGGAACTGGCTCAGGGTTTTCTCCCCTTCTTTATCTTTGTTGATAAACAAATGCCAAAAGACAACAGCTGTTTCTCATGTACAATGATGAAGGGCTGGCAAAACTAGATTTTTTTTTTTTTTTCAGAAAAATTAATTTAAGAAAAGCTAAATTTCCCAAGACACAAACTTGGATAGGTTTGCCTCTTTAATAGTCATGAGTTCTTAATAGATGAAATTACTGGGCAGGAGAGCTAATATTTTAACAGATTCCTTTATGGCAGAGAACATAAGAAACTTCAAAGACATGCTTAAAAAAAAGTTTGATTAGGATTTTACATAAATGAGAACAGACTAAAATACTGTAGTCATACTCATCATTATAGTTATACGAGGACATTTATCCAAACTGAGAAATTTTTTTGTACTAAATTCCTACAAAGCTGTATTTTCAGTTCTGTATCCACATGAGATTTCCCAGGACAGCTTTTTTTTGGGCAGAAGACATGTAAGCATTACTTCTGAAGTAATATTTTTCTTTTTGGTATCTTTGGATCATGACCCATCCTTAAAGCACTAAAGTAAAAATGCATGAACAAAAACATGTTTTCCTGGTTGTACACAATTTAATTAGTCAACATTAATGGTCTGACATTCTCCCTCGAGGAGAGACAATCACATACACCAGCAAGCTATTTTGCTAAATGCTGGCGTTTGATGAGCACACACAACTTTCTAAGCAGGAAAGAGCAATGCCTATGCCAGTTCTCAGCTCCTTTTTCTGGATTTCAAAGCAAGAAAATCCCTGTTTGAAAACATCTTCAGCCTCACAGTACCAAGTCCCACCCTGTCCAAGGGTCAAGAGATATCAATCCCAGGGTTTGGGTTTTTTTTAGTATGTTAGTGAAAGGCCAAAGACTAGCTTAAACTAGGATATCCTGTTTTTCTTAATTTCTGAAGGAGATGAGCACCACATGGGCCTGACCTGCTCAGAACAGCTTGTGCTGCAGAGAAGGGCACTGAGCTGTCTCTCACATTCTGTCCATGTGAAAAATCAAGCCAAAAAAAGGAAGCTCCTCTAACATTGTTTACATTTTGATTTAACTTCAGAACCAGATTATTATTGAAAATGTTCACAAAAAAAGAGTTGCCAACCTTTTTTAAACGTCATAATTCTGCACCATTGCTCCCAGCCCTGCAACTGCATGTAAGCAGTGCCCTGCTAAAAACAATTGATTTGATATCTGGAGGAGATGATTGTCAGTCCTAGTAGAGATACCATTTCCACATCTTCATCCTTACAGAATAATGTCTAAGTCTTTGCAGAAGGGCTATATTCTTAATTCCAAGCATATCAGAAAACAGCCAGCATGCATCTCTCAGCCATGCTCTTTTGGGCCTCCTGAAACTTCAGATTATTTGTAAGAAAATATGAACAGGAGCAAATTATGGGGAAAAATGTTTTGGACAAAAAAAACAGAAATTAAAACTGACCAGAAGAAATAGTAAGAACTGCAGAACATAAAGACTGAGAAAGCAGATAATAGAGCATTAATTTCAGAATCACTCTGAGAGAAAGAGAGAAAGGATTGATGTAACTATTCTGTTCTCAAACTTAGAGGTAAAAAAAATCCCCCAAATACTAGAGAGTTAAGTAACAAGCTTTTAAGCTTTCTTTCAGTGATAAAGTTAAGCAGGACTCAGCCTATTAATAGCTAAAACAGGAAAAAAATATGCTTGATGATACAAGACAGCTCTTATACATGTTCAGCAGGAGTGCATAGAATCCAACAGATATAACTTGTAGCTAGCAACCAAGTTATATAAATGTAGGTAAAGCAAATGAACTTAGATAACTGTACCCTTACTGAGATCTTCTTATAAGTGTAGAAATTACCACACAGTTCCTCTTTAGCCTATGGCCAAGACTTCCCAGAGATGTCCTCTAATGGTCTTATGAAATTAACCAGCTGAGTTTCAAAAAGACATTGATTCCCAACATAAAAGTTCTATCTCAAATAACTGGGTTTGATGATATCTAATTACTGGTGAAAAATAAAGCCCTTCATCACAAAAGTTATCAGATGCAATGTTATGGCTGTGTTAGACAAGGTAGGGAGATGATAAGGTTGGTATCATGCTACCACAAAACAGTTCAAAAAACCCAAATGGTATACTGAGTATCTTGAAAATACACAGGGAAAGAATGGAAAGTCCTTGGAGAATACAAGTACATATGCCATTTAAATTACTTGCAAACTGTCATTATCACCTATACTAAGATTGTCAAGTGAACATTCCCACAGAAAACTGATAAACAGTATAATTCAGTCCTTTAGCTGTAAAAACAAAGGTAGAAAACATCAAGCTACAATGAAAGCCAACTTCAGAAGATTTAGACACAGCAAGCAGGGGCATTTACTTTATGACAATTCTTGCTTTACTTTATGGAAGTTGAAGTAACAATGTTAAACTTCCCTGACATAAACAAAAATAATTAAAATCTAAATCCCACAACTGACAGGCACTTTTTTTCCTTTGCATCACTCACTCAAAGGTTTGACACCCTGAGGACATCTAAGCATGCTCACTTTGAAATCTCTAAGGATTTATCCTCACACAACCATCAGAGCAGTAACACAGCAGGCATGGTGCATGAAGCATGGTGGATTGCAGCAGGTAACAATCTGGAAACGGATTTCCAGGTGTTTTTTGCTGTCAGCTCTTTACAGTACATCTCCTGGGATATTGCTGCATACTGGAAAAAATCAGTGACCACAACTGTGTCTATTGCAATTCTTGCTTTACTTTATGGAAGTTGGAGTTACAACGTTAAACTTCCCTGAAATAAAATAATTAACATCTTCCCTGGAAAAAAATAATTAACATCTAAATCCCACAGTTGACGGGCACTTTTTTTCTGCAGTGACAGCAGAGCAAACCTCTCCTGATGGAGCAGCTCTGCTACTGTCTCTTGACAGACCCTCTCCCTCCTTACCCCAAAAGACACATCCATCCCAGGACCTCTGGCAGCACCTGGCCACGCATGTGGGAAGAGCTGAGTGTGCAAAGATTTGAGCCACTGCTGAATCTCGGGTGAGAAGAGCCAGAGGAATATCAGCATTGATCTTATCTCACAATTCTTGATACCATGATATACACTATACCAGTATCTTAAATATACCTCTGGGGAAAAAAAAAAATTAAAAAGTGGTTTTCCACATCTTTTAACTTTATTTAACCAAAAGCTCACAGAAAACTGAGTTTAAATGTAGCATGCATGGATTCAAACTGCAGATAGCTACACTTCTAACAGCCTGAAACAGTCCAGGAAAAACACATCCTATATTCATCAAACTGCAGGGCAAGTTCCCAGCCCTGGAGAGGAGAGTTTGGGGCCCCTGGTCACAAAGGGTTGGATCAGCAGTTCTGGGCTGCAGCTGGTGGCCTGGGCCTCGCACCATCCCTGAGCTGGGATCAGCAAAGCCTGAGCCACTCAAGCACAGTTTCTCTCTCTTTCCCCATGGCAGGAGAAGTGACCACAGAACACTCAGAGGCCTGTGAATGGGATGAGCAGGGATGAGCAGATGTGCTCAGCACACCCCACCTCCAGCTGCACCCAGCACAGTGCAAGCCCTGCACACCAGCAGATAAAACACATGCAAATCCAGCAGCAATAAAGCACATGCAGATATTAGCTCGAGAATGCAGCCCAAGGAAGCAGAGGTGTTTTGGGACATCAAGGGAATTGGTTTTGGTTATGTAACTCAAAAATCTCTCCAAAACTGGAATTTAAAGTGGCAAAAAAATTATTTCATATTAAAAATATGGAGAGGCATCATGCCAAAGAGTGAGTTAATTAAGGTGGAGTTTCAATGACAAAAATTTGCTGGACTGCAGAAATTTTTTAATATTTTCTGAGTTTGTTCATTTGACTGAAAAATGATTTTGGGAGGGGATGCCCCATGTCTTTTTGCAGTCCACTGGACACATTTGTTTTTAAATAGATGCATTTGATTTCCAAGTGCTTGTACATGTTCCCAGGTTCAAAATAAAACAAAGAGGAAGTATGTCTACACTTTGAACAGCAACTTCCTTTGACATGGTGTCTCTTCTTTCCCAAGTCTGCAAAAGCAGAACCTTTGAATCTTAAATTGAAATATAGTATCATGGCTACTGAAGATTAAAATTGCTGTGCAATCCATTAATTGAAATATGTATCCACATGAGTGGTTTTGCCTAAAATAAATGATTATATATGAATATAAATATTAATAAACAATTTTAAATGCCTTTTATATAAATAAATCAAAGTTTACTCTACTTAAAAAGACAGAATTCTGTGATTAAAATCAGGAAAATGTTATGTACTGCAGTTAAAGAGGGAGAAGAAAAGCATATTATTTACCAAAAAAAAAAAAAAAAAAAAGAAAAAAGAGAGCAGCAAAGGTATTCCACAGCAAAGATATTCACAATCCACACACTGAAGGAAAGAAATTCAAATGAATTATTTAAAAGATGATTGACTGGCCTGCTGAACTGTCTTCAGGACCAACCACAGCAAATTCCACGGCAACTAATGACAACATTCCCACAAGAATAGAATTGGTCAGCACAGCAGCAGAAGTTAAGTTTTATCCCTCTAGCAACACAACATCTTCAGGTTTCTTCTGTCCCATTTTGTCATTTTTCTATGCTACTATATTGCAAAAAATCAATTAAATGATTTTTCTATTACAAAAATTTGATTTGATTTTCTGTGTAACGTTCCTGCTCAATTTAAACCATGAGATTCCAATCACAAAGGACCCTTGTAATGGAATGAGAACAAAAGGAATGGATTTTCTCTTCCAAGAACAGCACAGCTATTACAAAATTATTAAATTTTATTTCAAACCTCCCAGATCTCTCTCAAAACCTCCCTTTTAGTTCTATTTTAATTAAATTTCTAACACTTCAGCCATTCAACTGCTTACCTATCAATTCAGACTGAGAAGAAAATATTTTAACACCCTGATAGCCAAAGCACTTCAGAGAACAGCAACACGATGGATTTCTTTTTCTGTGCTCTGGACAGGACAATCTGCCTTTTTGCCATGCAGATCAGCCTAAGATGTTCCTTTTGGGACTGGAGCTCCTTTCTGTTCCTAAGCAACAGATTTGCATAAGCTGAAGGAGCAAAGCAAAATGCTTTTCACATCATTTACTGGCCTGCCTGATTAAAGTAAGAGACAGAAGAAAGCAAACAGCAGCTGACAGTCCTTTGTGCAACAGATTTGACATACTGTTAAGCTTTCAAAAATACATCTGCAAATGGAATTTTAAAAAAGGCTTAATACGTGAAAAAGAGAAAAAAATTCCAGCACTGTATTATCCCATCCAAACATCACAGCAAGTCCAAGAAGAATGGCCATATAATAGAAACGATTAATTCAGTATTAGACTCCTACAGGGTGATGTGGCTCACAATAACTGCAAGCTTCCAAAAGCAGGCACAGACTGGGGGAAGAACATGAGGCTAATAGCATGGGAGGATTTTTTTTTTTTTTTAAGAAAATCTCAGCTTCCTAAATTAAAAGCTCTTTGTGTTCAGTCACATGTGAATTTTTCATGCAATCCACACTGCCACCTGTCCAGTTTCTGTCCCCTGCAGGGAAACATCCAAGCAAGCAATCCCCATCCCTGCCATCTCTTTACACAAGCAATGCCTGTGCTATGACTGTGCGAGCAAGGTTCAAGTGCTCAGTGATACACCAGTCTTACCACCTGGAAAACTGAATGCTGGGCAGTATCAGTAATCAACAGCAGCACCATTAATGCAACCTAAAAGCCACACTTCAGTGATTCAGTAGTGTTCCTCCCACAGGATAATCAAGGTCAGAAGGACACCATTGTTAAGGATGCTGTCATGGGGCTGAAATGGCTTGCTGACACACTGACCACCAGAACTCAGAGAACAATTAGTTCTGCTTGTCAAGTAACTTCCTTTTCAATATGAATTCAAGCACTTCCCAATAAAAGGAAGGTTTGGCACTCTACTATCATCACAGCAGATTAGGATGGGGAAATCTCAGGCTCTTTGAATGAAGCCTAGATCAAGACTGGTGAGTGATGGTAGTCCAGAACTGCCTTTCCGGAAGCCTGCCACATGTATGTCTACTAACTACTCCTTTTTACAGCATCAGTAAGAAAACTCTCCCACAACTAGAGAACACAGTGCAACCTCAGCACTCCTGTACCATAGTGGCTGGAGTCACTATATTTTTGCTAGTAAGGTACCACAAGAGTGAATTTATTAGTGTTAGCAGCCAGCAGGAACACATGGATGAGCACATACTAGTTCTACCGCAGCAGCATCTGTAGAGGATGATGATGATACAGCAAGTAACAACCAGGTATTTCAAAGGGCAGCCCGGCCAGTACCATGCATCTGCAGCACCATTCCACATCTTGAAGCTTTAGAAGAGATACAACTTCCAAAAGTTAAAATATAGGGTGGAATGCTATCCCTCTGTATAAACCTGGAGTGAAAAATGCACACACTTCAAAAATGAAAAATTAATTTTTTCATTCCACTTATTTTATTTGGGAATCCATTTTGATGGCATGGGAGAAGCCTAAGCCTCTAAAATTTCCTCCAAAAGTATCCCACTTAGATGAACAAGGAGGGAGGGCCTGTCTCTGAAGTTTGCCCTGCAGCATGCAACCCCCCTCTGCAATGGCACTTGTGCTACAAGAATTCACAGAGGTGTTTTGTTTGGTTTGATTAATCTGTGAACCTAAGTCTGAAGCCCAAGATATGTCACAAATGTAAAGTAAAAAAAAAATCTGCTGTTGATGGGGCTAGATGACTGAGAGGGTTTGTGCTGATTTACTAATTAATTCTCACAGAACTGAATTAGTTCTGAGTGAACTAACCAATGTACAGAATGAACCCCCTTCTGCAATATTTGACCTCCATTCAGACTGCAATGAAGCTAGAGATTTAAGCATTGTTTCATTCTAGGTTGGGTGTGCTGAGATCTGCCTTGCTACACTTACTTGCCTTACCCTATTAATATTCTCTGGTATTACACCGTTGAATTGCACCATTTCACCTTCCTGACCAACTCCCTCCCCTTCTCTTTTTTGTGTTATTTCCCTCTCACTCAGTTCACTCCTCCACACCCCTTTTAATCTTCTCTGTTTGCTGCCATCTTTGCATTCTGCTGATACTGCTCTCTCCCGCAGCTGTTCTCAACAAGCATTTCTTCTGTACTTGTTCCTGATCCTGCTGCTGCACGGGTGGTAGGAAGCAGTGCTTTGGACCAGACTGAAGTTTAGCACAGAAGCTAGGCACTGAAGCACAGCACTTACAGCATGTGGAAACTACAACTACAGTTGTGAAAAGCTGTCTCACTTAGCAAAGATAACACTCCCACTGTGAACATTCTGCAAAGAATGAGAAAGTGAGCAGCAAAAGCACTAACAACCCCAGAAAGAAGAAAGGAAACCAAGTTCACATGGAATTAGCCTGGCATGGCTCAGGATGACATCTTCCATCACAGACTGCTCACACCTGCTCAGCATGGGTTTTGTTTGCTGCCCTTTGTGTCTGATGTATACAGAGTGCTGGTACTTTAATCAAAAAGGGCACACCTGTGTACATGGGCTGAAAAGAGCTGGGGACAGGGGAACTGAGCACCTCAATGGATGGAGGACTGTCATGTCACAGGTAAAAGAGATGAGCCTCAAAGATGAAGAGAAAGACAAGAGTCCGGAGTCTTCGGGTTTCCATCTAAGCAACAACACAACCCCTCAGCCTTAGACAAACTGTTTATTTGGACTCATAAGTAAACGAGTCCAAATAAAGGTCCCTTTGGTTGAAAGAGACTTTAAAGACCATACAGTTTGTCCCCCATGCCATTGACAGGAACACCTTCCACTAGACCAGCTTGCTCAAAGCCCCATCCAACCTGGCCTTGAAGACTTCCAGTGATTGGGCACCCACAGCCTCTCTGGGCAACCTGTTCCAGTGCCTCACCACCTCCACAGTCAGGAATTTCTTCCATATCTTTTAGCTAAATTTCATCTCTTTCAGTTTGAACCCATTACTCCTTGTCCTATCACTACAGTTCCTGATAGAGCATGTGAGTTCTATGCTTTTATTTCACAAGAACAGAGAGAAATAAAGAAAAACAGCACTGTTTTCTCAGGGGAGGTGAGGACAGCACTCTTTTCCTTAGCCCAGTTACACAGATGGTTGCTCCAGGGCAGTCTTACAGCTTCTCAGGGGAGTCTGCTTGGAAACACCCCTGCCTGTGGGAAGGAAACCCATCACACCACTGCTGGGGGCAGCCCCCCAGGTCTCCCTTCCACAGTGCTTCTGCATTTTGCATCCAGCTTATGTCTCCCAATGACATGTCAGGCATTCATTACATCCAGTAGGCTTTTTCAATGCAAGCTGAAGCTCTGGATTCAGTGTTGCCTTATTTTGAGTTTAAAAATGTATTTTTTGCCTTATTTTGAGTTTAAAAATTGAACAAAGGCTTTAAAAAATTACTCTGAAATAAAGGCTGTCTGCTGTCATTCCCACTCCTTCCCTATACCTGTAGGTACTTGGTAAGTCAACAATACAACACTCTCCACTTTCAGTTAAAACAAATTACACAGCTTCATCTGAAAAGTAAGTTGGAAATATTTTAGGCAAATTTGTACTATCCATGCTTAAAAGTAGCTTTTTATTTATTATCTAAATCAGTACAATAATAATGCACAATTTGGAAAAATTATGATATTTAAAAAGGAAACAAAATTTTAAAAACACCAACAAGCTGTAAAAAATTACTATGATGTGCATTTCTGTGAGGAGAGTGAATCAGACAAGAAGTAAATAATGGTTTAATAGCTCTCTTAAAAAAAACTAAGGAAATAGTACAGGACAGAGTAGAAGAGAAAACAAAAATAAATAAATTTTAGTTTCTTAAGCTCTTTTTTTCCTTAGAAAAAGCTCATCATCTGTAGTATTTTATACAAGAAAATATACAATTTCAGTGAAAATTCACCCAAAGCATTACTTCAGATATCACCTGACAAGAATTCACATCTATCTTGAACCATGTGTCATGACAGCTTGCCTGAACATCACACTAAGAATCTACAATTCAGTGTACTCTCCTTATTGATTTAGTATCACTGAAACCACTTAAAATAATTAGAGTTATACTGAAAGAAGGCTATAAATAGCTTCAGGTCAATAGCATTTTTCTTTCTTGCCAACAAAGTGTCCATGTCCCTATCAGAATTAAAGTATTTTAAAGTGAAGTACAGCACTTATATAGTTTTACCTAAACCCTGGAAACAAATCTCTTGTATAGGTGTAGTATATAAAGCAAGCATCTCCAAAAGCACCTTGTGTCATTTGCACAGCTGGAATCACTACTTAGCATGTCAACTCTTGAGATTCATGTCCTAACATAAAACCACAGTACTGTTTTTTAAATCTATTTGTTTCTAAAACCAAAATTTTTTTTTAAACTTTAGAATAAAGTAATTCATAATAACATTACTGAGACTCAATTCTGCTAATCATTTGCAGAGAGTGTAATCTAGTAAGCATAAGTCTATGCACTGCCTGAATTCTTAAGATGCCTTTCAGTGGAGGGAGAGGAGGAGTAATGGCTTTTTTTTCCACCAAATGAGTAATTATTAGCTTTAAAAAGTTTGTTTGTCACTCTATTACCTCCTGACTAACACTGCCAGAAAAAAGACCTGCAAAAACCAGCCATGTGAAAGGCTTGCAGAAAGACAGACTGTTAAGGTGAGAAAATCTCACAGTATATGGCTAAAGCAAAGAGAAATCATACAAGTTCACCCCACAAATAACCACTTTGTAAGCTGGGAGCACTCATAAACCAGAAAAAGGAGGGCACCACAGCCTCCTGCCCTGGCATTTACCTCTGATGAAAGCAAGAACAGAAGTGCCAATTCCATATGTGTTACCTGACTACTTGAATAGAAAAGCTTTAGTAAAGTTAACACATAGAACATCCACTCTTGTGGAGAGCACTCACTTTAAGCTCTTCCTAGGCCAGGGCACCTGTCCTGGCAACACACACACACACACACATACACACACACACACACAGAGAACCACAGGACCACGATCCAGTCAAAGAACTACCATGTTCACTTTCACTTCTCTGCAGTCATTGAGACAAGCATAGCAGGGACCTCACAGCTTGACTAAGAGGGCTGCAAATCCACAGCAGACCACAACTGGCTAAGTCCCACATGGTGGGTGCCTAGCAGGCAGCTAATTAAGCAACGAAGGGATTTCCACCCTGAGAGTCCTCCCTGAACTCACCATCAGACTGATGCCCTGCTGGGGTCCCTTCCAGCAGGAGCAGAGGTCTAGCAGAATGAAACAGCTACAGAAAATGTGGGGTAGGGATAGAGCAGCAGGACACAAGTGCTGCTTCTCAGGAGCAGGGACCACCACCGTCTCCCAGCTGGGAAGACTTGGAGAGATGGGCTCCCTCTCCAACACCCCGAGCCAGATCTGTACTCAACTTGGCTGCCCACAACCTTAAATCACCTCTCCCACAACAGTCTTACTGCAGAAAGGTATAAGTTCACTTGATATCTGCTGGTGCTCAGCCTGAGGGAAAGGGGGTTTCTTCTGAGATGGCAAATGCCTGATGATTATTTGTGCCATACCAACCTTTACCACAGCTCTACGTTTTACAGTTTAAGTCCAAGATAGTTACTTTTCCCTCAAAACATTGAAATGTATGAAGAGAGGATTTTCTTCAAAAACATCTATGAATGCACATATATTTACAGACATAATAGAGGCAGACAGTAAACAGTACATACTAATGCAGAGAAAAATCTTTCAAGCCTTATGAAGAAAACAAGCTTCAGGATTTTTGCCAGTGTGTTTATGAGAGATAAGGAGCTACCCAAAATACCTCGTAATATTTTTGGTGCCAAGAGATAGAAAGATTAACTGCTGTTTTGAAACCTCTGTCTTCTTGTAGCAAGTCTCATCAATGCATCATATATTATTTTTACCACCAGAGAGGCAGTGATGTGGACTAATGGAATTACGTTTTAACAAAGCAAATCAATACACACTCTGTTATCAGTATTACACAGCAAAGTGTGCCCCCGAGCCCTACTAATGTCAGCTTCTAAGGGCAGACATGCAGTAAAGAGGATCCTGAACTGACGTATGTAGCTTAAAATATAAAGCACCATTACCAAGCTCTTTGTGAGTTTTTGTAGGTATACAGTCATATTTCACAACGTTGAAATGTCCTTCTTTCATTTTACTGTCTCAGCTCTGCATAAAAACCAGGACAAGGATAGATGGCTTTTATTTGTTGCCTATACAAATAATAATGTAGCAAGATGACCTTCAAGAGTAAAGTCTGCCAGAGGCCACTTGTAACAAAGTATATTTTCTACATATCAAATATTTACGACTCTGTTACATTTACTCCTCTCTCTTTGCCTTTATCCCTGAGAACATGTTCACAGGGAAGGTCAAGACCGTTGAAATGAATCACAATCCCACACACATGGACGGATCCACCTTGAACTGGCCACTCATGCCTGGGCTGTGCCCAGCTCCTGCAGCATCCCTAGGTAAACAGGCACTTACCTTGGTTCAAGCATAATTGCTTATTAAGTTGGGGCTTGCCATAGTAGCTGCAGTTATTTTAAAATATATAAACAGTGGAAATTCAGGAGCTCACACAGTCACTGTTTCGAGCAGTGAAGTCAATTGCACAGCTGACTTCCGACTCAGCAGGGTAAAACTCACTGCCCAGCATTCAAGTTTACTTTACTTGTCGGTACACCAAAGGAACCACTTGAAGAACCTGCCCAAAGAACGCAGGGCAAAAACTGTAAAATGAAACCCACTTGACATGCACATAAATAGGCATGGAAATTACATTAAAACCAATTTTCTCTTGTATAGCATTACAAGCAGTTGTAGCAGCTTTCAGGTCAGAAGTTGAATACAACTGTTCCCACAAAAAACAAGCTTTGTGGGGATTTTTTGTTCCATCTTTTTGTTCCAACCTTGCAGCTCAATTCCAACTACTCTGAATTTTCCATCTCAACCTCAATATCTTGGAAATCTTCGACAAACAAACTTGACATTAAAAATCAGATTATTCTGACAAGAGAGTTATGGCAAGATTTTAAAATCTACCCTTGGGAACAAGTCACCTTCCAAGAAAATTCTCTCCCAGAATGAATAAACAAAGCACTACCCAAAATTTAAGGAATATGTCAGACAAAAATCTAACATGGAACACATAGCTAGAATAGATTTCTGGTAATTATTTAATTATGCTACAAAGTCAGCATAATGGACCAAGAGAATCTGTTGGTTTAAGCCTAGAGGACAATTTCCATCTAAGACAAACTGAGGAAAAAAGAATTTTGTTAATGAATACTTCGAAAATTACAGGTACATCACTAAAACACTATGAGCTTTTTTATAACTCACACATTCAGAAGATAAAAACTGAAAAGTCTGAATTGTTTGTGAAACATTCCCTTTCTTACACATTTAAAAAAAAAAATTTAAACAACTTAGACAATTTGGCTCCATTTCAGTTTGAATGCTGCTTTCTATTATGGGATAAACTTTTAATTAGCAGAGCTAAGTATACCACTCCATTCAAACACCTCTCCACTCCCTCCATCAGGACCCTCAAAAGAAACTGACAAACCCAAGACCTGCAAACAAAACAAAGTCTTTCAAGCAGGGATGTTGTGGGGGTGGGAGTATTTAGGTGTTTTCCTAAGACTCAGAGAGGTTTATTCTCAGAATACATAAATAAGCTGTGACAACCTGAAAATCAAAGTACATTAGAGATAGTCCATCAGGTACACAGACTCTATTTAAAAAAAAAAAAAATCTAAGTTGCTACGAAGAAAGACTGATGTACACTTTTTAGAAGGCAAGCCAAGCAAGCTTTCATGATACTGGGGTTAAGCCTTCCCAATGCTATACAGACTTCTTCCAAATTCCTCCTCCTCCCTCCTGGCAGCTACAGAGACAACTGGCTGCCTACACAGCCAGACTTCACAGACCAGTTGCCTGGGAAAGCCTAAAGAATCTTTTACACTAGAACAGGAGAAATTTTGTGTTTACAAAAGTTAAAAAAAAGTTTTTTAGAGGTAGAAGTGGAACTTAAATGAAGTCGAGAATCAGAACTTAAGTAAGGAGCAGCAATGCTTTTTTTATCACATAGCTCAGACATTCTCTGAGCATAAAACAGTTTAAGTACAATTAATAAAAACATAATTCAGATATTGCCAACTTGCACTACAGTATTATCAGAAATTCAATTTTGAAGAAAACATACCACACAAGACTGCATACGTACATGTTCAGTAAGCTTATTATAATAAAGTTATGCCAAATAAGTAACTGGAATGCAATAAGGACTAGAGTCCTCATTAGCCTAAGCTTTCCATTTCCCACAGTTTACAGAAAAGGCTGGTATGACTTTCTAATTAAGAAGAAATTCCTCCAGCTAGCTTTCCTCCTCCTCCAATACACGCTCTCCAGCCAGCACTTCAGGCAGACTGCCTGCATCCCACAAACACAACTTCCTCCCAACAGCCTTCCTGGCACAAACAACCATTTACATGTCTAAATGCTACTTCAACCTGCCATCAAAGAGCACAGGAATAAAATTCAAGGCAATGAGAGCCTACTGAAACGCAAAAAATTAGCAAAGATGTTGATGAACTACAGGAATACTCAGAAAGATGAAGTGCACGTCTGTCTTCACCTTTGCTCATTAGAGAGGAGGGATGAGGTGGCAGACGATCCATGTGGGGATTTTCAAGCTTATAGCACTGCTGTCATTACAGCATAGTTATTTTTGCTGGATAATTCTCAAGTTCCTCATGAGGAAGTTATTCCCCGTCCTTAGACAGACACTACAGATCACCTCCTTCCTCTGAAGAGGGAGATGAACCTGAACTGAGCTTTTTACTTTTATTTTTTCCCCATCCAGCCCACTCCAAGACAGCCTAGGAGGCAGACCTCTGACCACTCGAGTGCTGCAGACACACGGGCCACGCACGAGAGGGAACAAGCTAAACCTTACCCCCAGAAACAAAAACCAAGAATGGCTTTTAGGTAACCACCACTGAGGAACCCAACCCGCCTGAGGCCACGGCCGCCCGCCCGCGGCTCGCACGGCCCTTCCCGCCGCCCCCAGGCAGCGCCCGAGCAGCGGGACCCCCGCGGCACCGCCGGCACATCCCAGCTCCGGGGAGCGCCAGATACCGAGGGGGGGGATGAACCAACCCCAAATAAGCGGACGGGGCTCGCGGTTACCAGCCAGAGCTGCGGGGCGGGGCGCGGAGCTGCCCGGCGCCGCAGATGAAGCGCCCGAATTCGGGGAAGGGGGCGAGGGCGGCCGGGCGGGCCCCGGGAAGCGCAGCTCACCCGCTCTCCGCCGGCTCCCGGGAGCGGCGCTGCCCGCCGGCGGGAGGAGCCCGTCTGTCTGTCCGTCCGTCCGCTCGGCCCGGCCGCCGAGGGTCGCGTCGGCCCGGCGGCTCCGCTCCTGGGCCGCGCCTGGCAGGGAGTTTCCTGTCTGAGTCACTTCAGCCGGGAGTTGCGCAGGGAAACACCCTTCCTGCCGCTCCAGCTCCTCCTCCTCCTCATCCCAAACCTGCCGCCCCTTCCCGCCCCCGGCAGGCTCCGGGCCCGGCTCCTCCTCCTCACGGGGAGCCGGGAGTTGTCCCGGGGCTTCCGCAGGCGGCGGAGCGGCGTCCGGGACTGGCCCTTTGCGTTTAATGAAAGCTACTTCTGTGCCCTGTACACGGGCCAGTCTGTCTCTCGGAACACAAATTACGCCCAGGACGACCGTGCCCACTCGTACAAATCCCGCACAGTGCCATCCGGTGCCCGCCCCACACCATCGCAGGGAAAATCAGCCCCAGGGGCACCCGGGCCGGCAGTACCAGGTCAGTGCCGGGGCTTCCCGCTTCACAACTTTGCTAGCATGGCAAGGGAAAGACGCCAGCCGTAAGGATGAAAAACCTAGCCTTTAAAAATCAAAAGGGATCGCGTGGGAAACCCCTTTAAATATCCTGCAGAGGGTGCTCATGCCTGTGGTATTTGCATCTGAAATAACCACACTTCATTAAAATCAAAACCATAAAAACCAGGCAGGTTGCTGTTTAACCGCCTGCCACTTTAACTTTTCTATAAACGATATCAAACATATGTACTTTCTCATTTTAAAGTTTTCTTACTTTTTTCATGCAGTGTTCTTCCATTGAAGTTCAGCTTTACCTAGTTGCTCAAGATTCCATCTAATGAACTTGATTGACAGTGCATCACAAAATCAAACTGCCCGTTCTTTTTCATAGAAACTTGTCAAGATTGCTCTTTCCAGCCACTATTTTATGGCAGAGGGAATCCACAGACTACTCCATATAGGGAACAGTCACCTGAGAGCATGGAACTTCCAAACAATTTTTCATCAAAGCCTATTTGCTTGTATTTGTCTGCTTTCGATTGCATCCAACATTTTATTTATTCTTGAAAACCCTCTCTAAAATCATAGTCAAATGGCATACTGTTACCATAGCAAGCACTTCTAAGTCTGTTTTCAACAGCTGTTCAGGGGAAACTGTGCTATTAATGGTTTTTGTGCTGAGAACAGAATTATTAGTGCTTTACTTCAATTATTGGTTATAGGGTTTTTCCCCAAAAAGTTTGCACTGCCTCAAGTTTCTTTAAATAACTTTTTTTGTAATAGCATCTACAAGAAAGCCTGTGAAGAGTGGGGATAAGGTCCAAGACCAGCAGTTTTCATTATTCCAAGTATAACCTAATCCAATTATTCCACCCTTTCCATGTTATCAAGAACTTCCACAGCTTGTGGAGAAGTTATGCATCATTGCAAAATGTTATTATTAGCATTTCATCATATCACAGACACATCTTCATAGCCATAGGTTTTTCCTAGTACTGCAACATAGTCTTTTCTACGAAACAATTAATTTTCTAGGACATGGCTGCTATTCTTCTCTGTGTATATCCATTAACATTTTGAGTGTATATACCAAATGAATTAATTTAAATTCCTTTCAACCATCACAGCTCCTTATCAGCCTAACTTCTTAACCCAGCTCAAGCAGAAGTGTAAAATACAACCAGAGCTGGATGCTTTCATTTCTAAAGTGTCACCTGACTATCTCCAGCGCCATCCATCCTGTGCCCTTTTCTGCAAACTCTGCTTGGGACAAGGAGCTTGGTTAAGTAAATTACTCACCTTTGTAAAGCAGGATTCGTTTTGTTTCCTTGTTCTGAGCAAGTGCAAATTCCAAACAGCCTTGTCTTAATGCAACCACTCAGCCTACATCAGCAATGAGACATCTGTTACCAGGCCACAGCAGCAAGGACAGTAAAGTCGAATGCTGCCCATGAGATCTGATCAACAGCAGCTTGCCCCAACATGGGCAATACTTCATAGTCTGCCAGTCTGTCCCAAGCAAGACCACCAGTGTGGCCCCCCTACTTGCTGAAAGCCAGCTGGCACCAGGAGCAGCTGCTCTGTATAAAAGCAAAACTGCCAACTGGCACCATCCTGTGTCCAGGAAACAACAGCTTGTCACAAGGATTGGCTGATGCCCCAGATCTTTCTATCTCCATCTAAATAACTGAGTGGTCAAAGGAGCTGCTTCCCCACTGCTGGGGCAATCTGCTTTTTATTAGCATTCCTATACATAAGATCATATTAAAAAAGTAGATGATGGTACACAGCTACTCAAGATTTGTGTTGTTTTTTTCCTATTATTTGATGTAGTAATTACATGACAATCACTTTTTACCATCTGAATGTCTATGGCCTCATGTAACATATGATATGCCCATCAGAGCCATGTTAAGTGAGCCCACATAATACCATTCCAGATGCCTGATTCAATTCTGTAATGCCCCCATAACTCCCTGCTCTTTCCACTTTAGTGAAACTTAAGGATTGCAATGACAGTATTTGATTAAAGATGTTCAGCATATCTCCATGACCTGCTTCTCCCTCTACTGTATTCACCCTTCTCAATTATCTCTACCACACTGAACACAGGCCATCTAGGTGTAGCGAAAGAGGCATGTATCTACATATTACCAATCAAGCCCCTAATTGATATCCTAGCCTCTGGAAGTTAGGTGGTTTTTATCAGGCCAGACTTATGGCAGTTTGAGATCCTTTCTTGGGTGGAATTTATTTTAACCCATGCCGGTCAACAATCTTTAGGAAGATCTGCAACAATAATGTATCATGCTCCCGGCAATTTATGTACCCTGTAATTAAACCACACAAGTATCAGATAATATGGTAGTAACAAGCTTAATGCAATTGTCTGAAGACTGGATTTGCCTTTGATCAAGGCACTATGCTACAGGACAGCCACAGGTCTACTTCCTGAATTCCATCTAATTTAACTTTCTTCTTACTTTTCTTCTATGGGCTTTTAAGTATTTATCCAAAGGCAATGAAAGAATCTTTTCCAGGAACCCACAGGATTACACTGAAGAGCTTCATTCCACAGCAGCCTGAGAACTTCAACAGGAATCTTGTGGTTCTGCCACTGGATGTCTATTATGTCTCAGCTGCTGATGTTACTCTCTGGTTTTGCAGACATTTTGGTGTTTAAGCTTAACAATATATCTAGTTATTCATTTAATTTTTCTTACCCGCTGAGTTCAGAGATTCTTCATCCTCGTAAAGAACACAGGAAATTGTCATGACCTGACACAGAAAGCTATTTAAGAAATCATGGCAGGCAATGGACCTGATGACCTCAAGAACACGATGTCATACAAGAAAATAGGTAATTGTCTATAAATCTGTTTAAAAATTAAATCAAACTTCTGGCAACATATCAGCCACCTGTCCATACTCTAAAGAACTGGACAAGATTTTTCACACCAGAAGTCAACACAGACTTGGTGTTGTATGTGGCAAAAGGTTTAAAGCTCAACAAGGCTAAAAAAATGGTCCGACACTGCATATAGTGACACATTATTTCAGCTCTCAGGAGACAGACACTTATGAAGAGGACACAGCACTTGGGAGAGCTTAAGCAGAAGAGATCAAGCATCTCAGAGGTCTCAATTATCAAAGTCAGAACGTGACCCACAGTAGGAAGCCTACACTAGCTACCAAAACATGTAACTCTTATTAGGAGCCCTCCATTTCAAGGCCTTACACAAATGCAGTAATCCGGTCACTCATACCTACCTTTAATTCCAGGAAAAGTCAGATTCCTACCCCTGAGTGCCCATGTCCTGCCAAGAGCACAGCAGACAACAGCAGGTGTGCTGCATATTCATAAATACTCATTAGCACATGACACCTGCAGCTCTCTGGTTCCCATTTCCCTCCTAGTGCTGAGTGACACCATCTGAAATGGATCTGAGAAAGCAGGGTTCCCTACTTCTGCTTTCCAGCTCCCTGAAACACTAGACCAAGGCTTTATTGTAAACTCATAGGGATTTAACTCTATATGTGTGTACAACGGGCCTGTGTCCCCCCACCCTGCTTTCCAAACCTGCTGCACACCATGCTGCCAAACCATACCAGAACCCACCCAGCTCCCTGATAGACATTAACACACATTAAAATATTTCTTGATTCTATTACAAATTACATTCACTTTGGTCATGAGGACATCAGTGCAAAAGTCAGGGCATGTATGTTAGGCAATTTAGCCCCCCCACTCTTCACCCCAGCCCTGCCCCTCTGTCCCTTCATTAGCTCTCTAGGCCCTCAGACCCATGATCCTGTGTAGCCTTCCCAGCAAAAAATGCACAGTGCAGCAACAAGACACTACAACAGCCAGCAAATACCAATGCAATCAGTGAGGAAAGGTTTTTCTGTAAGTGCGCAAAGTAGCACAAGAGGAAAGCTGAACAACTTGCAAATCTTTAGTTAGTAAGATTAAAAAGCACGTCAGAGGAATTTTTTTATATTTTTAATCAGCCTGTAATATAGCATTTCTATATTTAATCCATGCTCCCGTGGAAACCATCTGATCATCAACTGGTTGCTAACTTTTTTATACCAAGAGTTTGACACAACCAAAGGTCCTCAAGGACCTAGCAGTTAATTAGGGGTTATTAAAATTAAACAGCAAAGAAAGCACTGGAGAATCTACAAAATCAGTGCTAAAATGTGGCCTAGAGGTAACAGAAGCCCAGAGGAAAAAAACAAGAAGAAAGAAAACTAACAAGTCAGATAAGGGCTCCGATGCTGCAACTTTGTCAAAACTGCATCCAGAATTTAATGAGATCAAATAAAGGTAGAAATTAAATTGTGACAGCATCCAATAATGGTGTGCTCTTTTCCAAATAATTTTATACTCCCTTAGAAGCTTAGAAAGTTCTGTTTCTACATGCTTTGCTGAGTATTTTATGCTTCCCTTTAGCTAAACTTGACAATTCACAAAACAATAGACTATGACAGAAGTCTTTTGAATCTATACACACAAGGAATAGATTACACCTTTCCTAACATCTCCAAAATTGCTCACTTGACATTCCAAAAGTGCAAGTAAAGCATATTCAAACGTTTTGTCTCCTCTAACAAAGAGGAAAAGTATCCAAAAGTTAAAATTCAAATAAATTCAGCAAGAATTGACAAAAATAGGAATTTGAAAACGAGGCCAAAAAAACATCCAGAAGGAATGGATTCAGCACAGAATCCAAGTAACAACACTGTTCTGTAAAGAAAACAGAAAATGTTACAAGGAAATCTGAGTAAATATATAGCTAAAATACCCCGTATCTCACATAAAACCCTTTTTTCTCCAAACAGGTAAATAACCATTTTAACAACTGCCAGGGGACTGATGGAAAGGTCCTGGTGGCATCACAGGGCATGCACACTAAAAGACAGGACTTGATTTTTTTTCTCTGGCTCTAAAGAAGAAGGAATGCCATAGGACTGACTCATTGAAGGGAATTTGTCAGCCAAGTACTGCTGACACACAAAAAGTTAAACACTGAGGATGTCCATGACTAGAATCAGTAAACTTTTCCAGAGGCAGACTTTTCACTGTGTTTTTTTGTGATGAGAGATGAGCAAATCTTGGAAGCTGACTGAATAAACAGCATGCAAGCATCACTTGTCTACAAAGTGCACAGAAGTCTCCTCTGCAGAATGCAGCATTAATTCTAAAGCAGGAAATTGGGTGAAACATCAAAATCTTTCACTTACACAAGGTCGTTCACATAAAATAAGTAAAACTGGCAAAGGGATTTCTAGATTACTAGAAATTACTGTTTCAACAACATGAAGGATTGAAGGATTTTTTCTCCCACATCTAGCTAATATTATCCAAGGTAAGGCTATGAAAAGAAGGAATTTCACTGAAGGTAATCACTGTACAGGATGCAGAAATAAAGCAACTACATTAGATAGTTCAAAGACACGGAGTACAAGACATACTCAAAAATGAACCAGTGCACAGGAGTGCTGAACTTCCATGCATGTCTATTAAAACTCAGTATGGTACTCAAGTTTACTCTGAGTAAGAAAGAAAATTACTCAACAATGTACTGTCTCTTCTAGCAATAAATAAATAATCTGAAATCTTAAATGAGAACGAGTCATGGTAAACTAGAAGTACAAACTACTTTTGTTAATAGGTGTCCACCTACCACAGAAAACATCCTCTTGGAAAAGTGTGTCAAATGGTAGCAAAGGACAATACAAACATACTGTTCTCTAAAGCAAAACCTCCACTCAGTCAAACAGAGGACATGTTACAGGGCAGTGGAAACTTCCTCAGTGATATCCTTGAAAAAACATTTCTTTTCCTTAAAACATTTCATAGCTATAACTTGGAAGAACCTTGAGATCTCCTGTTCAAACACAAACACAAATATTCACTTTCATATATAAAGCAGTTATTAGTTTGCAGCTGAAAGAAATATAATGAGACACACACAGTCTCAGTAGTAAAATACTTAATTTACCTTAAAGAAACACCTCTCAAACTTTAAGTTGCTGACTGAATTTCAATAGAAACACACACAACAGTGAAATTCTAATTATCAAATCTTTTATTTATTCAAAAACTTCATTAGGTAAATAGCTATGACTGATTTTATCTCTTTTAATGCAGGTGCACTGATGTCACAATTCCAGAGAAACTTTAAAGGAGAGGAGACAGGGCAAGTCATCTCGTGCAGAACAAGATTTACTCGCATTTACTTGTCCAGAAATGTACGCTCTGTACCACAACCTACTGCTTTACAGGAGATTCGCTATTAGATGCAAACATTCGTTCGTAAAAGGCTTAGAAGAAGGATAAAGGTCAAGTCATATCTGACAACCTTTGAAACATCTCAACAATCCAATAATTAAATTTAATACATTTCACACTTTCATCTTAATCCTACTTAAACTGACCACAGTTACCACTAAAATTAGCAAGCATTTGAACATTTAACATAAAAAATACTAGTGGTTTATGTTCTGCTATAATCCATTTTGATAAATTAATCTTTTATTTTTTACATCAGCTTCTTGTAACAGTCTTTTTAAAGATTTCTTAAGAACCATTAAGTAATGGTTCTTAGCCTTTATGCAAAGGAAAAAAAAAAGGCCAAAAATTAATTTAACCAACCTTCTAAACACCAAGATTTGAGTCACACCACTCCACACTACCCTGTGACCTATTCACAGCTCAAAAATTAATGGAAAAAAATAAACCATCAATTATTCATAATTAAAGAAAAAAAAAGTTCCTTTTTTCAGCATGATATAGATTTAATGTATTTTCAGGTAAGATTGTTTACATGGAATGAATTTTACACTATACATGTTTTTGATGTTGAAGCCTATACAAACACTGCCCAATCAACACACTTAAATACCTGTACATTATTTACATTTTAAAATATTTTACACAGCTCCAAAACACTGGCAACATTTAGCTATATACATTTTAAACTGAAGTGCAAAATGCTTACAGTTCTTTAACACTGAATTTCAACATAAATCCTCTTATCAGTTCTTCTTTAATTCAGTGGGCGTTAACTTTGTTCCATGCCAGCCATCAGCGACAAAGCTAAAGATTCCACTGTGAAACAAACCATAAAAATGTAGCTAATATTTGCATTTGCAGGACTCTGCAAACATTTATTGCAATATTTATTCTGTCCTTTAAGAGAATACCAGTTTACTTTTTAAATTGTAATACTGTAGGACTTCATGACAGTAACACATTTTGTAAGTCTCTGACAGCTTAGATAATATTTCACCACACTCATCATCAGCTACCCAGTAGTTATTTCATGTGGTAACAACTGGTAAGAAATTAGCTCCTTTGTCTGAAATACTGTTGTACGTAAAAAAGAAGTTGTGGAGGTTTATATACACCAAGCCATTCTCAAGGATGGTTCTGCAGACAAGCACTTGTAGATGTGAGTAGCAGTGATGGCAAATATTGCCTGTTTTGTACACAGGTTTTAGACTGGGAAAGACCTTTAAAATAATCGAGTCCAAACATTAACCTAAAACTGCCCAATCCACCACTAAGTCATGTCCCCATGGCACATCTACAGGTGGTGTAGAAACCTGTGAGATCACTCATCTGCATCCCAGCTAACCCTGATGCCCCACAGCCTCACTGAGCAGTTGCCCCCCTAACTCAAACTGGCACAATTTTAAGCTCATACCAGGTTGTAAGTAGAAGCATAGATATGTCATCCTCTGCTGTTTCTACTGCCAAGGAAATAACAGATGGGCAGAGCCAAGAGCCCAGTGCAGTTGCAGCTGAGGCACCATAACACTAAAATCCTATCTGTTCAAGATATATTACAGCTGTCATTCCCAGTATCAACAAAAAGAATGCTCTTCTATGCCCCCAGAACTTAGTTTCATTAGTTTAGAAAACTGCTTGTCACTTGCTTGGCTACAGACCTTCCCCTCATCAAGTAAACAGATAAACTGAAGACAGCTGTCATGGAAAAGCTTGGCACAAACATTCTAAAAAAGTAATGACTTTAACTTAGTAAGAGGTTAAGTCTTGGTGTCCCTCTATGCATAATTCACAAACTAAGATTATTTTAAATGTGCCAACAAACATTAGAACAGATTAAAACATAAACACATTCCTAGCAAACTTGTGTAAGCAGGTATGTGAAAAGCCTCATGTACTTACAATGGGGAAAAGAGCCTCGACAGACAGCTTTGTTGAGAACAGTTACAAGAAACATGTGACAGTTTTTAAAATCCGATTCCATCTTCTCTATGGATTCCATCCTACAAAACAGTTTAACAGAGGAATGCTTAGCAGACCAGCCCCTATGTTATCTTCAAAATATGACCAAAATTTCACAGTAAATGAAAAAATATTCTTTACATAGAATTCTGGCTTGAACTTACAATACTTCAGTTATACCTGCAAATGCTACTTCTACAAAACAAAGACAATTTTGACAAGAGAATCTGAGCACCAAAGGGGCATTAGTAATTTTGTCATCATTTTAGAAATCTCTGCAGTGACCTGAAGGAGCAGTGTGATTCTGACACTTATCATTCCTACATAGGTTTGTAAGCAAGAGAGCCTTTCCTGGTCCTTACTGCTTTGGGGGTCCTTGGGGACCTACACAGCCAGTAAAACAGGGACATCCACACTGCTTTACTATCTGGCAATCACTTGAATTCCACTTTGGACTCTGTCAGCCAGCACTCACCAGTCAAGGGTGAATATACAGTTCACAACAGTTACTCCTTTCCTTTTTCCCCCTCTCCCAAGAAGATATAGAGATGACAGCAGCTATGATTTTTTCCTGCCCCATGCAAGAGCATGCAACCACATGGCCTGAATTTCAGTCTTTATCAACAGCACTCACAAATTATTTCTGACACTCTGAATGAGAAAAACACTCCAAAAACGGCAACTTCCTAATGTCACAGGAGAGTGAGATCTAAGTTTTAGGTAGCATCTGTGCCAAAGAAAATTAGCCCTGAAAAATATGAAGTAAGCCAGTCCACACCAGCTGGCTTCAGGATTTCTGAGTGTTTGACAAAGCCTTGGAGACGTGCCGAGTATCATTCATCCTTCAAGCAGCAGGCTGCACAAACAGAAGTATAAATGGGGAAAGAACTGGCTGCAAAAAGGGATCTGAGGGTGCTGGTCAACAAGATCTCAATAGGAGTGAGCAGGGAGGACACCCAGGAGGGCAAACCCCACCCTGGGGTGCATCAAACACAGCACAGCCATATGGACAAAGGAGGTGACTGTCCCACTGTATTCAGCATTGGTGCAACGTCACCTGGAGGTGCAGTTCTGGGCACAAAATCATACTCAGAGCTGCAAAATTATGACCATGTAGAATTTTAGGTATGTGTACTTACTTCCAAGCCCCTAAACCAGCTTGCCAACGGTCTGCAAACATCAATACTAAATTTAACACTTTCATTATAGCTTCCTTCACAAAGCTCACCTAAAATAATTAAACCACAAGGAGAAATTAATTGTTAAACATAATAATTTTCATTATTACACTGCAATACAAAGGTTTCACATGCCACTAATCTGACCTGTATAAACAATCTCCTAAGGACAATGTGATTCTTCCAAAGTGAAGATGTTTGTATTTGTTCTCTAATTCATTTCCTAGCTGACTTCTTGGATGTGGACTTTGCACAGACAGTATGTGGGATAAAAGGTTACAAAGCTATCCAGGTACCTCCGTTCCTGCCATACCACTATGTATAATTCTCCTAACATTAACAAGCCTCAGTTATAAATAAATATCAATATACCAAATATAAAGAATTCAATTTTATCCTCTTTTCTTGATAGAATTGAGCTGAGAACAGCAAGGAAAACTGGATCTCAGTGTGAAAAGCTACCACTTCCTCAAGAGTACCTATATATTGCTTAGTATATTACCAAACAGACTGCATAATTAGTACACAACTGCTTTCTTGTCCTGATAAGTTAATACATCAAATATACTAAGTTTTTACCCACCTTTTCTCTCAATAAGCAGCGATCATGAATCGTAGATAGATATCGGTAATGAATCTTTATCAATTGATCTAAATCTTTGGCTTCTTCTACCTGATGCTGAAATTCCAAGCCTGTACTGTGGAGAATCTTAAAAAAAAAGACCAAAGTTATTAAATTCAATGCTGTACACAAGTGATTATGACTCTCTTCCAATATATTTTTAAAGAGCCTGAAATTGCATGTTTCGTTTGCTCTTCCCTCTTAAATTTTATGATTAGCTTCCAAATTACCATCAATAGCAAAAATTTCAAGTTCTTCTCATAACTACACAGCCACATTCCTCACAGAAATAGATATACTGCCACTTCACAAGGACACAACGACTATCCTTAGAGGCTGAACTGAAGCATATACTAGTTTTATTAAAAGGAAAAAAAGGCAGATAGAGGAGATATGTGTCTACAGGCACTGCCTTTGTATTTGAAAAGACATGCATACACTGTGTACTAGAGATTTTTGAGAAGAATCCAACTAAAACTTAAACTAAAATATCTGTTGTAGTATTTTTAGAAGCATAATAGCTCTTAATTTACAGCTTACAGAAACCTCATCTTACATTACTGTGCTTAAATCATCTACAACTTGGAGAAACAGATAAAAGAATCAGTAACACCCAAAGATCAATCATATGCATGTAAAACTTCTAAAGCATTTTTAGAATTACTGATTTAAAATGGCCAAGTTGCAACTGAAACATGTACAGAAAGGAAATTATATTTACATTTTGCTTTTTACCCGAGAGGGTTTTTTAGGTTTTAAAGGAAAATGAATACTTCACCTCCAGTTACATTAATATAAATGAAATTGTGATATAAGACAAACCCTAGTCATGATGTAGTTGTGCAGGCTGTTGACAAAATGCATAAGTTTCACTCTTAAGAGGAACATGCGATGTATTTGTTGTTTTATGCTTTCTTTTTGTGGTCCAAATACAGGAAGTGTTCCTTGTTCTAATGAAGTTCCTTCCTTAACCTCTGAGTTTTCTGCAGCAGAGACTAATTCTTAAAAAAAAGAAAAAAAGCAAGAGTGTGGCGCTTTTTGGGAAAAGACTTAAACAAAAAGTCATACTCATAAAGTTTAAACAGTAAAAAGACACAGACTATTAGGAAGATAATTACTTAGCTGATGTTCAAAATACAGATGAACCCACCAATTTCCTAATTTATTTTTCTAAGACATGAAGTCTATATCCACTTTACATGGGACAGGAAGAGTATAAACATTAAAAAATACCTTTCCATAATCCCCCAACAGTTTACTGTTTTTCAATCTCAAATAGAGTATTTTTTTCATCTTGTTTTCTTAACTTGTCTGCAAGGTATTACTCAAAAATTAGGGTGTGGTAGACAAACTTTCTTTCAACTGCAAAGTAGAATGAAGTAGCAAGTTTCCAATATAACTAACTAGACTTGAATCAAAGAGACAAAGGGAATACATGAATGGTGCTGTCCCTGGAGCTGAAAAGGAGTGAAAGACACACCCATCTTAATACACATAATTTGCGACACTGAGATTATTATTTTATATAATTAATCAAAATTCTAAGTAATTTATACTACTTATTGCAGAAAGCAGATAACTAATCATATTCTTAGACCACAAAACAGAGTATCTTTCATTGAAGAAGTATCTTACCATCAAATCGTAGAACATCTAGACTATACTTGGCCCACTTTATTTGCAGTAAGAGCAGAAAAACTTGATTGTAAATTTTTTGGCATTCTAAGCTTATAACTATATCCACAGGCCAAGGAACCTAGCAGGAGGAGAGAATAATAAAGATAGAAAACATAAGTCACTTTCATACAACATTTCAAATGTGCTCTAGAGTAAGAACTGCAGCCATTTTAACTCACTACCTTGTAACTCAATGTCAAACCATCTAAGGTGTGGACAGGGAGCTTCTTCTTTGCTGTATCACCACTTTCAAACGATATTGATAACCTATGCAAGGAAACAAGTGATATAATTGGTGAGAATATGTTTTAAATGAGTAGTTAGTTTCACTAATTTCTATTTCTCACTGCTAACCATTAACTGTCTGATTTAATCAGGAGGACTTGGGTAGGAAAGAGGACAACAGCTCAAAACTTCATTAAAACACATAATTTTAATGAGTACACAATAATTAATATTGTGCTATGCAAGTTAAGTACACTAATACAGTTAAGTGTGAAAGAAAGGTAACTAAAGCATGTTTTGCACTTTACCTTGCACTGTCTTCTGGATAGCGTTGACCAACTGCTTCTTGTAGGTGAACATTTAAGAAAGCAACATTCTGCCAAGTTTCCTTTTCTCTAATTTTGTCAAAAATAGATGTATAGAAGTCATACATAGTATCTCCAGCTTCAAGTAAGAAAAAATTTCTCATTGCCTGCAAATATTCCACAAGCCTGAACAGAAGAAACATATAACACTTCCTGAGTCTCATCATATAAATGAATACGAAACACAACTGTTACAGAAACAGAAATCTTAAAAACTCCTCACAGCAAAAACTCAGTATTGATACAAACATAACAAAGTCTACAGTGAATCCTTTGTTTAACCAAGGCATTTTTCCCTGAAAGCTTTAACAGCTCCACTAACTTCACTGGAAGCTATCTTAAAGGCTAGGTAATTCTCAGAAATAGAAGAGTTTGGAAATGCTGTCCCTCCCCGTAAAATGGATTTTAAATGACAACACTACTAAGAAATACTGTTGGAAATAATATCCCCACCAAATATCCACTGATGACAAATGACAGCTTTGCTTTGATTCAAGCTAGACCAAGTTTTCACCCAAGAGCCTATCATGTCAGATATGATACCTTCTCTCCTTAATGACATTATAGCTGTTTATCAAACTTAAGTAGAAACACAACATGGAATTGCTTCTTTTAGTAATGACATGCCACTGCTTAAAAAAAAAAAAAATAACAAAAAAGTTAAGGAAAAAGAAATCTACTTTCTTACCTATAATCCTTCTTTAAAGTTTGCATCAAATTACCACAGCATTCCAAGTACTGCTTGTCTATGTGAGGATAAAGACAAGACCTCAGTGTCAGTTCGAAAGTCTGGCAGGTCACAGATTCTGAGGATCTATCCACACAGACATCCCCACCAGTAAACTTCTCATGAAAGTCACTCTGTTCCAAATACAATCTTCAAAATAAAACAAGATACTTAGGGAAGAAGGCTCATTATTCATACAAGGTATAAAACAATGTCACACCTTCAAGGATTTTAATCAATTGGGTCCTCTGCTCTGAAATATATGGCGCAGGGATAATAAAAAATTATTATAAGCAGAGCATGTATCCAGCCTATAAAGTGATCCATCATACTGTTTGTGTATCACCAGACATGAGAGTACCACAGAGGACAGCATTCTACAATCACATAACTGCTTAAGGCATACTCCTGAAAAACATCTTATCTATAATATATGATGGGAAGAAAAGTGTCTGTGTTACACATTTGGTAAGTTTGATTGTTTTTACAAAGAAAGCATCAAATTATTGTAATACTTTGTAAAAAGCTAGTTGCCAGTTGTAACCACTCTAAGAGGAAGCCAACTCGTAGTAGCTATTGCCTGAATAGATTGAATGAGCTAGATGTTGAATTAATGTATCAATTTTGACAACTAGAATAGTTCCAATAAACAAGAGAAATCAAGTCCTATCTATGATTTCTTTAAAACAAGTTCCTCCTTTTTTTAATGTCAGTTTTAAAACATGCAAATACACCATTAGTATTTAGTAAAAATATACACGGCTCTTTTCTTATTTGTAATCACATAATAAGATTTTCAGAGTTTATCCTTCCTGCTAATTTCCAACACATTTATACTCTCTACAGGACTTCCCTCACTATGAAGACTTAAGAATTTTTATGCAAGTAACATGAATTTTGGAAGGCTTTTACAGTTAAATGATTTAACTGCGGCAAAACTGGAGCGGCAGCAAAACTGAAGCTGCATTCTTCTAAGAATATACATGATGCAAATCAAGGACATTGTGTACAAAAACCAAGGAAACTCATTGAAAAGTTCAGATTTTACAATGGCATTCACTATTAAACTCCTTATTTGCCAAAAGCCTGTTATGATAAAGACTACTCCAATTTTCTATGCTAGCAACTGCAAGTAGAACATTCTTCACTGATTTTGTTTTTCTTTAACCATGCACAAGCGGAGTTTCTATTTAGCTTCTGTCACTGATTGTTGGTGCTCGTCTTTATTCTGAACTTGCTTGTTTTCAGTAGCAGCAGCAATGAAAATGTTTCCACCAAACGTTACCAGGCTGAATATTGCTTTCAACAACACAGCAGGAAGATCATTCATTTACCTGGCAAAATTAATAGCCAGCAGTGGGTCATGGACATCATCCAGTTCCAAGTGTCTTTCTGCTATGGACTGCATCTTTATCAGGCTCTGCTTTGTGGCCTGCTGTTCTGTAATAATGTCTGGAACAGACTCCTCCCCATGCCGCAAGCGAGACTGTACTGATTCCAAGAACAGTGTGTATAAACTCTTCCGTTCAGCATCTGAATTGGGCAACACATTGGACAAAACATCATCTTAACTAAAAGAACTCCACAAACATTCACAAGCTAACTTTTAAAATGCTACATTTAGACCACTATTCAGAAAACCAAATACTCTCAAATACATATTTAAAAATACAGGACTAGCCCAATGCCTAACATCAGGCATATGGTCAAGTGCACTGCAGAATGAGTATCTGAAATATTTTTAAGATTGTTAAAGAACTTCCTACTTCAGGTGCAAAAACAATTAATTTTTAGCACCTGACAATCTTTCAGTACGTACAGAAGTAAGTCTCCAAAATAATTTAATTATCTCTACTTTTAAACATGAAGAAGCAGCAAAACAAAAAAAAAAATATTGTTTCCTTAAAATAAAAAAACAAACCCAACATTAATTGTAATGTTGTATTATGTTTTACAATCACTCAAGATGAACATCCTAGATGTCCAAACATCTTTGATCTACTTATGAGTAAGCTTTAAAAAAAAAATTCCGCACGCTACTCAACCACTGAGTAATGGAAAACACTTATTTATTAAAAACCACCAATATTACTATTACAACATACAAGCTGATTTTGTATCATAACAAAAAAAAATGTTTTGTAAGCACATGAAAAGAAGTTTGAGAAAAATTTGAAGCAATTAAAAGAACATGGAACTCTCAACTTTATTCACTTTGCTCTTTTCAATTTTTTGCATTGGAAGAGTGGTTTTCATCAGACCGGAAGTTACCAACCACAACACTGGCATTCAACAGAGTGTTTTATTATTCTAAAGCCAGGGGAAACCCATTACCAAAAAGACACCCATACTGTCAGACAGCCTAAGGCACGATGGTGTACAAGCTGATATCTCACCTCTTGATGCAGCCTGCTGATGGGAACCATCTTTGCACTGAAGGTTCTTCAACAGCTGCATGGATTTTCCAGCCATGATAATTTGCTTTAGCACAGGTTTCAGAAAAGAAACCATTGTGTGCTGTCTGCTTGAAGGGGCCTGATCACTGCCAGAACTGGCACTGGCATTATCACTCATCTTCTCTTCATTCTCTGTCTTTTCTGACACACTATATAATGTGTAGGTAGCATACCAAAAATCTCTGTGATTAACTGGAACGTTTTTGTTTCTGTGAAGAAATAAAAAATTTATTATTTTCCTTTCCAAAAGGAAACTTCATTTCTAGAGGATATGTATCCTCTTTGTTCTGTGCTTTGCCTTTCTCTTAGAACAATCATGAAGCATTTTGTAAAACTGTCTAAAATTAGCTCATCCTTATTTGCAAACTATCTAGGAAAAGGATAAACAACTAGCTCATGGGAGATAAAACAACTGTACAACCAAATAAACCTCAACAGCAAGTCAAATAGAGCAATTATAATTAAATTTGTCTAGGATGTTAACTATTCAAAGTGGCATGCATCCTTAGTGTCAAAATGATGAGCAACTGATTGCTGACTTATTTAAAACCTCAAACTGAAGCAACTACTACTAGGAAAGCTGAAAAATTCTAGAGTAGGTGAAACTCAATTTGTAGTTCACTTTGTATTCTTTTGTTGTTTATATCAGATACTCAGTTTGGTCTTTGAAGTCAGATGGAAAAACCTAGATTAGATAATTAAAATTAGGTAATTAAAATGAAGCATAAATATAAGTTGAGATCAGCACTGTTGGTAGCACTCAAACACAATTATAGAACCACAAAAAGAGGACATAATAGGAACACTAAGGATCACTGCTACTAAGGAATTATTAGTACTGCTAAAGCTGTTGTCTTACTTCATGCTCACCTCAATATGTGTTAACAGACACAGGTTCAATTAAGTTTAGCAGATAGGGGAAAATGGATTTGCAATTACAAGCCAGAACTTTAATTTCTATATTCACTTTCCACTCCAAGCTGTCAAAAAAGGGACCAATAAAACGTAGCATAGCAACAGAACAAGAATTAACAGCTCAAGTAATGTTTAGGGTATGCGCATGTAAGTCAAGACACCATATTAACTTTACCACAAGTCAAAAGCAATGAGCATTTAAATTCCAAATAGCACTTGATTCATAACAACTTAAGATCAATAGAAGAATTTTAAAGTAAATTTTGTAATTTTTGCAAATGTCTTGGGTTTGAAAAATGGTTAACTGCTTTTAAAAAAAGGCAGTACACTTGACCTGCTCATTACTTACTATAAATGGAAAACCCCCCAAAATAATTGATTTCTACTCTACAGCAATATGTGGTAGAGATCCATACCTATGTAATTTCCCTGATAGGAAGTCTGAGACAAGTTATGATTACGAAATTATTTCTTAAGCAAAATAACAAATGTGAAAACCTACTTTTACTGTTACCGTTTACCCTAGGTTCTACAACAGGTTTACCTGCACAGCATTATATGAGTCTTATATCAAGCATCCCTACCTCTGAATAATAAATTCCTTTGCAGGATCAAACAAATTACCATGGACTATCCACTCATCCACTGTCTGTAAGTATGGCCTCACAGTTTCAACCCAGAGAGAGAACAAAAGTGATACCTGAATTTAAAGGAAAAAAGAAAATAACTGGTTGAAGTGTTTAGATCAAGCATTGAAAGCAATATGGTGAAGTCTAATCTCTTAATTGTGCAATCAGTTTGTAACATATACATAACTACACTTAAGGATTTTAAAGATAAAATGTCAAAATAAAAAGTGCAGCCTTTTTTTTTTTTTTTTAATGGAAGCCTGTATTGTTCATGGTTCCCCTTGTTACTCTTGTCATGACAAATCCAAACACCATTTTTTTACTCTAACATCTCTGAAACAGTAAGGGATAGTCATAAAACACTCTGTGGTTTCATAACATCAAAATCAGGAAAACGAAAGGCTATAATGACATCAACTATATTTTCAATTTTTACAGTAACTTATAATCAAGTTACTGTAAAAATCCAAACCCCCATATTTCAGCATTAACTGAATTTTGCAGTTGTACAAACAGGAGGGAAAGCTATTCCAAAGTTCCCTCTTTCAAAACAGCTTCCTGGCCTCTGATTTTCTAGAAGTCCTTCCCCTGGGTTCTCAAGAAACACTGCTCTTGATCTTCTCATAAATCCATTCTCATCCAGGCTGAATGAACTCATGTCAAAAAACAATGCATTGGTTACTAAATCTAGTAACTAATTTAGTTAGTTCTAGTGTGTTGTTCTATTAAGGAAGGATTATTTCCCCTACCGTTTGCTCAGATGCCTCTCCAACACTGTCATATTCAAGAATAGCTTTGTACAGGGTATTAAGTAGATGAGATGCTCGTACAACATTTCTTGTGTCAGGTGGCACTTCTGCTATTCCTGTGCTGAACACCTTGTGAAGTACCTTCAGCTGTGCCAGTCTGGGAGACAACTTATCTATTACTATTGAAAGTGTGACTGTCTTATCTGAAAAAAAAAAAAAAACCCAAGATGCATAAAATAACAGAACAGAAATGCAATTTTGTCAGTGTTAATTATTTGTGTGTCCCCCTCATGTAAAAATTCCCTTGCACTGTACCTTTGTTGATTATGCATTTTTCAATTTCAGTAAGTTCTTCTTTAAAGCTAATGAAATATTTATACAAAGCCCACATAAAAGCTTGGTAGGTTCTGAATGGGGCTTCAGTAGTCTTCTTTGGAGTGGAAACTGTTCCATGCATTATGCTTTCTGGGCTGTGTCCCATCACTTCATCAATAAACTTCTGTAGTCTAAATACAACTTGACCATATGCTGCTATCTGCTCTAATACAGATCTCAGGCAATTCTAAAAAAAAAAAAAAACAAAAAACCCAACCCTTTAGAATCATCTAACAAAAACTGTAGTTCATAAAGGCTAAAAATTGAATTACAATATTATTTTTATGAATTAAAATATTATAAAATTCTGCAATTGCTATTGCTTCATCACATTCTCAGATACCAGAACAGCCCATTCAGTTTTATTAAGCCAGATGCTCTTATTTAAATAAAACACAATTGTAGAAATATGCAGAAAATTTGTAGAAATTTCCATAAGAAGTAATTTAATTTCCTATTCCCACAAATTACATATTTCTAATGACATATTCCTCTGAGATTCAGAAACAACTTACATGGGTTAAATGAGTTACAATAATATCATTCCGCACAGTCACTTTTCCATCATTCAGCTGAAATATAAAAAGCTTTTTCACTCCTGAAAGTAGCCTTGAAAAGAAACAAAAAGAGTAGTAATTTTCTCCCTTTATGGACTTATATGTAATTAATAAAAGAACTAGCTCTCCCTTGCCTAAAAGTTTATTTTCTTTGAGTAACAGGAGACCACAGATCAAGTACAATGCTATTGGTACTGTAAGCTGTTGCTAGAACAAAAACCATTGAACATTGGCATTAAGTAAATATTTCCTAAAGTTTCTTTCCAGTTGAGATGATTTCCAGCTATAGGATGACTCAGCCTGCTTTCTAAAACTGGATACTGTTTTATAAATCTATAGGGACAAGATAAGAACAAATTAGTTCTTTTTAACAAGTAGACTTGAATAATCAATGCCAAAAAAAAGTAGTAAGCTACCTTCTTCTTCATGAATCACAGAATGGAAGGGACCTTAAAGATTAGCTAGTTCCAGCCTTCAGGCCATGAAGTGACCCCCTTTCACCAGACCAGGTTGCTCAGAGTTGCACCCACCCTGCCAGGGATGGGGCATCCACAACTTCACTAGACAGCCTGTTCCAGTGCCTCAAATGCGAATGGTTAACACACACGCAGCATCTTTACTGTCAGAAACAGTGCAAATTAAAAGCTCAGGAATGACTCCTCCTTTGGACATCTTCAAAGACAGCCCTCTCATTTCCTTGAGAGAAACACTAGAAGTTAAAATGCAAGCTTTGTGATGCTGCACTTACCAAAGAGTTTCTCGTATAACCTGGGTTTCTGTGACCAGCGTCCTCTCTTCTGGCACATACAAAGGATCACTGGTGTACAAATGGTGGTCCCTTAGAAAAAAAGGAAATTAAAACAATTTAATGGCTGAAATATTAGCTGAATCAGCTGAAAGTAAGAATGAAGCAATAATCTTTAGGCTTAGTTTTGTTCTGCTCACATCTGAGCAGATTCAATGTGCATGGGGACATTTTAAGTATATAAAAAAAGCACAATTTGTTCTCATATTGCTAAGCAAGATACCATGGAAAACACCCAAATATTATCTCATCTTACACAGACAAGAAATTAAGTAGCAAATGCCTGAAGTATTGCATTTCCAATATTTTAGGGGTGGGAGGGGGAGGGAGGTTGTAAGTTTGGGGTTTTTTTTTTAATTATTCAGTTATTTCTTTTCAGTTATTTCTCATTCAGTGCTGTGAAAACTTATCATTACTTTCTATAAAAAATACTAAGCTAAAAAGTAAAATACCAAATTCTCTATCTCATATAAGAAAATGTTCTCTTTAACTCACAAGTTTTCTTAAGAAGTGGAAACTTTCATAGCCATGTAAGAATTTTCTCTTATGATCCTGTCTTATGCAATTCTTTGTAAACCTTTCTCAGTACCTTTTCATATTTCAGCAAGGTATAGAATGATTATTTACATTTTTAGTATTTTTACTCATCAGTATCATCCGTGGCAAAAGTTATGCAGTTATACTCAAAGTCAAAAAGTTCAAATTAAGTAATACTAGTTATATATCATACATATATGTAAAACATACATCTCCTAACAACACTGAAGCAGCAGCAGAGTTGCTTTATTCATGCTATCCATCTTCTAATATTCATAGCAAATTGTGGTTCATAACTGGCTAGACAACCACCTTATACTAAAATAACTCCTTCATTAAAAAATTCATTAAATTCAGAAAACCAAGGGCAAATCTAATGAACTTCATTACTGATACATCAAAATTTGGGACAGGAAAGAATTAGACTCCCTTTTCTTTTTAATTCTCACTTTCTTTCCAAGGCCATGGCAGATTATGGCAATATACCATTTTAAGCTCCTCCCCTACACAAGGGAGGCATGAAAAACGTTTAAAAAATTTAAACATTAGGAGACTCCTCACTTCCAGGACCACTTACTTTCATAAGGGTCAAGCCAAACAAAATCCAACAGTAAGATTCACATCTTTGAAAAATGAAACCCCCCTCTCTGACATGAGAAACTTAATAAAAACTAAATAAAAGGATAAGAATCTATTAATAGAGAAAGAAGTTAATTTGTTCATCTTATTAGTTTGTACCCCTTTAATTCTGTTCTTAAGTGAATTGTAATAGCTACAGTATCTTTATGCTTCCAACAGTAAAGAGGTTTAAAAAAGTCAATATTTAGCATTGTATGCCAGGAAGGAATATGTAAGTGATATTGTTTTCTTACCAAACTGCAGCTAGGTTGGAATGCAAGTGCAAACTATGTGAAAAGCGAGGAGCCCTTCCTGTCCAGTACTGAGGAACTACGTGCTGCTCCAGCCAGCTGCGGGCATCAGGCTCAGCAACTGTGAAAACATGTGACAGGCAGCAAGGTGTTTTTATTTATGCAGGAAATGCTTACAAAACACAGGAAGAAGTTATTAATAAGCCTATTCACTCAGCTGCAGAATCACAGATCTTTTCAAATGAATTACCATTTACAACCATTTACACTTTACTGCACTGGGAATTTAATACCACTGTGCACAAATTTACACAGAAATGCCACATTTCCCAAATTATGCAAAAGTTCTAAAAAATAAGCTCAGCACTGGTGAGGCCTCACCTGGGTACTGTGAGCTAGGTTTTGGGTGCCACAATGTAGGAAAGAGCCATAAGAGTGTCCAAAAGAAGGCTACAAACACAGTGACAGCCCAAGAGGGGAAGCCGTATGAGGAGCAGCTGTGGTCAGTTGGTCTGTTCAGCCTGGAGAAGAGGGGACACCTCACCATTGTCCACAGCTTCCTCATGAAGGGAAGTGCAGGAACAGACACTGATCTCTTCTCTCTGCTGACCAGTGACAGGGCCTGAGGCGATGGCCTGAAGCTGTTTCAGGTGATGTTTAGGTTGGATATTAGGAAAAGGTTCTTCACCTAAAGGGTGGGTACTGGGCACTCAACAGGCTCCCCAGGGAAGTGGTGATAAGCACCAGCCTGACAGAGTTCAAGAAATGTTTGGACAGCACTCTAAACCACATGGTGTGACTCTTGGGGATGATCCTATGCCGGACCAGGAGTGGGACTTGGATGATCCTTGAGGGTCCCTTCCAGCTCAGGATATATGATTCTATAAGCTTGAAGATTTACATGGTTTCCAATTCTTATCAAAAAATGTGCTTCTCTCTCAGGTAATCCTCAAATGCTATATACAAAAACAGGCTGACTTAAAAAATAAACTGCCAAATGTCATTTATCACTAAATTCCTGTTTATTAGACATTTAGTACTTTTTCTAAAATGTGATTTTCAACAGACCTTTACCTAATCCTAGTTAGATAGCTACTGCTTATACAATATATATATATATATATATATATATATATACTATGCAGCTGTCACGTTCCAGGTAAATTGTACCCCACAATATTTTATGAAAAAGAATACAGCTACATTTAATACTCCTGAAGCTATTCAAAAGAAAGCTACTAGTGCTATAACTAAATAAATCTTTCTTTTTTTCAGAAACATTTCATATCTGCAAATGAGCCAACTATTTCTGTCAGAAAATAAATTTTGTTTTGGTATTCTGATACTTAATATTTAAAAATTACATTATATTCATACAACTAGATGCTGCACTAACTCTAAGTTTTCATTTCTATATTGGAATATTCACATAAACTTCAACAGGAATTAACAGAATTCTTCTCCATTAGCACTAACAGAAACCAGATAAAGCTTTCCATATTGTTTCTTTACTATAAAAAAACTCCATCAGTAATGAACAGTAACATGCACTTTATATTACAATTACAGATCTGTAACACTACCTCACTAAAGAATAATAGAAAAGCTGCATTACCTTGCTAAATTTTAGTACATATATCAGAAGAATTACAGCTTATTCTAACCTTTCCAGGCAGCATTAGGTACTGTCTTCTTATTTGGATCTTGGTCTTCTAAAGGTGTCCTGTCTACCTGAATACCTGAGTCCTCTCTACTCAAGGGCTGAGTGTCCTCTTCCTCTTCACTTTCTCCAGACCAATCCTATGAAGTGCAACAAACCCCAGGACATTTCAGTACAACACAGCAGACACATTTAAATTCAGCTCCTATTCAAGCCAAACATTAACTATTCTTTTTTTACATTATAAAGTAAATTCAGGACTAGGACTAACATAACTGTCTAACAGAGAATGATTTTAGTTATACACAACATTAATAACCAGCAAATGAGAGATCTAGAAAAGATCACAGAACTGCAGCAAGCTCTGATTAGGTGGAAGCAAGGGTCAGCAGAAGCAGATAGTTTAACTGCAGGACTAAGTCAAAACATTGTGAAAAACAGAAGTATTTGTATTACTGGGATTCTGCTTGGGTCTGTTTTATTTCATGGTATTGAGCAGAGTACTGGGGAATCCTGCAAGAATCAACATGCAGAGCATACAAACTAGGAGAACTCAATCAGGTCTCTAACACACTTCAAACCAGTTTATACTGTTGGGGTTTTTACCTTAAGAAATTACTTACTGGTGTATCTACACCTGGGCCAAAGTAAATTTCTTCTCCTTCCATCAAATACTTTCCCCAATCAAATTCTTCTTCCTTTTCTAAGAGAAATATAAATATAAAAATAGTAAGTACCACATAACTCTGACTTTCTTTTCCTCTAGAAACACTTCCAAAGTTAAAAATATCTTGATACTCTATAGCTAAAACAAAAGACATTCCCTTCCACTTAAGGTTACACCACTGTTCCAGAAACAAAGTTATGCACTTTCAACATGACATAAACTGTGATGTCTCAACCATGTATATCCCTTATTAATTCTCAACTTTATTGCTTATACACTCAAGATATGAAACACAGAGTGCCATCAGCACATTTAACTATATTATGTTACACTACCCTACACTTCAATCCTGGAAAAGCATGCAAGAATGCAACACGCCACTTATTGTGACTAGGAAGTCCCATTTAGCTCAATGGAAACATTCTAAATGCATAATTTAAATATGCACAAGGATCCCAGACTGTAAATGACATAAACCAAGAAATGTCTTACTCTCCAAAAAGACACCACATACCCATGATGTGATGTGAGATACTTTCAAAGTAACAATCACACTTACGACATATGATATCTTAAACATGAAGCTTACTCAACTGTAATTAGTGTTGTTTGAGATAACTTCTTCATATTCACATTCCTGGAATGGGCTGAAAGTGCATTCAAAACACCGCCGAGGGAATGTGCAGAGATCATTCAAAAAGGAATCTTAAGATGCAAGATTTTCTTTAGGTTAGTCTGAAATATTCTCCAGTCTATCATACAACACCGTAAACAAATGGGGGATGGTATCCACTCAAACTTAAGCACAAGCCTCATTTTCAGGCACTGAGTGAAAAAGTCCTACTTTAGAAAGCAGGCAGCTGGGATCTCCCTCTGGAAACCTTCAAATGTATCTCCCTTTCCTTGATTATGTAGGAAACGTAGGAATTTACATAACCAAAACTTTTTCAAGAGAAGTAATATTGAAGTGCAAGACAGAGACTCAAGATAGAAATCCAATGTCTGTCTTTGAGCATGTAAGCACTGCTGAACAGGTGGAGAATGTTTGTTTGTGATAGTGGTACAAGTCAAAGAGAGTTCCCAAGGTACTTCAGTGGCTGGAAAACTTAATTAAGTGATGCAACATAAACAGGGGTAGGAAAGACTTGCAAGCTATTTTAAATGTATAAATTATAAAGACAACCAATAAAGCAATATGAAATGAAGGACATAATAAAATGGAAAGGAAAAATGTCCATCTTATCAGATTGCAGTGCAGATTGCATCTTTCATTAGCCATATAAACATCTTGCAAACTTACCCACTTCTTTGACTCTTGGTTTTTCCACATAGGTGGTGTTGGATGGCGAATCAGACAAACACAACAGAAGAGACAGTATGGAATAGTGTGTATCTGTCTTTAAAACACATTAGGAAAAAAAGTAAGTCTGTAGGTGGTCTAAAAGATTTTGCTTAGTAACTAAGTCAGCCTATTATCTGCAGGAATGTTCCCCATTAGTTCCCATTCCTCAGTCCTGAATTACAAGTATAACATCTGCAACATGTCATTGAAGGTTATCCATTTTCTTCTGCCTATTAATTAACCAATCACTATACTAATCCTTCAAAAGGATAGCATAGGATAGCCACAGCACATGCTGCCTCTTACTGAGCCAGTAATCAGAGAATATGGAAAAGATTCAAGTACTGTGAAAGTAAGAAGTCACCTCAGGACAAGGGATAATGGACAGCCACATAAGCATGGATGAACTGGAAGGACACAGGTAATGGGCCTGCAGGAAACCAAGTCTTAGCTTCCCTTTTCACATGGCCAATTATTTCACACAGAGGCTAAAATGAAGTTACCTACAATCGCTACATTTTAATATCATGTTCACATTATCTTCTCAGATCTGAAAATCTACACAAATCATGAAGGATGAATCTTTAACTCCAATATTGCCATTGTGAAACAGAGGCCTTCAATCAGGTTAGAATACTGTGCCAACACTGGTATGGTCCAGAGATTTGTATTATTGTCCATTCCCTAAAATCTGTTTACCAATGTACAACCATTTCTTACTATAAAAAGATTTTTCTTTAGCCTCATTGTAACTTTATAATGATCTTCAGCCACCATTTCACATTTAGACATTCTGCTGTCTAAATCCTTATACACTTTCACACATTCATAAACACACAAAGCTGTTTTGGAATAAGTTCCAGTTGTATTTTAGAAAAAATAATTCAAATTCCTGATAAAGCAGCATGAGACTCACCTACTATAAAACAATTATAACATGTTCCTACCGAACATTATTGATTTTGTCAAAGAAAGCCAGTAGGTCATTGACAGAATAACATGTGTGAGCTAGTGTTCCACCTACCAATCATAGAAACCAATAAATAATTAATCTTCCCAGTTATGTGTCACTGCTGAAAACTAAATGCCATTTAGCTTCCCAAATACAAGATTAATCTATGTCCAGCCACACCTCAGCTGCATTTTTAAAAAGAAAAGGAAATAAGAATAAATTTTGGATACTTGGAACATTAAAGCATTAAGTGCTTTCTTGGGTATTTGGTTTGGCTGGTTTTAATTTCATTCAAATCTCAAAGCAAGCACTACTAAAGGTACATTTTCAAAAATCTAGAGACTATAGTCTAGTAACTGAATATGTTAAGGTGTTAAGGGCTCCTGGGTTTTCCCCACAAATTAAAAGGAACCTAGAACACACAAAGAAATGTCAGTTCAATGAGAAGTAAAATCAGACTGCAACTCAGAACACATGACTCTATTAAATAACACCATTATATGGAGCACCACCTTTTAAATCAGAAGCTTAAATCTACCAACAGGAGAAACTTTCTACGATCCAATTCATTATTACACTGCCACGCTGGAAAGAAAACTGAGACAACTTTCATGATATTCATCCAGTCCATATCCTAAACTTTGATTTGATACAAAGTGTATCAATAGTGAAATACACTCAACAGTCTCAATATGGAAACTATAGAAGAGGAGCACTCCAACTGAAAACCGCAAAACCAAAACACCCAGATGGATTACTTAAAGTAAAAAAAATTGGCAAATAAGAAATTCTCAGTTCATTCTTATTTTGGTACAGACAGGAATCCAGATTCACCTAGACTCCAGCTACAGCACTTGTACAACGCTCACTTTAAAACACCTGCTCTGCAATGAGATCGTGTACTTCTAAGTCATGAAACTCCACATGCTGAAACTCTGAGAAGATGAATTTTGATTTCTGGAAATCCATGACCTGAACAGCAACTACGAAGCCCACTACTAAGTTATCTGAAATTTCCAACACATTACAATTGAAGCTCACATTGTCAGCGTAAACGCAAGAGGGATGGAAAAAAAGAACAAGGAAATTGCAACGTACATACCTTTGTTTCTTCAGTACTTGGAAGTGGCAAGTTCAGAAATTTTTCTGTTAGTCTTTTCCAGCTTGCAGCTTTTCCAAGGTCAGAATGAATTACCAATTTTTCATGTATTCTAATAACACAAATAGTGTCAAGAAGGCTTTTTAAATATATATATATATATATAACCAATGTATTATTAATATATAGACATAAAACTTACCCTTCTATTGTTCTCTCTACTTTATGACTGTTCACATCAAGAAAACGGTGAAACCTGTATAAGAAATATGTATTAGAATATGTTTAAAAGGAAGCTGAAATAAGGAAGAAAATAAAGCTGACTTACTTATATGAAGACAATATTACTGGTTTAATAATGCACACTTAATTCAGCAACAGCATTAAGTATCAATAAAATTCAATCTTGACATCTCTTAGCTCAAGAAGGTTTAAATATAATTATCCTGAAAAGTAGAAAAAATTGAATGCAGGTTACATCTAACCAGCACTCTAAGCTGAATGGAAAATTACTACTGTACCAGCAAACTAAGCAATTAAAGTATGCTGTCTGCTACGTCAAGTAGTAGATCAAGGAGATCAAGAACTATGTTGTCAAAGACATTGGTTTCAAAGTCACAAAATTATTTGAGAGCTGCATCACAGGCATAGGCAAAACAAACACTCATACGGGAAGGCCTCTAAACCCAAAAGAAGCTCCTTTTTTAATGGATAAGGGAGAGTATCTAAATGAAAAGAGAGCTTGATCAAAAATAACGACAGATATACCAACAAAGGTGTATACATACGTATAGGGACAAAACAGGAACGCGTGAAAGGTAAAATGGACTTTGGAGACTAAATTAGGCTATGAATAGGCTCTTCAGATACAGAGATTAAAAGACAGGGAGTAAGATGTGACAACACTGAGCACAAGGTCAAGACACTCTATATGCCCTCAAAATAAAACCAATGTTTCCAGCAACAGGTGACAGAAAGTGATAATTTTCTCATGACCACAGACAGAAATGAAAACTGCTGAATCCCAATTATGAGCAACAGTTAAGCTAAATAGACTGAAATTCAAAAGAAATATGAAATCACCTCAATGCAAAAGTAATGAACTAGAGAGTGAAACTCTAAGGCAGCTAGCAACGATTTTTACTAAGTAGCACTGCAGGATGAAGATAGGGCCATGTTAAAGAAAAGAAAAAAATACTTTGTTAACTACAGATACGTTAGTCTGATTTCAACTGTATATAAGGATTTGGAATAAGAGCATGATAGCTCTAAGTAGGTGGCATTTAGATTTAAGAAAATATATAATTTATTACAGCACATTAGCTTACATAGGAAATCATTAATTCAAAATTGTGGTAAGTATAAGAACTGGAAGATGTAGAATATCACACTAAAATGACAATAAAAAATTAAATTAAGATTCTGTCCTGAAAAGAAAAATCAAGCTGCAGGGAAATTTTTAGTGAAAATTCTTTAGTCTCTTACTCAAAGCTTTAATTAATGACTAACATACATGAAAAAAAAAAATCATTTTTTTAGGCAAGTTGGGAACATCATGAATAGAAGAGGATTAGAGTGCTGCATGGAAATAAATAGGTGGATCAAAGAACTACAGCACAGAAACATCACCAAATCTAACAATACAAATCACAAGTTTCACAAATTCGAAACGAAGGAGAGTTTCTGCTATAACCTAAGGTCTCACTGTTCGTAAACGTAATATTAAATAACTTCAGGCTGATGTTCCATGCACATTCTTGGACAACGATTCTGTCATTAAAAAAACCTTCCTCTTCCCAACCCTCCCTGTTAAAAGTTTCTTGTTCACTTTGCATCACCCCCTCTGTTTTCTTGACACGTAAAAAACGAAAATTAAACCCTATCAATTCCCCAATCTAAAAGAGCACACAGCTACACAAGCATATAGCTGACCTAAACTGAGGGTGCGATTTACATGCTAAAATAATTTTATTTGAGCCTATTAGTAGTTAGGATTAACAGATGCAATGCAGTTATGCTACTGCTCCTCCAAAAACGCATTTATTCAGTATGAAAAATGTAAAGTAGCATTGATTTTGCACGGATTAACTACTAGCTGCATACGATTTCAAAGAGGCAGCAGTTAGTGATAGTACGGGTAATTGGAAATACATCGTGTAAGAGTTTCAGAGCTTTCACAGAACATTCTGAGCTGGAAGGGACCCACAAGGATCATCGAGTCCAACTCAAGGGGGCTGAATACACTGGAACAATAACTGTGATAACTGAAAACTGTGTGAAACTTGAGTAAGGGCATTTTAGGCGGCAGTCTAAAGGGCTACTATGTATTGCAAATTAATGAAGACCACGCTTCTGACAAGCCCAAATAACACCAAACACGCTCTCTTCCAGCAGACCGATAAGCCTTTCACACAAGCAGCACAGCTTTCTTAGCCAGAAGGTTCATCTCAATTTGGCAGACTCCTCCTCACTTGCTCTTTATACGCAACCATAATGAATCTCCCTGCAACGAAGTTTTGGGCGGCTAAATGAACACGCTGAAAGGCACCTTCTAGCAGAGGAGAAAATCCCTAAAAGACCCAGATCCAAACGCGTCGGAATAGCAGACATTGATCCTGCGGCAGAGACTCGCACACGGCACCCGGCGCTCAGGGCGCACGGCGGGCCCGGCCCCGTCCCACACCCCGCGGCAGGCACCGGGCCCCTCCCTGCTCCCGCTGACCTGAAGTTGGACCAGGCGAAGCTGAGCGCCGCCTGGAAGCGCTCCCCGCCCAGCTCCTCCTCGGGCAGGCTGGTCACGCAGCGCACCAGCGCGCGGACGGCGCGCTCCTGCTCCTGCTCGAAGCGGCCGCGGGGCCCGGGCGAGGCCGGCGGTGCCGCCATGGCCCGGCGGCGGGGCGGGGGTGACACAGGGGGACTCCAGGGGACACAGGGGGACACAGAGGGACACAGGGGGACACAGAGCCGCCGCCACTGCCTCCCGCCCCCTCCTCTCGCGAGGCTTCCCTGCGCCGCGCATGCGCGTGGCGGAGGGGGCGGGCGCTCGGCGCCTCCCGTGGCGCGGCCAGCCGGGGGCGTGAGGCGGGAGGGGACAGTTCAGCGCCGCCGGTCCTGCCCGACTGCTGCGGCTTCCCTCTGTCACGGAAATGACTCCTGACTTCCTAAACATCCCCGTAAGCATCCGGCATCAGTAACTGGCAATTGCTGATTGATTACAGAATCTCTTCGGTTGGAGGGGCCTTCTGAGATCATCGAGCCCAAACACCACCCTGTCCACAGACCATGTCCATGTCCAGCCCTTCCTTAAACGCTTCCAGGACGGTGATTCCACCACCTCCCTGGGCTGCCCATTTCAATATCTAATCGTCCTTTCTGTGAAGAAATTCCTCCTAATGTCCAACCTGAACTTCCCCTGGTGCACATTAAAGCTATACTGTTTGTAGGATGATTACTCAACCAAATAAGGCCCCGTGTGTCCTCCCTGACTGAATCCCTTCTTTTGCACAGCTGGAGAAACCACTGTTGGTGGGTGCTCTATAAACAGATCCTGAGCAGGACATCAGGAGTGCAGTGGGAAACCGATTTGTCCCAGTTCCATGTCAAACCTTCACTGAGGAGCATAAAATGCTTTTGTCTGTTGACATGGTTTTGTAGGACTGCGAGGTCAACAGCCTATGAAATTCCTTCTGGAAATAAACTAGCCAAATCAATGGGTAATTGTATTATTGTTCAATTCCTGTGAAGGAATTGCTGCAGTTGTTTTATCCTTCACTGTTGGGCCTTGTCCCTCTTGATCAAATCAACAATTATTGGGTTGTAATCCACCTCGCCAAAATTTTTTATTTCTCTTCTCCATTAAGAAATACACCGGCACAGTGAAAGGAGTAGTCAGTAGTGGATCAGGAGAAGTGGTAGGAGGAAGACCTCAGAAATGCCCTAATAAAGTTAATATATATTTAATGTACCAACATAATGTGAAGAATTATGTAAAAATGTAGTGGTTAAGATAAATAACTTTGAAATTCTTATAAGTTAGAGCATAGTAAGAAACACTAGCACATTCTTATCTCTGTAGGCTACAACCTACCTTAGGGTTGAGATGCAGAACTGCAAGGAAGTGGTGACCTGAGTGTAGAATGTTCAGCATGAACATGAGATCAGAGGGTCCCTGCTCCAGAGCCTTTCTTATAAAGCCTTAGCTTAATGCGCATTCAAAGGAAAAGTCTCTAAAACTTTACTGGTGTTCCTCAATCTCCTCTTGATGCTGCCTGTGTTTTCCACATTAGATTAGCAGCAGTCTTTTCTTTTTACTCCTTAGTTGATGTAGCCAACCATCAGCCATAATTTGTCCTGCTATATTTTAACTGTCTGCACAGTCAGTAGACACTCCGGTGGTTAGTACAGTAGTAATTAATAATTGGAATACTGTGACTGGCTTTTAAACAAAAATTTTATATGCTAAGACTTCAAATGTTCTTTATACAACATAATTGTGGTTATCACTTAACCCCTAGGTATTTAAGCATACCTGTGCTACCCCTGCAATCACTATTCAGACAGAAAGTTCCAGGCTTTGCAGCACAAGAGCATGTGTGTGTCACTTGTGTCCTTTGTGGTGAGAGGAGTGTGGCAGTCACCTATTTCAGCATGCCATCACAAAAGAAATAGTGATATTTTTGCAGTGAGAAGGATTCCAGATCTTAGCAGCTGCCCTGTCACAAGCTGAGTATCCTCAAACATGGACTTTAATGACAGTGGTGTCTGAAAGGTTTCCTGCTTCCCAACTGTCTTGTACAAGTCCATTTTCCTTCACACCACACCCTCAGCTGTGCTGTCTGTTGAGCAGCATGGTGAAACAAAACAGGGAATAAGTTTAAAATAGTCTTGTTTCTGCTTGGCTAGGGGTTTTAACTCTGATCAATTCACTGATCTATTCTTTTGGAGGTGTCAGGAAGAGGGAAGAACTACAATCCCAGGCAGTGAAAAGCCTCCAGGCAATGAAAGTATGTACACCCTTTGTGACTGGTGAATCAGAAATCTGTTGCTGGTTTTCAAAACAGGATACCAGGGCTGGGGCAAATGTATAACATCTGTGCTGCCTCAGTCATGAAAGGCTTTAATGCTACAAATATTTTCCTTTTTTCCCTCATCACAAGCCTCATTTCTATTTTTGTTTTGCCAGTTTAGAGTAGCAAGGCTTGGTATTTGATTTCAGCTGGGTGAGGGAGCACTGGGCAGGGAAGAAGACATGAAGACATGCTCTAGAAGCAAATTTAAACCGGGTTTTTAAGTAAGGTTTAATACTAGGAAGCTTAATAGTTTACTTTTTTATTCCTTTATTTTCATGTGGTAACTGTCTCTTCTCACCCAAATATCCTTCCACATCACACTGCTGGGAATTAGAAGTATTTAAAGTAAAATCTTCCTTTCTCATGGGATTAGATTATATTTGGGAGATGTGTCCCTTTTTGTCATGTCATATTACAATGTCACCTGTGTCTAGTCACATGTTGGAGGAGGAATTACAATGCAAACCATTCGGTGAATTGTGTGTCCTTTAGAGAAACTGCTCAGAGCAGGCAACCTCTCCTCTGTTTTTCAATCCTAACTGATGAGCCAATTTGCTAAGCAGCATTCTAAGGCAGGTGAAGGAATGCAGGAGGTGAAACACATCAGGCTGCAAGGGATTGTTCAACAAGCCAACTACAGGAGTCCATGCTTCATGCTTCACTGTTAACACCTCTGTTACCAACAAAGCTTTGGGTGAATTCCACAGAACAGATGGACAGTATATTTAAAACACTGCATTTGAAGAAGTACTTAAGATTTTAAGGTTTGGGGGCGTAGTGAATCTATAGAAATAGTCATTTAATAATTAGCTGGGGGAGGGTTACAGAACACGTTGTGGCTTCACTTTAACACCATCTTTAGGATATATGAGACTGATGTGCTGAGCTATGTTTCTATGGTCATGCAAAAGTCAGTTGAGATGACTGAATATTAGAGGAGGCTATAGCTCATCGTTTACACGAGAACTCATACAAAATTGCCTGTGAAAAGCAATTGATCTTTATCTGTAACAGGAAGGAGGGCATCTGATAACTTTCTACTGCAGTGTCTTTGAAGTGCACTCAAAGACTTAAACTCAATTCTTCATCTGATGGAGTTTTGCAACTGAATTTAAAATTTAAAATTTAAAACTGAATTTTAATTTAGGACAGATTTTAAAAAATGCTGAGGCTGATGTTAAGTCTGTATTTTATAATGGTTTACACTTCTTGTTAATTGGATGTATGTTTAAATAGACATTTCAGGGCCTTAGTTTAGAGTATCATTAATTGTAAATCCAAAACATTTTTGTGCAAGACTGATAAAGATTTGGCATAAGGTTCAGCTAAGGTTTATGTGATCCATCCCATCAGGGCAGTAGGTGTAGCTGTAATACCTTGTGTTTGCTCTCATGGAAGATCCAGTCACAGGACATAGAAATCCTGTTGTATCCCAGCTATCACTATCTCCCCCTAAACAGCAAATTGTTAGAGTATTGAAATATCTGCCAGAGTTCAAGAAGCATTTGGACAATGCCCTCAGATACATGATGTGCTTCCTGAGGCTGTCATATGCTAGACAGTAGGAGTTTGATGATTCTTATGGTGCCTTCCAACTCAAGATATTCTATGATCTCTACTGTTACTGAATAGTTACACTTCAACTGTCAGCTTAGTGAAACTGGATCTTCACTTCTTTGCTAAAATGATGATGCTTTACTCTGATTTTTTAATTTGATATAGTACATTTTCCTTCACTAATATTGTTGAAAAACGTATTGCAACAATAAAAATGGAGTTGCCCTGGTCACAGGTTTTCTTACCTGTTTGTAAATTAGGTTGGGGAACCATTCTTTTAATCCTTTGTGGGAAGAAAGCTTGACCTCCACAAATGGTAGCAAGTGTTTCAGTTTGTGAAGCTTGTCACAGCCATACTGATTCTGATTTCTCCATTTCCCCCACCCATTTAACTCCCCTAGACAGTTTTACCGTACACTGCTTTATTCTTTTCCAAAACCAGAAAAAGAGTAGATGCTTTCATCTTTCATTGTACCCTTTCTAACTAAAAATATATTGCTCTTCTAGAACTGTCTTGATTTTTTCCTTTCATTATAATGGCACTGCCTTAAGTTTCCCCCCATGACAGATAATTCTGGAAGTGTGTTGTTATTCTAGTTCTATTTGCGGAAATGTTATGACTTGTGTAGTGGTATGGTTGCTTGGTTTTGTCAGCTGCACTGATATGCAGACATAGATAAAACAGTGAATGGATGACATTCAAGAAAAAATGAAGTACAAGAAATTAATTTAGCTTGTCCTTGAGCTGCAAATTTCTAATGAACATAGAGCAAGGGATGTAATTTCTATATAATAGGCTAACTTGTTGGAAACCTGGTAATTTAATATGACTTTAATAGAAGTGCCCAGTGACAAAACCCAAGGGAATGGCCTGAAATTGTGTTAAGGGAGCTTTAGGCTGGATATTAGAAAAAGTTTCTTCATCTGGAGGGTGGTTGGGCACTGGGACAAGTCCCCAGGGCAGTGGTCACAGCACCAGCCTGATACAGTCCAAATAAGTGTTTGGACAACACTCTCAGGCATATGGTTTGACTGTTGGGGATGGTTCTTTGCAGGGCCAGGAGCTGGACTTGATGGTCCTTGTGGGTCCCATCCATCTCAGTATATTCTGTGATTCTGTGAAAACAAGTTGAAATAATTGGAAGAATCCTTCATTTTTCATTTGAGATAATTGCAAGAAAATTGCAAATTCCTTTACCTGTGCTGGCAGCAGAGATTAAGGCAGCTTTCTACCCCTGGTAAATATCTCTGCCTAAAAGGAAGAAAAATGACAGACGCTCAGATGTTTCTCAGGAATTACTAAGGGCATTTAAGAACTGATCTAGTGACATTTGGAAGGATGAGAGATAGCCCAGTTGATGAAAGAGGTAGACAGACCTCAGAACAGTCTAAACAGACTGTTTAGACATACAACTCTGAGAAGAGATATTTGTGGGATGCCTGATGAGAAGGAGCTTGGTGACAAAAATTGTCAATTTTTCTGATTCTCTATGTTCAAGAAAGCAGAATTCTGTGCTTTCTTTTTGATACAAAGAACAGTGCTGAAGACTAAGATCCTTCCTGAGTTTGCCTTTTAAAATCAAACAATCTGCACCAAATCCCATACTCATATATCACCCAAACCTTTTGCCAGAGTGGGGAAGAAATTGATGCCTGCATGCAGTTTAGTCACACAGCGTGTGCAGGTAGCACATCACTACAGAAAAAACAGTATTTGCATTAGATCATGACTGCAGTTTTACAGACTAGCATTTGCTTTATGCCTTACAGTACAGCTGGCTTATGCCTTTTGCTGAATTTAGCAAATACATCCCTGTGGAGATGCTAAATTAGGATAAACCCTATAAATTATGAAGGTTTTACTAGCCCATTTTTCTAGATTATCAGGGAAGCAGGAATATTCATCTATGTCATGGTTTAATTCTACCCAGTAGCTAAACCCCACTTAGCTGCTTGCTCACTTTCCCCTGGTGGGATGAAGGAGAGAATTGGAAGTGTAAAAGTGAGAAAACGTGTGGGTTGGGATGAACAGAGCTTATTAGGGAAAGTAAAAGACACACACACAAGCAAAGTAATACAAAGAATTAATTCACTGCTTCCCATCATCAGGTGTTTGGCCATCTCCAGGAAAGCTGGGCCTCCTTTTGCACCCTCGTACTCCTCACTGATGGGGTGGGAGGAGAGGCAGAAAAGGCCTTGGCTCTAGGTAAACGTTTTGCAGAGATAAGGAAAACATCCCTTGTAATCAGCACTGTTTCCTGTACAATTCCAAAACACAGCCCTAAAATGGCTGCTCTGAAGCAAATTAACTCTGTCCCTGCTAAACCCAGCACAGTCCAGCTGGTCTATGACTGAGTATAAAGTATATAAAGTATAACGTTTGGAGAGCAGCAGGGGAGGAATGTTTATCCAGTTACTTAAACATTTTCCCATGAGAGTTATGAGGCTAGAGTTATGAGACCAGAATTTGCCCACCATGACCTCTTACAGCATTCCCAAAAAAGACACAATCAATGAGGGAGGATTTGGGAAATGAAAATAAGGTTTTTTTAGCATATCATTCCCAAGAGATAAACCCCAGGTAGCTCTGTGGCTAGAGAGGATTATATTTGCATCTGTACCCAGCCACCCCTATGCTCAGAGGATGTCCCACTGCATAAAACAAGTCTCACTGAGGGAAAAAACTATTGGGAGCCAAGCTGGCCTCAGCAAGAGGTCACCTTAATCTGGACAATGCAATGGCCTCTTGCAAAATACAGCAGAAAACAAGGCCCTAAAAAGTCTTATGGATCACATCAATAATGAAAATTGAATTGAACAATGTGAAATTAACGAGAGAAACTGTCAAAATTTCAGGTAAAATAGAGAAATGTTAATGCCCTTAAAATTACTCTTAGCAGGTGGCCCAGTTTGATCAAATGATACATCAAAAATCACTGTCATCAACTTCCAAAATGTTTGTGACAGAAATCTGGCAGGGCTGTCTCAGTGCTGTTGGAAACAGAAGAATTGATACAGGGAAAACCACTCAGTGTAAGAACTACTAGGGTTTATTTCTGCACCAGAAAAACAAAAAGCAAGCATACAGTAATGAAAACCTATTTTAAAAATAGTAAAGGTGTAGGTTCTTGTCATAGCTTGCTACCGCATGTGTTCCTTGAGGTCTTAAGGGATGACATATAGTGCCTAGGTAGCAATTCTAATGCAAAATAACAATGATAGGCACGTTTCAACTGGTTCTGAGTCTAGTCAAAATGGTGAATGATTAAGTCAGATGCTGATGTGTGAATACATTGTTGGTTCTCTGAGCTCTACTTACAGATACATAAAGTGCCTTGAAACACTCCAGAGTGTGCTGCAAAAAGACACTTGAGGAAAATCTAACTATAACTGGCAAATGTATATGCCCCATTGGTTGCCAAACATAGTCATAACACTGGCTTGTCAGTGGAAACTCACTGAAATAGAGAGGGCCAATAGACACCTCTTTAGTAGCCCACCAGTAAAAGAAAGAAACACTCAATATTTCAGCATAAAAGACAGAAACACTCAGTGTTTCAGCATCTGAAGAGCTGCTTCAGTTTCATAACAGCAGCTGTGAAAATGAAAATATGTGAAAGCATGAGAGAACTACTGATAAAGCTGGGAAAATAACAGCAAGAACAAAACAGCTTAGCAGGAAGCAGCAGAAGAAAGAAGACTGAAGCAAGCTTCATAAAAGCAAAACAAGTGAAGATAAGCAGTTTCTAAAAATTGTCTTGAGCTCTGTACAGAGCCGCTAAGCAGGTCACCAGGAGTGGCTGCAAGGTCCATGGTCTGCTTGCCACTTTCTCCTGGTCTGACACGGAAGAGTTCTGCAGGTGCGAGGATATACATGTTGGTACCAGACAGGAATGTAGCTACACTGTTCTGGGAATCAAAGTCCAGAGACAGCACAGACACTTTCCCGTGACTCTGAACCCAAGTGAATGACAGGAAACCATCAGGTTCAAATAGGTTCCTACACATAACTCACCCAGATGTGTCTAGACTGCAGTCCAGCTGCACTGAAGAGCACAGTGCTGTGAAATACAACACTGAAGTGTTTCTTCATAGAGACGGCATGCATGATTCCATGATCCCTTCCACTTATGGTCTGCCTCCATAAGGACTAAGATAGTGAGCTCTGTGGGGCAGTTTAGGTGCTTGTAGGCCTTAATAGCTTGGGCACAGGCCATACTCACAGGGCATGGCACCTGCCAGTGCTAACTCTTCACCTTAACTGCCGTATTGTTTCTGTCCTGCTAGCCATGAAGAGGGTGACTGTAGTGAACAGATGGATTCCTTTGGATTATCTTAATTATTATGAATGCCCTGATTTGTTGAAAATATTACTCAATGCAAAAAAAAAAAAATGTACTTCAAGAAAAGAAATCAAAATATATTGCTAGATGCATTCCAAAACACCTGATTGCACAGTATTACAGGAACAGCAAGAAAAAAATAGTTTCACTTCTCTGTATAGGCAATGAGCAATGAATGTCTAAGCAACAAATCACCGTCATAAATTAAGAATGTCTCTCTCAGAAATATATGCTTTCAGTGCAGATTCATACTTTTTTAGTGAGGGGACATAGAAAACCACTAGGGTATCTATTAAGAAAGACTCATTTATTCCAAAGTAAATGATCCTAGGAAATTCTCAGAGAAGAGTCTTCTTACAATATTAAGAATTCTAACTAGGACAAGCCCACATCAGCATCAAGCACAGCAAGACAATTGAAAGACAGATTTAGGACATCATCAATATGACTTCATAACAAGTGATAATATGGATGCCATCTGGAAAACACAGAAAGGGAGTTGGAAATGGATGAGCTTCTGTCAAGTTATTTTCTATTTTTTCAGCTATTTTTTGTGCAAGTTCCTAGCTGCGATTATTTTTATATAATAAAAATCCTCATAGTTTTAGCATGCTTATGGGTGGAGCAGTTCTGAGAGTTAAAGGCTTTGGGGGAGCAAATGCTTATCTCTGCAAGGTTTCAGAGAAAGGTTTTAATCTGTCTGAAATTGCCATTATTTGCTGTGATGTGTCCTAACAATTTTGAAATACATTTTTCACTGCCACAAGCAGCAGAAAAGCTGTAAAAGGATTGCAGTTTCCAGAGTATATTGTAGGTTGTTCTTAAGATCAGGCGTACTTTAGTAACTGTGACTCCTGTAGGTCCCACAAGGACTTAACTTGTCTGAAGACAAGCCATTCCTGCCCTGCCTGGTTGTGTATGCATGAATTCCCTTCTGAGGCTGGCACACCTGGGTAATTTAATTGGACTTAGTTCTTTATAATACTAAGATGGAACACTAATCCTTTAAAGGAAGAGCACCTAATTTGATCACTTTCAAATTCACAAGCCCCTTCGAACTTGTCATCTTCCTGTTAGCAAAAAAGGGACCCTGCAAGCTGTAGTGGTAATAATCCCCAACTTAGGGTAATTACTCACTGTCTAAAGCTAGTTACAAGCTATATTTCTTGTTCTCATTGAAACCACCATGAAATAAGTAGCTGTTGAGACCTGCATATAGAAAATTTATGTGCTTCAATTCTCATAAATTCAGGTCCTGTTAAGCCTCTTTGTCAAAAGGGAGACGTTTGCACAAGGTAATTGACCCATCTATTGGTAAGATGATACTAACAGAGGGCAGGAGCCTGGACTCTCCAGAGCACAGTGGCAGATCACAAGCTAATGCTATCTGAGACAGTGTTTCACAAATTGGGCAGTCATAAATTAGGACTGTGTTTAGAACTGAAGTGTCATGACCGTGGGATACAGGATGTCTCCAGAAGAGTGTTTATATTCAGCTGAATCACCAGTGCGCCAAAGAAATTAATTGGAAAAGCTTTCCTGTAAACAGCAGGTTGTAGCTCAGGGGATAATACCAGAGCACACAGCTTGTCAAAGGAATCAGTTCCTGACTCCAGCCAGCTGCAGACATGTCCTGGCAGCTCCTGGCTGAAGAAACAAGGAGAGGACCTTGGGAATCTTCTTAAGACACAGATAGTCAGTAAAGTTTGTGGTTAATCTCTTTCTTTTGTTTGTTTTCTGTATCTACTTTCTAGTTTGTTAATTTATTTTGCTTTTCATCCGGTCATCTAGCAGCTGTCACCTGCCTTGGTAAGTACTTTCAGCAGAAGCTGGCAATAGTTCAGGTGGCTTGACTTCAAAGGAGAGCAATATAACAAATATCCACTACGTTGCACCTAGGCATTAAGCCACACATGCTTAAATTAGACTCTCCTGCTACCTTCTGGAAGGAAGTTGTGCAAGGAGGAGCTATGAAAGAAGTGATGCCTTCCAAGCAAGCCAAACTAGGAGAGAAGCCAGATTAATCCTGGCTAGATAAAACATGAAATTTCAAGGCAAAAAAAAAAAAAAAAAAAAAAAAAAAAAAAAGAAAGAAAAAAAAAAAGACAAAATTAAATAGAAATAGAAAAACTAGAACAAAGAGCAAGAAAGAAAAATCAGTCAACAATGCAGTGAAATTGTTGACCAAGAAGCAGATGGCAATAAATTGGGGCTTCTCAGCTTCTGAGAACCCTAAAACTAAGGTAAGGAAGCTCAGCACTGTGAAATATCATGATCTGATACCTGAAGGCAGGCAGATATTTGGGTACTTGAAAGAAGTTCTTATCAAACAAGCTCAAGCTGGTCATTTAAAAAAATGCAGAAATTGAATTCTTGCATACAAAACACCATGAAGTCTACAACAAGAGAAGAGAGTGGATAAAGCATGGAGAGGCTGAGGAGTGCTATGCTTTGCTGTACGTGGGTTTCCAGTAAAAACCCATAAGCCCAGCTCACACTGCACAGGCTGAGACATGCACCTCTCATGTTTTGAATCTGATCTGCATGTAGGTGGGAGTCAGAAAGAGCCTGGGGGCAGGAAGAGGATCTTGCTTCCTCAGTTTAAGGGTATGAAGCCCATAGGACACTTTTAGTTTAAAATACTGGAAACTTCCTCCCATGAACAGGAAATGCGCTCTCTTTGGCAATGAGAGACAAGATTCTTAGAGAAGGCTGCCAAAAAGCAATAACTCAGGTTAAGTGCACAAGCTACATTTGGGATGGGGATATTGCTCAGTATATTTAGCAAATTAAGTTATTTCAAGTTAATACAAATAGAAACAGATTGCTCTTATTTAAAGGGTGGTGAAAAAGGAAGAAGCACTGGACTCTTTTATGAGTTAGAAAAAAATTACTTGGCTGAAAGAGGCAAGTAAATTATTGAAGGTATGCCTGAGTTTAAGTAGGAGTGGACATACCTAAAGTATGATAGTATCCCATTTCCACTTTGGCTACCAAGAGATTTCTTGGAACGTATTTGTCCTCTCTGACATATATGGACAATACACAGAAGCCTTTTTGATTTCTTTAAGGACTTCTAGTAATAAGTCCTTAGAAGAAAGAAATAAAAAAGGACTTCTAGTAAGAAGTTACCAGATCTGAAGATGCATGGCCAAAGTCTGCCATCATCACTTAGCTGGAATTTCAAAACATTTATAAAACGTGAACTAGTTTAGACAAGGCAATGCAGATTCAGCCCTGTCTTCATGGGTGAAATTTTCTAGTTCAGCAGTAAGCTGAACACAAAGGGTTCATAAAGCTGTGTCAGGAGAGTTTAAAAAGTAAATACAAGGATGAGAGAGGATAAATCTGCTCCAATTCAACATTCTCAATGCATACATCTGCTTTGGCACTGGGCTCTCTGCAGTCAACTGAGAGCAACAGATGTTTCTGGGCATGACTCATCCCATTCAAAAGCTGGTACTTGTGCAAAGTGCACCTTGAGATCGCCACTCTCTCCAGTGACTGAGGAGGGTAGACAGGGTGACCAGCTCAGCCTCAAATGTTTCTGCCATAGATACACAAAAACAAGTTAGAAGATTTGAGTGTTGGAACAGAAGACTTACAGAGGTCCATTCCAGCCTCAACCATTCTGTGAAGTTCAGGCCAAGTGCCAACAAGTAAAATTAGAGCAGCCAAAGGCAGCTGCCACTCAGCTCACCCAAAGTAGCTGTAAGTCCAGTCTTTTACAGCATTTTAAATGAAAGCATGATGGGCATGAGGAGTTAGTGCTATTATCCCTTAATTTACTCATGTGGATGAAAAAATGCAAACTTTGACAAGAGACTATATGCAGAGGCTCATTAAGTGACTGTCAGAAAAGCAAAAGAAGAATTACTGACATGTCTGTCTTGTTACTGACAGCCTTAATTTTGTTAAGATATCGATCTGTGTACCAGTAGCCATTTTTAAGAGATCAGCTGAAACTGTGACTCTTGGGAACAGAACATACAACTTTTTATGTTCTGAGACTTAACCAATTCCTAAATAATGGTTTTTATCCCTTGTGGACTGAGAAACAGGTGCTGAACTGGTGTCCGAGCCACTGAGAAATATAAAGTGCCTCGGGCTGGAGGAAATAAACGTGCAGCTGCCATAAGAAAAGGAAACAACAAAAATGGCATGTTTCTGAGGAGACTGTGATGGCCAAAGAAGCAACTAACTAGGAAATGATCACTTTATTTGCTTGAAAGCCTCATTCTGCCACTAGTTTCTGGAAATAGATCAACTCAGAGGAGTAAATATAATCATCTCCAAGCCATTTATGAGCCTGAGATTAAAGTGGGCTGGTGGGATGTGAAAAAAATATGGAGGTGTGAGGAAAAGAAAATGTTCATCTGCGACTGCTGTCAGATACAGCATCCAACTGCCCATAGGCTGATTGCATTACAGAGGAAATGTAATACATTTTGTAATCATCACAGGATTTGGTTTTCAGTATTCTTTAGATTTGCATTTTAATGCAATTGTCTAGGCCCTCCAGGAGCATCTTGACCTGTGATGGCCATAATTCCCACCCAAAAAAAACCCCTTAAACATTCCTCCATTCTTTTAATCAATTTGGGAAAGAAAAACCAAACAACCCCCCAAAAAAACCCCAAAAATCAAACTATAAACTAAAAAAACCCAAACCAAACCAAAAAAACCAACCAACCAACCAAACAAACAAAACTAAGAGAAGTAGCCTTTCTTATTTGCCCAAAACACTACTAAGTAATAGCAGGTAGCTTGGACAGGTGGACTTCCATGGCAGCAGTATTGGACTAATGCCTGCTCAGGAGAAAAGGTTTTCAGCATTTTCAGCTTTGATGATTTTATGAGTAAATCCAAGGAAAATACTTGGGTGTACAGTGACAATATAAAAAAATGTACATTTACTAGACAAATAAATTTTGTTAAGCAAGCCAGGATCACGATAGAGAGAAAATTAAGGAGAGAAAGAGAAGAAAGAAAAGCAAAATGTCAATATCAGAATTCTTGGTGACTGTTGAAACTATTCCTTGTCTGGCTCCAAAACAGATAGAAAGAGAAAAAGGAATGCATTAGGTTGGCATTGACAATTTTATATTCAACCTCTTTATTACTTTCCTGATACAGTTAGCTCATGAGGGATCTGATTCCTCACTTTGCTATCCAGTTTGAAATCAGGTAATCATGAAAGGTAATACCTGTATCTTTTACTGTGCTAAATGAAGCAAACTGGCTTATGTGGCAAGGAAGCAGATGATCTAACGGGCATATTTAATATTTTAGCATAGTGCTGCTTAGTTTATTTGTTCCTTACAGAAGTAGTTCCTAGTATGTTCCTAGCCAAAGGAACTTGCCATGCTCACAATTGCCAACAATTGCTGTCCTGAAGGAGCAGACAGGTTAGCACCTCCAAGTCCCATGTATGAGATGAGTTAAGGAACAGCAGCAGATGTCACAGCATGATCAATGCAAACTAGGAGTAAATCTTAAAAACCATGGACTCCTGTGCACTACATCAGCAAGGATGTGGCGTGGACACCAATCAATTCGAAATCACTTTGTCCCAGATCTTGCTACCTTGAACAAGTGCAGTGTCTCCAGGCCTGGCCAGTGAATTTTCTGGTATTTGATGAATTCAACTCTAAAGTCACTCACACAAATACACAAGGAAAAAAAAAAAAAAATCAAGTAATGATTTTCTGGTAAAAGCATCACAGGAGGAGCCCACAGCCCTCCAGAAACTAGAAAAGCAAAAATTTTTAAATTAATAGATACTTCTTTTCAGCACACTTTAATAATCTCCACTATTTTGCTGGGTTTTCATCTCATCCTAAGGCATATTTACATGTTTGATTGTTTCTTTCCCTCTCAGATTTGCTGTGATGTCATCAGCTGTTACAAATACTAGGCAAAAAAATCATTACAAATGCTAGACCATATTTATGGATTCTCAGTATCCCAACCCTTTGCAGTTTCTGAAATTGGGGCCTGTCCCCTTCTCATCAGGAATTCCTGTGGACTCTCTCCTGGGCTGGCAGAGCTACTGGCTTCCATCTTCAGTAGCTTAGTTCAGATTTATAACTCCATGCCCTCACCTCCAAACATTACTCTCTCTTAATTTTTATTCTCTGCCTTCTCTGCTGGCTGCAGTTGCTTTAAGCAAATGAAAAATGAAAAAAACAAGGACGGTAGGTACTGCTTTAAAAGGAGTGCCCCCAAGTCTGCCCCTCAAGTGAATCCTGCAAAGGTTAACCTGCATGACTGTTTTAAGTGCAGCTGCTGTTGCAGGAGCCTGGGAAGACCAGCCCGTGACCCATTTTAAACAGACAATCCCTGATTCATGGCAGAAATCTCATTATGGACAAGCATTTTTTTTAAGAACTGCTGAGTAGTGGGTAACAACATATCTTCAAATTAAATCCAGTTCAATAAATAGCACAAAATTAAATCATTCAAGGTCTGGTCTGCCTTGAGCTTTACTTAAGCCCTATGCATGATTAACAGATTAGAATGCAAAAAAAAGCAGCTTAATATGTCCACTGCAGAGATGCTTTTATTCCCCTGTGCTACAAATTGTTTTATCTCTAGATACTACACCAGCCTGCTCTGCCTGTAGGCCTGAGCAGATGGTGTAGCTAGAGGAGCACTGAATTTCCAATTTACCCTGAAACCTGGATATTTGTGTTGTGTTCTTTTAATGCTAATAGTGTTTTCAATTCTTGCAAAGAACTATGTATTTGTCTGCATTTCACTCATCAGTAGTATTCCCAGTAAATATCAATACAAACAAATGCTGAGAGGCTCAAATTGGTCCCAAGCCATGCAGGAATTCAGTATAAAAGAAAAGGCAATAGCATCCAGATAGCCCAAATCCTGCCTTCATCCTTATCTGTAACAGCACACTATCTGCCATGGGGCTGTCACCATCATTTAAATTTATACTTTGTATTAGGACATTTAAATCCTAAGTATTCCTGACAATGAACTTTAATTAATTAACAAAGCCAGTATTCCAAGCTTTTATTCTCTTAAATGGAACCTACTTTTATGCTTTTATAAGACTGCATAGCTGCATGACTACACCACTGCACATAAAATACAAGTAACTAAAGTAGATTAATATAAAGCTCAATACAAGAGAATATAATTTAAATTCTTCTGGCATGGTAGGACCATGTTTCACTTTCAGCAGAAATGGAGAGGTGAGAGGGCTCAGCCTTGTGCAGGATGAAACCATTTGTAATACTGCATATGCTGTGCTTAGCACTGAGCACAAAGAAAATCAGGCACACACTGAGACTACGTTCAGGTCTCAATTAGAAGTAACAGTGATATTCCAGGCTCAGGTGCCTCCAATATCACTGCAAAGCCTTTGTCACTTAAATAACCAGAAAATTGTTGTCATCATTTGCATTTCATAGCTGAAACTCACTTAAATATAGGGACATATCAGAATAGCAATGAGAGGCACTGACATATTCATATATTTTTTAATATGAAAAAGACCAGCCTGCTGTAGCAGGTGACATTTTGCAGTCTGCTCCGATACCGTCCTTCAATCATGCCAGCAGGTGTTTTCTGCCAAAGTGCCTGAACGAATTAGAATCCTGCTGGCACAGGGGATTTTTCAAATTGAGCAGTGGGATTTAATTTAGTGATTCTCTTAAACATAACACCCTTAAACCCCTCTGTGGACTCACATGCTACATGGCCAAGTCAGACTTGCCTCAGGTACAAAATCCCAATGACAATTAGCCTGCACTAGCTGTAAAAGGAGTGGGCTGGTGAGTACCACTGCAGGATGGTGGTATGTCACCTGCAGCTGCTGAGGCATAGGATCACGTCAGAAGAGAAAATCTGTCCTTGGAATAGGTTTACCTGTGATATTGTTTCCTTTTGTTAAGGTTCTGTGTAGTTTTCCTCTACAGAGATTTCAGAAATTAGTCAGGTGATAAATGACCCAGTTTTGAACAGGAAGGTTACGCCAACTTCCTATGCTACTGTGAGCCTGTGTAGTCATCTGATTTTAAGTACATCTAAAGAAAAGAAGAGTTGATTAAATAAATCATTAGTTCTTGGTTGTAAGTTTTCAATAAATTGATGTTTGAGCAGCAAGCTTTGTTGTGTTAGAGGTTTTTTCCCAACAGAAATTTCTGTAATGACTTCTACTAAAACAAAGGCAATGTGGTTTTAAGACCATTCAGTGTGATAAGGCTGTGCTGAGAAATTAAGATCCTGTTTGTATATGTCATAATACTTTTCTGAGGAAATAAATCAGAACAGCAGTCTGAAAAAATCAGAACAGCGTTGAAAATTGTGAGTGCTTTTCTAGTTGCTTGCATAAAAATGACTGCATTTTTAGTGCTCTGCTTCAAAGTCAAGTGGCCACGATTCTGTTACCTGATTGATCTATAAATCTTGGAGTTTGGATTGTGCAAAACCCTTAAAAATAATCAAATGAGTCTGAGACATCTAATATGAGGAGAGACTGACTTTAGAGGCTCCTCAAAACAGAAAATCACAGGAAAACATCCCAATGTCAAGAGCTAAGCCTCCCAGATGCTCTCCAGTTCACCTTGAATCAACAAGAAAACATCATTTTATGTGATGAGCTCATTGCCTGCAGTTCCAGACTCTGTCCTTCCAGAATCCCAGGTGCTGGGGAAAGAGTCAGTGAGCCCAGCTTTTCCCACCTTTTATTTTCAGTCATTTATTATCATTGACAAAGGGACATCCATAGCCATGTTCTTACCCTTTTTTTGTTGCAACAAGGGCACTGACAGCTTTGCACATGCCAGATGTAAGAGGCCTATGTCTATACACAGCCCAGCCAACATCAGCAGCCAAAAAGAAGGAGCCAAAAAGATTAGTCCCAAAGTCTAAGCATCCTTCAAACATGTCAAATTTGCTGTGAATAGGCTGATCAGCTTTGCTCCTGCAATTGGTCTGAGAATGTCCAACTAACCATTTTAAGTTTGTCCAGGATGGCTGGAAAGGCAACAGGGTTGGCCACCAGAAGTTCAAAGACTGCAGAAGCTCAGAGTATATCAGCAGCACTCCAGCCAGAGCTGCAGCGAGGTCCCCACCTGCAAGTGATTTTTAGAGTTGAATGCTGTATGACTGGGGGAGATAAAAAAAAAACTGTCAGTAAGGCAGGAGAGTGTAGGTGAGAAAATTTTCTCCAGATTTAACAAGATCCTAAATATTTTCATCAAGAGAATTTGTGAACAGGTTTTTTTGCATCTAAAATACCCTGGAGACTGTTGCATTCTCTTGTTTAATGAATGTTTGTTACGAGACCTACTGAAACTATTTTTCTCATGTTCATATTATAAAGGCTCTGTGATAATAATGTGAGACCAACAGGAATAATCCCATCTGCACAACAAAAACTAAAGGGAGATCTCTAAGTGATTGAATTGTATTGTATTTCAACTACAAAATACATCTTTTTACATCAGAAACACATAATAAATTGCTTTTCTGTCAATAGGTAACACAGATGCGTACCCACTCTATCAAAATGAAACTTTAGCCGTTTCCTGTTATTAAGCTTATGATTCTTGCAGCCACATCCAGACTTCGGATGCAGAAGCACATCCTTCCAAAGATGTTCCTTCTGGACTGATGCAGGCTGACACAGAAAGGGAAAAGAGCAGACAGAGTTAATACAAGCAGGAGAACTGTGAGGTACAGACAGGAAATACCCTTTCTGGTTTTAAGTAATTTGGTTTAGTTTGTTATAAAACTTATATTGTTCAAAGCAAAACGGAGAAAATGAGTCCTTTTTGATTCCTGGACTTCAAAATTATGCATCATAAAATGATAATAGAAAAACCCCAGTTCCGTTTGTTTGGAAATTACTTGGGATTGAAATATTAGCCATGTGCACTTTCATTTGGACCGTTTTTTTTTTTTTTTCTTTTCCAAACTGAAATAGATAAACATATTTTTAATTTTACAATACTTTTCTGCTTTTCATTTCCTATAAATACTGTTCAAGGTGGTTTGGATTACAGTGAAAGCCTATGTATTTTTGCATCTGAGAAGATATTTACCTACTGACTGCTGAGGGTACTGATGACTGACAAATATTCATCCTTTGAAAATTTAAGATTTGTCACTATAATTACTAAACACATCAAATTATTTTTGATTTTTTGACAGTCTTCCCATTCAGTGGCAGAAGAAATTGAGACAGCATTCAGCAAAGCCACAACTTTGGTGTTGTCACCAGTTTTACTTTCATCAGGAAACATTTGGAGGCATCACTAATTAAATCAGAAAAGACATTGAATGCTTTTTACTACAGCATGTTGTTGGACAGAAGGAATTGTGGTTGAGGGAGTAAAACTCCATCCTACAACATGTCTGGCTGGAACTCGGATCACAGGAAGCTCTTATTTGGGCCATGGAGGGAAGGAAAACAGGTCTCTAAACACAAACAGAGATAATTTTAATTATTTTAATTGTTTTTGCAGGAGCCCTTTAAAGAGAAACTCAATTTTTTAGGACTCCCACGGGATAAAGGTAAGTTAATGAAGTAAATAGACACAGAGCATCTTAGATCCCAGACAAAACATTTAAGCAAACGGATCTATTTGGCTTCCTTGCAGAATAACTGCCAGTATTCCCCAGAAGAAGAGGGATGGCACTGAGAAAACCTTTCAAGTCAGTAAAGCCAAACAACTGTGAAAAGTGATGATTTAGACTTCCCTACAAAACCCTTTTGATGGTACAGTGAAGGTGCAGTACATCAAAGTCCAAGATACTATTGAATAAAGGCAGTTCATACTGAAAAGGAAAAAAAAAAAACCACCAGTTTTATAAAAGCAAGAAACAAAATGGATCAAGAATTAAGGAACTGACTTTTAAGAGTTTTTCTAAGTACCAGGCATGGCTAAAGTGACTGATATCCAAAATAACTATCAGTAAGTCACTGATGCCAGGGTCCAGGACATCTGGATGAAGGCCATGTACTTCTGACCAAGTCTGTGTTTTTAGGAGGTGTGCCTCAGGCAATTACTTAAACCAGAGCCTCAAGGAAGGTCCTCAGTGTTCCGCAGATGAAAGTCTGCAATGGCTGAGTCATTCAAGAAACAAGGTCATTCCACTGGTAAGAAATGCCTCTATTTCAAGTCATTCCATAGACCATGAACTTGGGTGAAACCTGTTTGAAAGCAAGACCAAGTAGATAAAACCCCCAAATAACTAAAATGTAAAGCAACAGTTTAGCTCCCTACTTTGGCTAAGTTTGGAAGCAGTTGTGACTCTTCATGGAGACTCTTTATTCAGTCTCCATACTCAAGAGGACATCCCACCCTCTTTGCAAAACAGCTGTGGAGGAGGCTCAAGAAGGCTGAAGGAGGCTCACAGAAAACAGACCCATGCCATGTTTGTGTTATGCATGCAAGGGGATATAAAGACAAGAACCCACTAGTATGTGTTTCAGCACCTCTGAATGAGTACAAGTGGGAAAACCTGGTCCCTTTCTGCAGCAGCTCAGCTCAGATGAAGGTGGATGTCAGCAAAGTGACTCTCAGCAAAAATGAAAGCCAAAGGTGCAGAAAATGTTCAGTTACAAAATGCTGAGCCCCTGAGGGCACCCAATGTCCCTGCCAAATCCCACGGGCTCCCCCACCCTCCCATGGTCAAGGATCCCATTTCAGCCCAGCCTGGACTCATCAATCAGGTAAGGTCCCCATTAGAGTTACCTTGCTTGAGGTAACTTACCTTCCTCAGAATTCAGATGGAGGCAGCTGTGACAACAATTTCAAATACTTAAAGTATTAGAAAATTTAGTAAAACTTTCTTCCTGCTTTGCCGGTAATCTTGCAGTGTTTTCAGGGGTATTTCCCAATGGTAGGTTGGAGGAGAAATCAGTAATAAAAATCTCCACCCAGTAAAACCACAAAGTATGACTATTTCTCAAAACAAGATGTAAAGTAGGGGCATTTCACCACAGTGCCAAAAAAAAAAAAAAAAAAAAAATAAAAGAACAGTCCTCTGCTTCAGCTTCAAATGGATCAATACTTTTCCTTGGAGGCTGAGTGACAGGACCATCCAGCAAGAGGATAAACATAAAAAACCCCATAGGGAAGAGGACTGAAGACAGTGAAGGAAGGACAAAGATAAAACGACCACCGACAAGAAATACAGTGAAATAAACTAGAATAAATTTATAAATTTTCCTATAAGCAGAACAGAGGTATAGGGAGTTCAATTACATGCTCCAGCCTTGGCCATTCCTCATGGCCAGGAAGCTGGAGCAGCCTGATTTGACCACCAGCAATGCCTACATGCTCTTCTGCATACAGCAAAGTCCAGCAGCCAATAAATAATGTGTGAAATTTGCCTGGACAGAAGATCAGGCTTTCCCAGAACATTCCTGTTGTCAGCCCAATTCTTCTGAGAGAACCTGAGGAGTATTGCAGTAACTGTGCTGATATCAGCTTGAAGTTTTCAGGATGTATTTGAATATCTTCTCTTTGAGCTGCAGGGTTGAAATAAATTTTTGCAGCAGCTCAACAATTGCATGTAACTTTTATTGTTGTTCAGCAAGAACAACAGTTATCTCTCCTTAGAAAATCAACCTCTATATCCTGTAATGACCTTTTACTCTGGTGTTTTTTTTCCCATTCACCCACTTGTTTTATGAGCTAGGTTTGTGGGTTTTCTCTTCCTTTTTCTAATAGGTATAATAGGAGTCAAGCTATTGAAGAGCAGATGATTTCTGTGCTAAAGCTTTAGTAAATTTTGTGAGGCAATTTTCACAGTCATAAAAAACCTGAAATTGTCTATGTAGCTAAAGGAACAAAGTCTGACAATTAACATCTGCATACCAAAAATTGTCCAGAGAAAACTTCTCTTTCCAGAAAGTAGTGTACAAGTTCTTCTTTTACAGAAGTGTACAGTAAAACCAAAATGGTTTTCATCTAGTGTTTAAAGCATACAGGCATAGGGATGCCTCACTAAATAAATGGTGTGCTGCAGGTGCGTAGTTGTGCTATGATTGCTTTGGACAAATTTTGTAAAGCTTGTAGTGAAGGCCCAAAGCAAGAGTCTAACATCAATTTTCAAATCTGCTGCACTCATTAGACAACTGAAAAAAATAAATTGTGGACTGCTAACTACCGTTCCGGTTGGACACCCCCAATTAACAGCATAACAAGCCCAGAGAAGGCTTCCTCATTAATAACTAGTAATGACAGGGAGTTAAACTGGTTCCCAGAGGTTCCAGAGACTCAGCAATTTCCCAGAATCAGTATCTTTTTGCCTCCTAACATTTTCCTCATGAAAGTTAAATAATCTGGCACAAGCATATACAAGATTAATTTTCAAGTGAATTATACATTCTGGCATTTGTCTTTCTTCCATATAGTCACAGTAATGTCTTCTGGGAATAATTTGCAGAAATTATTCAGAAATTCTGAATTTGCCAAATTATCTTTAGAAAACTTGATGGGACATACTTATAAAGTAGGTGCAGTGATTGAGCACTCAGCATTTACATTTGCATATGTCAGTACGGATTTGCACATATGACTGAAGTGAATAAAAAGGCAGATAGATGCTTGGTCCAAAAATTATATTCTGTGCATGAAAGTGTTGCCTTAGGAAGTGCAGGAGAATTGCAAGTATTTTGTTACAATAGCTGTCAGAGGGATTACTCTGTGGGGGAAAAAATCCCCCGTTAAAAATAGGTCTTAAATTTTCTAGTTAATTTCTTTGCTTGAGTGAACTGTGAAAGAATTAGTTGCCTAATTATGCCAACACAATGGCTTAACTTGTTGAATGTCGAAAGCTTGCTGTTAATCAGCATCTCCAATTCAGTAATTGTAAGCCTGTGACAATGAGAGAAAGCAGAAAAAGATTCACAGTTTCTGCATTAAAAACTATTATTTCCCACACATTTTAGTATAGAGGTAGTTCTAGTACTCAAAACTGTGAGACCCCAAACACATTACCAGAGGAATAATTTTACTGTGGCAGCTACTGTTAATTGCCAGGCAGTGTGATGGAGGTGCTGGCTATTGGTGTAGTGTAAGTGTTCCTATGCTGTGAGAGAACTGCCCTTCTGCTAATGGGACAACAGAGCCCACTCTACAGGGGACAGGTTTAAAGTCTTCAGATTAGAGTCATCCTTGGTGGAATTTAGAAAAACTAAAGTTACATTAGCATTGAGTTGGATTACAAGAATAGATTATTTTTCTTTCATTGTTGCTGATTTAACTGAATTTACATGGTTGTAAATACTAACAGACTTCCTTCTGAGCTTTTTCTTGAACCTCAACAAATACATAAGCTTACTTTGTTTTGTCTTCCACCTCCTGCATTTTCTTATTACATTTCCTACTAGCATTTTCTATCATCTTCAATGATGGCATTAGCTTCTTTCTTAGAGGAAGTTAGAGGAGCTCACAAGATCACTGATGACATAACCATGTTTTAAATTTAAAAACTCCAAACCTCCTTGCTTCCTTTTTTTTTTTTTTTTTTTTTGTTTTTGGTTTTTTGTTTTTTGCCATTTCAATACTCAGATTTCACATTCTTGGAAAGACAAAGACAATCTCTACTCTGACAATTACAGTATAGTATATTTGTTATATTTTAATTTTTAAATAAATCAGAACCAGAAATAAAATGTCTCTGCTTGTCTTGGGCATGGAAGAGCTCCCCTAGCTAGGTATGTGTGAAGCTGCTGCAGCTGGTTCAGCGATGCTACACTGGGTTATCAAGCATCCCTTAGCTCAAACACAGGCTGCAGTGCTGAATTTGGCTTAATCTAAATCCCTTCTCAGCTCACTCTCTGTACCCAGCCCTTATGTCAGGAAGCAAAGAGCAGTAGCAGGCCTAATTTCACAACTTTACCAGTTCTTAGGAATAACTGGAGAAATTTGGGAGAGAAGAGAGAAATGCATTCACCCCCTTCTGACTCCACACATGCTGTTGGTCCCCAAATTCCACTGCTCTCTTCCCTCAGTCTGAGGGGTACAGAAGTCTCATGCCTTTCTGCTCTTTTGCAGAGCCTTTGGGTGGTATGAGATGCACGGTGGCTGTGTAATTGTATTAACCAAAACCTGAAGCTGTACAGAATCACAGAATATGCTGAGCTGGAAGGGACTCTCAAGGATCATCTAAGTCCAACTCCTGGCCCTGCAAAGAACCATCTCCAAGAGTCCCATCATGTGTCCAAATGCCCTGTGTGCCCTGAGTGTTGTCCAAATGCTTCTTGAACTCTGTCAGGTTTGGTGCTGTGACCACTTCCCTGGGGAGCCCGTTCCAGTGCCCAAACACCCTCTCGGTGAAGCACTTTTTTCTAGTATCTGAACTAAACCTCCCCTGACACAACTTCAGACCATTCCCTCGGGTCCTGTCACTGTTCACCAAAGAGAAGAGATTAGTGCCTGCCCCTCCTCTTCCCCTCATGAGGAAGTTGTAGACTGTCATGAGGTCTCTTCTCAGTCTCCTCTTCTCTAGGCTGAACAGACCAAATGCCCTCAGCCACTCCTCATACAGCATCCCCTCAAGGCCCTTCACCATCTTTGTCTCCCTCCTTTGGACACTCTCTAGTAGTTTTACATTTCCCTTACATTGCAGCACCCAAAACTGCACACAATAATCAAGGTCAGGCTGCCCCAGTGCAGACCAGAGTGGTGCAATCCCTGTGCCTGATGCACCCCAGGGCACGGTTGGCCCTCCTGGCTGCCATGGCACAGCCGTGACTCATGTTCATGTCCCTTTCCATGGTGCTGCTTTCCAGCATCTCATTCCCCAGTCTGTCCATACATTCTGCCCCACCCCAGGTGTAGGATCCAGCACTTTGCCTTGTCGATCTTCCTACTGTTGGTGATTGCCCAGCCCTCTGATTTGTTAAGTTTCTCTGCAGGGCTTCCTTTGAGGGAGGCAGTAGCTCCTTCTGGTTTTGTATTGATTGCAAACCTGCTTATGATCCCTTCTAGTCCTGCATCCAAGCCCTTATGAAGATGTGTAAGAGCACAAGGCCTATGACAGAGCTCTGCAGAGCCCCATAAGTGACAGGTCACCAGTCCAATGTCTGTGTTCACTGTAATCCTTTATGCCTGACCTGTGAGCCAGTTGCTTACCCATGTGTTTATCCAGCTGTGTGGTGGACATTTTGCTGGACATTTTGTCCAGAAGGATACTGTGAGAGACAGTATCAAAAGCTTTACTGAAATCCAAGCCCTTGATCACCTGGGTGGGTTACCTTGTCATAAAAGGAAATTGGGTTTGATAAGCAGGACTTCCCTGTCATGAAGCCGTTCTGGCTGTGACCAGTAACTGTACACCTGGCTTCTCTCAAATCAGCCCACAGAGAAACTCAGAGGTCTGGACTTGTGCCAGTGTAATGATCAGGAGTACACAAGACCGATGTAGTTAGAATGATACACTTTCATGCATCATTTCCTTGTCTTCCTTGCAGATGCTCAAGAGTGACATCAGGTGTACATGCAGAAAGCTTAATTGCTACTTTCTGAATGTGGCTTTGCATCTGAAGACACTTCCACCCAACTGCTTATCAGCCCCAGACTGGAAGTCAACTCTGCTTCTGTCTTACTTTCCACTTTCTTCAGATCCTCTAAATTTCCATTGAGTCTCTCAGAATTTCTGTGACGTTTTTGGTCTTTTTCAGGTCCTCAATCTTTGTTCCACTTTTGGGGAAAACTATACTGCAAAAAGTCCCTTCTGCACCAGCCATCTCACCTGGACCAGCTTGTCCTTCCCGCTATTCTCAACATGCCCTTTCTAAAATGTGAGCTACTAGGTCTGATCCCTTATGTGAAACATGTGGTATTGCACATGTTGGAACATCTGATGACAAAGTAATTTCAAAAATAAGGACATTTGTCCTAGCTTGTTGGCTTCTGGAAGGTTTTTAAGCTGCTGCTAACCACGGACTTCCTCTTGGCTGAAGCCTGTGAGTGACAACATGTGTAAGCAGAGAGCTCATTAACAGTCAGGATGTTTGAGGGCGGTGCTCCGTGTGCAAAGCATGTTTAATTTTATCAGCAAATCAAGCTATTTTTATTCACAAAGTACTCTGTGAAAATGACAAGAGCATGGGAGAGCTGAAAGATTGTGAGATGTAGAGGGAACTATTTCTATTTTGAAGCCTCTGCTGAGAAGATAAAAATTATTGAGGCTGAAATGCTGCATTCCAGCATTTACTGTCTCTCTTGACAGTAGAAGCACCATGGGAGACAGAAGAGCAAAAATTATGTTAGAGAGATAATACACAGGAAGCCAATGTTATGTTATATTAAAAACAGTCAGTACTTACAGTGACAAGCTTGGAAACTAGAAAGGAAATACTGCAATACTAAAGTATGCAGAACATGTTATACCTATATTCTTTCCCCCACCCCTTTACAAAACAATATTAAGTGCAGAACTATCACCACAAAATGGCAGGAGCTAGATGCGAAATGGGCAGACTACTTCACAGATCACTGAAGAAGAACCTAGCTGTCTCCCTTGGGTACAGAACTGTCCTGATCTTAGAAAGAGATGCAGATCATTTGTATATTTAAATGGTGTCTTCGTGGTTTATAGAAAAAGCCTAAATATGGAAAAATCATCTCTCTTATCTGTGCTGAAGAGACAACACAGTATGGAATTGAAAACTGAAAAAAGAGAAAACTGATCTCTTCCCATTCTATTCAGACCAGCAGTCCACCCCAAATTAGGCACTTCTTGAGAAGTAGGTACTTTCTTCAGGAAGGCTGAAGCTTAACGATTACAAGTCTAGCTCAGGCACCCACTGGGTGACAAAATAAATACTGTCTTTGCTGGAATCTCCCTGTGCCAAAAACAGCTGTAACCCAAAATAACCGAAGTAAACACAGCCTAATCCTCTTGCAGTAGAAGAACTATTGTGAAGGTGGAGGACAAAACATTACTGTCTTTCTTTTTTGATCTGATAATCTTTTAACAACTATAGTTTTATCTTTACTAAAATATGTAACTTGTGATAAAGCTATTTGCATCTTTCATTTTTTCTAGAACAGTTACCACAGACATACATAGTTTCATTTCTATGGTTTCGCATTTTTCTGATGGGTTATCTTACTCTGTGAGATGTTTGATTCTTTACAAGACAGCTTTACTTCAGTTAGGCAGGTTTAAGACCTTGATTTTACTTCTTAAGCCTAAGTATATGTCGTAGAAACCCATACAAAAAAGTAACATGTCTTGCAGCATGGCTCATTGGCCATCACTGGTGCTGATGCTACTGCCAACCCAAGTATTTTTTCTTACAAAGGGGAAATCCTGGCATCTCAGAGTTACCCATTCTCATCAGCACTTCTCAGGATCCCATCTTGGTAAATCTATCTAAATTACTAGTTTGCATGATACAAAAGTCAGCTACTACAAGTCAGCTACACTGAAGATTCTCAAAAGACTAAGTATAAATGGGTTTTGGATGGGTAAGGGACTTTTTGGACAAGACTTTAACTTGATTTTGGCAAGTGTGCTTTTATTCTGTAGTCCTCCTTTAGTTGTTTGAGAGTCTGGATGAAATCCTGGTATTATTGAGTCAGAGGTGAAACTCACACTGCTAAGTGTGAGACCCTGGTGTATCTTGGTGTTTAAAAACATAAGCAGTGAAATGTATATTGAGGCAGAATTTCTTTTCCAATGCTATAATTCCAACATTATTCTGCTAAGAAGCTCACAAATCTTGTTTGGCACCTTCTACTCACTCAGTATGCTATAAAGGGCGGGAAGCCCAATCTTTTAACACTTATTAACATGGGGTAAGTAAAGCATTAGTAGGCAGACAACTGGCTCACCACCTGGACAGAAGAGAAACATGTTTTTTCTCTCTCATATTGATTTCTGGTCCTTGTGTTTTGCCTGACAAATTCAAAATTAGATTATTATTTAATAACTGGACATTCATACTATGTCCAGCATCTTCAGGCTGTGTATCTATGTATTTGTATGGATGGAGCATTTTTCAGACCCATGAAACTAATGGTTGTTTCTGTTCTCAGTTGCATGTGGTGTCATTGACAAAGGCTGTGTCATGTGTCTAACCACAGGTGCTTATATACCATAAAGACACTTCTGGGAGTCAAAGCATCATACATCGAGGGCAAGAACTGTGTTACCCTCTCTGAATTTCACCCTGCACACCACACTTAAATATTAGTAGTATTTTACAGAGGATATCATCTATTGCCTAGAGGTCAAGACTGTCAGCAGCTCCCACTACACCATCAGCAAGACAGGGACCTCACTTTCCTGATAGCTGGATGCCCAGACCAGGAACATGGAACCATGGTCCATCTCCTTACATGAGCATCTTCCAAGGTCAGGCAAGGGCTGGGCTGGAGATTCTGAGACTATGTATTTTAATTGAAACACCTGAAGTCAACATCTTGTTGACTTTCCATTTCCCAGGAGATTTCAAATAATCTTAGATGTCTAAAAAACTAGAAGTCTACATTTGAACTGGTAATTTTATGCTCCTACTGTAGTTAATAAAAAGGACTATCAGGAAGACATCCACAATAGGTTGAATGTCCCTCTGTGGGTGCCCATTTCTTCCTTTCAGCTGCAAAGGGTGACCTGCTCAGACAGCTATGGAACTTACAGGTGTAAAAATTGGAGCAATGAGTCACGATCGAGATGTCCTCATCCCATCAGCACACATACGTAGCCAAAAGTGTAGCTGAGAAACCCCGCAGCTCTGTACAGCGCAGAACTGCAGCATTTCTGAAACTCACTGCAGATTTTAATAGCTGTCGTCTACCCTAAAAAGACACTTGCACCTCTTCTCCTTACTGTAGCGTCTTGCGTGTTCTTTCTCCGGAGCTCTGGTGAATAGCAGGACCAACCACTCCTCCTCGGGACACCCTCGTCTGCTCGGTACCTGGGCTGGCTAACACACCTCATTTTCGGTGCGCCCCTTCCCGGGCGGGGGTGAGTCCCGCCGTGCCGAGCCCGCCCCTCCGGCCCTGCCCGAGGGGAGGGAGGGAGGCCGGGCGAGGGGCGGCCCGGAGCCCGGCGCAGCGGCACCGGAGCAGCAGCAGCAGCCCGCGCCCCGCCGGCGGCAGTGGCTTCTCAGGCGGCAGCGGGGGCAGGTGCGGGCGCGTCCGCGTCGCGCTGCGAGGAGGAGCAGGACGAGGAGGAGGCGGCGGCGGGCGGCGCGGCCAGCGGCCCGGAGCCGGGCCGGCGTGCCCGTGGGCGTGCTCCCCGGCGAGGAGGACCGCCCGCCGCCCACATCGCCGCCGCCGCCGCTAACTTTGCTGCTCCGCAAAGAGCCGCCCTCCGGCAAACAGAGAGTCGGCGGAGCCGGGGTCCGAGCCGGCCCCAGCGATGAAGGGCCGGCGACGGTGGCGAGGCGAACATCGCCGCTTCGCCGCGGTGCTGGTGCTGTACACGCTGCTGCTGCTCCTGTTGGTGCCCTACGTGCTGGACTACGGAGCCAGGCGCGGGCGAACGGACGAGGAGCCGCTGCTGCGGCGCTGCCCAAGCCTAGAGGAGGCGCTGAGTGAGTGGGGCTGGGAGCAGCGGCCGCCGCTGGACGAGGAAGATGAGGAGGATGAGGCGGGCACGGCCGGGGCGGCGGGTAACGGCAGCGCGGGGACGGCGGGGAAGCGGCACATCTACCTGCACGCTACCTGGCGAACGGGCTCTTCTTTCCTCGGGGAGCTCTTCAACCAGCACCCCGACGTCTTCTACCTGTACGAGCCCATGTGGCACCTTTGGCAGGCGCTCTACCCGGGGGACGCGCTGAGCCTGCAGGGAGCCCTCCGCGACATGCTGCGCGCCCTCTTCCGATGCGACTTCTCCGTCCTGCGCCTCTACACCGCCCCGTCCGGCCCCCGCGACCCGCTGGCCCCCGCCCCGCCCGCCGCCGACAACCTCACCACGGCCAGCATCTTCGGCTGGCGGACCAACAAGGTGATCTGCTCGCCGCCGCTCTGCCCCGCCGCCCCGCGGCCCCGCGGGGAGATCGGCCTCGTCGACGGCGCCACCTGCGAGGAGACGTGTCCGCCGCGGGCGCTGCGGGAGCTGGAGGCCGAGTGCCGCAAGTACCCGGTGGTGGTCATCAAGGACGTGCGGCTGCTGGAGCTGGGCGCGCTGCTGCCGCTGCTGCGGGAGCCCGGCCTCAACCTGCGGGTGGTGCAGCTCTTCCGCGACCCCCGCGCCGTCCACAACTCCCGCCTGAAGGCGCGGCAGGCGCTGCTGCGGGAGAGCGTCCAGGTGCTGCGCAGCCGCCACCGCGCCGAGCCGCGGGGCCCGGCCCGCCACCAGCAGCAGCATCTCCTGCTGCCGCCCGGGCTGCTGGGCGGAGGGCGGCCGCCGCAGCCGCAGCACCGCGCCGAGTTCTTCCTCGGCGGCGCGCTGGAGGTGATCTGCCAGTCTTGGCTCCGCGATCTCCTCCTGGCCCGGCGCGCCCCGGACTGGCTCCGCCGCCGCTACACGCAGCTCCGCTACGAGGACCTGGTGCGGGAGCCCCGCGCCGAGCTGCGCCGCCTGCTGCGCTTCGCCGGGCTGACGGTGCCGCCAGCCCTGGAGGACTTCGTGGTCAACATGACCCGCGGCGCCGCCTACTCCTCCGACCGGCCCTTCCTCATCTCCGCCCGCGACGCGCGGGAGGCCGTGCACGCCTGGCGGGAGCGCCTCAGCCGCCAGCAGGTGCGGCAGGTGGAGGCGGCGTGTGGAGAGGCCATGAGCATCCTCGCCTACCCCCTCAGCGCCGGCGACGCCCGGTAGCGCCCGAGCCGCACGTCCCGGACCGGCCCCAGGACGGACGGACGGACAGACGGACGGACGGGCGCCGTCGGGCAGAGCTGAGCGCGGGGGTCGCCGCTGGCATGGTAGGCGCCCACTTGGCGGGCCGGGCGCTCCCTCGGGGGCTGAGGGGCACCTGCCTCGCCTCGCCTCGGGTACAGGCAGCGCTGCAGGGTCCAGGCCGCCCGTGCCGCTGTGGCTTCATTGTGGCTGTGTTCCTTCTGAGCTGCGTGGAGGGGGCCAGGGGGATGTTTAATTTACGAGAAGGGTTTGGTAAAAGGTGTTCTCCGAGTCCGGCATCACTCTTAGAGGCTTTTAGCTTGAAATTGTGATCGTGTACAAAGAACAGGTATGCTACAAACAAACTGCATGAAAATTGAAAAATCCTCCAGGTGAAGACTCTCAGCAAGGAACTAGGGGACCTGGAAGGTGCTCCTGTGAGAGCATTGCCCTTCTGGAGCTCTGAATCACACTGACCTCTGTCCTACTGCTACTGAAACACAAGAGGCTTCTGTGAAGTCGCTGCAGGTGTCAGCAGGGGCCTGGACAGCCAGGAGGAGGGTGCCTGCTGCAGGGCAGGGCTCAGCTCTCCTGTTCCAAAGCTGCTCTGCAGGGATGGCCTCTGCCCCTGTTCATTGCTGGTGCTGTAGGGAGGGGGCTGAGGGAAGGGGAACCGTGTCCAGCTCTGTCTGTCGTTCTGAGTAGCAGGGTAAGCGGTGCAGGGAGGGTAAGCATTTGCCTGCTTATGTGTTTTGAAGATGTTTGTGGCAGAAATCTTTGCTTTTCTAAAGAAATCTGTAATTGTTTTGAGAGTAGGATTTTTTATAATATACATACATTGATACAGTTTGGTGATACTCATGTGAGATACAGGTGACTAGCAAGGTTCTTTGGAACACGTGTAGGGGTGAATGAAACTGGAAGGCAAATGCTCAACATTTCTGTTTTGTTTTCTCTCTCAGATGAGAGAATCACTTTTCTTCCCTTGCTTCCGGGCTGACACATTGTGCCGTGCTCAGGGTCCTCCTGATCACATCCCTTCCAAACAATAACATCCTCTCAGCTGGCAACTCCTGGACAAAAGCAAATGTTTCCTAAGAGGCTACGCCAAATTAATAATGAATTTCCCAAATAAAATCTTACATTAAAAAAGTAAACAAATTAAGCAAGCAAACAAACAAAAAACACTGGAGTTTTATTTTGGATCTTAAAATTATATGTTCCTGCAGACATCCTGCAGCTGGTGTGAGAAGAGGGTGTGTGTGTATCTGGAAGCACCTTTGTTTCTTTATTTCTTTATGTGAGGATAGAAGGTTCAGTTGTAATTTAGGGATGCAGTTTCATGACTTCATAGAGACTGCTTTTGAATCTATTACAGTCTGGTAGTCTTTAAATGGCTTCACAAGAGTGTACAGGGATGTTTACATGCAGTCCTCAAATACAAATCCAGAATATGAGTTTCAAAATGAGAATAATCCAGGATCAAGAAGAAAGCAGTATTTATATAAAGTGCTGAAAATAACGGCAGTTCAAAGATGTTATGTTATCATGGAGGAGGTGTTTGAATTGCACGGTACATATTTGTGCTCTGAGTGTTGTGCTGTACAGCATGTCGCTAAGTTAGGATGAACCTTCATTTATTTTGGCTCTTTTTTCCCTTGATCTTCCCATCTGAGAGTATGTTGGCATAAGAAGCAGGTTTCTTTCATTATCTGACAGGAAAATGTAGTCATAACAATATTTTTGAACAAATGTATCCATTTCCCTGTAGCATACTTTATACATTTTTGCAACCTTGGGCTTCTGCTTGAAGTATGAATTACAGGGTTTCATTTTGTGCTGGAAAAACTTGTGTATTATCTAGGGGATGTTTCTGCATTCTCTCACTGTGCCTGTGACATCAAAATTTGTCTTTGGGTGTTCCAGTGGCATTTAATAATGGTGTTTGTATAGACAGTACCTGTACAATGCCTTGATAACCTGTGTCAGGTAACCTATTTTGGAAGGCTTTTCTGGGACTATACCCAGCCTGACTTGTACTTACAGGTTTGGAAAGAAATTAAAATTTTTGTGCATACCAGAAGATGATATGGTACTTATTTTCTTAAATAGGATGGGAGATTAAAATCCAGTATATCCTCTTGATTTGCTCCTAGCAAGTTGCAGTCACAGAATTGTGTGATGCAACAGTTAAACAGAGAATCTCATCATGCTCTTTTAGGTGGTAAATATCTTTCATAGGTCTTTCAAAGTTCACATTTAATTTCACTTAAAATGGCTTATCATGATGAGCAAAGAAGTGTTAACATTTAGCTTAACTTGTTTCTTATAGATGGGAGAAAATTCACTTATTGGAAATTATTTGGTATTTTCTGAAAGTGTTCCAAGTTTGAGCTGCAGAGGTGGTGAAGGGCCTTGAGGGGAAGCCATGTGAGGAACATCTGAGATCACTTGGTCTGTTCAGCCTGGAGGAGACTGAGAGGAAACCTCACTGCAGTCCACAGCTTCCTCATGAGAGGGAGTGGAAGGGCAGGCACTGATCTCTCTGATGACCGGTGACAGGACCCAGGGAATGGCCTGAAGCTGTGTCAGGGGAGGTTTAGGCTGGGTATTAGGAAAAGGTTCTTCACCCAGAGGGTGTTTGGGCACTGGAACAGCTCCCCAGGGAAGTGGTCGCAGCACCAGCCTGACAGAGCTCAGTAAGTATTTGGACAATGCTCCAGGCACATGATGTGACTGTTGAGCCTGTCCTATGCAGGGCCTGGAATGGGACTTTGCTGATCCTTGTGGGTCTGTCCCAACTCAGGATAATCTATGACAGATGTATTTTCTGTATCAATAATTGTTTCTGTCAGCAAAATTTGTTCACTAGCCTGGTTGCTCTCCATGAGTGATTATTTTAATTTTTAAATTTTTGTATAATGTGAAAAGGGCTCTATTAGACAAAGTGTACAAAAATATAGCAAGTGTAATTTTCAGTTTGTATTCAGTGCACCTGAATTGATTAGAAAACTCATCTAAAAAGTCCATAGCGAATATCCAAAGCTGAGAAAGGAGCAAGTAGGCCAGAGAGACATCTTAGAACAGTATGTGGATAACACTTGTTTAGTGACTGGTGGTGTGACATGTGTGCTTCAGTCACTAGAAGGTTTTCTAAAATTCTCCTGCCTAAGGAGGACAACTAAGGCTCACCAACAAATGCATCCCACTTTTCTCTTCAGGGTGTTCGGATGGCATTGGACAGCTTCATTCAGGGTGCTTACAGCATATACTTGGTCTTGAAACTCAGGCCTTGAAGAAAAAGCAAATGTACTGTCAAATGTCAGTGTTGGTATTTGTCTGGAAAGGCAGAAACAGGCCTGATTAGGACAACCAGCATGGAGTTTCAGTGGCAGAGATCTTTGGAACCAACCAGAACTTGATGAAAGCAGGACACACATAGTTAGAGTGCATTTTGAGAGCAGCTGGACATGTATGGCTTGAGCAGCTTGAGGTGAAGTCACAGTTCTACTGAATGATGTAGAAAATTGAACTGTGACTGCTCATTTACAGCAGAGCATGGTATGATAAGCAAGAGAACAGTGAACACATTTTTATAGCCAACCTGAACTTGGAAGGGTTAGAATCACTTTGTCAGTGACACCACATGCTGAGAACAGAAAGTGCAGTTCTGCAGAGTGCAGGACTCAGCCATAAAGTTTTAGTATTTCGGACTGAGACTGGTGAAAATTACCTACTTATGGTACATTACATACAATTAAATAACAACTAATTTATTAAAAAGTCATAGTGGGAAATGGGTACAAAACTGACAAATGCTCAGAAGACAACTCTGTTGTCTGTTTTTACTTAACTTTTGGTTGTCACACGTCCAAGTTAAGGCAGGTAGAAACTTGAGTAGTGTAATTATTCATAAAAGGCTGGGATATTTCCATGCCATAATTATGAAAGTCCACAACCAAGAAATACTTGGGCCCTGCCTTATTTCTACTCCTTAGGATATGGAGTCCTTGCAGATATCCACAGTATGTAGTTGCATAGTGCAGGTACAGTAGAAATAGTTTGGTATCAGTTGCAGTATCTAACCAAAGTTAGATATGGTTGTGGAGTTACTTATTTAAAAACTTCAGTATTGCATGAGTCATTTTAGCCCTTCCTCCCCCATCAGTCTGGGCATCAAGAAAAGTCCTGAGTTTCTTCATTAAGTTCTCAGTATCACCACCTTCAGTAAAGCTCAATGAGAAAAATACTGCAGAATTTTGGGTTTGTTTGGTAACACAAACCACTGAAACCTCGAGAGCCAACAAGCCCAACAGCATGTTCTGTTCCTTTCTTGAGCACAGAGAGCTGTCACTGAGACTCTCTGATGGTGCATGTCATTTTTCAGAGTCACCATGCAATCCGTGCAGCACTGGGACTACCTGAGATGTTGTTTTGTCTTTCCTATTTAACATTACACCTATCACCATGGAGGATGACATGGGAGAAATATGATTTGTCAAGCCTTGCACTAGCAGTTTTCAACATCCCACTGGCTGTGTGTGTGTGAAAGAGGGGCCAGGTCCAAATTGTCCTTCTCTTGGCTGTGTTTCAAAGAGATGAAAGCTAGATGCAAACACATTGAGGTGGTGGGTTTCAATGATTAAGGGACCTGTTAGTTGGTGAGACGTATATCTGGCAGTCTCAGGTCTGAACAGCAGGCTGGCAGCTGATTAACATTTTAGGACTTGCAGTCTGGATAATGAGTACTGTGAAATTCTTGCTTCCAGCACTGAGATGTCAAGCTCTGCTGCTAACCTGGGGCACCTGCAGTGCCATTTCTTGTTGCTGTTGAGTGAGAATCCCAACATTCCCTGGAGCTTCCAAACTTGTTTCCCTGTTTCTGAAGGTTCAACTTTGCCAAACTTCAACTGTATATACACTGAAGCTTTTTGTCATGGGCATAAGGTTTAAGTCTCTTGAAATTTCAGTCAAAGCAGTTGCATATTCTTTTTAACTTAGGATGTGGTGGTCTTTTGCCTGTGTTCAAATATTCTCAGAGCTATTTCTTTGAAATCATTTGTCACTTCAGTGTTTTGGAACTCCATTTTGGGTAGGGGCAATGACCTCTTTGAAGAAGATGTCACCTGTGTTTTTATTTTTACCTCTGATTTCTATTCTGATTTGGCCAAATATATTAATGTCTGTATAAAATTAATAGCACATGCTCAGTAAAAGTGGTTTTGGTATGTGTGTGTATCTTTATTTTATACCAAATAAAATCTGCATTGGTCTTATCTCCAGTGAGCATGTGCAAACCTCTTTCTTTCCCATAGAAAACTCAGTGTGGTACAGAGGGAATCAAAACCATGTAATTATGGCAGGGGCTGCATCACTGGGCTGAGCAGAGAGGATTCTGCCATTCCTGGTTCCCACTGATGCCTTCTTCCCTATCCCCTCTTTCCCTGTGTAGTTCCTAAGAAAGACCCCCAAATCCAGTGCTCATCTCTCCAGTGCTTAATAATGGAAAGGTCTATAGGTGGGAGGGAAAGGCATTGATGACAGATGAGGTAAACATGAGGGAATGGGGAAAGGAATTAACTTTTGGTTGAGGATAGTGGGATTGTTGTGCAAAGGACTTGGGTGTGAGATGAATGAGGGACTCGGATTTGATGAAGGAGAGGCAGGAAGTTGTGGCTGCTTTAATTGGAAAAGTTGCCTAAGAGTGTGTGAGGAAAGGAAGGAGCATAGAGAAGCAAGTTAGGAGAAGTAGGGACCAAAAACTGAGAATTGCCCCAAGTGTATTGTTTGGAGGAGATAGAGGAGGAAAGCTCAGGGCAGGAAGAGGGGGAAGAGGGAGAGCAGAGTGAGTCTGAGTCTAAATTGTAGGGGGAAACTGGTAGCTCTTTAAAAGCAGCTCTTGCCATGTTGTAGCTCAAATGGTTGTGCAGACAACTGGCAGTGGACCACCCCCTCGAGGGAGAGCTGGTCCGCAGGGCAGTGGTAACTTGCCCTCCCCTGTACCTTTCTCAGCCCACATAAACACATTTCTCCTGCAAACCAGACTCCCCTCTTTCCCTCTGTATAAGGAATTTATTAACTGCCCCACCTCTCTCCTAGCAGCATTGGGGTGGGATGCATGGGAAGAAATGCTGTCCTGCAAAACTCAAGTTTAAAGCTCAAATTTGTAAAAATAAAGTCTTTGCCCACCTTCTGCTACTGTTGAGCTCAGTCTGTGAGTAAAAGGGATGATGTGAGAGCTGTCTCACCCAGCTGCCATTGTCTGAGCTCCATTTGGGAGTGCTTTTGCAGTCACTTCTGCAGTGGGCATTACCACTAGCCACCAGAACAGAGAAGTCTGGGGGAGGTCCTTGTCCGTGTCCTTGGTTCAAGTGACAGATGTTTGTACACTGGATTTAAAAGTCCCAGTTCTAGCAATGACTCACATGCATATCACTGACATCTATTGTTTTCAGTACAAGCTTTTAAAAAATGCCAGGAAACCTCTTGTCTATGCACACTGTTACAGAGGCGTTCAATGTCTGTGCTGCAAAGTCAAGCACTGAAGGAGTCAGACTCGGCGTCTGCTGCCTCTCCTTTCATGCTCCTTCTCAGTCATGTATCACAAGTGATTGTTTTTTCTCCAGTGTAGCACTTGTCAGCACTCAAGGTTGGACACACCTGGGGCAGGAATGGATCGTGTAGCACGACTGGCACCATGAGCACCTGGCACCTGGTCTGGCACCTGGTCTGTGCCAGAGGTTAGAAAGTGTGCAGGAATCTGGTGGGAGACTGAAGGAGGTAAAAAGGATGGAGGCAGTATCTCAAGGCTGAGGTATTTAAAAGCTCTCAGAGGAGCTGGACTCAGTCCCTGGTGCCACAGTGTCTGTGAGATGTTAGACAAGTAAGTTAGATTTTCTGAAGAGGCCAAGTCCAAATCAAGCAGAAACGGAGACACTTTTGGTAGGCTAGAGGTGGCTTTGCAAAACTGCTGTAGCAGCAGTCAGTGTTCATGTGTGCCTGGTCAGGGGGCACTGGTGGCTCAAGGGGTGACTCTGAACCCCTGAGTGAGCTAGTCATGAAAAGGGCAAATGTATGGTGTATTAACATGTTCTTTGTTATAGGCACCCGAGCCCTAAGGGAGTGAAGTAATATTTTTAATAGATACAGAGAGATGTCAGGTGAAATAACTTCTTGGAGAGGACCAAGCTGTGTGATTTATTTAGTCTCAAAGTCAAGGCTGAAAGAGCATAGCAGTGCACAGCAGCATGAACAACAGTGTGGAAGAGAGGTAATCAAGCTCTGAAAAATATTGGCAGAGGAACAGATTTTTACACATCAGTACTGAATCATCTCAGCCTGGAAGCTGGAAGAAGGTGGGTTTTTTAAACCGTAAGAACAGCATGGCAGAAGAGATGGAAGATTCAACTCATTTTAAAAGACAACTCCTAATTAGAAATAGAAAGGAACTGATATGGTAGACTACCATGTTATGACTAGATATGAAGCTGATGATACAGAAGCCCTGTTACCCATAGGAAGTACTGTACAGAGTGCTGAAGTCTTCTGAAAAATCAGCTTTAATGTACCAGAGGCCTAGTTTAAAGATGCTTTGTACATTTTGTTTGTGCCCTGTGAAAAGGAGGGAATGCTGACTTTCACAGAAATGTTGTTAATTCCAGACTCCAGTTTTTTCAGGAGTACTCTGCAATAGGTTAGTGTCTCATAGCATTTCCTATGAGGAAATCTGGTAACTGTCTCTGCCAGTATTTGAATAAAATATATTTGAGCTGTACAATAAATCAAGAGAAGCACAAAGCCCACACCATTTACCCAGTAGTTTTTGCCCTTTTTTTCTTGAGATGAGCTGAAAGGAAAGGTGGGGTGTGTTTGTGTAAGCAAAGGCTGCATGGTTGTTCACTTGCCATGGGTAGAAATCCCAGCTGTGCCAGCAAGTGCAAGATGTAGGACCACCCAGCCCTAGCACTGCCCTCTCTGTGGCTCAGCTGCCTTTAATGCTTTACCATACAGCTGTAAAATGATTAGTCCCTTGTTTATTTATGCACAGGCATGAAACTAGTTTCAGGTGGGCTCTGGATAGGATCTGAAGTGCAGCACTTGTTAAAATAATGGGAAAGGGCTGTGGGAGATCAATCCAAGTACAGCAGAGGCCTCTCTGATGGAAGATTTGAAAACCTTTCCTTGGCTTTTCACAGTCATTTCAGCTGCTGCCTGAGTAGGGGTGACTTGGCTGAATTGTTGTGAGTATTCAACCCACTCTCTTATTTTTCCCCTTTTTTATAAAACCAGTTTAAGAACACTGAATGATACTCATAACTCTTTTTCAAATGGATTTAGAGATTTATAGATGAGAGTGTGGGATATTTGTCACCTGTTTCAAGCTGATTTTAAAACCATTAAGGACAAAGACTTCATCTAGCATTTATTTACTCCATTATGTCTGTATGCCCACTGTTAAAAACTGCTCTCAATAATCTGAATAATTCTTGATTCAGTTTAAACCTGTTACTTCTCTTACTGGATGCAGAAAACAGCCTGCTACCATAGCTCTGTGCTAACCTTTTCTTATCACAAGCCTGTAGCTATAGAATTATTTTTTTTACACAGCAACAACTAGCCTCCCCCTCCCCCAAATACTCAGCTTTCAAGCTTATTCATTTCCAGTTCAGGTCTCCATTTTACAGTTTTTGTTTCAATAAAGCACTTCAGTTTGTTCATCCTTGCATAATGATCAACTTCCATACTCAAGTCCCAGTTCTGCCTTCATGTCCCCAAACCAGATAACCAGATAAATATTTCAGTCATTTATATAGCATCAATTTTTTGCATGAAAAGAGATGCTGTTGCTAACCTGAAAATTGGTTTTGCCTGCTCACAAGATTTTTAATGTGTAAAATGTGAAAACTGCTAGAAAGCAGGACCCAGCCTCAAGCTGCTACAGCAACTGAGGCATTGCTTTAGCATTTATTTCAGTTTTCATCTTTAAATTGTAAATTGGAAACCATATATTCCTATTGACTCTGTAAATTCTTATTAAAATATTTGCTAGTTGACTCTTCTAAGAACTTACAATCAAAGCAGTTGCATTTAGATTGGATGATAATAACTATCTGATATTTCTAAAACTTTGTTCCTTAATAGGAAGGGAGTTAAAATCTTGACAAGCAGGGTAGGTTATGTGTAGCTGCCTTGATAGTTCTGCCCTGGAAAGTGGCCTTACTGCTGCTTTTAGCTCCCTACCAGAGGTTAACATATTGCTAGTAAATCGGTAATGCTACCTATGAAGGAAGCAGCTAGTCAGAAATTTTAAGACTGCATAAACTTGGCGTATTTCTAAACTGAGTTTCAGGTTGCTTGAAGCTGTCAAAGTGTGTCTGGTCATGCCTGTACTTACCAGCTTCACCAATTCCTGCCAGGAGGGATTCCAGTTCTGAGCTCCTGAGGGTTGACCTTGGAGCACTCCTAAGTACGCAGAGAGTAAAAGTTCCTTTATTGGCTACTGAGCAGTGAGTGATGCCACAGTCTTCATAGCAAAAATCCTGTCCTTCAGAAGAGTTAGGCTGTGCCTTTAACAAGCATTATTTTAAAATTCTTTACTAGTGCATGAAAGAAAAGGTCCAGGGATAACTGGGAGAGAAGTCTCTTGTGATCTGTTACAGAATAGCTAGAATAATTTTGAGCTAGACATTTAATTAGTAATTTTTTTCATCTTCTAACGATGCTTTGATCTGGGGAATGCACAAGTAGTCTAGGGCCCTACAGAATAATTCCTGGGACTTATTTCTGAATGCCTGCAGGGCTTCATCACTGCTCTACCCATAAGAAGTTCATTCCAATACTGAGAGGTTTTAAACTAGTGAAGGTAAAAAGCATCCAGGGAAGGTGGTAGTTACTCCTTAATCTAAACCAACTGTAGTATTAGATGTATCTAACTGTAAACAGTAATTTGCATACCTGTAATATCATAAGTACAATTAATACAGAAGGAAGTTTGCATCCTTTGAAATCCTTTACATCCTGACTTGACAGTCATATTCTGTTTACATTTGACCATAATGTTTTAATAGTCAATTCCTTCCTAGTGAAGGGAAATCTGTGGAAATTTGCTGGCATTCCCTTCTCCTCCCTTTCTAAATACCAATGTCCAGGGTAAATCGCATCTTGCCCTGTTTATTTTTCCAGTAGGGTTCTACCAACGTGGGTGTTTCTTGTGCTTGAAGAGACTTTCTCCCATGATCCATTAGCTGAAAGAGCACTATGGAGTCCCCTCTCTTTCACTGCCTGAAGCTGCTCCACACTGCTGCCTCTCTGGGGTCTAACCCCAAATTCCTGCTGTTGGCTGAAAAGCCCAACTGAGCTGGTTTTGGGAAGTTAAGTTTTTCCAGAGCAGCTAGTGTGGGGCTGTGTTTTGGGTTTGTGCTGCAGACAATGTCAATAACACAGGCCTATTTTACTTCTTGCTGAGCAGTGCTTGTACAGAGTCAAGGCCTTTTCTGCTCCTCACTCACCAGAGAGGAGACTGGGGGTGAACAAGGATTGGGAGGTGACAGCTTCCTGGCCTCAGCTGGCCACAGAGGTAACCCACATGATGTGGCCTCATGCTTGGTATGTAATGTTGGGGCAGAAGAAGGGAATGGGAGATATTTGGATGATGTCTTCCCAAGTTACCGTTGTGTGAAATGGGCCCTGCTCTCCTGGAGATGGTTGAACACCTGCCTGCCTGTGGGAAATAGTGAATGAATTGATTTTTCTGCTTTGCTTGTGTGCATAGCTTTTGCTTTCCCTCTTAAACTGTCTTTATCTCAACCCACAAGTTTTCTCCCTTTTTGTCCTTGCAATTCCCTCCCCCATGCTACTGGTGGCGAGTGAGCAGGTAGCTGCATGGCCTCAGTTAACCCGGCTGATGGGGTAAAACCACATCGCTGACCATGGCTACACACAGTTCAAATCCCACTCTTCAGTTAACCCAGCTGGCACTTGGTCTATCAAGGTCAGAGTACCAGGGACTTGGGTGGGATTAGGTGGCTGGAGCTCCACAGCCACATGAAACCCCACAACATCATGGTGCTGGCTACCTCCTGCACCATGGAGGGCACCAGGAAAGCTCTGCTTCCTACTGAGTGCAACTTCTGTTTGCTGTTTGGAAACCTACCACACAAACTCACTGCTGTAATAGAAAGATTTTTTTCTGCTCCAGAAATAATTTTCTGCACAGGAAGACCAATGTAGTGAGAGAAGTGGGGCATAGCAGACCATGGAGAAGCACTTTCTCCTCATTGTAGTGCAAAAACTAAAAGCACTGCTGAGCAGATGAGGGTGGCAGTTCTAGCAAAAGACAGGTCCATTTCAGTACTGCAACTGTTATAGAAAATTTCATGCCATAAACCAAGCTTTTCTCTATAGCTGTGGCTTGTTTTTAATAGTAATTAAAACTGTCTCTAACAAAAGGTGCTTTCAAGATGTCTGTACATTTACCTCAGGTTATGATTCCCTTTTTCAGATTGTATGTAATCATTTAATATTTAAATTAGATTTCTTGTCCCATAACAAGAGAGCAGACATGGTTTTGTTTAAGATTTTTAATAGGGATGGATTTGATAATTTTATTTCATTGATCAAATGTCTCAGGACACATAGTGTATATAGAAATTGTCACATTTTCAAGTGCTACCCTACACAAAAACCAAATGTAAGCTGTCACTTTTTATTCTTCTTAAAATTCATCTTGAAAGGAAAAGAAAACAGCTTCTAACTGCAAAACACACATGGCTTATTTTACTTTAAGTGCTTCTCAGAAATCACTTTGTCTTGGACTGTGGATTAGTTTAGCAGGAATAGTTTTTACTTTGTGAACTCACTCTTGTTTTGGAAAAATAATAGATACCTGAATTAACAAAATTCAGTTTCTTTGAGATTATTGAATTCATTTGTGGGAGAGGTGCCCTAGTCTTGGAACAGAAGCAATGTTAGATTGACAAATACCCTTTATTAAATATGTTTAAGAAAAGACAGAATGGCTGGGGAAAGAAAGAAAGTCTGTGTGAAGAATTTCTGTAGCTCTTCCAGCAGAGTTAAATTCTGATCACCATCTCTTTTCATTATTTCCACTCCTCCTTTTTTTGATTCAGTTCAAATATTCAGCTGATGTTAGCATACTGAAAAATTACTTTCTGTATATGATGGGATAATGCAAGACAAAGCAGACTCTCCCCCGGTATCTTTGCCAAAGCTCCACCTCACGTCCTCAGAGGACTGGCAAAGCCACCCACACATCACTGCTCTGGACAGCACGGGTGAGCAGCTCCCATACTGGATCTACAGTGCCACAGATGGTTTGTGAGTTTGGCTTCAGCTCTCAGCATTGTCTTTTTAATCACTCCTGCTGTCTTCTGAACACTAACCAGGATGATTCCAAGCTCTTTCTGACAGACAAGCAGCTATTTTATAGTCTGTTGCACTTGTAGGCACACATAAAACTGGAAATGCTTTACACTAAGCACAACACCCCATTTTACAATCAACCTGGGGTTCCAAAATTAGCCGAATATTCCTCACATTTTTCACTTTCCTATGATTTCCCTTTCCAGATCCAGCCCTATAAATCTCTAGATGACAGTGCTAGTAACTTCTCTCCATTGTGAAAACTGGTGAAAAGATAAGAAACAGAACAGAGAATTAATGGTCTGTTATTAATCCTCATAGAGTCATCTTCCTAGAGTGACTAAGAGAGCACGAGCCAAGGCTTTTTGAGAAAGAACTTCCCAAATATTTCCTAAAATTAAGTATATTATCCAGACCTCATTTGTCTGCATGATCATTCACTCTTTTTAACAACAGATTTAGAAATTATAACACTTCTCTATCCCAGCTATGTTGATGTAAATCTATATTTATTTATCTACCTAATGTTTCCTTTTTGTTGTACCTTGCAATCCTTCCTAGGGTGGAGATGCTCCAAGGTGGAAACCATTAATTAGATTTTAAGGAAGGGAATTGTAAATCAATTCTGTACTGTGAGAAGAGAGCTGAGTTGCTGGCTTTGCCTTGAGGAAAGACCTGACAGTATCAGCCTTTTTCACTTCCAAGATAAAATACAAAGTTCATGTGTATCGCAAATGTGTCAAGCCACAGTAGGTTTTGCATTACTATCAGCTAAAGAAGAAAAGACATATTTCTGATGACTACAAATTACAACTATGATTATTTGTTCTAGTGCAGCCAATGATGTAACTCAATGTGAAACAACGAACTCCACAAAAGCTACCACCACCTTGTACCTGCTACTTCCCAGTGACTCCAAGGTCTATTTGACGTATGGAAGTAATAAGAAATTGAAAGGTGATGCTGATCTAGAACAGTAACACCATTTTCATACCTTACCTGAAACTTCCTGACAGAGCTGGCGTTCCAAGCAGCACTAACATTTCTGCTCTTGAGAATAGAATGCTTGGGTGAAGCCTCAATCAAGAGACTCAAAGCTGAAGTTACTGCAGTATCTCGTCCACATGAATGAAAGTTTAGCCAAGCTTGTACACAAGCCAGCCAGTGGCAGAAAGCCCAGCAAATGTTTATTCCCCATTGTCCACTGCTACTATCCTCACAACATCAAGACCTTTCACAGTATTTTGCTTTCTCTCTCCTCCCCACTCACTGTTGTATTTAAATGATAATTCCTTGCCATTTTAATTCTTTAAGATACTGAGCTTCCAAACTAGGACTTGGAGGCCTGCACAGTGTTGGTGTGCTGAAGACCAAGAAACCAAGCCCTGGTAGTGAAGAGAGCTGCTGTTCTCCTTACATCCTTACTGCTTCAGTGCAAATATTGAAAGGACAGCTGTCGTGTAGCTGACAACACGAAGACGATGTGTCAGGGAATACAGGACTGTATTCCACCTCTACTAGCCTCTGCTTGTAGAATTACTTCAGCATTGTTAAAAGACATTTGGTGCAGTAGCACCCAGTTTCTTGTACACAAGTGTTTATCTCTTGGAAGGATAGGGCTAAAGATATATAACAGCCCGCCCTAACAGCAGTTGGACCACACCCAGTTTGAATTTATCATACCATTCAGGCCTCAAGGGAACTGAACCACCAAAGGTTTTGGACAGACTATCTACCACAGCAGTCCTAGTGAGGACAGCGTGATATGCTTTGGATACCTAGTGCATTTTTATGTTTGAAGTAACTCTAAGACACCTCCTGAAACCTTACTGATATGTTTATATCATAAATGACAAAAATGGCAAACTGAAAATTCAGGTTAAATGCTGCTTCTGATTTTGAGCATTATGAACAGACCAAAACTAATTAACAGGCAACCTGTAGCAGTTGGCCTGTAACTGCAAAGGCAAGGCACAGCATCCGGTCTCCCTTAAAGGAAGGAAGCAAATTTGGAACATCCTTAGATGGCTTACATTCTCTTTGCTCCACCAGAACCAGCTATGGGTCATGTGATTTTACCTCTCTTTCTTTACTTCCAATATCCCAAACTTAAATCAGACAAACTTACCTCAAGTGACCCCATGTGCTGGAAGTTATTTCACAACAGCTATTACTAATCAGCTGACGTGATCCAGAATGCCTTCTGGTGTTCTGCTTTCTGGTATTAATCTGTGTCAACATCAAGACATTCAAGCCAAGCAATTTAGGACTGAAATTCAAAATCAGGAAGTGGAGGATAACCTCCCTGATTAAACTAAAGTCTGGAAACAAAAGTCATAAATATATTACAACGTGGAGCTGCATGACCTACTTCTCCCTGCTTCAGTAATAACAACTTCAGAGATTTTACTAGTTAAAAAATAAATCCAATTCATTTCTCGTAGCCCAAAGTTAAGTATTTTAACATTGCAGCAAAAACCTTCTAAGTTGGGCATTCATTTTCTCTGAGGGAATGCAAATCTGGAGGCTTTTTTTTTCAATTAGAAGCAGGAAAGCAACCTTTAATTGCAGCATTTCAAATTATTGCAATTTAATTAATCCAATTTGCATAAGTTAGCAGTGTAGCATAGCTTTGAAATTGCACTCCGGCACCAAAGTGAAGTCTGACTATTCTGCCTCCCTCTCTCCTTTTTTAAAATCTATCCCTAATGTGTTTATATGTGACATTTTCAAGCTCCAAAAGAATAAAAAACTGCACGAAATGAGCCTTCATAAAATTAAACTAAAAATTATTATGTTAATAAAAGCTAGAACTAACCCAAATATTTTTAATTTTCTAGGACAAAGATTGCTGCTCCCTTGCATGCACCAATAAAAATCCTTCCTGGCTCTGTACTACTGCACGAGAACCTGAGGGAAGCGCTGGCTTTACCCATGGCAAAATAGTAGGTGTTCAATAAGCCAGGGCTTCTCTCCCTCCCTGCACATATCTTTCTCCACCAGCAAGTTCCCTGATAGAGACAGTGCAGGCAACTAATAAAGTCTTTTATTCCAGTATAAATTATAATGAGCTGTTTCACCCATTTAACATTCAGTCCCTAGATAAATCTTCAAACCCAATGGCATTTTGGATGTCAGCAAGTCCATGTGGGGCAGTGCGAAATAGATTATTATAAAAAAAGTACCAGAGGAAGAGTGAATAAAGCAGCCAAACCAGATAGATCATTTTATTACCTGAAAATCTGAACTGATTCTAATGTTCAATTGCTTTGTTGCAACTGTTTAATTTCCATAACAAAAACTTATTTAAATTCTAAGTATCAAATGAAGATATGAAATGTCATTTGAGTCTGCAACACTGATTCAAATATTAGATAAGCATTTGCATCCTGTTTGTATTACGTGCATGTTCATAAGGCTCCTCCATGTTTATCACACTAATGCTACCTTAAGAACTGCTCTCAATATTACTATAGGCATTTTAGAATCAAGAAAACACAGTGGTGAGGTGACTGTAAAAAATTGTTCAAAGTTACTTTCCTTACTCTGGAGTAGAAGCAAGTCAGTGCTACCCTGTGAAAGCCTTTCATTTTGTGATCAGTTAGAATGGGGTGGTTTTATTGCTTTTGCATTATCCCACAGCCCTTGTTTTAGATAAGGTATGCAGAAGGCAACATAACTTCTCAGCATTTAGGACTGCAAGATTAAGAATAGCAATTGTTTACAGCGCTGTTCCCACAGTAGAGCTGCCTGTTTAAACCATTTCCTGGCTTTGTAATTCACTGTTTCCTCCGCACTTTCCTCCTCTTTCACTTTGCAGGCTTATTTCTTCTGGCAGTTATTTTTCAGAATGGCACTCCCAAAAATTCAGACCAAGAAATATTTGTGGTTTTCCCCTGCACCATATTAAGCTCTTCCCTAAACCTTGGGAAGCAAGACCCTGCTTCTGCATTGAAAATAAGGTTTGCATGGGCTGCTTCTTACAAAGAGTGTTTTCCAATATAGGGATATTTCAGTTTCTTAATCTATGTGATTTTGACCAATTAATGTGTTCAACCTAGTCAGCAGCTTTTACCTACTTTCTGCAAGTCTAATTATGACCAAGACTGTTCATAGCCAGTCCAGGGTATTTTCTGGCTGCTTTTCTCCTGGATGGTCTGTGTCTCCTAGTCATGGGTTGTCTTCCTTTTCTTCTAAAGTTTCAGTGGATCATGAGTTCAGTAATTTTGGAGAGGAATACTCCCTGCTTATGCATCTATAACTTCTCTGGTTTCTCCCCCAGAAAGGTCCTCCCCCAAATGTTAAAGAAAAGCATATGAAGTTCAAGCTTGAGAGTATCCAAATTCCATTCCCACACTTGTGCAGAAGCAGACACCATGTCTGCCAAAGCTGAGGTCGAGCATGTTATTCCAGGGAGCTGCTTTAGAGTTAAAAGAAACACTGAACCTTTCTTTGAAAGGCATGTGAAGCATATTAGTTCTTATGGTTTTACTGTCCAGAATAAAAGACATTCTGCTGACTAATACTGTCTAAAGAAAGACTCAATTTGGAGTTAAATTGGTATTATACATGAAGGACCATGTCAATCTTATTATAAAGATGAAAATCACAGAATCTGGCCTCCTAAGTAGCATGAGCAGCTCACAATATCTGTTAAGGTTGCTAGAATTCCTACTGTGAGAGCTTTCCCTCCCCCCCCCAGGGGTAAAACATAGCAGCCATTATTTCATTAATAATAGATGTCTTTTTAACCTTTGCTATTTACTAGCATCAAATCAGCTCTTCGGCAGTTCAGCAAAAAAAAGAATTATTTTGTCTCCTTCAGTTAAAATTCCTTTAGTCCTTTCCCCAAAGGCAATTCCTTCATTGTAAAAGTAAATACATTTTTTTCATCTTTTCTTAGGTCAGAAAACATGCATCCTTGGAATAGGGCTAGACTTGGTCAAGTACCAAGTATGTGATACGTCACCCTTGTTCAGGCTTATCAGAAAAGCCAGTTTACATTGCATAGTAGACATGTAGCAGAGAGTGTAAACACACTTGTCACAGTGCTCCTCCTTTCTGATAACTGGAGACCGAGGATCAGAGCTGCTCCTGGAGCCGGCGTCAGCAGCACTTGGAGCACCTCTCACGGAAAGTACCCTGGAAATTCCAGTGTTGGGCCCCTGTTTGTAGCACTGCTCTTGGCGGTCACAGGATCTGCTCATGGCTCTTCACTTTAACTGATGAACTGCCTGTGCTCCCAGGGAAGTGAAGGGAATTGGCCTTTTTTTGCAAAACACATGCAGGCCTGAAAAGGAGTTGTTTTGCTCAGTGATCTGCATCAGGGTTTGTTACTCTGCACCATTTAAGAGCAAAGCTCCCTCATTGCAGTCTACAACTTCCTCATGAGGGGAAAAGGAGGGGCTCTGGTCTCTTCTCTCTGGTGAGCAGTGACAGAGCCCAGGGAATGGCCTGAAGTTGTGTCAGGGGACTTTTAGGTTGGATATTAGAAAAATAACCTTTTTATATCAGAACACCAGAGGGTGGCTGGGCACTGGAACAGCTCCCCAGGGCAGTGGTCACAGCACCAGCCTGACAGAGTTCAAGAAGCATTTGGACAACGCTCTCAGGCACCAGGTGTGACCCTTAGGGATGGTGCTATGCAGGGCCAGGAGTTGGACTTGATAGTCCTTGTGTGTCCCTTCCAACTGGGAATATTCTGCAATTCTATATTGGTCTTACAATTCTTCCACAAAAACACTCCTGGTTTCCTTGTGTTTTTTCTTAATAATGTGAGACAGTCATTATAGATCAATACCCTTTATAAATTTACCTTGGAGAGACAGACAGGGAGGTAGATCATTGATTAGAGAACACATTTGAAAGAAAGCAGACTAGACAACACAACTGCAAAGTTCTTCTGCAGCAGGAAGTTCACGTACTGAGGTTAGCCCAATAAGTTTAATAGTTAAGGAAAAACAGAGTGGGTATTTACTCACACACAATTTTATGAGAGGAACAACTGAAATGACAGCAAGAAAAACACACTTTTTGGACAAACTGATATTACATCACGTTAGTGGGCCACAAACTCTTTAAAAAAATAAATCTTTTGAGACATGAGAATGAAATCACATTTTAGCATGCTTTAAATAGCTGAAAGGCTCTTCAAAGCATACATTTTCAGCTATTGGCAAAGACAATGATTATCTCCTCATCTGGAAATTAAAAAGCATTTAGCAATAAGTTAAAGCTAGCCTACATGTAAGTGGGCTAAATACTAGTCAGAGATTTTTCCCTTTTCACATTTAAGATGATACTACAGTTTATCACTTCTGTAGCTTATATGCTGTTGTGCAATGCCCCACTGAAGTTTCACATCTACTCTGCAAAAGAGAATAAGGGTAAACAGCTTCTTTTAGGATAGTCACAAATGGTAAAAACAGTAGTATTTGTTTGTCTGTTTTAATTAGATGTTTGCTGTTTATCACACACAAGAACTGTAAGCAGAGTCCATGAATTCTTCTGAGAAATATGAAACCTCCTGGTTCCATGCAAGTCCAATACTGCCTCTCTCTCTCTCTCTGTATTTCTCTCCTCCTCCTATCTGCAGTTTTCCCCAGCAAAAGTTTCCAACTATCTTCATATGGAAGAAAATTTTACTTCATGACTGCTACCCGAGAGAGCCTGGCTCCAGGCTCACGTTGGCTTCAGGTACATCTTAAACCACAGGAAGCTGGATGTTTTCTTTTGAGGCACTAGAAGTTAGGCTAAGAGTAATAGTCAAGTTGCCCAAAGCTAAAGGGACAAGTAGCTTTCATTGCCTTCCTATTTAAACAGCCGGCCAGCAAAGAAATCTTATTTTCCATTTTTTTCCCTGAAATAGATTAAGTACATTTTGCAGTAACAGATTACCCAGTCTTTCATTCACACATCTGTAACCCTAATGTTTACTGTCCCATTTCACTTGAGTTTCCTCAGCCTCACGAGAGAAGTTAACCATGGATCTCTTCACATTCAGATACGCACACAATCTTTTTTGTCTCTTAATAATTGTCAAATTTGTACTTGTCCTTTCACATTCTCAAGCTAAGCCAAGACAAGCTTGGTTCTATGACAACATTTTCAAGTATCTCTCTTCAGAGAGAGCTGCTGCAGCTGAACAAGACAATTGCAGCATGCTAGTTATACTTGGATTTGATAAGCAGTTGGAAAGAGGAGAATAACCAGTTTTCTCATTTGTCTGTTTTCAGACATATGGAAAACCCCACTGTCAGCATCTTCAGTAAAAAATAGGTGACATCTTCAGACCCCAGTAAAACCACTTATGTGTGTTAACTTGTTTAAATAAACACCCCCACCTCAAGTGACACAGCGGCCTGCAGTCTTCCTTGATCCATTCACAGAGCAAGAATTATTTTTACTGAGTCAGTAATCATGCATTGTATTCCAGAGGAAATACTAGCCGGGTACCCCTGCTTGTAACTTCATGATCTGCTGCTCCTAAATCACGTTCCAGTGCTTCCTCTGAACTACTTTTTGTTCTCCTGCTGTCAAGGTTAGTGGTAGCTGTATGGGGGCCAGAAGAACCATTTGCGGTTATTGTTGTATCACCATATGTCACAGTAAGGTCACCATCATTCAGAATAAAATCAGAATCCTCTTCTCGGAGCTGTTCCTGATTCTGAAAAAAAAAAAAAAAAGAAAAAAGAAAAATCTCTATACAGTGCACAGCACCTTTCTTTGCTCAGAACATAACAGAAGAATTAACCTACAAGTCAATACAGAAGAGATAAGGTTCCACCTTAAGAAATGTTAAAAATAGCCTTGAACCCAGTGTTTGTAAATCAGCTTACTGTTCCCTGTATAACTACTGCTACTGGGGAGAGATGAGAGGGAGCTGAAGCCAAGAACTAGGTTATGGAACAGGTGACCCAGGATTTAGTAGCACTGGAAGGACACCAGAAGTACAAGAGATGAGTGGTACATATTGGGTTTTGCATGACAATTTAGAGGGCAGTACACGAGGATCAAGCATAGTTGAGCCACTTACACACAGAGTTGCATCTGTTGCTAATTAGTCAAATTCATAAGTAAACTTTTCATGCAAGTCAATAAGAACTCAGAAAGTCCAAAATCTCAATATTCAAGGATTCCGCAACACTTTTTTGTTACACATCAAGAACTAACAATATTTTTTTCAAACTATCTCCTTACTTTTGCCTATTACTAAATAAAGAATTACTTGACCTAGTTCTTCAGAATGCTTCTGAGCCATAAAGGATGGATACAACAAAATGCTTGTTTCATAGTTTTGTAACTAGTTCTGATGTGTTTTCTTCTCAAAATCATTTAAGAAAGTGGCTCACAAAACCCTGTGAATTTATTTTGGCAGAGATGGGATGAAATATTTAGTCAGGGAATAGAAATTGCCAAAGCATAATAAAGCACTTCATTTCTCTATCACAACATAATACAACAACAATTGTACCGTGTTCCACTCCTGTTTAACGTGGTAAAGGGCAAAATAGCTGAATTGGTCAGCAAATGGGCTTTCTTCATATCTGAAGAAAATTCTAATTACTGCTATAAGCTTGCTTTTTTGCAACTGAAAGCAATTATTTCCCCACATGAATGGCTCTGTACGGCTTAGCAGGAGCTAAAATGTGTATTGCTGTTCCCTCGGTAGGCTGGACACGGATCGGGCTACGTTCTCAAAATACATTATTTTCTTGCACTGCGGCAAAGGAAGGGGGGCACAGGCCATGTGAGATGGGATGTCTGTGCTCAACGTGAACAGAAATCTCTGCCTCTACTGCAGAACAGGAGTTCAGGGCACTGGAGATTGAAAATGCTGATTAACCTGTCCATGATGAAAAATGCAGCTCCTGGCTAAATAAAACTTCCTGGGAAAGCTTCCTGTCATTATGTCAGAAAGATAATCAGACAAAATGAAGCTGCAAAAGCCTCTAGATGATCCAGAATATATAACTAACGAGGACTAGAAGAGGTGTCAGGAGTTTGCCAAAATCAACGAAAGAAATGGTGCGCTTCGGTGCTGTGTGCAAGACAAGCTCTACTTTGAAGGAATGCTAATTTCTTAGAACCTTTATGGCATCCAAATTTATCATTGCTTTTTTGTGACAGGGTTAGTCTGATAGAGAGCACTGTTCTCAAAGAGCAAATATGGGTTAGGACGCTTGCTTTTTTGATCACAAAGAAAACACTGACCAACTGGCACCATCTTAAATAGGAAAAAAAAGGGGGAGAAATTAAGGGATTCAGCTATAATTGACAGAAACAGCTTTTGAAATCTTTTAGTTGCAAAAGAAAAAGGAAGTCTGACGTACAAGACGAAAATGATTAAAAGAGTCACAAAATAATCAGTTTAAGAAAATCTGTGATCTGTATATATATTGTTTTGAAGAAGAGGCATTCAAATAAGGATGAAAATCAGAAAAATGAGCAAGAAGCAGGAAGTTTGTGACTGTTGACTGATTATGTTTTAAAAAGTTGAAGAAGCTGCTAAGGTCTGTCACACATTCCCCTTCATGGTTTTTGCCCTTGGAGAAGCACCAGGGAGGGAAAGGCAGAGTTAACAGAGCACCAGAAGGTATGGCTGTACCGGGGCCACGTGTGAAGTGGCTGCAGCAAGCTCCCAAAGCACCTCCTGTCTCCACAATGCTATTGAACAGTGAACCCTTGCAGCCACCTATCAGATAAGAAACTGTAAGAACACACTACACCTGAGCTTCCCCAAAAGCTGAGGAGCCCTTGGAAGCATGATACTGAAAGAGAGGGTCAAAGGCTTTGTAATATATGGCAAGTACTGACTCAGTCTTACTTGTTTTGTCCCAGGCTGCACTTACATGTGCCTAAACATGATCAGTTCCAGAGAAAACACTGAGCTTTCTCTCAAGGTAGTGAACAAAAACTGCCTTGTAGAAGCCAAGGTCCACTTATTTGTCTCTGTTCTGAAACTGCAAGCAGCATGTATTTTATTTCCTATATTTCCCCAGAGAACACCCACGAAAAATCTCATGTACTATACAGTTTTACTATGTTTGCAAACAAAGAGGATGGGTAAATAAACCTATCTTGCTTCATGCAGCACAAACAATTCATTCAAGAAAGACAGGAAACATATCCAAATAGATCCACAGAGACTTGAAATACTCCCAAGAATAACCCCAAACAGGCCTCTGTAATCCTCTACAGTTCTGTAGGAAAAGCTTCAATTCACTCAGAAAACACAGGCCTGAACGACACTACTGAACCTGACACACTACAATGGCTAAAGACTGAATCCAAAACTCTGCAAAAGCCTGAATTCTGCTTTGATGTGCTGACCATAACCTTGAGGGACTTCTCTACAGTACTTCTCTACTTCTCTCTGTGGTGAAAGCTGTTCCTGCTCCTAAGAATACATACTGGAGATGGTTTTTGTTATAAAAGCTTATTTAAAAGGAGTTACTGCTTACAAAGCCAGTCTTTATTGCCTCCTAAGACAATGTTAAAAAAAAGTACAAGCAAAGTACGATGCATGTGCAAAGTGGTGGCAGTCACCACAAATGCTGTTGCTGAGCACAACACAGGCACCACAGATAACAGAACTTGCATTAGAAGTTACTTATCTTGTGGCTCCAAAACGAAAGCATTGAGCACCATGCATGCGAAATATATTCCAATTTAAACCTGATGCTTCATTTAGTTTCTCTCTTTCTCAGCTGAATTTAAATTCACCAAGGAAACTAAGTAATTTTTGCTATGAAGCTACAACCACTAAGGAGGGGGAAGCCTGGCTGAACAGTTTTCTTACCCATTTTGAGAGTTCTCTCCTCCAAAGATTGCAAATCAAGTTTATTCACTGGGCTTGCATATTTATAAATGACTTCAATTCCTTCTAGTCTCATACCAAGTTGTCATACTGTATATGTGCAATAAATATATATTTTTTAAAGTGTGGAAGAGCCCTGAAACAAACAACAACAAAAAAGTATCCCCAGGAGGGCTTCTTTCAACTGGAATAAATGACTGATAGAACAGAAAATTACTAAAAATTTCAAAGGACATTTCAAGAGGAAAAGCAAAATAGGTGATCTACATCAGTTTGGGATAAGCTGGAAAGCCCTGCCAACTGGTCAGGCGCCGAAGATAACACCAGAAGAGAAAAACAGTGATTAAAATTGTAACTTTCAAAATTTAACTGCTAACAGCAGCAACTTTTCATGCTTTAAATTCCAACTTGTCTGTCTGGGTGGGAAACAGCCTAGTGGCACAGCCTTAAAGCAGTGGGAGAATGTCAACAAGGAACAGTAACATCATCTCTGGAAATAATCCACTGTATCTCACCCCTGTGGGCTGACTCAGAGCCCTACACATACTCCATGCAAATTGAGGCTTAGAGGACACGATCTCATGCTGAGGTATAAGTTGTGGGTGGGCTGCATTGGAGGATTATTTGACTTTCAGACTTCTGAACCCCCCTTTGGCATTTAATTAAAAATACCTACTCCCACTTGTGGAAGTGAGAGTGAATTCTAAGTAAGGTTGTGATAAAGTCAGAGAAGAAAAAAAAAACTAAAACAACAAAAGCTAAAAATGATCTACAAATATACAGTCAGCATAGCCACATACTTATTGCTTTCTTCTCTACATAGATATCATAACTCAGACATGCACCTGGAATGAGATCCAAGATTTAACACTTGTTTGGAAAACATATTTCACAGCTATGGTATACTTTATTAAGTATTTACAGACTTTTTTTTTTCTTGTTTAACTGACAATCTTCAGTCTTTAATTCTCACAGGTGTACCATTTATTTTTCCTGGAAATACATCAGAAAAGCACTATTCCAAGCAGTTTCTGTCCCCATAAAGACATGGCTGTCTCTGTTGCTTCACCTGCATTTAACAGAAAGGCGAAAGATTCCGTAACTTATAAACCAGTAATGAGATGTCATTGCCAAGTGCTGTAGCAAAGTCAGCCATGTAAAGAAACAAAAAGACACAAAGCAACTGCAAGGCTCAGAAATATTGAAAAGAAGCTAGAAATAAAACTTCAAAATCATATTCTTTCCTATGACAAATGCAGCACTGCACTGAAAAGGAACAGGAAGGGGAATACAATAGGAAAGTTCCATATTATACACCTTAATAAAGTATACAACCTAACAAGCCTTTTTAATGAAGTTAATGTCCTGTGTGTACCACTGAGCCAATCCATTGAATAATAAGTTTCCATATCTGGTGGTAGCCAACAATGCTGAGTAATGAGGGGAAAAAAAGAAAAAAAGAAGAAAAAGAGCCAACTATAAGAGCAAATGAGAGTCAAAGCTTGCATATTCATTCTGGTTAGATCCTCAGTTACTGGACAACTACTCTGATAAGATCATACAAAGACAGACTATGGGTAGTGCACAAGTGGGCTAATTGGTCTGATGGATGCCTTCCAATCTCAACATGGTTAAGACCTTCAATGCCATTGCAAAGATGGGAACTAGGCCAATGTCTTGTATTACTATAGTTCCAAATGGGCAACAGGTACCTCAAAGTTCTTTGAAATTTTTCTATCAGGTATAAGTAAGATGCTAATGATACGCAGAAAGAAATTTAGAGAAAGATTGCAATGCTGCAAGTAGAATTCATAACTCTCTAGGAAAGGATTAATAGACAACTTGTCCAAGACTGCTTGAGCATCGTGATATTAATATCCCAGAGAACCTGCAAATTTGAGATGTCCCACATGGTACTATGGTTCTATTTACAAGCAGTTTATGAAAAGCTGTAGATATTAGAAACACTGTACAGTAAGAATGACAAGTATCAGGGTCCTACAAGACTAATATGAGAATAGAGCAGAAATTATTGCAAGACACGTCTGTAAAGACGGTATGGTGATCTGCTAGACTGAGATAAGCAATTGATTAATGGTTTCTGAAACCTGATCTCAAATTTTGCAGTGGAAACAATGCAGGGAAGAGCTACCAGGTTTTTTTTTTCCAGCTGGGTAAATGTGTCAATGACATCTCCAAGGAGAGCTCAAAGTTTAGCAGTAACAGGCAAAGAATCCTGTCCAAAAGCCTTGAGAAAGTACTGAAAATTTTGAAGTGATTCACTGAATTGGGTTATTGATTAGGCCTGTAATTTCCCCATATCCTTAAATGTTATTTTTCTAAAGTAGTATTTGAACAATAAGATAATTCCTGATCTCAAACAACAGAAGCTTTTGCCTCAGGGGAGACAGTCTTAAATATTTTCTGCCTAGGAAAACCAGGACTTTCTTGCAGTATGTCTATCAGACCAGCTGAAACCAGGACATTACCTAAAAAGAAAAAACACCAATTTGCTGAAGTTTAAGTAAAAAGAAAAACTAAGAGGTATTGAATTGTTCTACTTACATCATAAACCTGGGGACTTGTCAGACAGCGGGCTATCAGGCCACACCAGCTGGGCAGCGTTGTGGTCAATGGAGGGCCACTGTGAGTGAGAATTGGCTTTAAATAACTTCAGTAGTTAAGGAAAACACACCAGTGCTCAAAAACCACTATTGAAAATAAAAAGACAATTGTACATAAATGTAGTTCTATGACATGCAATACTTGCACATAAAGCACCCTCCCAACATTTTCCCCTTATTGTTTCAAGGCAGGTTCTTCACTCACTAATCTTCTGCAAGGACTACTAGCTAACTTTCTTCTTACAAATTTCAAGCAGTTGCAATGTTTCCAGCTTCCATGCTCTCAAGTAAAAAGGAGAAAGCAAAGGTGTTTTAGTGTTGAAATATCCAAGGGTGTTTCTGCTCTGAAGATGGGAGCATGGTGTCAAGGTTGCAAGCTATGGGCAGCAAATGTCCTAGGTGTGGCTTAATACAGGGAAATACAGAAATTCTGTCCATTAAATGTCCTCAAAGCAATATAGCCACTTATCTGCTGGTTACTGAGCCACAGAGGTGCAGCCAGAGATACTACCCTGGTAATACTCACAGACATTTCTCCAGTGCACATATATTTACCACACGGTGCCAGAAAGGCAAAGGGAAAACTGTATGAACCATGTACCACAGTGTCAAAGGAAAGCAGTGAGGAATGACACTGAGGGGACATGGGTGTGGGAAAGTGTCTTTAGTCCTATTTTACAGGTCTGTGCCCTGGTAAATCCACACTTTTCACATGAGTACTCCACACTGATCATATGCCTGAAAAAAAATACCCAAGATTCAAAATATACGTCTCTGTTAAAAAGCAGCATATTGATCTTGACTAGTGCATTAATAAATCAATTTTATTTTAAATTCAAATATATAAGTTGCAGGTATTCTAGTTAATTTCTTAGGCCTCTAAGCACAGCGATAATAAAGTCCATTTGTTAATATAACAGTTTCCCTCCCAACCATTAAGATTCTTAGGGCAAAGGGGCTGTTTTAGCAGAGCTATCCCTTCCCTTTAGCAGAGCCTGGCACAGCTGTTTACTCCAGAGGAGTTATGTTTCCTCCTTTCCTCCTTCACTAAGAGTGTGGTTACACCCATTCCTGGAAAGAAACAAGCTCTTCGCCCTTGCACTAACCCAGGCTCCACGCTGCCCTGTGCCAGACAGGCAGCAACTCAGCCGTGAAAAAACAAGCCCAGTTGAAGACCTATCTGCTACTTCATCAAACTTGCAGTTTTCTCCCTGTTTGACAGTTGTGGGTGAGCCCAGGGAACAGCCCACAACATTAAGTGAACTCTGTATTCCACAGGAATGAAGTTCCCACTCATCCATGCGTACAGAGCTCCGCAGGCAATAGTGAGCTCTGGAGCACACTTTTCCGTCACTTGCTTACATATTTTTCAAGTTAAGCTCTCTTGCAAAGAGTGAATTTTGAGAGAATCTGCCTTTCTAACCAGAAATCAAGTGAATGCACCAGCAAAAAAAAAACAACCAAAAAAAACATAGACATGGATATAGAGGTGGCAATTCTAAAGATCATCCCATCTGTACAGTTTGAGCCCACCCAGCCAATGCTTATCTGAATGCCTTCTTCCAACAGAAGGAGCAGACTTTTATCGCTACATACAGTAAGACAGTTCTGCCTCTCAGTGTCAGTTTCCTTGGCACAAACTTCACAGAAACTTTTCCTAAATATTGTTAGTCATCACTGGGAAAAAAAAAAAAAATGCACTGTCAAGATCCTTTAAGTTTCTGTGAAACAGGTAGTTAGGCTGTCATTTCCCCCAGGCACTCCCCCCGCCTTTGCTGCAGCTGCTAGGGAGGGATGTTCTCTGCAAGCGTCAGCTGAGGGAAGTCAGCATTGCCAACTACTCCTTTCATTGGGCACATCCCTTTTGTAAAGGCAAGGGAAGAGGACAGCTCTGCTTCCTTCTTAAAAAGACAAAAAAGAAGCAGTCAGCCACAGCCAGATCCTTTCATGCTTTTAACACGGAAGTCTCCCTATTTTTTTTTTTTTTAATAATAAAAATTGACCTTGAGGCACTTTGAGGTCAGTCACTAGAAGAGTTAACTTGGAATTATGAACATTTATGAGTATTTAAAATAGCACATACGCTCCCTTCTGTGCTTTGGGTCAGTACTACTGCATCTGAAAGCATTGGTCACAAACAGATTTATCCCAAAAATGCAAGTGCTATTAGGATCCAAACATTTTTAACATACTAGCTAGGTTTGCCTGGGTGTGAAAGCCTCATGCACAAGGCATGGAAGGAAGCTACTGTGCTACAACCAGCCCAGCAATCTCTCACCAATCAAAGGCCAAGACCCCAGTGAAAAAACTCACATGTGAGCTACAAGAACATTAGGGCCCTGTCTCTGGTCAGTGTGTATATTTAGCTGCCCCAGAAATTACTAGGAATTCAGTATTGAAATTTTGGGTTTTTAGGTGTAAGTGACTTGCCATGGCCACAAGATTATCTTTGCCATTTTCTGCTAAGTGACTCTAAGCTGTTGAGGAGGAGCAGCTGTGACATACTCAATGTGTCATAATTAATAACATACTATTAAGTTAAGTAGATTAAAAAAACCCCCAAACCCACAAGCATGAAATACAGGACAGCTACACAAAAGTTACTCAGAATCTTAAACAAGGTTATCTAAATAGTATAATAATAGCTTCAGAAAGGTTGTTCAGTACTATATACACTCAGAGACGCTCTGCTTTAACACCCATAGTACCTTCTGGATATACTTAAGGAGATCAGCTGGATCTCATGTAGATTTTTAGTTCCAGAACTTCCTCTTTAGGAATCAACCACAGATTTTGGGACTTCATCACAAAAGCAGATGGCTCTAGAGAAATGAGTTGAGGCTTAGATATGTACAATGAACGGGAAAACTAGTTTGTGCTATTAGCATCATTGAAAAGAAGCACAGATTAATAGAACAAATTAGAGGTCCTGAAATAGTTAATTGTCTGTCTTATTCTTTAGGAAGGTACTTCATCTCTGACTGGCTTCTGTCCTCCAGCAAGTGTCACACACCCTACATTAGGGAAAGGAAAAGTCTGCTGAGCCAGTGAGTTCAGCTTCAGTTCTGTGCCTTGAGCCTGTCAAATACTTGAGAGAGTCAAACAGAAGAAAGATCAAGTTCTTAAGGCTACATATGGGTACATGGAAAGGGAAAAAGTGAACATTTCATGCCTTGTAACTAGGCTGTGTTTTCAAAAGGATACTTATGATCAAAGCTATACCACAGCCTGAAGAGCCAAGCGCTTTCCTGCTTTGTCCTGTTCCTTTGTGCAGAATCTTGGCCATCCTAAAAGTAAGATAAAAACCATATTCAATTATTTCAGGCAGAAAAACACAGAACAATATACTCTAATAATTCGTAATATAATGTCTTGTCAAAAAAAGAAAAAAAAGCCAAATTACTTCAATACTGTACTTGAAATACAGAAGAAATCTGTTTAGAGACTTGCTAATACTGAGTTTACCTTCCCTAGAAAGACCAGAAAGAACTGCAGAGAGCCAGGCTTTCTTCATTGCACTCAAGTTACCTTAACAACTCCACTACCACCAAGTTCCCTGGAGCCTAAAATCTTTTCTTGCTGTTAGTCTAGTAACAGATATAGAAATAACTTCCAAACTGATAAATAAGCCTCATTGATATTCCAAGACTGATACCTATTCATTGCTTAGTTGGCTTCCTTAACTCTAGGTCTAGGTCTACGTTTGATGGTTTTTTCTTAAGCATATTGCTTCCTTGGAAGAACAAGTGAAATTACCATATCTGATAAATTCTCAGAAATCTGATGAAATACATCACATTCAAAAGAAATGTGCTTAACAGAGAATCCATATAAAGATCACAATTGCGGGAGGTCATGCAAATCTCCGAAATGATGGATCAACCTTCAAAGGGCTAACAGTGTTAAATGTAATCTCTTACCTAGCTGTGCTGCAAATGATCACACCAGCTGGTCTGCAGCTGCATTTGTTTTAACTTTTGTTACAGTTTAGGGTTTGAGTGCTTTGCTTTGTGTTTTTGTTTTGTTGTTTGCTGTTCAGATTTGGGGGGGAGGGGTGTTTATGGCCAGAGGCCAAAATTAAACACAGGAAAACAAATGAATGCCTTGTATGAATCTTCCAAACTACTGGAAAAGGGCAAGACAGGATTACATTGCATATGTCTGACCTGCAAAAAATTCATTATCCACCAAGAGTTAAACCAAATAAATTTTCACTCCCTCCCCTTCCCAAATGATATATTTTCTTTAACTGTGACATACTGCTAATGTTGGCTTGGTGAAAGAAAGATGAATCCAAAGGGAGCTGACTAATGGACTACATTAGCAATGCAATGCACAGCTAAAGAGGGACACAAATGGGTAAGTTTTTTATGTTTACATGGGAAAAAGCAAACATGATATTTCCATAGCAGACACTGAATGAGAACAGAATACCCATGCTCTGTTCCCATTACAGCAATTCCTCAATTACTGAGGACAATCTTAGTCTGAACTGGACAAAGCCATCTTTCCATGATACTGCTTCATATATAAGAATATATGCAGTAATTGTGGCTGTAAAAGCTCTTTTGAGGTCTGGACTTCTGGTTACTTCCAGATAGTTACAAAACAAAGTTCACCCTTACTTGCAGCCAACTCCACCATTTCAGCATCTATTTTGTGTGCTGGACACAGGCTTTTACAAAGAACATAGAGATGCCAAGTGTAGTTTCTGAAATGAAAGATGTGGTTCCTGAGCAAGTGTCTCTTACCTGTACAACATGTACCACGAAAAGAAAAAGAAAGGATTGGAAGAAAAGCAAAAAAAACCCCACAACCAACCAAAAATACACCAAACAAACAACCCCCCCCCAAAAAAATCCAAAAAATCAACAACAACAAAAAAATAAACACTACCAACAACAAAAAACCTACCAAACAAAAAGAAACCAAAAAAACACAAACCCACCCTAAGGCAGGAGAAACCACTATGAAAAAAGCTAATCCTAAATACATTATTCTATCTCTGACCAGCCTGAACACTGGCATCATCATACAACACTTGTTCCCTAAGCATCCTCTAGATCCAAAGTTGTCTTCTTCAAGTAGGTTCCTTCATAAGCAACCAGCTATGCTGCTGAACTATCAGTGTCAAGCAGAACTCTGGAAGAGTGCAAACCAAGGTCTGGACAGAGTAAATTCCCAGTTAAGCCTGAGGAATTTTTGAGTTGTTTTGGTTTTTTTCCAGACCTTTCACTCCTCCTCTTAATCAACTCAAGTTTATAGATGAGCAAAAAAAAAAATTCTGCTTGAACAACATTCTTCCAATGATCTTGTTTGTCAATAGCATATTTCAGGGGAAAAAAGTCAACTCTTGGGTTGTTACTGATGCATGGAAAGCTTCACTAAAGATTCACAGCAGCAGTTGGCTGAATACAAATGGCAGCTTGCCCGTGCTCCTTCTGCTTCACCCAGGTGATAGGTAGTGCAGGCAGGATCCAGCTGGCGTGTGGTTTGGTACACAAGAGTCGAGATCAGATTAGCAAACTTAATCTTGGATTCTAAGCAAGTCCAAGGGCCAAAATTTGGTATCAGTTAAGGAAGACGAGCCAAGAGTATTACATCTGAACTGAGAAGAACTATTTATGCAGTAGCATGCCAAGAGCAAGCATGTTGGGTAGGTGGGGGAAGAGGAAATTGCATTGTTATACAGTGTATTAGTAGATTTGTGAAGGTTTGTGATGCCTTACGTGACCACAAAAATGTGACCATGACAGCATTACACCCAAAATCACTGAATGTTTTTCAGTGGGCATTACTTGAATATTACAAAGCAAAATCCCCTATTGACTTGCCAGCTAGGACAGAAAGGTTTTATCCATACATACAACTTCTGCTGTTTTCTATTGTCTTAGTTATAAAATAAGATCAGCCTATTATAGAAGTTATGTAATTACTTACTCCTTGTAAGACTTGAAAGCTGTCATTAGTAGGTGGAGGATCCTGATCTGGGTCAACCCCAACCCTACAGAAACATTAGGAAAACAAAGCAAGTGGTGTTACTGAGGGTTGCAAATGCTGTGAGTTTGGCAGAATGCATTTTAAAAGCACTTTAAGCACCCAGCAAAGCTGTATCAGAGAGGTTATAAGAATAGATTGAGGAAGAGCTGTCCATTATTCCCCTGCATTACATAGCTATAAACAAGATACTTTTTCACTCAAGAAACTGCTTTAACTCTAGGTCAGCATCAACTTCTACTGCTTACCTTTGTTGCCAATTTTTTTAGAACACTGCAAAATACTATTTTGCCTTAAAAAGTGAATGGCATCCTCTTCAGTGGACAGTATCCCTCAGGTTCAGCAGGAAGAAAACAGAATCTAAGGATAAAGCCCAGCCTAAATACCTCTCCAGCAAATAACTGCCAGATAAATCTGCAAATGGCTGAAATACACTATTTTAAAAAGACACACTCCATGTTTTACCACACTATGGGAAGCAAAAAAAATATTTTATAAAGGGTTACAACATTAATTTGCTGCAAGTTTCATTCACCTAACACAACACAGCCACAGTGGACTAACATGTGGCCTGTAGCCCAGCCTCCCATCTGAGTAAGGCAGGGTTTGTGAAATGAGGGTGTTGACACAGAATGTTAAGAAGAAACTGTCTACTCACTTTTGCACAGTTAGAAAGCATTTTATTACTGAACCATCCTTGCACATAGGGCTCCTATCCAAAATTGGCATTTAATCCTTGTAATTATCTTCAGGTCTTTCTGGTCTGGTTTGGGGTAGACTGGATTTGTCTATTTTATATCCTATTCATGTCCTGATCTCTGTCAGCTCTTGTAGAACCTAAGCCTCCAACCTCAAATGTTAGTCTCAAACGTGTTGTGTCTCAGTTCCACCATGTCACATAGTAAGTGTGGGAAAACACATGCAACAGCCATCTTAGGCAGTAAGACTTTGTTAACATTGTCACTTCTACTCTCTTAGAAGGGACTGAGCTGGTTTGGTGCAATTTCCTTGTCACTTAGACTTTTTGTAAGTTTGCTAATCATTTAATAGCTATGGTGTTTATGGAACAGCCCCAAGAACAACCAGAAGCCAAGAGAACCTTGCTAGTCAGGCCATATCATTGGTTTGTCCCAGGGACACCATGCTTGGATCAAATAAAAGGAGAACACTTTCAAATAGCATTTTTTGATAGAACAATAGAAGAAGAAAAGTTTAAAGTCATACTTGTAGACTCACAGCCAGCTCAAGGCCCTACATGAGTTAATGTAGTTCAGAGAAAATCCAGAAGGCTGCTCTGCAGCAGCCTCATACGAAACTAGTGCTGACCCAGTCCTTTGCTTGGATTTTTTTTTTTTTCTTTTTTTCTAAGCCTCTTGATCTTTCCTCATCACTTCCTTTTTCCACATATGGAGTCATCTTGACCTTTAGGCACATTTAGCCTGGAAATTCCTTGGCACTCACCAGCCTCAGAATTTAAAAGCTTCACCAGTTTAAGAGAACACTGGATAGAGAGACTGAGTACTGGATTGTAACACATGCTAAAATAAAACACCACACACAAGAGCTCTGTGAGCTTACAAGGGCTGAGGTGTTACTGCTTTGGCTATCACTACATAAGAACAGGTTTTGGCAGAGAAATTGGGTTCTAATGCAGAAAGCTGACAAGCAACATCAGGAAACTGGCTCAGTACACTAATACATGTATATACATAAGAGTATGCATTCCTTTATAAGTACACATGAAAATAGTGGCTTTCCAAACTGCCCATGGGGAAGGTTCAATGTGTTATGCAAAGCAACCAGGCCCATGTTGGCTGTGTAGCTGACACTGTGAATGGGGAGTTCAAGAAGTTTGTTCCAAAAAATGAACACAGCCCACATTCTTCAAATAGTTTTACTCCCCGGGCTACCTATTCACTTCACAGTACATAAGAAAACCAAACAATTCAGTGTCTCAACTTTTACTTGATTTACAAGGTTGTGCATTTGTTTTGAGAATTTTAACTGCCCTTAGGCAGGGGAGTGGGGCTTAATAGATGACCAAAGCAGGATAATGACACTGTTCAATGAAAAGTCATAGTATATCACAGATCAGGAATTTGGGTTCACTGTTGTGCTGAAGAGGCAAAAAACCCCAAAAAAACAAAAAACAAACAAACAAAAAAAAAACCCAAAAAAAACCCCCAAAAAAACCCCACAAAAGTTTCTATATTAAAATGGTTCAAATTTTAGGAAAAAACTACAAATGTTCCTTTCAATATTGAAATAGTCTATCCACACAGACTTGTCAATTTAATTTTTTAAAGTTATTCTTCAAATTAATTTATATTTTGAATATTTATAAATAATTATTTTCCATAAATCACATTTTTAAAAATAAATTCACTCTCGAAGTCTGTTCCTCAGAGATTAACACCAAATAATTGCCATTTTGAATTCTCACAACTACTTTTTGTATATTTCAAACAATATGCTTTTGTCCTCTATTTTAGCATCAATTGTATAGGAAGCTTAACTTTTTGGTAGCAAGCCTTCCTGTTTAACTTTCAAGGTTAAATACCCTTATCTCATGACAAGCATCACTTTTTTTTGCAAGCCCAGCCCTAGAATTCTAAGGAAGTGTCACTTTAATCACCTGAAACAAAACAATACCAAAAAAACAGTCGTCTGTTCCAACCTCCTTTACAGTGAGAAGAAGCACAGAAAACACTTAGTTACTTCATCTTTGCTTAACTTCTTCAATAGTTAAAAGTACGAGTAAGGCTGATGCACTTATGTCTTCAACATTGATTTTCTTCTTATGCTGAACAGAAAAAAAAATCCATTTAATATGCTTATATTTAAAAAGCTTCCTGTCATTTACAGGTGCTACAAAAGTCAATATCAGTTCTCATTTATTTAACCTGCTTTATAAATTAGACTGTTACTGGATGGATTTACACAGATCCCCTCCCAGAGGTCAGAGGCACAGAGAGGGCCTTGCTAAAGGCTGGACTGTTTTGCTCAAGCCCCATAGCAGAAAGGCAGGGTGAAAACAGTGTTTGATTGAAGAGGCACCTCTGTGATGGGGACTGAGGGGCACAGTAGATGTGGCACAGCCAAGGCCAAGGCAGTGCAGGTGCTAGCAAGCATCTTTGTTTTCCCCTCCACTCTTTCTGAGAGCCCTTTGCAGGAGTTGTGTGGGGATTCCCCAAGGCTGTACAAATAAGTCATTCTTAAAAGGAAGATTTCAAATTAAGAATACAAGCAGTCTTTTAGCTGTAACAATGCATATATGTTTCAAAATTGGTGAAAAAATCCATTTACTTCCCCCATTTTAACTTTGGTATCTGATAGACACCTTATTCCTCCAGTACATACAAATACTAGTATGTAAAGTTCAGACACCTTTATTTCAGCCTTGAGAAGGTCATTGGAATCAAGACAAGAGTATGCTATAGTAAAAATTAACCCAATTTAAGTGTATTTCTTCACTCCTCTCTAATGAAAACTTTTTTTTTTTTAAGGCAAAAAAGGCATTTTGTGCTTTAAGATCTCTGTAAGAACAAAGGGACTAGTCTTGAGCTCCTAATGCCCAACACCACAACACAGCATTTCTGCCCTTAACTGATTCCTGGACTTCTTGGTCTTTATCCTACAGCTACAACTCCAGCATGACATGTAGGAGAGGAGCTACTCAGATTTGATCTCTGAAAACATTAAGCAATGTATAATTCAGTAATTCAAACAGTGTGCGAGAAACTAGTTCACACACAAAACTGAACTAAGTGGATGGAAATGAATGGTAAAAGTTCTCTGCTGCATCATTTTAAAATGGATGGAATGATTTCTTCTGATACTTCAGAAACTTTTCCAGTTCCAGCCCTACAATACATGGATGACAAGTTACTGAAATACCAGGCATTATTAGATTTAGCATGTGTAGTTACTCTGGCAACAGCCAAGAATGACTGTAATAGATAATAGTTCTCAGATTGTCTGTACAAACTAACACATTGCATCTCTGGCAAATTTAGTGGTTTGCTGGAAACCTTCAAATGTGACAATGTACATGAAAGTTTTTCATTGCCCCATCCCACAGAACTTTCTTTACATAAATATTCTGTATGTTTTTATATACATACACATCGCCTATAGATGTCAGTTAGATACTTATCTTATTTTAAATTCTCTCTCTAACCATTTATCTGTTCTAAAAACACCATACCAGAATCTTAGTCTTCTCTGGTTGTTTTCTCTCTGTTTTCAAAAATATATCCCCAAAAAAGCTGGGGTAAATCAGTTATGAAGTTCCTTCCAACCTGAAGAGTTATACAAAATAACCTCAAGCAATGCTTAAGAGTATCTTTGTGGTTAAAGGCCATAAGATCAAATCCATGGTTTTCAGCTCTCAAGTCTTCAAAGGTCAGAGATTCAAGTTTTGCTTTATTAAATATCTATACACAGAGTGGAAGAATGTGTTTTATAGTTCATTTTTTTAGACATGATGTGTGATCCACACTCTCACAGCTCAGAATAAGTGAATAGACTCAGAGTCGAGGAACATCTATAGTACTCTCAGAAAAGAAGCAGCAGCAGCATGCCACAATATAGAAAAAGAGCACACACTCAGTGTTACAAAGATGAAAAAAGCCAAGCACCAGGTTAATGTGGTATCAAGGAAAGCACAGTGTCACCTGAAATACAGCCAGTGGCTTTCACTCATCTCTTCCACCGATGGAACATGGTCACCAACTCTGGTACAGTACAAGAATGCAATGTGAGTGACAAAATGCTCATGAGATGGAGGCTCTACAGGCTTTTCAGCAAAACAAAGCAAACCAACAAAGAAAATCCATACCAAATCAAAAAACACAAAACATACATGATCAATAATGGCAGAGCAATGACAAAGTGACCAAAAAAACCAAAATTAGCAACAGCAGCAATTTATGATTGACATATCCAGTAATATTCTTCATTAGTTCAGATCCCAGCTGGCAACACATCTGTATTAATGACAGACTACACCTCCCAGAAAACCAGATTCAGTAGCTCTCTTTGGTGCTGCACACAGCCAGAGCCCATCTAAGACAATTCCTACCACTTCAGACCTGCACAAGGTCTGAAAGAGAGACATCACAGGAAGCCATACATGTGTGAGAGGGGTCACCAACACTGCCTGGTTTCAGAGCGCTCCAAGTCAACTGGTAACAAGCACTAAATCACTCCACTGCTTTAACTAAAAATTGACTATCAATTTTTGACTTAATCTCCCGTCATAGCAGAGTCTGGTTTTACTCATTGCTTTGGCCTTTTCAGTTGTGTTTGTGAGGGCTTTTTAGGTGCAAATGAAAGCAATTTTGGTTTCCAGTATTTTTCACATAAATTCCTTATCAGCCTGTGGGGTTTTTTCCCCCAGATTTTTCCACAAAGGCATGTGTCAAGAACTACATATTGCTTATGTGAAATAAAAATCCAGATGATCACACATCCACAGAGGCCTCACTGTAGAAAAAGCAGGTGTACACACCCTGGTTGCAGGCTGACATCTGGACTAACCAAGTATTTAAGGCCATAACTTGTGATACTAAGAGCATGTACTCATGTAATCCTTGAATACTGAGGCAAATCCCAGGCTTTAGATAGCTTTGATTTGGATTCCAGGTTCAATAGCTCTTTTCCCATGCCAGCTTACACACTAGGTCAGAGTACTTTGCTCCCCAAGGCCATCACTAAAATTTTTCTGCATGTACAGCAAAAACTAAAATTAAAAACTGCCCAATAACTTCCCTTGTATGACTTCTTTCTCTTTCCTGTATCTTTGCCAAGTTAGTATACTAAAGTTTTCCCAGATGTCTGTAATGAGTGCAGCATTTTTGGAAAATTTTAGCTATTTTGGAAGAGTGCAACAGTTTCTCAGAAGAAGGGTGAGAAAGAAGAGAACTCCCACCACCATGTTTTAAGAAATTAAAACCCAATCCCTAAAAAACTCTGGAATTAGGAAAAGTTGTCTCAGGTTGTTTATAGGATGCCTTTGGGTATTTGTTTACTTCACCTAACCAAGATAATGACTCCTGAAACTGCTGGCTGAGGTTTGCCAGAGCTTGGCAGTTCAACTGGTATCATTTATGTGCTCTAGATGTGTCTCAACCCAACTCCTTTATTGTCTCCCCCACACTTTTTCTCTGTGGTGTGAATTGCTGTGTTTCAGAGAACAAGAAGAGAGAAAAGGAAACATCTCCCATGCTTACTTCCAGAGGAAGAGTTAGTCTCTTTCCCACTAAGGAAAAAGCCTAGAGGGGTGAGACTGGAGGCTTGCAGGCTGCACTGCCCCACCATTAAGGGAGATTCAAGACTGATGATGAAAAACTAGAGACTGGGAAAGAAGGAGGAAAACAGAAAAACTAGGGGAAAACAACTGGATGAAACAGTACAGAAAGAGATGGGCAAGGAAAAAGCTCACAACAGAGGGCAAGGGACAGCCCCTGTGTCTGTGCATCTGTCTTCAAGGGCAGCAGAGGGTGGGTGAAGGCAGTGAAGGATCTAAGTAATACAATAATGGAAACAGGCTGCAAAACAGGAGGATGTAACCTCCTCTCAGACATCCCCCACCCCAGCCTGGAACACAGCATGAGGCTGGATGCCAGCAGCAGCACTCGCCTCCTGCCATCCCAGCACACCGAGGTGTGGTATGGAACGCACATTTTATCATTGCACCACCCTGGGTAAGAGAATGGAGTATAACCACCAAGGCAACACTTCTAGCACCACCCCAGATAGTTAGGTAGTTCACATGGCAGCTGGATGAGAGTTAATGTTGCCACATTTCTTTTTCAGTTTTCTCTTTTACAGGAAAAAGAAAAAACACTAAATAGGAAGCTCTTTAAAGATTATATATGCAAAGTTAGACATAAGGCACTAAATATCTATGTTGGCCTTGCCTGTGCAACCTTTACCTTTTATGGTAAAAAGAAACGTAAATTATTGTAAAGTGTAAGGTATAATGCTTTGAGATTTATAAAAGGGTTTCTAAGTAAAACTGAAATTACTTCATTAAAATGAGCAATAACTTCTGCATTTGCAGCAGGTTATGAAGGAGAGAAAGGCACTAATCCATGTGTTGCTTCATTCAACATGAAAAGAAACAGGTCACTAACCTCTAATCAAAAATGGAAAACACAGTGTATTGCAATACAAATGCTAGGAGTTCCCTTTTTTCCTGTGACAGATAAATGAAACAAGAAGTCAGCCATTTTTTTTTTAAAGAGGAATTTTGCCAGTGGTTTTGATTTACATAGCTCTCAAGTTTGCTGAAACTGTTAAAGCTTCAGCCAGGAAATTGTTTCTTTGTTTCGATCTTAAAGGATGAAACTATACTTTTAATATCCAGGTCATGCTTTAGTTTCTAAGAAAAAAAATCTACTAAGAAAATGTAACTGTTTACCACTCAAATGTTGGATGTGTCTCACTGACAGTCAGCCAAGGAACTCTAACACACGATATCACAATTTCTCTAGTTAACTCCAGTTAAACAGTTAACTCCAGTTTCTGGTGTTGGTTTTTAATTTACTCAGCGTTAAGTGGCAGAAATCAAAAACATCTAAAAATCCTGTTGTTTTTTTTTTACTCAGATTTTGAAGCTGTGACCTCACTTTTTCAACCAGTTAAGCAGTAAACGGAAGTTAAGCCTCTGCTACAAACCATAGGTCCTTTGCTTAACTGTATATGAAAGCCTGGTCAGTGGTCCCTGGTAACCTACCCTAACTGAAAAGATACCTGCTCATCCGAATATCTGAAATTTTCAGAACAACAAGAGGAGGCAGAGAGTATTTTTTGCCTATTTTCCTTCTCATACTGCTTTTTACTTTACTAAAACTTCATTTTCATGTTAGCCTCTCTACCCTTTACCTACTTTTAATATTTCATATTATGGGAGGGAAGGGACCAACAGTAAGTGAAGAACCAAGCATGCATCCCAAATGCTACGTGTGTGTGGCCAGAAAGCGTGTGCCTCTTCCTCCAAGCCACAGCAAGGCAATTCTGGATCCCTGTGTAGGCATTGCCCCTTGCATGCACAGCTGCTTCCCCATGAGCTCAGTGGTATCGGGCCAGGCCGACACTCCTGGCTGGAGTCAGCTCCCCGGTACAGTTCTGCTTAAATCATGCAGGCACCACCTTAAATAAGCCCCTTGGGTTTTGATGCCTGTCTTGGCTCCTCTGACTCGCCCAGACATGGGCCTTCTATTTACATCCACACTGAAGAAAGGCCAACTACTTGATGAGGACTTGGTAATGGCTGACTAGCCTGCCTGCCTTCCTGGTACGACTGGTATGACCTTCACATCAGAACTGGACTCTTAGGAGTCCCCACAAATCCTGACATTTAAGTCCAACATACACATGGCATGAATTTGCTACATCCCTTCACTTCATCTAGGAAGCAAAACCACCTTTATCTTACAACATCTTTTCTGCTAAATAATCCTGCATGCAACCACTACTTATTTCCAGTCTCTGGCAATCGAATTTAATGGGCAAATACCAAGGCTCAGCAAGCATCCTAGGGACAAGTTACCTACTGCACAGCCTCGGGACTGCATCAGCACTGTGCACTGCTGAGTGAGGTACTGGGGCAGCATCTCAGCTTCATCTCCTCCTGTTTACCGCTTCCACTGAGTAGAAGGGGATGGAAAAGAGATAACTGGCATAATTTTAGAATTCAGCTGGAAAATAATTTGTCTCTCTCTCTCTCTCTCTTTTTTTTTTAATCGGTAAAATCAGAACTATTTTCTATTTTTCCCCCCAGCAGAAAATGTTAGATGTTCTAACCACTGAGTGTACCCCGCCGCCGAGTTTCTAACTCTCCATCAGCTGCACACGGCCGCCACCTCCTGGCACAAATCTGACTTCTTGTGGTCCCAGAGGGTGCAGACTCCATCTCTGGCAGGCCAGTGCCTGCCGAGCCAGCTGTAAAAACGCTTCCTATGTCGAGTTCCCTTGTTATAGATGTTATCCTTCCTTTGATAAGAAAGTTAACCCTTTAGTTTCCGTCAAGCATGCCAAAAAAGTGACAGTTAAAATTTCTGCTTACTCGCAAGGATGGGTAAATCTCCCCCTAAAACTACAGCTAAACACTCAAAACTGTGCTTCAGTCAGCTACCTTTTGATAGTTACTTCTCTAGGAATGGTACCATAGCCTTTCCAGCTGTTCTGCCTTGTTGGTCACACTAATCCTTCAGCCACACTATCCCCCAGCCACCTTGAGAGATAAGCCTGGAATGGATATGGGGTTAGTTCTCTCTGCCCACAGGAGCAGCTCATCAGCCAGGCTTATGGAGTCTCACTACTGAACTAGATTGGCTAAAGGGCATAATCTTGGATGCTTCTTGGTTTTGATGGAGGAGGGTGGGAGGAAAAAAAAAACCCTGCTACCTCAGAATGATTTTGCAGTTGGCCAAGGGCTGGGCTGCATGCAAGAATTCAGTCCTGTTCTGCTGATGACTGAAAGAGCCTTGTGGCAGAGATAATGGTTGATTGCACTCAGGACTTGTACAGTTTGTATTGTTTTAATTCCCCTCTATTTATCTTTGTATTCCAAACCACCAAAACTTCCAAAATTATAATATATATGTCTTCAACAATGATTGATTTGTAATTCTCTAGCACATCTCTTGATAAATATTCTCAAATATGAAAGTACATGCAGTAAAAAGTACTAAGTATTAGCCAGGATTTATAGTCAGACATCTATAATCATGCACCTTACCATTTTCACAGATCTCCTCAAAACAAGAGGAAACACACAATGAAGACCAGCAGTCTTAGATAACATCAGGTTTTGTTTAAAGTACGTTCACCTTAGTACCACCCAATAAAGAATCTACCGGACTTAAAAACCTTAACAGGCCCACTATGAAAAGCCAAAAGAAAGGAAACAGACTTTGTATAATATGAAGTTTATACGGAACTAGATTGATTCTTTCTTTTCAATATAGAACGGCTTTATCAGGCAACACTATTCCATATTCTGCTGGACTGACAGACTTAGATATCTATTTGCAGAGCACCAGAACACCTTTAGGCTGAATCCCAGCAGCATCAGAACATTTTCTTCACCAGACTGCACTAGCACTTTCCTCTATAAAATATCGTGTTCTAAATACCTACATATATAGATATATAAATACCACGTTCTAAATGCTTCTAGATGCAAGCATCAAACAAGTTCTGTAGAACTTTGCCAAATCAGCACAGCTGCCTGTTGAAGTTTCCCCAGCACACAGCTGCATACCAACCTGATGTTCAGCCAGGACAGCATGGGGGTTGTACCTCCACCAACAATCCACACAGTGAAAAACACGATGAGCAGAGTTGTTGAGAACATCATTTGGTGGGAGTAGGTAGCAGTATCACGTATAGCCAGAGCAAATGCCATGGCTCCCCTGAGACCTATCAGAAATAATGAAACAGCACAGCTTCAGAAATGCAGACATGACTGTGGACAACATCTTCCCTTGCTCCCTCCCACAAAGTGCAGGCAGAAAGCACTGGGCTCCAGCAGCTTTTAATTTCCTTATATTCCCTGATAAATTATGCCCTGGGACAATTTACAACAGAATGTTCTAACTGTCCTGGTTTCTTATAACTTATAGAATCCACAAGTGCTGTGAAAAGGTGTAAATACTTCCAGAAACTAACAGAAAAGGAAGACAGAAACAAACAAGTTGTGAACAACAGCAAAACATTATGTAAGTTAAGCAGCTCCCTGAATCAGATGAAAATTCAGACTTTTCCAGGTGAATCCATAATTGAAATGTGAGTTCTTGGTCTGACGTTTTAATCAGCTAGAAAAATATTCTAGTTAATTACATGGTCACAGGCAGACTATATCTTTCCTCCTCTCCTCTGCTCTCAGTTATGAAAATTCCCTAGCAAGAACAATCCATGGCATTGAACACCTGCAGATTTCTTATGCAGAGGAATCACAAGATGGTTAAGGTTATAAGGAACCCCTGGAGTTCATCTGGTCCAATTCCCCTTTTTGAACAACCCCTGCTCCACCTGCAGGAGGCTGCACAGGACCATGTCCAGATGACTTTTGAATATCTCCATAGATGGAGATGCCACAACCTCTCTGGACAATTTGTACAATGCTTGGACATAATAAAAAAGGTTTCTTGATTTTCAAACAAAACTTCATGTGTTCCAGTTTGTGCCCATTACCTCTGGGCTTGGCACTGGGCACCACTGAAAACAGCCTGGCTCTATCCTCTTTATAGCCTCTTGTGTACAGAGGATTTCCTGGAACTTCTTTAGGATGCACATGTCTAGACACAAAATGCATAATTTGCCTTAAATTACAGACTTCAACAGTTACCTGTGTGGCAGAAATTACAAGGCAATTTAAGTCAAATACCTTTGTCCAAGTAAATGGGAAAAGGCACCCATTTTCTCATCAGGTATCTCTTTCTGCACAACATGAACATCATCTCAGCTAGAAATAACCTTTTGGAAGAGATACATCCCAATTCTCCCATGTCCTTCACAAGCACTTCAAATGAAAATGCTCTATTTTATTTTTATTCCCAACATGAGGTGCTGCCTGCTGTGAGCAGGTAGCATTTCAAGATGACACCCACCCCAGACAAGGCACACTTTCTGTAAAGGCTGAAAGACACATGATGGCATGCTGCAACAATCAGTAAGCAAGCCTTCCCTTTGGGATGCATGAATATGGATCACAAAAATAGAAGGTAGCAAAGTCAATTGCTTATGAGTTAAAATTAAGACTTTTTGCATTGCCCAGAATTTTTGCTCTTACCTGAAAACATCATCATGTGCTGAAAGCTCCAGCTGATCTTATGCCTTCTGCCCAAATTCAACAAGAAGGAGAGGGGGTAGATATGTGCAGCTCTGCCCAAAAAGATTGCAACCTGTTTGCAGCTGAGGGTTAAGGATTTCTTTTTCCTGAGGTATGCAGTTTTTAGTACCTGGCTTTAACATGAAGCTTTTGTTTTAGTGAGAGATTCACATCATGATATCAAGTGTTCTTCCTATAGCTGTGTATCTAAAGCAGACTTTCCCTAATTTTATGCAACTTGTGCATTCGAGAGCAGTTGCACAAAATGCAAATTTTTACTAAGATGACTAAGTTTTTAGATGCACAGTGAAATTATACCTAGTATTAAAATGACCAATTGTATAAATGAAGACCTTACTTTGAGAATTCATACTTTAACAATTATCACCAGCAGCATTCAATTTTGAGTTTTGGAGCAACAGAAACACAGCTCTGTAGACAGAGGGGAAGCCAACTTAAGACCAGCAAGTGGCCACCCCATTATGACTCCTGCAGAGGCAAAATATCCTAATGGCTAGCAAACACCAGTACAGAGTTACTAAGAATATAAATCCAAAAGCCATTTGTCAGCACTAGAATAAAGTTGAAAAAGAATAGTGAAAGTATTGCAGAAATTCATGACAGTAGGTGGTAAGCATCCCCATTGTGATGCAAAACATCCAGTGGCTCCAGTGAAGAAGCAGAAAGCTGAAAACACTCTCCACTGTACAAGAAACACTTCGGGAAAAATTAGAGTGGTGGGCTGAAATCCTGTAAAATGCCAACACAGCCAGAAGCCAAACAAACACTGATCATTTGCTGCTGAGATGGGAACATTAGAAGAATAATACTTCTCCCATGGAAAAGAGAGAGAGTATAAGAGCTCTAGACACCACTGGGTTGTTGCCATAGCTAAAGTAAAGCAATACTGTCAGCAGGGAATATCTCTAGGAAAATCAGATTTTGATTATTACTTTGTACAATAACCCTCACATAACTATTCCAAGCAATTTTATACCAGTCCTTTTGAGGACTGCAGAAATCAGACACCAAAAGCAATCAAGACTAATGTATGTAGGAATAATAGCTAAGATTTTGCCAAGGATGCTGAGGCTCTAGCTGTGTCTTTACAGTCCAGCCTTTCACTTTCAACAGGTGGTGATGTCCCTACATTTCACCCCTGCAAGTTGTTCACTCAGTGGGGACCAGGGGTGTTGAGTAAAACACAGGTGTTAGTACTAGTTGCCCTCCTCACAAAGGTAGAAAAGCACTCAAGAGACAACAGGGGCAGGATGCAGAGCTTACATGAGTGTGACTACTACAAAGTGTTCAGTTCTGGGGAATTTGAGAGTCAGGTACCAAGTCAACCAAAGACAATGGCAGAACCTTTAATTGTGTACCCTTCATGTAATGGTCTGTACCCCAGTTCAGTTCCTTTCTCCTCCCATCATCTGAGATGCTGACCTCTAAGGAATTGCTCAATGATCGATTCACTCACATTCCTATTTGAAGTTTGTCCCTTACTTTCTCAAGGGGCCTCTGGAAGTGGAGAGAAAAATGAATCCTTATCTAGGTCTCCAAAGTTCAAATACAAGAACAACACAAGCAATGTTGGCTGTCAATAGCCAGAGCACACAGTAAAGCATATTCATGTATTTATCTAGTGAAATGACATAGCTTCTAACATTCAGGTACAGAGGCAACAACCATGTGGCACAGAGGCCATAGGGCTTTGATGTAAGGTGTAACCAAAGATTTTTCTCGAAATTATTGTGCCTGGAAGGCATTATGAAAACTGAGGCCTGCCACCATTCTCTGTTTGGTAAAGCCAACAGACATCACAAGTTTTTGGGCACATAAGAAAATAGAGAAACCTCACACAATGTGAAAAAGGATACAAAAGCTCCAATAATGAAAACTGGGCTGAATATGTGCTTCTGGAAAGTAAATAGTGCCAAGCCCATATAAGAAAATATGAAGTTCTCAGCCAGGAAATGCAACACCTCAAAGAGCTAGAGAGAAAATCATCACATGTTAAAGGCTGAGTACAAAAGATGCTGTAAAAACAAAAGTACATGGACTACTACAGAAATGCACTATTAAAAAGGTAAAAGACATTCTTGCCTGCTTAGTGCGACTTCTTGATTCAACTGACAGGTTATTGTATGTATAATGTGCCTGGGTAATTCCACAGAAGAGGACAGCCACCACACCTGTGAACAGAACCACATGTAAAAATCAGCCTGTTTAGTGCCAGCTCACCACACTTTCCCTTCACAAGCTCCATTTAATTTATACATCATTCTTATCCTTAAGATTTTATGATTCTTCCATTCAAGTGATTGAGATACCAGGTTCGGGATACAGTGTCTGAACCAAACCATTGCCTTTGCCACACAGTCAGCTGCAACTTCAACATGGAACAGAAGGCAAAAAATCTCAAAAACCCAGATTTAGGCACAAACATATTTCTCATTGAAAAGCTTTAATGAGAAAGTGGAAAAATAGTTACTGAGATGGACTTCTGTGCTTGAATCGAAGCAACTCACCAGTAAATCCACACGCTTCTGCAAGCAAGAAAGTGCTCCAGGACATCAAGAAGAAGAGAGCCGTTTCCAGCAGGGGGAAGCAGTGCAACTTGGTAAACTTTGTCACGTTAAGTCACTTGTTAAGGAATCAAAAAGAAATCCTTTTGCTTATCTGTTCCCAGCACTTCTGAAAAACACTTTTATATACTAACAATGCATGCTTGTTGGAAAACAAAACCTTTGATGCTGAAAAATGCAAATTCCAACACATCAAGACAAACTTCAGGCTCAACTTGCAACAATCAGTTTTGGTTATTTTTGTTGTATATCTATAGCATAAAATGTGGCTCCACCTCTTAGAAGTAATATTATCTTATTCCATGGTTCCCTTTGAAATGTTGGCAAGGAAGGGATATTTACCTGCTATTCCTTTTAGACTGTGTGTGCCTTGGCTTTTCAGGGGATTGGTGAGGGAATGATGTTTTGTTCCCCCTGCCAACCTCAACTATAAGTTGCACTCCCACCTTCAAATAAAGCATAGAATGCATTCAAAAGCATTTAATTTACAGAGCTGTTCTTGACTACAGCAACCCTAAGATGAACAAGAACTTTTCTTCTCAGAGTTGTTAATAAATGTTTTCCAGCAAGTGTGGCTACTTCAGTACTTTTAAGGCAAAACAACTACTGCCTACAAAATGTATTTCCTCTCCTTGTGCTGTTATGTTTTAGAGAAAATGCCAACTCAGAGCAGCTCAGTCTTTCAAAGGAAAGAAAAAACAATTTGTCTTGCAAAGGAGAGCAAAACCTGAGGAGCATCAAAGCACACACTGAATTAACAATTCATACAGCTACTGAAGAAGCAGAACAGATTTCAGCAGTGTTAAATTTAGCTCTTCACACACTACAAAAAAGTTGTTCATCTATTTATAGAATCCTTTAGGTGGTTTTTTTTCCCCTAAGCACTACTCTGGCAGCAGGTAAACACTGAACAGCATGCTGTACTGAGGTGCAAACAGCTATGCACAGTTCATATGAAGGCAACCAGTACCAGCTCTCCACTCACACCTACTTCTTGCTGACATTCTCTGCTGACTTGGACTAGGGCAGACATATACTCCAGACACACCTTCAGCCACGACCTTACTTTGTCAGAAGGTTGCTCTCAAAACAAAGCCCAGACCATCATTTAAAAAAAATTAAACTCCATGTTGGCATAACATCAAATATAAAATGCAGCATACTTTTTAAACAGCTGTTAATTCTGCAAAGAAACCACCTCTAAAACTTTTGAGCTCATTTGAATTCCTCCCCACCACTTCCCCCAAACGGATCTATTTTCTAAAATCATGCTTCTGTAGCAGTAACATCCACCATAACAAAAACTGGAGCCCATTTCCCCACAGAGTACTCAGATAATCCCAGTGCCTGGATCAAGCGACATTCATGGATGCCTAAGGAAACTGGACAGCCACAGCACTCCATGGGAGAAGAAGAGGTTGAACCTTGTTCCCCTGAAGTTAGGCAAGGGACCCTGTCAGAGCCAGGTCCTTATTTCCAGTTTTTTCTGACAGTTTTGTGAATCAAACTGTTTATTCCCCTTGGTGTCATTGTAAGTAACCATACCAAAATATTTCATTAAATCTGAATTTAAAACCTGTGCTCATCATTTTGGAGGAAGATCAAGGTGAGAGGCAAAAAAAAAAAAAGCTTTATTATTTCATATAATTGATCAAATTGAGATGTTAGCTGAAACTGATTTTTTTTTTCTTAACTATTTTCTTTATTTGTTAGACATGGCTTTGTATTTCACATCTTTTCAATCAGTGAGATGCTGCTATTTAGTAATTATATTTTTATAATATACAATATCACTTAACTATTTTTTAAAAACCACAGACAGCTTGCTGAAAGCCAGAATAAATCCTTGTACGTTATCTGCATAATTTGGAAACCAAGCATTCTATCTGTTTTCAAAGGACAGTGCATGACTGCATGAAACCTTTTACTCAAAGAGGTACAAATATAGGTACTTCACACTATAGGAGTATTAACTTAATTCTTAATTTATGGGTACTAATCAGCTATGAATAGTAAAATGCACATTTTTTTGCTTCTACAGCATTGTATGACATTAAGGATGTTTCCAAAAGAAAATAGTCATATAATTAAACAACCAAAGAAAAAGAACAGCACAAAACCAAAACAGAACAAAAAGAAAAATATTCCCACCACACACACAAAATGCCACCCCAGATGCTTTGTTCTGAACAGCCTCACATCACCTTCCTGAGCACAACCATGCTACTTTGGAAGCGTAATTTTACAAAGTGGATCTGAAGGCATTTCAGCCTTAATTAGTAGCCAACCAGCAAGCCAAAACCTACAACAACTGCATTTGAGCAGTGAGAGCTATGGATGGCTGGTAGCCTAAAAGCCAGAGGAAGAATTGTGGTTCTGAGTCACATAAATTGCAGATCAGTGGAACTGAGACTGAACATTAAAGCATCAATAGCACATCTTCCCTGTTATACTTAAAGGGTTGCCATCATGCAGACATGTCAGGAAGTTCTGCATAGTGTGTGTATATAAGATACAGTTCCGACAGTTCTGCTTCAGAGTCACAGGTTCATGATCCTTGTACAGGACAGCACATTTTACCCCTTTCAGGTCAGTGTTCAGAAGCCCAGGCACATCAGAGCAGCCTGGGATATGTACAAATATGGCCATACTAGTCTGTCAGAAAGCAAAGACTTCATTTGGTTCCTGAAAGAGCATCATGACTCCTGGAGTAGGTCAGGCTGAAGGTCTACTACCTAAGCCTAAAACAAGACCCACACAAATTGCATGCTAAGCACCTCAGAATTCTAACCAAATAACAGCAACAGGGATCAAAAGAACAGCATAGATCATGCAAGGCACATCATGTTATTGAGTTAAACTGTCATTGAGATACAGTCTTATCCAAGATGTATGACATCAGATTTCTGGAGAAGAGAAAAAAAAAAAAGAAAAAAAAGCAGGACTCAAAGAATGCTGTGGGGGTCAGAAATAAGAGAGATTTTGCTGAAGGCAGAATCAAATACCAATAATCACAGGAGATGTCTTTCAAGACTAATAGTAAAAACTAGGTTTTATAACTCCATAAAAAGAAATTAAGCATTATTATGACATGCCTGTTTAATGCCCTTCCTTGGTTTGTTGCAGCAACATCACTAAAATTTCTACTATGGCCTCAATTTTGTTGGAAAGAGTTGATTTCTGTGGGTACCTATAATGTCTTTCTATAGAAAAGAAGTCAAATGAATACTGATCATATCTTCATGCTCAGAATTAAACAAGCTAGAGTCAATTCTGCTACAATGGGAAACAGGAAGCCCTGATAATATATACATGTGCCATTTCTGTTGTAATAACCAAATATGAAAAAGGATATCAGAGCTGTCACAACTCCTGTCACCGCTCCCATCATGAAAGAACCACTGAATATTCCCAGGAAAACACCAACAGACTTGAAAAATGCTGCAGCATCAAAAGCATGGGTATTTTCACCTGTTGGCTGGTAGGCAACTATAGATCTAGAAAGAAAGAACACAGTGACAAGTTAGAAGTGATATCAGGAAAGATTTTTTTGTAACAATGTTATCTGAGCAACAGGGAGACAATCCCATGCTGAAGGCATGTGTGTCATTCTGGCCTATGTATGCATTAGGGGGCCATGGAAAATGTTTGCAATGGTTATCAATCCAGTTAAAGGCAATCCATTTAAACTTAAAATAATGTTTCTCAAAAAAAACCCATTTATTTTAGGCAAGTGTCAAAAGCAATTTAGTAATTTCAGAGTAGACATTCCCATAGTTACTTACGAGGATAATACAATGGCAACAGCATCATTCAACACGCTCTCTCCAAACAGAAGGGCATAGAGATCGACATCAGCATGCAGCTCATTAAATATTGCTAGCACAGTAACTACAGAAAGAAAAGAGGAAAACAACACTGCAATGACTACATGAGCTGTGGAGCAGACTTTTCAATTTGGCTAAAGCAAGAAAATCCAGGAAGTGAAGTGCAGGATCAAAACAAAAATGGGAAACCATAGTCATGTTTACCTACAAGTAAGCAATTCCTCCATCAGCTTTAGGCCAGCTCCATTAAGAGGTGGCTCTTTTGTCCTCCCATCTGCACAGTGTTCATAGCAAGGCCCCCATGATCAAGGGGCATGGGACAGACAAAGCCCTTCTACCAAAGCCCTATATTATTTTAGAACATGTTCCATTTAAGACAGTAAGCAAAATGTTGTGCAGCTCTTCCTGATTTTAAAAGCTGTATGGATTGTTGACACAGGTTTATTATTTCAGCCATTGTAAAGTAGTACAAGTTATCCTAGGTGTTCCCCTAAGTATCCACTATGCCACAGGTGTGAATTTCCACATAATTTAAAAAGGACAAGAGTGCTAAATATTTATAATCATTCTCCCAAGAAAATTCTGAGATGAAAGACCATGATCTTGAAGTAGTTCCCATAATATGCACTTCAAAAAATCACATGGTGATTTTTTGCATAAATTGTATGCAACCACCAGCTGTTCAGAGCTCAGCTCAATCACAGGAGCTACTTCCCATTTTCACACTAATCACCACTAAGCACCTCAAATAAACTGCTTTAAATGTCAAGCTTCATACTTCAGCACTCCCCACCCTGGCCCCTGACCTTTGCCAGCCCTACAAACTGATCTGTCAAGTGGAGACTTCAATGTGAGCCTGCTTGACTCTGAAGGATGTCTACATTATTTGGGCAAAAGATGAAATGACTTGGCCAGAAAAGGATTCTTCTGCCCTAACTTATAAAACATGAAGTTTATTTGAAAGAGGAAAAGAAAATCCCCCACCTAAAGACCCTAAAATCTTCAAATATTGCTCTTAAATTTCCCAGCCCCAAGCAATGTAGCTGAAGAAAGAAGTCCTGCTATCCAGAAAATGCAATAATTTCATCTATTTTGTTGAACACTTAACAAGAAACCACTTAACAAAAAACATATTTAGGTAATTGAAAAGGAGAAGCGTTGGACTTTTCTCCAAATATACCATGATGTCATGCCAGTTTAGTCACAAATCAGCAGAGAACAGTTTTCAAAATGCTCAGAATTTGCATGTATTTCAGAGAAGAGGTTCAGAGATGCTAATAACATAACTTAAAATAGAGTTCTGTTAATATGCAGCTGCAAATCCTAACAATAGCGTTATTTTGGAAGGTTATTAAAAATGTTCATCAAGCTACCTGGATCAGTGGCAGATATTATCGCTCCAAAGAGGAGGCAGTCTGTATAATAGAATTTATCAGACAGCTGACCCACCAACTTCATTAGTTTCACAACCCCATACATGAGATTCCTGGAGAGAAAGAAGATAAAACATTCCAAGTCAAACAATATGGTGCCTTTCAGTAAGGCCAAGGGAAAGCACAAACAACAATATTTCAGACAGGCTTGTTTATGCTACAGCTCAGTGGGACACTGCCACAGTGTAGCACAAAGCTCTCAAAGTGAACTTTCCTCTTTTCCCTATGAAGCAAATCAAGCAATATATGATCCAGAAGACATCATATAAAACCAGTAAATCTGAAATCTTCACACAATTAGCACAGCGTCTACATGTTTCTTCCACTTTCCACCAAGTTTTCTCTGCTCAAAATTCCCCTAGAACTATTTCTCCCAACACAAAGGCCAAAAGCTCTGAGGTAAGAATAATCTACAATAATAGATTACTTCTCTAGTGAAATTTTTGAGACACAAGTCAAGGTCACCAATACAATTCAGGATTTCTGTTATTCAGAATATCCATATAAAAGACACAGTAATATGAGCAGGATAAGAGATTGCAGGTAAGCAAATCAACATGACCAGTTATCTTAAACTAAATGTGTGTGTATATACATACATAAAATATATATATGTAGGCAAAGAGAGAAAGTGTTTATCAGCTTAAACTTTAGTGCAGAGAGGAACTGATATCAGTTTACTTACCCAATAATAAAACAAGACACTGCTGTTCCTAAAAAGGCATAAGCCAAAATGGACCCCAAATTCCTGAAAAAGTGTCTCTGCAGAAGAAAAAGAGGTTCATATACTTCAGAAAAGTTATATTGCCCATTCACAACCATGTAGCACACTACTTCATTTGTATCAATGCAGAGAAACACACCTCTATTTCAGAGAAACATTTCAATTACTGCTATGTAAATTCAATCTAACTTCAATAAATTGAATAAACCAGATCTGTGCCATGCATTAGACGCTACATGTAGCTTACTGACAGAAGGCTTATTGACAGAAACCAGCACCAATTCATGGTGTCTTCAAGCAAGATCAGAATCTGGGCCCTACTACCATTAAAGGTCTGGCACATCTTCACTGGGATTCAGGATTAGGTCTGCCTCTCAGCATAATTTATTATTGCATTTTGGACATTTGAGAAGAAAACAATTAATAACAGAACATCTTTTACTTTAAATGAAACTGATATCAATGTCTGGCTAAGTTCAAAGGAAAATAAATCAGCAAAATTAAGTAAAGTTTAATACATTTTTACTCAAAAATATATGTATTTTCTCTTAAAACAATATGACCTAACCATCTCTGGAGAAAATGAGATTTTTCTTACTGTAAGTAAATGCCTGAGACTACAACCCTGAACAAATCAGCAATCTTTCATTAAAAAAAAAGGATCTATTCTCCTCAGAAGATATTGCACTTACTTTCTTCAGGCTATAACCAGCATGGAAAATAATAGGAGGCAATAGAATGTTGAAGAAAACTTCTGGGTCAAATGTTACCTGAAAGATAAAATATGAAATTTCAATTAGAAACAGACATGCACAAATTGTTGGGACTTTTTTCCTCATTCATTTTCTCACAACTACTATTTATTGTTGTTGAAATAGATAAGTTGAACCTCTAAAGCACTGGACAGTTCTATTTGTACATAGCAGCAAAAAGCTGCTCTTGTTGGTAAATATCATCTAGAAAGAACATGCATTACATCGTGATCTGGCAGCAGTCCAAACACAGTCCCCTATTTTAAATAAAAAAATTCTAAAATTATGCTGGAGAAGATCTCTCCTATTGTGACACCTGATATTGGTATAGCTGCAGATGAAATGCTATTTTAACTTATTTTTTTGTGCAAATTTAGCCACTGAATAGTTAGTGTAAGCCTGGCAAATCAGATACAAGACTGGTCTTCAGAAATTTGGATCATACACCTCTTCCATGTATTTCAGTAGGAGTTCCACATATCCATGAAGGACTACACTACACTAAAGAACAAAAAACAACATTTAAAATGCAAACAGAAGACCCTCACACATATGAGAATAACTAGGCTCTCTTCACCCGCTGCCTAAGCCCAGGTTAGAAGACAAACACTACAACTGTGCCCTCCCAGAGCAGTACTCATCTCCTTGAGATACCTACAGCAGACAGATACACAGACAGCTAAGCTCTCTTCATAATCTGCAGAAAGAAGTAATTTTAGATGACAATCCTATGCTTCTAAGTCTTGCTTTGATACACACAAAAGGTGATTAATTCCTGACACTGAATAAAAAGGCAAATAACACATCTGAATAACTGCTGATAAGTGAATTTTACTTCTAACACCAGACTGTCTCATTTGCTGGTTTATAGGGTGGAAACAATAGCTATTTCCTGACGATATACAGATTTTAAAACCCCAGGGAAAAAAAAAAAAAAAAAAAAACAACAAGGAGCAATCACTTTTCACTAAGAAATTATAATTTTCCTTATATTGCATTTATATGAGGCAGCACAAGGCCTTTATTTTCTTTTTTCTGTTTAGCTGGTCTCTGTGAATTCTACTGATGTAGAGTTAAGTCTTCAAACCAAGGCTTTTAGGAAAGCACTACATACATGTAATAGAGCACAGTTTCTCCAGCAGTGACATAATACAGAAGGTGCTTTTGAATGAAGCATTAAAGTGCTGTTACTATGAGGAATAATGACACTTGACACTACCTAAGGTTCAAACGGGATGGAGCGAGAAGGAGGGAGGGAAGCAGAGATGAAGGAGAAATACTTAGTCAAGCATGCAAAACGGTGTAGCCTCACCTTTCTCAACATGTCATTTTGCTCCACGTTGTGGATCTTGCCAGGGCTTATTTCCCCTTTGAGCGTGTACTCGAAGAACTTGCCGCTGACGTTGACCAGCAGGGTGGTGAAGGGCCTGTCCTCCTGCGAGCAGCTGAAAGGTTTGTCATGGCCACTCGTGGAGGGAGTCCCGTACCTCAGGATCACCCCAACTATGAGTCCTGGAAGAGAAGTAAAAACCCATGAGGCTGATTTGCTACTCCTGCACTTTTACAAGTTTCAAACATCATCCAAGGGATCATGCATGAACTCTACAAGAGTATGGACATCATAAACACGTCAAAGTGAATTGTTACTATCAGTTTTCTGCAGAAGAGGAGAGGCTCTGATCACATCAAAACTACCAGTGAATCTGGTACCTGACTGAAGTGACAGACAAAAGGTTCCATTTCAGTTTTTGTCTTCCTCTCCCTCATTCACACCTCAGAAGTGTAAAACCCTTGTCACATGAGAGGCCGAACATTAGGGCGTATCAAATACATTTCACCAGCCTTAGGACAGAACCGAGCAAACACTATTGCCAGAAAATAATGACTGCTGGAAACTAACTGATCTGGAATGGTGATGTTTGCCATATTGTTTTATGGCTGCAGCAAGAACACAGTTTTTAGTCTTACAGTTCTAGGCAAGTAAACAATGCCTGTTGCACAGTCTTCTGTTTACTCCACAAACTTTAAAACTAGGACAGATGACATGCACAAAGAAGCCACTATATGGCATTTGCAAGCACTTTCTACATTTCAAAAGAAGGTGTAAGTGAGCAATCATAAGAGACCCAGGATTCAGGAATACAGGACAAATTACTTAGGCAGCAGAGAAAATCCAACCAGAAAAGACTATCAATAACAAATGCACCAGACACAGTGACAAAAATAATTAATAACTTAATGCCAGGGGGCTGGAGAAGCACAAAGTTCTAACAGAGCACCATCCTGTTACCATGTACTAAGAAAAGAACATCTGCAGAGAGAACAGTAAAAGTGGATTTGGTCTGGTGAGTAAACAAATTGATACCCACTTACTAAATGCTCCCCTGTTGCCTTAGGATGATCTGCAATTTAATCCTTGTTCCAGACAACTGCAAGATGAAGATGGATGTTCGGTGCTTTTGTTCACAAGTCAGTAGTCAGTGTTGGGTTTGCTCCCTGTGACCCTCCCTCTGCATCCATAGTTTCCCCAGAGAGTAAATGAAGCTGACAGGTAGTAACCAAAAAATAAACGAGGTAAAACAAACAAAAAAATATACCACGCATGACAAAAACATAGGGCAAAGAGTAACCAAGCTGCACCCCCAAAAAGCCAACCAAAGAAGCACACCTCATTCTCCTGAAGTCCATACAAACAAAACTTTTAATGCAAGAAGATACAGCAGGTAGCAGCTGTGACACTAGTGGGAGGCTCATCTCCAGCCTTCCTTCTCTAAGAACAGAGCAGCAACATGATCATTCCAAAGTAACTGGAATATTAAGATACATTTTATTTAGGAAAGGGAAGTACATATTCAGAGAGAACACTGGAAGAGATCTCCTAAACAAGATATTTCTATTTACTGAAATTTCAATGCTAACAATTCAAAAACACAGATTTATAGAAGCATCTCCTAACACCACCAGAGCACTTTTCAGCTATATAAGATGGATGAGGCGGAAACACAGCTCTGCACAAAGTGACAGGTTACAGCCAGTCACCTCCAAGCCACTTGCACTACCAGTTACAGCTACAGACCCCTTCACCAACCCAGCCAGGCAAACAGACTAAGATTTCTGCTGCTCTCACCCTACTCACAGCTAGGAAAGGCTACGCTCACAGAAGACATCAGGAAGACTGACTGTGGTAAAAATTGATCTAACCAGCATCAGCCAGAAATCCTGCAGTAAATCAGAATGCAAAAAGAAAACTCTGCAGATGAGCATATATGTAGCTGTGGTATAAAGTCAATTCTATATTGCTATTCAGCTGAGAATAGAGAGGGGGACATTGGTAGCTTCTTAGGGTCAGAGACTGTCCTTACTGAATGCATTGCAAAAGCATATGGGAAAACCCATTACTATTGCATCAGGAAGAGAAATCTGAGAGCAGGAGGTGATTGCACTTTATAACTGGATATAATCCACTTGTACATTCTCCTCCATAATAAGATACACCAGTTATATGACAATTATATTCATAACTAGTACTTCACATTTGAAGTGAAACATTCTATCCCGGTCTCCTCGGTCTCCCACGGCCCAGTAGCGGAGTTACAGGGCATTTTTGTACACCTCCTATTGATAAAACAGCAAAATGGATGAAGTTTTTATACTGAGAACCATGCAGTTTAGGAACACGTGGTCTCTGCTGTCAGGCTGCTCTCTTGCAGCAGGATGCACCTGGAACTCTGTTGAGGCAAAAGGCTGTCAGAAGCAGTCAAGTGGATAAAGCCACCCACAGCTCAGTCATTAAAGGAAATATGTATGAAAACAAAAGGGCCCCAAGGAAGACACACAAATTCCACAGCCAGTTCCACTGGCAAAATACTCGACATTTGTTAGTTCAAAAGATTAATTAGAAGAATGGAAAGTTCCCTGACTTTATAAAGGTACATGCATACTACTGTATATATCATATAGTCCCGAACCAACAGGTTTTGAACATTGAAATGAAACATTAAAGCACACATTTTACAGAAGTCCTTAGTGCTTTTCCTAAAAGTATTTTAAGTCTTCACAAGAAATAAAAAACTCTTTGGAAGAATTTTCTCTTTTCCAATAATCATTGCATCTTTTACACACTAAAAAGTTCCTGGACTTGTTATGTGATAATTACTTGATAATATGACATTAGCAAAGCTCATACAGCTCAGTCAGCTCCCCAAGATCACAAAAAAAAAAAAAAAAAAACCCCAAATGCTTTTCAGGCAGAAGAAACTGTCTGACTTATAGCCTCAGGAAGGATGACCTTCTAAACTGTCTGCCATTAGGTGTTATACAAAAGACCAGGGCATCTTCCGTAATTCTCCCTGGATACTTTCAACCATCCCTGAAACATCAGAGATGCAGCTGAAGAAAGAAAGTAGAATAGAAAGAGAGACACCTGGAATTTTTCAATGGATAAGCCTAGATTAAGTCTTGCTTACTGTTAACATAAGCATAAATTCAGTATAGCTCTGTTGCTTATTTGGAAGCAAGGAATGGCTGCTGTAACTTAGGAACAGATAGAGAAGAATCAGTACGTAAACTCTGTGTTACTCCTTCCCAAGGTGTTACTGCTGGAGAGTTATGGAGAACCTGGAACAAAAGCAAATATTTTTGTGACTGCTTAAGAATACTCTACCTCTTCTAAAAGAGAACCTCTAGGCCAAATAAATCCAGTAGTGCCTTTTATTGCAAGACTGCAACAAGAGAGAAAAAGCCATAATTGGGTACAAATATTTCAAAATTTGAGAAGGCCCTTACTTTCAAAGTTTCGGGTTGTGATAGCTATTGCAAGAGCAAGTTTACATCATTGCTCAAATACTATTATGAAGGATTATCTCAAAAACTAATATGTAATAACCTGTATGCATGACTTGCATTCTCACTTTTAATAGAGAGCATTTATGCCAGCATCTTGCCTGTACAATGCTGATCATGCAGGTTGTATACAAAGAACATCTTACTAAAAATGAAGTGTTAAATCCTGGGAATATTTTGTCCCTTCTGAAACAAATCACTATTGACAATGAAAAATATTGGATTTCAGATATAGTCATAGCATCATTTAGGTTGGAAAATACCTAAGATCACCAAGTCAGAAAAAACCTAAGTTGGAAAATACCTAAGATAATCTAAGATCAACAGTTAACCTGGCACTGCCAAGCCCACCATTAAACCATGTTCCTAAGTGCCACACCTACACATCTTTTAAACACCTCCAGGGATGGTTACTCATCCACCTTCCCCGGGTAATTCCAATCCTTGACCACCCTTTCAGTAAAAAAAATAATCCTAATATCCAATTTAAACCTCCTTTGATGCAAATAGATTGGTCAACACCAATCTAACAATACACCATTTAAAATGTCATCTTTACTTTTGGTTTGTTTGAATACAGAAGTCACTGAAGCGAGAACATGAATTCAGAAAGACACACATAATCACGAGTGCCTTTATCTGCTAAGAGCTGTGGTCTGTGTGATTTCCAGCCCAGCTCTCTGCTGAAGCAGCCCTGGGGTTTCAGGGGGTGCCAGCTGGCATCTGACTGCAGGAACCAGAGGCATTCACACTTCACATCACACAGTTTGATCAGTGAATTCAACTTGATCTGTGAAGCAGTGGAGTGGATCAATCCATGAGCTCAAACCTGTTCAGATACAGTTTCCTTCATACACTTCTGGTAAAGAGCCAGGTGCTGAAAACTGAGGGTCTTTCCCTTCCAAAATTCAAACTGAGGGAGACTTGGTAGAGATTTTACTGCTGTTTGCAGCTACACTCTGGGGAGACAGAGGAGAGAGGGACAGAATCTTCTGAAAAGTGTACAGTGATTAAGACTAAAGGCAACAAATTTGTTGCAGTGTCCGCAAAAAAAAAAAAAAGCAAGGTTTTTTTTTTAAACAATGAAGTGGCTAAGCAGCAAAGCGGCTGTCACAAAGTCTGCATATTCTCCTTCCTTGCATATAGCCAAAACTCACTTGAGTATGGCCATGAGCAACCCAAGCTGCGGGGGCCTGCTGTGAGCAAAGGGCTGGACAAGACTACCTCCTAAAGTCTTTCGCATGAACATTTGGACTCCTCAGACAGATACTTCATACTGCAAAAATTTCTTTTAAATCACCTTAATTGCTTTCTGGATCAGGTCATGGGGCTTTTTGTTGCTTTGGAGCTGCGTTTTTATTTTGTTTAAATGACAGACTGCTCTCCTAACTTAGTAAGTCAGAGCAAAAGAAATAGCAATGAGTCTTATAAAAGCCAAAAAGATCCAGCAGACTAGGAGGGGCTGTTTTTACTGACTCAGTCCACCCTGACTTGCCACCTGCTTTGGGCCTCAACTGACCCTATCAAAAGCAGGCAAAAGGGGTGACCAGGAGATATTCAGCTAATTCCATGTAAGTATGGGAAAGCAGGTACCGTGATACATCACATAATGCACTGTTACTAGTACTTCTCTTACTTTGTTTTGTTGTTGTTGTGTTGTTGGGGTTTTGTTTGTTTGTTTGTTTTAAGGCAATAATAGTATCTTTTGGAAGTGACACTACAGCAAACCACTGACAGGTAGTGTGAGAGACAGTCTTGGCTTGGCAAGGCTTGTCACCCCTTAGTGCAGCCCATACAGAGGCAGAATAGCATATTTTATGTACCAGGACACCAGCTTCTTTGGTGATAGAGAGTAAAATACTGTTTGCTTTTGAAAATACACACAAAGAATATTGGGGGGTGGTGGGGAGGAAGAATTTATGTTTAAAAGTCTAGATTTTTCTTCCCTACTTTCCAACTGAACTTTATACCAGTTTGAGGAAAAAGAAACAAAGCTGAAAAAAAATTGGCAAGAACAATGAAAGAAAGTCCTGTATGTATTTTCAAGGTGAAAGACTAATAATAATACATGGTGTTTGTCATATAGATAATTTTTCTTCTGGATGTTTACATGCATCAAGATATCACACTTGGAAAGTTTTACTTTAAATAGCCTAAACACTAACAAATAAAGTATTTTTCCTATTACAGTGTCATCCTTTGAACATCACAGTCCACACCTTCAAATTTCACAGTGATTTTTGAGGAAGTTTCAACACTTGCACAAAATAATTCAAGCTTCTTTTTTTTTTTTTTTTTTTTTTTTTTTTTTTTTTTTGATCCAGAACTGAGCTAGTAACACTGTGTATTAAAAACCCAAATCAGATCACATGTTACATAACATCTCCAGAAGAACTAGCAACTCACTCTCTATACCATTTACTTGCCATTCACTGTATACCCTGCACAGGAGGGCAGAGGAACACCACTACACAACCCCTTGAAGAAGGGTTAAGCCAATGTCTGCAGAACCCCAGGCCTCTGACAGAATCTGCATTTCCCATATACTCAGCACTGGTGAGGCCACACTTCAAGTCCTCTGTCAAGTTCTGGGCACGTCACTTCAAGAAGAATATTGAGGGGTTGCAGCAAGTCCAGAGAAGGGCAATGGAGCTGGTGAAGGGTCTGAAACCACAGGTCCTGTGAGGTGCAGCTGAGGGAGGTGGGATTGCTAACCTGGAAAAAAAGGAGGCTCAGGTTGACCTTATTACTCCCTAGAACCACCCAAAAGGAGGCTGTAGCTGGGTGGGGGTCAGCCTTTTCTCCCAGGCAGCCAGCAACAGGACAAATGGAAATGGCCTAAAGCTGTGCCAGGAAAGGCTGAAGCCAGACATTAGGAGGAATTTCTTCACAGAAAGGATGATTAGACATTGGAACAGACAGGGAGGTGGTGGAGTCACCATCCCTGGAGGTGTTTAAGAAACAACTGCATGTGCTACCCACTGCCATGGTCTATTGACATGGTGGTGTTAGGTCCTGAATTGAACTTGATCTCAGAAGTCTTTTCCAACCTAATTGTGATTCTGTGATTCTGTCTTGCACTCAGCATAGCTAATCATCAACTACTGTCTCAATGGTGCAGTGTTGCCTGTGTGGCATTCACCAGCTTGTCACATTGCTGCAGAAGATGCAAACTTTGAAAAATGGGAAGCAGTTTATGTTCAGCAGTGTGAGCACTGAGGATAATAAATCTTCACTATATTTCAGTTTAAAAAAATTTAAAACCAGCCTTTTTCATTGGGAAAAGAAGGCAGAGGATTCCTATTCTTGAAGTTGAGAAGAAATTTTGAGGATATTGAAACCCTAAAATTCTGAATAACAAGTTCATGGTCATGCTTTGTCATTGCCTTAGGGCTATTTTAGATGAGGAAGTTAAAAGACAATAAACAAGCTGGTAGTTCTTCCTCCTTGTAGGCAGACGTAGCACTATGCTATCAAGGGCATCTTTGTAATAAGCATTTCATTCACTTTTAAAACAAGCCAAACTAAGCATAATTTTGAATTTAAATAAACAGATTACACAAAAAAGTTATTGGCACACTGTGCAGAACCAAATATGAAATTAACTTGCTAGCTTTGTGCTGGCAGACACATGTGCACTGTGAACTCGTGCCTTCTCGCAAGCCTTTGGTTCCAAAAAACTCACAGGAGCATAGGGATATAGTTCTTTTTCGTGTTGTGTGATTTTCATACTTGTATGTATATCAAAATGGTAAAAAACAAATTATGAACTACAGGAGCAGGCAGGTATGCTTTATTCTGTAATGCACATTCTTACTGATGGTGAGGTTAAAGAACAGGTTCAAAGTAGAAGACCAATTTAAAAACACAACTATCAGGAGACTTAAACAGAAGACTCCTTTGGAATTTCAAAAGTTAGTTTCTGAAGAGCTATTAAGTTTCACATACAGCTATACATTTGCACAGGAGAGCTATAGCCCCAGAAAAATTAATTTGTCCAAATAATTTGGAGGGATGAGTAGACTCTATTAGCAAAAGGGCAACCACAGAAAGATGACAATAAATAGGTGGCAAAATGATAGCAAGTAAGAAAAATTGCTGGTTTTATCCCTCCCCTAGAATCTAAAATCCAGAAAAGACAAAAAAAACCCAAAAACCCTAAAGCCACAAAACACACACACCCCAACCCGACAGCATCTGAACTGACAGGCAGCCCTGGAAGAAGCTGCTGTCCTGTGGTAATCACATGTGGCCTCTGGTCCAAGCACGGGACTATGAATCAAGGCTCCTGAGCCAGCCCCAGCCTTAGAAGTGACTCAGTGAAAGACCTTGGACAAGCTACAGATGACAATTTAAAGAGACAGTCTCAAATTAGAAATAAAATACCACAGTTGTAAAGGGCACAAGTATTTGTCAGAGATTACAGAGTCTGCAACTAATCTCAACTCAGGTGCATTCAAGTTTAGTTACTGCATGAGCATTGTTTCATGCAACACAGATTTAAACATTTAAAGCATTTGCTGTTAAATACTTTATAAACAACATTTTAAAAACTCCTTTATACTTTTCAAAATGTAAGTTTCCCTCCTTATTTGTAAACCCAAATAGTGAAAGCCATACATGTACCAATATATTCCTAGAGATGTGAGCAGCAATGGGCCATCACAAAGACACCAACCTTTGCCTCACTGTGGCTCCCTTTCCATCCTTCACACAGGAGTGACTCCCTAACAGAGTTCCAGCTGCAACTGGTCCCAGTCCCCTGCAGCAGTAGCAGAGCTGAAGCATTTCTTTCAATGCAGACTAAGCCAGATGAGTAAAACCCCAAACACCAAGATTCTTTCCTCCAAGCACATCAGTGACCATGGTGGCAAGGCACCAAGAAGAAAAGCAGAACCAGCAGCAGGCTTTTAAAATTTTATTTTTATTATAGATATTTATATTATTTAATAATATATTAATTATATTTATATAATTGTGTAAAACAGAAAGCTTTCTATTTAATTCTTGTGTTCTGTTACTGCTTTTTTCTCCCATTTGCATGGCAGAACACTCAGCATGTCTGAAACAGGAGGCCACAAGTTCCTCAGAGTCTGAAAAATAATGTCAAATCTTTTGTTACAAAAAGATTTACAGTAATAGCATCTGGCTCAGGCACTAGCAAGGAAGAGCTTTTCAGTTAAAGAAAAAAAAAAAAAAGCCCAGAAAATAATTATCCCCCTCATAAAGCTTCAGCAGAAGGAGTTATTAATCTGTCATTGCAAGGAGTCAGGCTTCAATCTATAACCCAATTGAAACTCATTAAGCAGCAACAATCTCTTTCCTGACACTGTCATTTAATTTTGAAGGTTTGACTTAAGGCAAGGCGGAAGGGGGAAGGAGCAGGAACTGCATCCATCTTGGTACAGTTTTGGTTTCAGAGATCTCACAATAGCTACAAGGAGGGTAGCTAGGTCTATTTTTGTACTAGGAACATTCTGACATCACATCCTCAGGCCTTTGCTCATTTGTAGAAAGTAGATGTGCGTGGAGGCCTTCATCCTAAAAACCATTTCTGGGAACTTGTGATTAGCATAAAGGCCAAAAGAAAGCCTTAGGAGGAAAAGAACAAGAAGAAATTTGAGCAAGGTGAATGAAATAATACCTGTATCAGAAAAGTTCTCCTTGAGACAACTGAAAACATTACTTCTCTCTTCCCAAAATGTACTTCTCTCTTCCCAAAGATCTTTTTGCACCAAGCCCTTTCCAGTTACTAACAATATAATCTTCTACATGTAGAGGAGACAAAGGTTTCAAGTTGACTGAATTTTCAAGAAACTAATTTTTTGCTGAGGCAAGCCCCATGTTCTGTAGCTGTGGGCAGAAAACCAACCAGCACTTGTAGATAAAATGGTTTGTGGCTTACAGAGAAATGTACTGACCCAGAATACAGAAATAGCAGCAAGATGACAACTCTAGCTTTCTGTGATCATTATGTCTGACCATAGAAACCTTGTTATTACAGCATCCAAACACACACAGTCCAACAGATCTATTCCATCTCACAGAAGCAATCTGCCCCTTACAGACATGTCCCAAAGCAGAGCCAAGAAGCCACATGTTTCCTGTTTCTCATTTCTGGGTGACTGCTCTGAGCACAGGCACCTCATTGACCATGGCCTTCTCACAACCACACCACAACTGTCAATCCCCCTGCACAGCTGTTCTAACATCCATCCCCCTATATTTGCTTTGAACCGGAAAAAAAAAGCCAGCAAATGCTCTTTTAGGACCTTATGGACAGCTGTACAGGGGAGCAAAGTAATCTACTATTACTTGCTTTCATAAGTAGTTAAAAATTTAATTTAATCAGTTGTTTTAGTACTAACTGCAGAAGACAGCAAATGACTTCTGCCACAGCCTGCAGTGCATGAGCAGTTTCACAACACTTCTGCTTTCCTGACTCATTCCCATGAGTTGGAGAGGAAGAAAGAATGCACTTTAAGCTGTAACGAAAAAAAAAAAAGAAGCTCAGCCTGCTTACAAGTAGTATATTGTCCAGAGGTCCCACAGCTGCAGTTCCCAAGCTCCTACACCCTGTTACCACCCTCCTTCTTTCCCCCTGAACTGGCACAGGCATTACCTTTTCCCAGCCGAGCTCACCCTACAGTTCCTAGCCACTAACTTGTTGCTCTGCTCCCACTACACACTGATGCTTCCTTGCCTGCTCCCTACAGATCTCAGGTGCTGCTGCATCCTAGAGGACAGGATGGAACCACAGCCATGCTCACAATGAGAGCAGCAGGCCATGAAACCAAGCATTGCTGCTCACCATGCACATCCTTTATCCATTTTGCATACATGAGTTTAAGTAGCCTGGCACATCACTGCTCAGAGATAACCTTCACAGCCTTTTCATTTCACTTTTCCATTTAGATTTCTCAAGTAAAATACAGTGTCAACTAATTCTGGCTTCTATTCAATTTCACTTCTCCAAAGACTAAGAAAATTGCTTGATAGAATAATGCAAGTGTCAGTGACAGTAACATGCAATATATTATAATGCATTTGGTCCAGTTTGCAACTGCCATCCCAAACCACAGAAAAAGCACCTCATTTAATAGCAATGTGCCTGTTAGGGCCCTGGTATCAGATAAGTAGTTGAAACTAAGAGAAGGGGAAAAAAAAGAAAAGAAAAACAAAACCACAGAACAATGTTACGTGTAGATAAAAGGTTACACACCCTGCCCTAAGTGCTGAGACAATCTATATCCATCAACACTGCTCATGGAGAGAGCTACCTCAGGGAGCATGCAACTGGATTTTTGTTTTTAAAAATCATGTGCTACCACTGCTGCTTTTGGACAGCATAGTTAAGAGACAGATGACTAATTAAATACTTAGAGAAATTCCTCTTGAAACTTTAAAAAGTACTTATTCCAAGATTTTCTACCATGTGAATTTGCAGGTTAAATCGTATGTGCACTTATTAATATCCTCACAGTACAAAAGCTTGACTAGTATCTAACACATAAAAACCTCAGATTTACCTCAGTGGAGGTAAAGTATCTAGAGCAACTCATTGCAACTCCTATTTTGCCTCCACCAAGCTTTGGTTTGGTACCAGCCCTCTGTATATCTTGACATTTAGGGAAGCCACTAGAAGGGGTGAATAGCCCAGAGCCAGCAGGAAACACAGCTGTCATCTCTTCCTCTTCCAGGCATGAAAACAAAGCCTAGGATTTCCCATATCTCCAAAGCACCAAGCCAGAAGATAAATAACTTCTCCTTTCAACCCACTGCTTGTGGCTTCCAGTCCAACACAGCATTTTCAGCACAACATGATACTTTTTACACCTCAGAAGAAATGTTTTAATGTCTCAAAGTATTAGAGTTGAGTTCATATACATCTCATGGGCAGAAACTGAATGTATTTTGTGCAATTCATGTTAAAAAAAGCTTCAGGTGTGCTTTAAATGAAGTTCATTTTTTTCAGACACGAAGTCTCTGGTGCACTTGAAAAGAGCACAGATTTAATGATTTGCCTTTTAAAAGCCATTAGCAGTTTGCAGAAGCTCCCACACATTTATCTTCCATGCTGTTCATCACGATGGGTGGGGAAAAAAGAAAAGTACACAGCTGCAAACAAAACAAATTGAAGTGTTGAAGAGTTAGAACTGACTTAAGCCTGACAAACAAATCTAAAAGTTCAAGCTCAGATTCAAAATTTAAAGACCTATTAGGACAAAGCATTTGCAACTTGAAACTGTCATAACTGCTACAGAGAAAAAGAAATTACCAAAAATTTACTCAAGCCTCCAGGGAAAAAAGAAAAAATAAAAGGATTTTTTTTTCCTTAGATGTCAGCTGAATGTTGCTTGCTAAAACCACTTTTGAGACCTAAAAAAGCCACTTCCGGGGTCTAAAGACTGAAATGCTTTGAAAGAGATTTAGAAAACTCCCAAACCACATAACAGAACTTTTCAATTTCAGCTACACAGCTTCTTACACAAAAGTAATTCAAAATGTTATCACCTCGAGCATGGATTGCCTTGGTGAAATACACCAATATATTGACAAATACTTTTAAATTTGTGCATTACTTTCTACTGGCTAAGGGTTTACAGAACAAAGGAAGTCAGCTTCTTCACTTAGACTGTCCAAAAGCCAGGAGAGGCAGTAGCTTCAAGACAGCCTCCAACTCAAGCTAGCAAATTTGGAGTACACAGTGCAAGGGATGAACACTTTCCACTATGACAAGTCCAATTGGTTGAAACTTGCAGGTTTTTAGGATTAGCAATCTTAAAAATTGACTCCTGTGTATACAAGGACAAAAAAAGTGTTCAAATCAGAAGTTTGGAATGAAAGTTTATTCAGACTATATTTCTGAAGATTCTCTATGTTTTTTTACTGGAGACAAATGCAAGAATTTGTCTTTATGGAGCAGGATCAGCTGCTTTTTCCTATCACATCCACAAACCTTTATCTGCTGCTTTCACTGTTACTTTTCACTGACAGATATGGGTGCCCCCTCTCATTCATCTCCTCTGTTCCCTGTGGAAAATCTAGGTTCCAGTGAACCATTCAGAAAGAAGTGGACAACCAGAATATGCAGCTGCAGCACTATCTGGACACTTCTAATACTCATCCTCCTAAAAAAGCAACTTGAGCCTTGCCACAGTTCCCACTGATCAGGAGCAAACCCAAGGTCCTGATGTGCTATACAAAGTATTTATTCTGCAAACTTCTTAAAAGTTTAATACAACAGGAGCATGGAGCCATAAAATTGATGACTGCTCTACCCATCACACCTCTAACTTTAAAGAGTCTGGTAAGAAATCTGACAAAAGTAAAATGTGGTTTTTAAAAGTATGAGGCTTATTAAATATTAAGGCCAGACAAATTGCAGAGATGTCAACAAGACTCAAGACTTTGCAATCTAATACTGACAGCCTGAACAGCCACTGTGGTATCCTCATCTAATTTTGCTGTAGATTTTGCAAAAGGCATGATTGCATAAAAAGTAATTCCTTTTTTTTTTTTTTACAGAAAAGGACTAGAAAATATTTCTGTCAGAACAACATTTCACAGTTCTAGTTTCTGAGAAAGTATCTCATAAAAGCAAGGCAAGTTCTAGAAAATAAAAATTGTATAATTCCATCTGGCTAGACTTAAGCCCTATACTCATTGATGCCTGTGCTTTAAAATTAATTTACTGTAAAAGATTAATTAGAGACCTTCATAAAAGATTTTTAAAGAGGATAAAAAAAATTCAAGACTACTTAGATTAAAAAACAAACCAAAAATTTGACACTAGTAAGAACAGCTATTTTAGTTGTTAAAAGAATCACTTACTACACTAGGAAGAAAGTAATCCAAATAAAGTTATGAGTCTTTTCAAAGAGGCTTCCATCACAATTCTACCATTAGTTATGAAAGATTTAGCTGTATATTTAGCTAGGCTTCCACATTTACCTTGATCAAAATTACAGCACTGACTCACAGGATGCCAGAAACCCCACAGATGCTGGGGCAGGGAGGGCACTGTGACATAGCTCAGAGAGCAAGGAAAAGGGCTGGGTGATGGCAAACTGACTGATAACGAAGCAAAGACAAAAACACTTCCCAAGAAGCAAAGTGCAAAGAAGCTGTAACCAAAACTACATAGAGCTGCATCCCCTGGCTTTTCTTTTCCCTCCATCACTGGTATCAATGCTTCATCTTAACACAAATACCATGTTTCTGTGCAGAACACAATTTTCTAAAACAAACTGAAGTGTTCCACTCTGCACAAGCAACACAATAAACTTAATTTCAGTTTGCTTTAGAAAATTGCTCTCCACTCCCAGAAATCAGCAGGCAGAACATGAGAACACTGTGCTGGTTTATACAGCTCAAACAAAAAAAACCTGCCTCATTCCAACATATGCCTTGGATTTACTCTAAGATTAGCCTTGCTACACCTCACAGAAGATTGCTGAGCACTAGGATCATGTCCAGTTTGTTGAAATTTGTTAATGATATCAGCAAGGTGGGTCTCTTCCAAGAGTGACAAAGCCTTAAAGCAAAGCCATGCTGTATGCAGAGTTAGATTCCAGGCTTGAGACTATAAGACCTACCAGGTAATGCCAACAACCACAAGTCCCTTTTCACCAGGGGGCATGACTTGGCATTCTTGAACATGTAAGTATTTAGGGTTTGGCTGAGAAGAGTACTGGGCTTTCCAAGTTTCACTGATACATAAGAGCATATGTGGGAGCATAAGAAAAGAAAATCCCAATTGCAGGCATCAGAAAGGAGCAGCTGAAAGCTGCAGTGAGTGCTTTAGATCTTGTTCCTTGCCACAGCTTCTCACCTGCAAGATGAAGCCATAGCACTGCTCTGCAAATGCATCTCAGGGTTTGATGATTGTGTGAACCTCGGGAGTAGCCATCAAATTTCCAAAGAATAGAAGGAAGGAAAAAAGCTTTACAGAAACATGTTACATGGTAACAGCTTGATATACCACAATGAAGCCCTCTGCTAGAAGCTAACAGAGACACCGTGAGTAAAGTAGGCCTTTCAAGTCAACTGCTGGTGATGATTTGCTATTTTGGATACACTATCTCCAACAGTAGCCACAAGCTGTTCCTGACTGCTGCTGGAAACACAATATCCTTCAGTCTAAGATAAAGAACAAGATGGACTAGTGCAACTGAAGCACAGGTGAGGCACAGTGAAACAAACAACACAATGATGCATTTCCTTGGAATGGGCAAAAGCAGTGCACAGGTTGATCTGGTACACTCAGAGTACGACGGTCATTATTTTTGCAGTATCCAGAGACCTGGTGAAATATCCTAGGAGTCCAGATGAACATGGGGTATAGTAATATTGGACATTGTTATTCAATTTTCTGTGCCAGAAGTAGCATGGAAGCTGGTTCACACAAATGTACTACACAGTCCAGTTCCTTCAGTGTGACCTGTCAAAATCATCAAGTAGGAACATGAAAAAAATTTATCTGTGACATGGCTACAGTAATACAAATCCAGCCTGACAGATAACAGCTGGGCAACTGATGTCTACAGAAGTGCAAATACTCAATTAACAACATCTCTGAGCAATAATCACAGGTGTCCTGATGTCAGGAAATGCAGTCACACCATTACCTGTCAAACCAGGGAACACGTACATCAGCAGAGAACTGCAGAAAAGCACACCACTGTGTGCTCAAGTCTAGCACTAGCAAAGATTGTAAAGATGGCAAGTACATACAAGCTGAAGAAAAGTGTTCAAAATATGCACTTAAGTGGCTTATATAGCACTGTGTCTTCATCAAGAGAAAATCTTCCCCCATTGCTTGCTTCCTGTCATATCTCTCTATAATAGCTGCTATTTTCAAGCTCTTAGTTTGCTGTTTAAAGGCCTTCATGCAAGAGTAGTCAGTAACATACTACCAGTAATAAAATACTGTCCAGAGAAGATTGTCTTCAAAAAGCCCCACTAACATTCACCACTTCAGTAAGTGTATCAAAATCTGGCTATATTTGCTTCTTGACTCAACCAGAAGAGATTCCATAGTGAAATCTCAAAGGCAAGGAAACCTTCTTCAGATCAGAATATTAATACTGTTTGCAATAAATGACACTCACTGAAATGCTGTATTTTTACTTTATATATTTGGCTTGTGCAGCTGCTAACCCAGCTCCTGCCAATGGAATCAGAAGCCCCATGTGAGAAGAGACGTGGCAGTCAAGATATAGCTGTACCAGATACTACTCACACATACCCTCCAAAACACCTACGAAACAATTTCAATGTAATTCTCTGTTTTAAATTGCATTGTACTAGTTTCCTATGTTTTATCTATTTGAAGTGTTGGTTGTTAACATGAGATATTCCTAAATTGCTCCACTAATGGAGCACTGGAAGTGCTATATGCCACCTGAAAGTATAGCAACTGCCCAGTGGTCATTTACTCCTGATAAACATCTTCTGCAGAAGAGATTGTTATCACTGAGGATAGAACTGCTAAAGTGCTTTATCCAAACATCCTGGAAAAGAATCTGCATTTACCAACACCAACCTCATCAAGGGCACATTGGAATATGAAGGCACACAACTCTTGGTCACAGTACTACTTATATTTGAGAAACACAGGGAACATTTCAGACTCCAGAAACAACTCTGATCTTCAGCCAGTGCAGCAAAGTGTTCCTTGTTCAGTGCTCCTGGAATAACATAGTGCAGCATCCCACTCAGAATTGCAAGCACCTTTTGATAAGACTTGTCTGAGAAGATAAGCACAGCTAGCAATGGAAAGAAGAATTAAGACCCAAAATTACAAGCTTTCAGTGAGAAATAAACAAATAAATCACACTTAGGAAGAGAGACAGCATGTGCTGTACTAGTGTGTCTTGGACTATACACCCTCTCTGAGTACTCTACTGTGCTTTTAATAAAAAGAGTATGTTACCCAATGCTAATATTTTTTTTCAGCCCAAATACTCCACAATATACTGACAACTGAATAAATGCCCAGGACAATCTGCCCATTCATGACTACTGGAGTTCATCATTCCTACTTATCCTTCATCCTTTGCAGATGCAGTAATCCTTATGAATGCAGGCTTTCTTCAGATTGTAAAGAATGGCAGTAGGGCCATAATGAAAATCAATCCAAAGAAAATCCAAGATTTCAGAGCATGCACTGAAGATTTGCTGGTCGGTACAATGGTCAGCTAGAAAACATACACATTACAAACAAAACAGAAAAATGGTGGAAATTGAGTAAAAATGGTTTATGAAGCACTGCATCATTTAAATGTTGTATTTCAAAAACTACATGTGTTTCTGTATGAATAGAGTTTTTTCACAGTACCATCCCTCCCAAATATGCAGAAGGTCTATCTTTCCCCATTCCTTTTTATTTAGGGATCAGTAACTCACAGAAATAAGGAATGACAAAAAATAAGAGAGGTTACAGATAGGCCAAAACATTGCTGCAGGTATTGAAGAGTTTTCTGCTGCTTCTGTACAGAAGTATTTTCATGTCAGGTCCTGATGTGTTCTGAAGCTGCAGCAATTAAAATAGTTCTTGAGAAAAGAAAAATTATTGCTGCAATGCCTATTCATGCCAGGACCTCAAGAGAATTACTGCTTCAGTGAGCCTTTCCTCAGTAGCAGGCGAACCAGCTTCACAGTCCTTCTGCTAGAGCTTAACAGAAAAAACAATAATAAAAAAATATCTCCCAAATTCTAAAAGTAAATTACACAATTGCAAATGCAACCCAGTAAAAAGACTTTTTTCTTTCTTTTAACAAGCTGTATCAATTTAAGCAAGAGGAATTATTATGAAATATGAGCAGGTTACGTAACAATAAATGGGAAATCAAATTGAATAACTGTTCCTTACAGTGAAGTTTTACCTAGCTGTTACACTCAGGTATAGAGAACCAGTTTTGGGATTAGAGCTAATTATCCTGAGAAAGCAAATAGACTCTTCATTCTACCATATTCTTCTGGAATAAATAGTTGTAATACTTCAAAAGGAACAACAGGACTTTGGGGATGAGCACAGCACTATCATTGTTACCATAATGTTTCAGCCTATGAGATCCAGATGGGTGCAGAGAAACTGTCATATTTGTTACAATAGCAAAGCACTGACAAAAGGTGTGCCCAATTGCTCATGCTAAATGCTGACAGACTGAACTGCCAGGTCATTGAGAAAACACTCTGAATGTCAGACTGCCAAGTTGTAGGCCACAAACATAGCAATTTTTTTTTAATTGGCAGACAATATCACTACATATAAAATCCACATATTCGTCATCCTGCATAATGACTGGTCACTACTAAAGTATTCGCTTTGACGACTGGATTTAGTTTTGATTACTCTCTGAGTAAAAGATCATATTTTCCAGCAGTCTAAGTGGAAAACCTACCATTAAATTCAGCTGAAAGTTAACAAGGTATGCCACAATCCTTCTGCCACAAGAGTAACCAAAAATTGCACAAAATCAAATGGAAATAACGACTGAGAGGATCTTGGAACATGAATAATGCACACAATGGCCAATATTAAGACACTTGTGGCAAACACCAAAACCCCACAAAGCGGAAACCCCCATTAATTATTTTACCAATACTCGGACACCCTTGGAAAAAAAAAATTAGTCACCTCTTTTTATAATTGTTGACTAGAAAAAAAGGGCCACAAGAAGTCACTCCACTCCTGTGTTCCAGGTTAAGATTTATGGGCACTCCAGCACCCCCACAGTCTCTAACTCACACTTTTCCCATAAGAGACGTGGCAGCCTGGCTGCTTTGCATGGCTATTATAAAGAAAAAAAAATGAATGTGTTGCAGGCATAGGTGGATATGCAAAGTCAGCTCCTGTTTAGCTGGGGCTCTGTGTGATCATTACAAGAGCAAAGAGTACGCACAGCATCAAATGCTTCAGAGTAGAGGTTCCTCTTTTCCTGGAACAGTGCTGTAAAGACAGCACTGACAGAAATCACTGAGCAAGGACAGAATCACAGCTCATGATCTGATTCAGCAGTGAGTCTCCCAAGCTGTCTTGCGAAAACCTTTCCTGTTACACTTCAGACCTAGTATTATTTTCCACCTTTAAGAGGCAAAAATGAAAATGAAAAGGTTTTACAATGTTTGGATACATTTCATGGAACTGTAAATACACACTTTTTTTTTTTCCATCCCATATAAACAGGCAGAGATAAAAACTGGGTTCCAGCTTCAGGCTGATGAGCAGCATTAGCCCAACTACTCCCCTACTCACTGCCATCATCCTATACTGTATATCATACATATTGTACACATACATACTGTGGGTGTACCAAGCAAGGAGGAATACAAAGAAAAAAAAGCAGCAGCATAAGCAGGTGACTAAAAATATTTTTAAGGGCTGAGCAATTTACTTGTGGTGGTTCAGAGATGGTGCAACTGACATTGACCTCTGAAAACCTTTGTGGCTATTTACCTCAAGAGCCTAACCCCAGACACAGCCAGGACTCCCTCCTTCAGTAAGTTTCTAAGAGAAAGTGTTCTTTTTCAGGATTTCCTATTTATTATCTCAAAGATTTGAGATTACTGCTTTGTGACCCAGAGACTAAGTAGAATGGCCAAACAGCACAGGAATACAGCAAGGAAAATTAGACTAGGAAATCAGAATGTTTTTCTTCTTTGCAGAAAAGGTCTAGTTTTTGTCATTGATTTGCCACCCCTAAAAAAATTCTTTTCACCTCCCAATATTTCTGTCTTCCCATAGTCAGCATCTCAGTCCATTTCAATAAGCCCAAGTGAGTCCTCTGCCTTCATCGCTCCCTGTAGACACAATTAAGCCAAGCATTTCTCCCTGAGGTACCTTTTGCTGCAGGAATCTGTTCTGCAACTTCTTCTGGCCAGGTTAGGTGACTTTTTCAGTACTGGCTGACCTCCTGCTCACTGAAGCTTACAGCAAGACTGCTTGATTCTTAAGCCCATCAAATCATAAGTCATAGATAAATTTTCCTGGCCAATATGACCACTTGTCCAACAGAACATGTCCTGCAAGTGTGACATTCCAGTAGTAATTCCTAGTCCAAGGAACTTGGTCAGTTCAAGTTACAGTATGAAAATGAGCTTTGTTCCAGACATTACAGACATTTTTAAAATATTATACTGTTTCCAAGTTAATTTTCCTTAACTTTGAAGCCCAGCAGTATGGAATGGACCTCTGGCAAACTGCTGCTAACAGAAATAAGTAATGTCTTCCCAAACCTTTTTAACAGCTCTGGAACACCTTCCTGGTTGCACCAGTTCACTGCCACCAAACCTCAGAAAGTCCCTGTTTGAACAGGAACTTCCCATAAATCTGCATTTGTCAACAAGATGCTGTTTCAAGCCTCTGAACTCGTAAGGCAAATACAATGTAACAGGAAAACCATCTACAGTAAGAGCAGTTAAATTTAGGAGTGTACCTAACTATTAACTTCAGGTGTATCAGCTTTCCACCAGTCATATATTTATCTCAGTATATGATTCACAGACTTTTTATATTCTACACTCAGTTTATGTATCAGGACAATAGAAAGATGAATCTAAGTTTTAGTTGAGAAGTTTTACTGATGACATTATTACCATAAATACCATATCCACATGTAAAATGGTATATTTTCTATACTAAATCAAATGCAAAGAAATACTGTTTCAAATCAAGTGAAGTGTCATAAGTCTGTCTCTGCTCAGAGTATTACACAAGAACAGGCTATTCTGGAAATAGAGCAATTCAGCTCTGAGGTGTGCATGTTGTGTGTGGGTGCACACACATGGGTCAAATGTGATCTGTTCAAGGATCAAAAATGCCACGCACATGTTGCATCATTGGGATTCTGGCACCTTGACATAATTACAAAAGCTCCAATTATTGTTCTTATGCATTGCCCTTTCCTGCACGTAAGTATTCTAAAGATCTTGGAAGGTTTAACTTACTGAAAGACTGCTTTTTTTTTACAAACTTGTTATAAATTTGTTACTCACTATAAATGTTACAAATTAACTCAAATTTCCTCGCTGGCTGTTCAAGGAAAATTCTATAACACAACCCTGGTGGTAAATAGCCTCAGTGGTCCAAGTTTTCTTCTCATAGCTATGAAATCCATGTTGCTCATGAGTCAAACTTTAGACCTTTTTTTAAAGTATAAGGGCTAAAAACCAAGTCTTTGTCTTGACCCAGTCTATTAGCAAGTTAAAAAATGTTAGTTTGATTCTTGTTATGATTAAATGGTCCTAGAAAGAATGGCATATTTATCTTTCACATTACTGAGGACAGCTGAGAACACAGAAGCAAAGCAAGAGAGGGTCAGGGAAAAAGTTTCTTATAACACAGGCTAAAAAAGTTTAATCTGAACTAAAAAAGTTTAATCTGAACAAAATTCTCCTGTACCTTGAAAACCAGAACATCAAAGGAGCCTATGTTGAAATGAAAGCCTGGACTGTAGATGTGTAGAGACACAGGAATTCATGCCTTACTCCTGTGTTACCTAGAAATATCTTCCACAGCTTAAACAGTTTACAGGTGAAGACAAGGCACAGATAGTTTCATTAGTGGCCAGGGGAACCGTCTCAGTGATGAAGACTGTGGTAGCAGGAGGAAGATAAAAATAACAAGCTATTTCAGCCAATCCTCAGATTCCCATGAAGCAGGGAAGTGAGCAAAGGTTTTCAGTTTAGAATGGGAAAAAAAAAAGGTAGGTCTCATGTATGGAGAGGAATCCAGGCTGTCAGTTTTAAAATAAACTATTGGATGCACTGTGGAGACACATGAAGTAACAAGGAAAGAGTGTTAGGAGGTTCCCACAAAAAAGCAGGCAGTCAGCATAATACAATTTCTCAGAGAGCTAAAACACATGACAATTGTAATACCTACAGGAACCATAGAAGAGCAAGGCTTATGTTTCATCATCATGCAGATGAAGGAAGAAGAGCAAAAGGAGGCTCAAAAAATTGTTTAGACATCATGCTCCAAAAATTGTGGGTCCCAATCTTAGAGCTGTGGTAGAGGTAGCACTGAATTCAGAAAAACAACTTCTGGCCTGGTCACAGAGAGGTAAAGACAACCTCTGCTTCAGAGGTAGATATTAGGGTTGTTTGACTGGGTTGGTTTTTTTTTTGTTTGGGCTTTTTTTTGTCTTGTTTTGGTTTTGGGGTGTTTTTTTGTTTTTTTTTTTTTGTTGTTGTTGTTGTTTTTTGGTTTTTTTGGGTTTTTTTGTTTAGAACATAAGTTTAAGCAGTATCTAGAAGATTGAGACCCTGATAGGGGGCTTTAGCTTTCACAGGCTAAGGATAAACTGATCATAAATGCAGAGTAGGTCATGCTTACACCTCCTGGCCCAGCCTTTCGGTCTTTAGAAGAGGGGCTATATCATAAGTACAAACAAAAGATAAAGCAAAGTTTCCTCTATCTGTAATTTGGGTTGACACAACACTAGCATCATAAGCACCTGATGCAATGAGGTTAGATATTTGTGTTTGAAGTACAGAGAAAAAAAAAAAAAAAGTAACTGTCCCATCTTTTATACTTTGGACGAGAACCCAAAACCATTAGGATCAAAAAATGAAAATGTTGAAATAAGTAGACTTGAGCATTTGCCAGCAAAAGCAATAAACCCTTTTTATGGCTCCCTGAGGAAATGGGGGACATAATCAAGTACTAAGTATCACCAAGATATCTATGTTGACATTTCTCTGTTTCATGCAGGCACATGTATAATCAGAGTAGGCTGCAATTATATTTTGTTACTACATCTTAACAAGCAGATCATCATTAGGAAATCACTCACTAACTCTTCAGTAATGTACAGCTGAGGAAAAGATTAATTTTATATCTATGTATCTCTGTGAAAGATAATCAGAAAGAAACTCTGTGTGTGTGTGTGTGTGTGTGTATACATATTGCTTCACCACAAGTGAACACGGTTGAAAGAAAGTTAAAAGTCTCTAGATATAAAAATCAACTTCATAAACAAATTTTTGCCAAGTCAGACATACTGCTGTGCAGAGATCAAAAGCAATAAAGGTTAGCCTGAAACAGTGTCCTGACACTCAGTTGCCTATGTAAAAGTCTATTCCAGCATTAAGGTTATTTCACACACACCAACACATCTTCAAAATACTCATCTTCTTCCAAGAATGACTCACTGTAACCCAAGTCTGGTGGGAATATGTTCCCTGTAAGACACTACTATTGCAGATAGGTATGACAAAACCACACCCTTTATGCTATGCAGAGTATAAAGATTACTCTCAAAGTATAAATCTTCAAGACAAACCAAACAAGCAGAAGTGCCCACTTGAATTCTGTGAGCCAGGAGAGGATGCTACAGCCAACCCTGCCAGGCATGTCTGTGGAAGGTCACTTACAGTCAGCCTCTTCTCTTAATATATAACATTACGTAATCAACTAAAATATCAAATATAACTCAGGAGAAGCAATCGGATGGCACTTCCCCAACAGAAATAAACCTTTACACCAGTTTTCTTCTTACGTATTTTTCCTGTATTTTCCAGAGAGTGCAAAACTGCAGTGCATCCAGTGATGCCAACTCCACTCACTGCTTCAATTCTTCTGTGAATACCCTTTCCTCCCAGCTAGTCAGGGAGCCTTCTGTGTTTGCCACTTTGAACTCTTCTAGGGAACCTAACTTCTAAAGCATCAATTATATAGCAAGGCTAAAAGCCAATTAAAATAAGTTGGTGATAACTCACTAAGAAGGCATTTTAAGGAGAACAGTCAAGTTTTCTCATGGATGAGGAAAATCTTTTCAGGAGAAATGCCATTACACAATCAGTAAGTACAATGAAGACTGTCAGAAAGGAATGAGAAATAGGAAGGATTGTGCAGCAGTAAAACAGCAGAGAGGTACATGACACTTAAAATGTAGGTTCCCTTTCACTACTGAAGGACTTGATGTCAAGTGCTAAGAAGTGTATGCGTGGGGGAAAATAATTTCTTAGAATTAGTGTGAAAGCAATAGCATTCATTTTAATGGATTCAGAGTAAAAACTAAAAGCTAGTCATATCCATGTGGGTCATTTGCTATTTTTAAACTATCATCAGTTACAACATCCTTCTGTTAGTATCTCATATTCAAAGCAATGGTAAAGGTTAACAACAGTTTTCATATTGAATCCAGTTCTTGAATTAATGGAACAGCGTCCGAGCCTCAGAAGCAATAACTAATCCCAGTGTGTTGGCACCGCCCATGGACATGGCGTGCCCGGCTGCAGAGCTGACACAGGGAAGACTCTCACATGTAGGTGACACCAAGCCACACGAGCAGCTTTCTCTTCACCTAGCTACTGATGGCAAGAAATGCAGGTGCACACACCACACTTCCATAAGGAGCCAGCACTTTAAAGACTGTCATCACATGCACAGACAAGTTAATTGCATTTTAGAATCCTTTTGTATCATGTTCCTTTGTTTCCATCCCTTTTTTCATTAGGAATAGTCCCCCAGTTTCATAATAAAGGAGCAGGAGAACATGTCAAACTTACTTAAAAAAAAATCTCCTCAATCCTAGCTTGTTTTTTTTTAAGTCTAAGTGAGAAGTGAAGACATCTATGGAAAAGTGGAAAGGCATGGCATTCTGAATAAGCAGACCATTTTATTTAACCATTTCCACAAATCCAGCACACCAAGACCCACAGCTTTGCTGTTCAAACTCCCCTCTCCAAGGAGCTTACAAGGTAACAGAAGAGGAATCAGTAACACACTCAAACACACTTAAAATATGCAACAGGTATTCTGGTGGCTTCAGCTGCCTTTAAAACCATCTACTACAGACCTATTTCAACAAGGAAGAGACATTTTGAAAAAAAACTACAAACAGAAAGTGGCAGCTGTGGAGAAGTAATCCAGGCTACAGCAAACCGGCAAGTCCCACCAGGGTGACATTAGGGCCAGGACCCTCCCGTGGCAGCAGATCCGCCCCATTGCTGAGCCATTGGGGTAGCAGTGTGGACAAGCCCACAGACACCCCTGGCAGCAGTGCCGACCCACAAGAGCTCTGCCAGGAGAGGCTGTGATCTTTCTCCACGTATCACTCACACATACGTCTCCATCAAGAGAAATGAAGAGCTTCCACCCAGCCTTTGAAAAGCAACACGGAATACCAAAGTCATGAAGAAAGCACAAGAAACCACACACCTCCTCTGGCTGAGAGCAGGGTTCATCTCCTCAACTTTAAATTAAAGGAGCCTTCAATTATTTTTCCCAGTAAAAGAAAAAAAACCCCAATGGTTTCTTCCACCATAGGCTCTTTAGGTACTTCTAAAGTAAAGTGATTTGTCTGATTTCAGGACATGGGGAAACAAACAAACCAACAGTTTCCCACAATTTGCTTTTCTCCCTTCATACTCAGTTAATTGCAGGCTGAAGTGCTTTTTAATAGGGGAGAAAAATGCAGTGCATTTTAGCTAAATTACCTATGTCTGGTAGACAAAAAGATCTGAACTGCTGAGAATGACTGTGTATTCTTTACACCACTAGTAAAAAACCCTTCAACATAAACACTCTCCTAAAAAAATTGCTTGTATCACATTCTTTCAATGTAGACACCACTTAGTGTAAAGCAAGGCGAGAAAGCTATATTCAGTTTTTAATGGGGATAAAGCTTTAATCCTGAGTCACAAATAAGTACTCTGTGCTGGGAAAAAATAAGTCAGTCTACAAGCTGGTATTTCTGGCTGTCAGCATGGAAACAACAAACTTGAGTTAAATACTGAGGCTGTCTCTTGAACACACGGGGACAGTTCAGCAGCCCAGTGCTGGACTCGCAGCATTCAGCAGGTAAGCAGGGAGAGAACATCCATGGTACACAACACCTGTGAAAGGCCTAGATAGGAACCACCAAAATATTTTTAGTTCTGGCCAAGATGCATAGTTCTGGAATGCAAACTGTGTCCTCCAACTGTTTTTTTTTTCTTTAATAATGATGGAGCTGAGGTTCCTGCTTCAGATATCTGGTTTCTAAATCAGTTGAGGGTGAAGCTGCTACCTTTACCTAATGGAGATAATGGTTGCTCAGATAGCCGCAGATAGGGGTGGGAATAGCTCCCTACCAGAAGCAGGAAAATGTTTCACCCAGCTCTCGAAGATGTTTTGAACTACTCTGCAGAGTTGATATGTAAGGGGAGACCAACCTTCATATGGAAGGAATGTGCTGCTATGCACCCAAAAAGCAAGTCCCTCACCCACAAAGGGACTGAAGATATAAGAGAATCATAGCTAGCTGAACCATGAAAATTTTCTGTCACAGGGAATTGAGCCTTCCCATCACTGCTTCCAGACCTATCTCCATATGCTGCAGGAAACCATCCTGGCTTGGAGTCAAGGCCAAACCCTTGAGAAGGAGGATTTTGGGTAAGTCAGAGCCAAGGCTTACATCTGCTTCCAGTTGTGCTGGGAGAACACAGAGCAGAGGTCTAGAGTTCTAGTCACTCTGTTAATGAGCCCAGGACACACTGTATTTTATAAAGGTGTTTCACAGGTAGCACAGATACTCCTAAATGGTGCCCAGGACTGCCTGTACAGGTGACCCAGAAGCACTTCCTGATGTATGGATAATTACTTTGGGTGAAGGCAATTTCACTGTTCAGGTGTTCTAATTTTTCTACAGCACAGGAATTGAGAAGAAGGTTTATTAAACATACACTGCAAAGGAATACACATATATAGCCACTTCTATTCAGCACAACATTTTAAAATTAAATTTCTAAAGGAACAATATCTGAATTGTTCATTCTGTTTGAATGACCAATTATAGTTCATTACAGAAAATTTACAATGCAGTATTGTGAAATCCAGAGATAAGATTACACACTAGTTGCCACACAGATTTTTGTTAACACAGCCAAAGAAACTTGCCCTATCACCTTTCTCTGACCATCTTAAAACAAAGGCCTACTTTACCAAACAAAAAGGAGACAGGTGAGAACCCAGGCCTCTCTCCCATCAACCTCTTGCCAAAAATATAGACAAAGACTAAATAAAGAAGCACTAAGATGGGGACACCATCAGCTCCTGAGAAGTAATTCTGGAAATCCTGTTGGACTTGATAGCTTTTGTATACTCCTTCAACATCTCCTTTTCTTTTTTCTCATCTGCACTAAGAGCAGAAGTTGAGTTGCTGCAGGTGCTCTGCATCTACAGAGCAGTTCAGTCCTTGTGTTCTTTCAGAGACAATCATTGGCAGACCTATTTAGAGACATATTTCTATTGCAAAGCAGCAAAGAAAAATTGGAAGTGGTTCCAAAATAAATTTTCTGAAGTGGACAAAGAAAAACCTCCAGCTCCTACAGGGCCCAGACATGTACAGTATTAACCTGTCATGGAACCACCTCACTCTGACAACAAGCTTGTGCACCAGACATCAGGTTACCTCCCCTCAGCTCAGCACAGTCCAGCAAACACAACCAGAGTGCTCACACAGGACCAGAAGGCAGGCAGGTGTGTGAGATCTGCAGTATTACAGATCTGGCATCTGTTTGTGATAACTTTCTAATTTAGATGGAAATAACAGGACATGCAGAGGAACACCTTTCCCCTTCAGCCTCTGCATGGTTCCTACAATTACACGGTGCTGCAGAGCAGTAGCAGCTTTAACAGCCAGCTGTGTCACCAAAGGCTTCCTCATGCAAAAGAAATCCAAGTTGCTATTTCTCTCTTCTTTGGCTTATGCCATGATCAGAGGATAATCTGGTGCTGATTTGACAGAACTTCTCATGAAGATGAAGTTAACAAACATAAAAACTAACTAATTTACCTGAATTAAATCCACTACCCTTATAGAAACAAACTAACAAAACCCCCAAACCCACAGAAACAACAAAAAAAAACCCCAACCCACAGAAACAAAGAAAGAAACCCCAAATCACTGTCCTGAGGACTATAGATTAATTGTACTCCAAAGATATTTCAGAAACACCAGCAATTATAAGCTATCCAACTACCCCTGCCCAAAGAGCAGATCTGAAATACATGCAGGTTAATAAAAGCTATATAGCATTTCTTCTAAATTTCTCTCAAAAGAAAAATGTACAATTTTTCTACCCAGCCACACATCATAAAGCAAGCTTAGAGAAAATATTTGTATTGCAATTAAAACATACTGAGTAGTCAAAAAGTTGAGCAAAACTCACTTTAAAAGCCTGTAACAAAGTGATTTAAAATAGTATTCAGGAAGAACAAGTAGGTTGCCAGAGAAGGGATAATGTTCTCAAAACTGGGTGCTCAATTATGATCCTAAATCTAGTATTAGGAGGCTTATGTCAAAGTGGCTTATTAAAAATGAAGACTAACATTATTTTGCTGGCAGTGGAGATGAGTTAGGTCATCTCTAGCACGTGTAGATAGATACTACAATTCTAACAGAGAGCACTGCAGCCAGATGAGCTAAAAATAGACCTTTTCTGTATCTACTCTGTGGGTACAGAAACTTAGTCTGATACAGAGTATTGCAGAACAGATACAATGTTTTTTATCATGAAGATTTACAGTTTCTCTCTCATTTGTGTTCCAGAAAAGGTAACAGAAGTATTATATTCCTCTTCATATACTGTTTGTCTTTCACTGTACCCAAGTCCTGTTTGCTTTTACTTTTACCTGCAGCACTAGCACGTGTGGCCCACAGACAAGAAGGTACCTGATAGGACTGACACCTATGCTGATTCATGGGTGGCCAGTTGTCTGAATTACCACTTATGAAAAGGGACAAAGTAATTGCCTAGTGGCAGTGGTACCACTGCATCTGCTGGGAGACATCTACTTATCCAGGTGGCTGTCTCCTAAGGAGCAGCCTCAGGAAGCCCACGATCACCTCCCACCCTGAGCTGCCCAGGTGCAGAGTCTGTGTCCTGTTTCTCCTACTACAAGGTGATGCCTCTCAGTACAGAACCAAGAAGCCTGCGTAACAGAGTCACCACCAAACCTCTTCAGGAAAAACGTCTCAGAATGCTTTATCCTCCAACTCAGACCAACATTAACAACAGCAAGCATCACAACCATTATCACTAGCTGAATTGAAACCAAGGTTTCAATTCCCTTATTTCTCCGTTGCGGATGGGGGTTTGTTTGGGTTGTGTCGGATTTTTTAATTGTTCCATAACTTGCATTAGCAATAATGTTGCTGGAGCAGCTGACATTTGCTAGTATTTCACTTCCACAGAGCAGCACCCTTGTTACAGTTTCAGCCTTCACCTTAAACTTCAATTCTATTTAGCATGAATAGAACTTGTGCTTTTGGGACTACAAGCTCTTTCTTTGACATATTGCCTTATGATTTTGTGTTTAAGGCAGAGTGATGAAACATATGCACTTTAAATAGCTATTTAGCTTTTTAAAAAGTACATTTCTCAGATAGCAAGTTATCAGCAAAACAGAAACCCATCTATCCGTTTAACCACTGTCTTTTAAACAAGGAAGAAAGAGGAGACTTAAGGCCAGTTAGCAGAAGTGTAACAGAAAGTTACTACATCACTTAATAGGTTGTTCTTTGTGCTCTATAGAAAGTCTGTGAAATGTTAAAGTGAAGCCAGGTCTCAGCAGAGCCTAACCACCAGCATGGAGGTTAACCATGTTAGGTAGGAACTGAACACACAAAACATGCTTCCTAGGCTGTTTGCTGTGAAAAGCCAAGAGTTAGCTTGTTTGGGTGGGAGAACAGCATGTATTTTGATATAATAAGGGGACTCATTTAGAAGGCAAGTACATTGGGGAGCAATCTATGAAAGCAAAATTATTTAAGTGAGGGCACACCTAGTTTGAGCCAATTATTACTTTTTGGATGCTGCCAGGGGGACTGAAAGAGATATAGTATAGTGCCTTTCCTAAGACAAAATTTCAGTATTTGCACATCAAACTGGGGACCTGACAATCTTTTCACAGATCAGGAACTGCATGTTAGAGCAAACTAATTTGAGTTTAATGAGAGGCAGAATCTCTCCAGCTGAACAATTTCTCATTTCCCACGCAGCTCATCAAAACACATACCCAAATGCCCTTGATGCCCTGACACTTGTACTGCATGCATTAGCACACCCACATACACAGAATTTTCAGCATAAACGAAGCCACTAAAATGATCATAAAACATCATAAATGAACTTTCCAAAGGTGACAACACTAGGGTAATATCTAAACATCTTCAATACTACTTTACCCTGTCTCTTTTCTGATCAATACAGACAGTTAATCTACCGTCTCCTGGGCACTCTTCAGCTGCTAAGCATTATCGTGCCAGTGCATAACTTACTTATATGCCCAGTTGTTAATTTGTCAGTTTTCAGCAATGAACATATGTGAAGTACACGACAGTGCAGCAAAGAGATCAGTGACTAAGAGCAAATTGGGATGGTTTAAGGGAAGCATCAGCAGAGGAAAATTCCACTGCTTTGCAAGCAATCACATAGCTCTCAAGAGCAGTAGTACTCATCGGGGAGGAAACGCTTCACTTTCCCCCTCCCCTCGAGTGCTGAATTTCTCATGTGTGGTTACCCTCAATACGCTTATACCGACCAACATCGGGCAGGTGTTTCACACGGTTCAACAGGAACAGATTCCGCTGGCGAAGGAGAAGTGCCCCCGGCGCTTATGGCAGCAACCAATCACCAGCAGACAAATAATTTTTCGAACGGATGGCTGCTCTTCACCGCAACCCTCTATGCTCTACGTAGCAAACTGCGCACCGAGCACAACCGTGGGGTTCCCCGCGGAGCGAGGGCTCTGCGTCCCCAATTCAGGCTCACCTGCCGCCCCCTGCGCCAGGCATTGACAGCACCAGGGAGAGCAGACGAGCGGGCGAACTCTACTCAGTAGAGCCCTCGTTCCACCAGGGGGGCTCGGGATGAGGCGCAGACAGTGTCAGGGTCTCTGGTCAGAGTCACTGCGGTCAGTCGGGATCCGCAAACGCGAGCCGCAGGTGACAGCAGCGCGCTGACAGCCAAGGAGCACACCCGGAGGCTAAACACGCTCCTTTCCGCGTGGTGCGCCCACAGCACGGCGAGGACAGCGCGATGGCGCTTTCCAAAGTCATCTCTGCGATGACCTGCGCGGCTCGGCACTCCCGGCTGCTGGAAGTACGGCCGGCGAGCTGCCTTTCTGCGGCGGGCAGGGTCACCGGAGCGCTGTCCTCGGCAGCGCGGCCACGGCGGCGGGGCGCACCTTCCCGCAGGACACCGCTCCGCTGCCGCACGGGAGGCTGCGAACCGCACGTCCCCCCTCAGTGTCATTCTGTCCCCAACCCCAGGAAAGGCTCCGGCAAGGGGAAGGGATCCAGGAGCACCGGCGGAGGCGTTCGGGCTCTGCGGCGAGGGGCTCCCCCTGCCCGGGGCTTGGCCTACCGGGCGCTGCCGCCCGCCAGCCGCAGCGGCCCGGCGCTCCTCCGGCGGCACGGAGGGGCGCGGCCGGCACCGGGCCCCGCGCCGCCCCCCGCCCCTCCCGGCACCTGCCGGGGCTGACACCGGGGGCTGAGACGCGGGCGGCGCCACGGCCCCGGCCAGACTCACCGTAGATCATGGCCAGGCCAGTCTCGTGGAGAAAGCGGACACGCCGGTGCTTGAAGAGCCAGATGGTGAGGATAGTGAGGGTGAGGAGCAGGATGAAGGTGAGCAGGCTCACGCTGTCCTGCCGGTGGCTCTCCTCCGCCTCCTTCTCGGTGGCGAGCTCCTCCATGGCGCTGCTGCTGCCGCCGCTCCGCTCCGCCGCTCGCAGCCCCCCGGCCGCCAGCAGGAGCAGCGGGAGCAGCGGCAGCCGGCGGCGCAGGGGCTCGGCCATGGCTGCGGGAGCCGGGATGCCGCGGCGCCCCGTCCCACTCCCGTGGCGGCGGCCCACGGGCACTGCCCACCGCGCCGGGGGAGGGAGCGGGGAAGGGAAGAAGGACGGCGGGAGGGAGCGGCCCCGGCGCGCCGGAGCCCGCCCGCCGCCGCCTCCCCCGGCCCCTTAAAGGCGCAGCCCCGCCGCGCTCGCCTCGGCCGGGCGGCGAACGCTGCTCCGCCGTAAGGACGGTGTCGCTGCTTCCCCTGTGCCCGGCCCGGCCAGCCCCGCCCGGCGGAGGTGTAGGGGTGGGCGAGATTTCCCCCCGCCCCCGGGGCTGGTTCTGCTCCGGGAGCTCCAGGTGCCGCCCCGGTGGCGCGGGCAGAGCTGCGGTGCCGGTGCCGCTCTCCCGCCCCGCGGTGCAGAGCGAACCCGTGAGCGGCTCTCACACCGGGGCGGTGCTGGAAATCATCACCACAGAGCCCGCCCTGCCATGGCCGGGCTCGAACTGGACCAGGAGCGGACGGCCCCCGTGAAATCTGGAGATCTGGCAGGGAATAAGCATTGTAGTCTCTGTCTCTCTCTCTCTTTTTTTTTTTTTTTTTTTTTTTTTACTACATAGGAAAACTTACTAAACGTAAATTGCTGACTTAGAAATTTTCATCCAGATTTTCATCCAGGTACATCCTATTGGACATTTACGAAACAAGACAATTGTAGGAAATGAATAGAGAACTAGTCAGCAATTTTTATTTGAAAGCATATGTTTACTGTTTGAAAATCATCTCGAGTTAGGGGAAGGAAAGTCACTTTTTGTAAGCAACCCAAAATCAGCACTTTCTCCTTTAGCTTTTTTTTCTTTTTCTTAAATGAGTCACAACCCCTTTAAAAGATGAAACAGATGAAACATTGAGCAGCAAAGTTGTTTGTGTTTAAAGAAATACAAACGGCTGTAAAACCGGGTGTGTGTTTTCTTTTGGGGTTTTGATGGTTGGTTTTGATATTTTTTTTACCAGCTTTGGCAGGAGAGCACTTTGCATTTTTCTACCAGAGGAATACCCCCCAGCTTCCTGTGGTGGTGTAAGCAGTGCTGGTATTTCTGCTGCTGTGGCCTTTCTCACAGAGTTATTTTCAGTCACAACATCTAACATGTATTTTTAGCCATCATTTTGCATAAAAAGAAAGCACAATAAATTTGGCCACATCTTTAATTAGTTACATGCCAGGTCTTATCTCCTTTAGAGTTGTGCTCTTTCTTAACATTGTTGCCATGTTTCTGAGGGTATATATTGGGATGCTCTAGTTACAAGAAACTTTTATCTCCTGCTAATGCATCGGGAATTGTCTTTGTGTCATATGCTATTTCTTAGAAATTCCCTTTCATAAATATCTCAAGATGACAACTAGATAAATCTACAGTTCTATTTATATGTAGTCCTTTTAAAGACAATATTTATGCAATCTCTCCTTAACAACCTTAAAAATCCAGCATAATTAGGTGCAATTATATTTAAATATTTGTGCAGGGCTGAAAGCTTACTTTGATAGTGCCATCATTTGTAAACCTCTTAGAGATGAAAAGAAGTAATTTTCCTTGAAGACCTAGCTCTTAACCTATGTGAACCATTAAAAATTAGTGCCTCAAGGCCGACTTATGTTAAATCTCATATTCAAAATTAACATTTCTGGTATAATGAGAGCATTATACCTCTAAATCTTTAACGTGTGCCTTTAGGATATACAATCTACATACAATGTAACATACATCTTTAGGATATGACAAGATAAAGGCCTCCTAGCAGACTAGAGTTATGCAGTACAGTCTTAAGTATGTGTAATGCTAGTAAAGTTGTAAAATAAAAAACTGGATAGCAATAACAGCCTCTCCTCTGTGGCTTTAGTTTTTATGTGCTGCATAGTGCTGGGTGAAGTCTGTCACTATGTGATGGCTCTTTTTAAGGAGACAATTTCCATGTATATTGTAATTTTATCCACCTCTCAGCTAAGCTGCAGTCAGGGTCTTAAGTTACTTCCTGCCAAGTCTTCCACCAGTAACCTGTGTTTTATCCTTCTACAGTTCACTGCATACTATGCCTTTTGCTCTCCATTCAACAATGAGAAATATCGTAACATTTTTCTTAAGGATTGTAGAGAAATTTTCCTTTTTTTTTCCCCAGCTGAACTCTGTTGTTTATGGAGGAAAGCATTCATCCATGGTTTGACGTATCAGTGTGTCAGTACCATCAGCTCAAGCCTTGAACTCCCACATTCATATTTACCCATTTTTTTCACTGCTGTTCTGCCCCTGTAGCCTTGTACAGGTATGACCTTGTCCTAGGAATCTTTCCCCAATTATTTTTATAAAATTAAAAATATAATTTTCACTACTGTTGCATGCAAAAGTGAGTACAGCTTATTCTTTCTCTGGACTGTGTGGGTGTAACTAAATCCTGTGTGCAAAATGGTGATGGGAGCATGATTGTTTCTGCCTGTGCAGAGCATCAAAGTTTAATAGTGATGCAATTGGCTTCTCTTCAACTCAGTGTTCCATCTAATAAGTTGTTGCCAGGGAACTTGATATGCGGAGCATATTTGATTTGTACAGGCCATAACTTGCCGCGTCTTTACACTCATGGATTGGTAGCATGGTGCATAAATACTTAAACTGATTCAAACAGCATCATCTAGATTGTATGCTATCAACTAAGGAAAAAAGATATCAAGCTGAGCTTCTTTATACATCACTGTAAACCAGGCTGCATCCTTATAAGAGGGTTGTGTTGTCACAGCTCAGCTCCTTGCAGTGGTGTAACTCCAAGATCTCCATGCTGTTTTCAGTCCATTAGGAACATCAGTACTCTCTCCTCAAGGGGTAGCTCCACCACTGTAATAGCCCTGCAGTTAAAGCTTTTGTTCCAGACTTTTTTTGGCAGGCCTCTACCTGCCTTCCCAAGCTGTTCTGCACTAAAACTTCCTGTACTCTACAGGTGCAATCTCTGCCTGACAGCCACCACATATGTTGCAGAAGTCAGCCTGCCTGCTTAGCAAAAATGTCATCAGATTCTATTCCTGCTTTCTATCAATTTGTTAATTTTGTTCTGGACCCAGGCAGCGGTCTTTGATCTGCTTGCTGTTTGAGAGGCCCATCTTGAGGCAGAAACAATGAAGTGTGCTTTGGGAGATGGAAAGCCAAGTGAATAACAACAGAGGTATGAAAAGCTTCTAACTCAACTATAAGATGGCAATGAAATAGGTCACAGGACAAAACAGCCATTCAACAGAATTCAGCCATACTTGGAGGGATGCAGGAGGATTTTTGTATTAAATGCTAATAAATATTTACATTTGTACATAGCTGGTAATTGACTTGCAGGATTGAGTCATGGGAGTCTGGCCAAAACACCACAGAGACTGATATGTTTCAGCCTACGCTTTGCCTACCAGTCTTGTCTAATTAAAATGTTCATTCTGCCAGAAGCAACATCAAAGAGTCCATTCAGCATTTTTATAGCTTTGTTTGTCAAGAAAATCATTGTTATCATATGAACTGATACACACTTTGGGTTTATTCTTATTCCTGGAGATGAATAATGTCATGTAAGGCAAGTGCAAGGTCCTATTTTCAATCACTCTCTCTCCAGCTGTTGGTGGTAACATCATCCACTCCTTGTCAATCACACTGGAGAACTGGTGCTCTATTGAGCCCTTTTCTGTATTATGCAAGTCTGTTCAGACTGGCCCTTTGTGCTGCTGAAAGCAGCAGTTTTGAAATTTTCACTGACCTAACATGCTGTTCTAGGACCAGTTCTGGAAGAGAAAGGTCTTGCTGTTGCTTGGGCTTATAAAAAATGGAAAATCAAACAAAATCCTTATCTTAATACATGGCATGCTTATGCAACTGCCTTTGCACACTCACATTTTCTAGCACACTAATCCAGAATGCAGTAGCAAGTTGATTAGCTGTCAGATCAGCCTTGTAGAGCAGCTGCCATGTCAGCCACACTCCTTTCTTCCCCTTTTTTCTCCTCTCTTCCCTTTTAACCCTCCCATCACTGTGCTTTAAAATGGCAACCCATTTTGAACCTATAGCTAACTTCTGGCACCCAGTGGCATCATCATGTGGGCAACTCTCCTGTGTCCATGTAAGATATCCACATACTCCAGGATCCCATAAAACATGCCCTATTGAGATGTGAGGTTAAAGAAAACTAAGTGTTCTGCAATTGAATTCTGAAGAACATGTCGTGTTTTTACTGAAAACCATTTATTTACAAATCTCCAGCTTGTTGGAGGTGCTAACAATTGTGACACATTTCTCTTCTTGTACCAGTTCTGCAGAGGTGTCATATAGCTGAGAAAATGTCAGGACTGCCATTTTCCATCAATGCAAGTGCAGAAATCATAATTAGCCTTTCCAGTAGACAAAGTCTAGTTAGAGTAAAAGCTGTTTTGTGCTATTTGCAAGATGCAGCAGTCACTCATTGTGCAGCTACATTTCACAGCTTTTGAGTCATGGTAAACTTAAAAAGTGCCTGAGACGGATATGACTAGAAATTTTATCTATGTAAGAGTGCTCTGTCATCTCCCTTGTACCCAAACAGATTTATTTCCCCTTCTGGCTGTACATGATATCAGTATGTGTCATTCTACTAGGGTGAGGGCAAAGCAGGTTGTCTCTTTTTCCTCAGAAGAAAGCAGTTCATTACCATTTGCAGGTGCACATCAGGGTTATGACTTTCAAAGTTACGATCACTCAAAGAAGAAGCTAAGCAATCATTCTTTTCATCCCTTCACACCATGTTCCCCATAAATATTAAAACAAGTGAAGATCACAGCTCAAGAATTGCCATGACACAACCTGTGCCAGCAGAGTCTGAAAAAAACATTCTGGAAAAGAGTAAGTGAGCCCCTGTTGAGACGTGTGAATTATGATTTGACCTTTTACACAAAAGAAGGGGCTATGTGAACATCATTTGAAACTGCAAGCATGCACATAGATGCTGTTAATGACAGCTATCACTTGACCACTACCAGAAACAACGTCTGCAAAATGTTTCCCTGAATGCAGTTCAGAGGCATAAAGGAGGAAAGATTGGGAAAAATGTGGCTACAGTGTTGTGGCATTCAAATTTGTCGTAAAATATTTCTCTTCCATATTTACACAGTTATACAAAATGAAGAAAAAAAACCCAAACCAAAACAGATTAAAAAAATAAACAAAAAAAAAACCCCAAACCAAAAAACCCCTAAAGCCTTCTGCTCTCTTCTTGATAGAGAAACAGAAAGTCAAAATTATGCTTCATTAAATCTTGACTATGTTTAATATGTGTATACCTGTAGGCATTGCACAGGCTACGAAATGAGTCTTAGTAAAGTTATGCTAAGTATCTTGGCTTCCTCTGAATTAGGAGCTCAGAGGTGTGGTGAGACACTGGACAGAAAAAGGTTAGATCCGTCCTGAAAAGTATGTCTGAAGGTGCTTGTTTTTGCTCTTGTTCTGGAAAGAAGTGATCAAACAGGAAAATTCTAGTTTCTCCTACAGGAAAACAAGTTTTCCTAGAAATAAGAGATCCTAAAACAACCATGGATAAATGATAAACAAAATGGATAAACAACTATGGATAAATTACTTCCATCAGGCTGGACAGAAGCTGCTCTGCAGTTTAGAAAGAAGCCTAGAGGTTTGAGGCATAACTAGAGGTAAGAAGCTGGCATAGACTCTAATTCTGCTGAAAGAGCTGAATTATTAGCAGTATACTAATACAGTCAATTCATATAATCAAAGAAATTTTCTGCACAAATTGGAAATAACTAAGGGAGAGACAGAATGTCAGATAACTGGCCAGAAAGCATAGGATGGCTTAGGCTGGAAGGGATCCCTGTAGTCCATCTTGCCCAACCCCCTGCTTAAGTAGAGACACTTAGAGCTGGTTGGCCAGGACCATGTCTATACAACCTTTAAAAAATTCCAAGGAAGGAGATTCCACAACCTCTCTGGGCGACCTGTGGCAGGAGTCGGTCACCTTCAGAGTTAAAACTCTTCTGATGGTCAAAGGGAACCTTCTGTGTTTCAGTTTTTCTCCATTTCCTCTGGTCCTGCTACTGAGCACAACTTGGCTCCACCTTCTTTACAATTTCCCTTCAGATATTTATAGACATTGATGAAATTAATAATAGATAAAATGAGATTAGATTATCAATTATGAGATTGTGAATGTAATATCTATTTTAGTAACAATATTCATCTCCAGAGCTTTCCATACTGGCAAAAGTCTAAGAGTGATGTTTCAAAATCAAACTTAAATTGTAAATTTGTATTACTGTGGAAACTAAAAACTTTATTTATGATTGACCAATACCAGCTCATTTTGAGTTCCACACAATCTGGGAGATCTCTGAGTCAGGGAAGCAGAAGTGGCTGCCTAGCTGAAAGATGAGAATTAGACACAAGTCCAAAACAGGACCAGGTGATGCCAGTACTGAGAGATGATTGTTCCTTTCCAAGAATAACCAAATTTGGGCTGGTCAGGCAGTGCTGTTGGGCAAGATTTAGCTTCTGGTGGACTCTGGCTAATACCAATAGGAAGCTCTAAAGGGAAACATGCTGGCTCCAACAGTAGAACCCTCTCACCATAGATGTGCATCTATTGGAAAATTTATGATAATAGGTCTGGGCCAAGTTGTGACAGAATGAGACGTCTAACAGCTCCTTAAAACATTGAACATGGAGCTTTCATGTGGACGATGCAGATAGGGGTGTTTTTTATTTGGTTGATTGCTAGGCTGCTGGCCAAAGGCAGAGGAGAAAGATACAAAAGACTGAAATCAAAAGACAGAGAGTAGTTGTCAGCTGCTTCGAGGTGCAATCAATATAATTGCAGGCTGTAACCCCAAGATAGGAAACGTCCAAGACAGATGTGTTGGTGGAATCAGTATCACAGTCAGGTCAGACACAATTGGTATTGTAGGAACAGATGCCACCTACAGTATTGTAAGGAAGGATTTGATGTTATAATTCACTGTCTTTGCCTGCTTATTCCTTATTTTAGTAAACAGAGTATTTCATTCTATAAATAAGGTTTTTCATGTTAATATTATTTGCATATTCCCAGTTCCTCATGCTTCCCCTGTTGTGTGCTAGTTGAGATAAATTCCCGGTTTGGGCAGTAGAATAGGTGGGGTGATCTACTGTGCTGTAACTACAACTTGCATACAAAGCTGGGACATCTAGAGGCCAGAGCAGTGTCTGCAGACACTGTGAGTACAAATACATCTACTAGATGTGGGTATTAGAGCATGTTCCAAAAGCAGCTTAGATAATAAGTACATCGCATGACCTCTAGTGGTATTAAGCCCAAGGCACTGTCAAAGTCACACGTAGCAGTTTCATGCTGCTGGGGAAAAGCCAAGGCCGTAAAAGAACTATCACATATGTGATAGTTCTGTCCTGCCAGATTTATGCCAGCCCCAATTTTGGCCCATTACCAGGGTAAGACTGAGAAAAGTTTTTAATTCAGCAAAAATTCCAAACACTCAGCAGAGTGAATGTTTTGCAGCAATGTTTTCATTGTCAACTAATAACACATTGTCATTAATCTTTCCTGGCGTCATGGTTTAACCCTAGCCAGCAGCTCAGCCTGACACAGCCACTTGCTCACTCCTTCCACAGTGGGATGGAAAAGAGAATCAAAAGGGTAAAAATTAAAAAACTCTTGGGCTGAGACAAAAACAGTTCAAGGAAAGCAAAGGATATGCAAAACAAAACAAGGAGTTAATTCACTGCACATGGAGGTGGTCAGACGTATCCAGGGAAGTTGGGATTCATCACACATAACAGTGACTTGGGAAAACAAATGCCACCACTCTGAATGTCCCCTGGTCTTTTTTTAGTTCCGCCCAGCTTTACATCCAGAGCATGAAACCGTATGGTGTGTCATATCCCTGTGGCCAGCTGGGGTCAGCTGTCCCAGCTCTATCCCCTCCTAACTCCTTGCTCATCCTCAGGCTCCTTCCTGGTTGGGTGAGGAGCAGAAAAGACCTTGACTCTGTGCAAGCTCTGCAGAGCAATAAGGAAAATATCCCTGTAGCTATCAACACTGTTTCCAGCACAAATGCAAAACACAGCCCCACACAAGTTACTATGAAGAAAATTAACTCTATACTGGTCAAAACTAGCCCACCTGCTATTATCTTCATGTAGAGAAATAAGGAACATGGAAGCACCAGTGCAAGAAGGAATGACAATGAGAACCAGAAGGTAAAATTGGCAGTGCTTTCTCTGCAGTGACTCCAAAAGTCAAAGAGGAGTAAGGATTTCTGTTAACATGAGCAAAAGAATACGCCCTGATTCCCTGTTTTTGTGGGTTCTATTTCATTGAAGAGATTCAGCCGTCATTGCTGACATCCTCTCAGAGGGTCTGGAATCCCCACAGCTTGAAAAAGAAGGTAGAAATGATCTGCTGTTGCTGCCTAGGATATCAACTTTGGCAGCAGGGAAAGGCAGGATCAGGTCTGCCAGAAAGAAGCTACTGACATGAAGATGAGGTGGAAATGGCAACAAGTGTGGCAGCACTTGAACTGAACACTGAACACCTAAGCAGCTGTGTGATCAGGAAGCCAGGCTTTCCCACAGGACTGGTTGGGGAAGCCTTCTCTCATGAATTGTTGATGCAGCTTCTGGGTGCAACAAACAGGTTGCTGGACACCTTGAGACAGACAAGTTCGGTTCTTTAAAGCTATGGAGCCTGTTCCCATGATTTCCCTTCTCAAACATCATATTCTGTGGCCCCTGAGACATGCAGAGTGTGCAATGAGTCAGTCCCCAACAACCCATCCAACAAAATTATTTCAGTGCTCTGCTAAAACTGAGAGAGATGCACTCACATTTTGATAAAGTGCTCATTATGGAAGGCATATTTTGTTTCATTTGCTCTTAAATTTGGTTTCACTCCCATTCTGGTGTTTGGGTTTTTTCTCTAGTGCACTTCTTCTACATTCATGGCACCAGGCTATTTTGATGTTTTCTAATTATATTCCTGTTGCTTTCTGTTATTTACTCTTTAGTACTTTGGTGTGTAAATAGAGAGAGGGACTTCAAAGCAAACTATTTTAAGAAGAAATAATTTAAAATAGGCATTGCAATATTGACCTCAAGCCAGTTTAATCCAGAAAATTAATATTGTGTTTACCATAACTCATTTAAATTCTAGCATATTTTTGTATGCCTGAATAAAATCTTAAATGGATTTTTTTCAGGGTATGATCCAGGGTTATTTGCTTACTATATTTGTCTCAATAGATATGCCCCCTTTATAAATAACAAGTGAGTATAATTTAACCAGTTGTTTGAAGCTGAGTTGTTATAGCAGGCACCTCTTTAATGTGTGAATTGATTTGACCTTTTATTGTGTGTGTGAGCTGCTGAGTGTGCTTGACTTAGCTGCTTTCCAGATGTAAGCCATTTCTGGCATGGACTGTGGTTTCATTTATGTATATCATGTATAAGTTAGAGAGAACTCCTGGAAATGATCAATGACAAACAATTGAACATAAGAAGTGTGATTAACACAAAACAGCCTTGCCTAAAGTTTTGGTGTCTATGTCTGTGTTCATCACTATTTGTTTTCTTTACTAAGAAAAAAAATTGGAAGTTGAGATGGGTTTGGTTAGCTACCATCCAAAAGTGCTTATCAGAGATGAATTGCCACCCCCACATTTTTTTCCATAGCCTACAAAAAGATTGCTTTGGGTGACAAACTCAGAGTGCCATATCTAACAAGTAGACCTACCATACTATGGCTGAGGAAGTCTACCCAGTACTCTAGTTTGTTTGGCAGCAATGGATTCCAGTGAACTGTGAACTGAAAAATTAAAAAAAAAAAAAAAAAAAGGCACTTTTTGATCACTTGCCTGTACTGAGTACTGAAGGTGTTCAGCCACTAACAGAAGTACAGGAGAGACAGATTCTTCCTTATACAATTAAAACCAGAGACAACTATTAGATTGTTTTTCTGGGTACATAGGTCCTGCTCAGTAGGTCTGAAACAGAGTAAAGTGTGAGTCCCAAACTCAGCTGTCATTATTGGATTTTCATTATTTTTTTTAATTTGGCTTTGTCCTGACGCCTTTCTGGATGAAAATTTTTAGAGTTTCAATAACCCCTGAGCTCCTAAAAAAAGAAGGATTGAGAATCATCAAAACAGCAGAAGGTTGAATGGGAAATTACTTAATTTGCTCTAAATCAAAGATATTCACCATTTTCACAATGCTCAGTGGCCAGCTCTGTATCAGTTTCCTGTGACTTGGCTGTGCTTCCCCTCTTTTGACTTTTAACTCTGGACCAATTTGCCTAACTACATGCAGATCATGTGTAGTGTACTTAATGCTGTTTATGATCACAGGATTCCTTTGGGATTTCACCTTACAATACTAGAATTTATACTTCTCTCTAGTGAATAAGTCTATTTTGCAAGAGAACATATCTTTCATTCCACTCCAATTCCTCTGTCTCTGAGCATTTTATTTACTGATTTCTATACTGAGCATTTTCACTCCTTCAGGGCAAAATATATTATTTTGAAAACCAGTCCTAGTGTGAGTCTTCCTAATAGCTAAGCAAGGTCTAGAGTTTAATCTCTTCCCAATAATAATTACTTCAGTATTTTCTTTCTGTCTGCCATCTCTGCAGTATCCCTTGCTATTTTCTATTATCAACAGTTTAACTAATTTATTCCTCAGAGTCTTACAGTGACATAGCACTATTTCCAAAAACAGTGTCTAGAATGTTAATTGCACATTCTGCTGAAAGACAGAAAGGGAAGAAAAGGCAAAACAAATAGAATCCTGTGTTTGTTTACTTTAACAGCAGGATTTTTACACAGTTAACACTGAATATTTAAACACACAGTTTAGATCTGATTCACTGGCTTATTACTATGCTGGTGAAATTTTATAAAGTCTCAACCTGTGTGAGAGTTGATCAGGCTTATAGATTCCTGTGTAATTCCCTAAAGTTGATGTAGGCAGACTGCTGCCTTACTGCAGCCTTTCAGTATATTTTGGCAGGATTACAAGGTTCAGATCAGTGATTTTTGTCAACATTTTTGTTGAGGATCCCACTTTTCTCACTTTTTTCCAGTCTCACTTGGAGCATCAGGCAGCCACTGCTCACACCCAGAAAAGCAATATGTATGGCAGGTTGGCACCATAGACAAAGACATCCCACAAAACTGATGTTAAGGGCTTCAGATTGGAAAACCATCAATAAACTGTGCAACAGTGAAAAATGAAACTTCCGATAGACAAAATATGATGAATTGTGCAACAGCAAATTAAAACTTTGCCACTTCCAATTACCCATTTTACATGGTCCGGTGCACCAGAATTAGGAGGACAGTCTCTACCACAGGTGTCAGTAATCCTTTTTCTGTGCCACAGCAGCAGCTGAAACCAACAGTGAAAGAGGATTTGTATTATGTCAGACACTAAGCAAGAAAAATCCCCCCAAAGAAACAGAACATACAGTCAAAAAGGCTCTAAAATGCCAAGTGATAAGAGTAAGCCACTTTTACCCAAATGTTTTATGGATTTCTCTGCATTAGGACTATGACAGAGGGAAATTTTCTCTGACCCTACCTTTGCAACAATGCTCCACCGAGCACCCCAATGTCAGGTGCTAGAGACCTGGACAAAGTAACTGGAGACAGATGCTGGCAGATGATTTTGTCAATTTTGACTCAGATTCATGGGGAATCAGAACACCTCTCACTTCTATCACAAAAAAAGGATAACTCTGAGCTTGGGAAAAAAATTAAAGGCTGTTGGGCCATGATGCAGCAAGCTGTTAAAATACATCTTAATTTTAACTATGTGCCCAACTCTTCACACTCCCTCAAATCCCACTGAAATCTGTAGGTTTTAGCACGTGCACACATGCCTTGCTGAATCAGCACTGCAGCTTGTTTTCTGAATTGTTGCCCTATTAAACATGAATTAAAGAGATATCATAAACTTTAATGTACCTACATTGCATTTTCATTTAACATTAAACAGACGAGTCTGTCTGCTTCAGCTAGAGGTTCAGATGGAACAGAAGGCTTTCTGGCAACCTGAATGTTGGGCAATACTCTCATTATGGCAGCTGTCTTCATATCACAAAACTGGATCTTGGATATAGACTCTTGTGTGAGATTTATCAACCTGTAAGTGTTGCATAAGGATAAGCTTTATAGCTGAAAACTTAATTGTGTTCTGTTGGAGTAACTGCACCCACTACATTAGCAGCCCTTAAGCCAATTGTGACCTCTCCAGCTGCAGAATTTCTGTCTCAGAGATGGTTTGAAGCAAAATTCAGAATTAGTGTGGGGTTTGTATTGTGAATTATGCTGTCCTTTACATAATATTAGGATATAGTCTTTCATTCCTTCAGACAACAATATTTAATTTATGCCTTTTAAAAATTATTGACTATTTGGATCTTCAGTAAAACACACTTCTAGATTGACTTGTAGTTCTATGTGGTGCCTTTTAATGATGATTTAAAATACTATTCTGTCTGTCTGCATCTCATGTACTGCATAGAACACTGCTCACTTTGGTTCCGAACATCAGTGACAGGAAAAGATCTGTAGACAAGCTGCAATTTCTTACAGGGGAGGAAATTTTTGTTGGAAGTGTGTGGAAGGTAATTTTTGAATAAGCTGCTTAGCAAACATTAACTATGCAGTTTGGCTGTTTGTGCTTTTCCTTGTCCTATCAGGTAAGTTCACAGACACAGGCACACCTATCCATTGTTCACATTCAAAGAATCCCAGCATTAAAGCTGCATATCACAGATTCTATGCTAGGGACAGGTTCTAGTACATCTTGTCACAAAATTAGCCATATTATTTGTTCTACCCAGTCTCAAGTTGCAGACTAGCTTCTCTTGGTGTTCAGTCTGGCAAGAATCTCCAGCAGGAGAGAATCTGCTAAAGAGATCAAAAAAGGCCAAAATGACCTCATAGTATGTGATGATTCTGTGTGAAAATCCTAGTCTGTATATTCATCATCTGCTTCTGAAAAAGAAGGAAAAAAAAAAAAAAAGAAAAAAAGGGAAAAAAGTATATGAGACTGAAAGGCACAGATGTCTGATTGAAATGGTTGTTTTACACATTTGTCTGTTTTCCAACACAGTTTACCAAGTCTGTGCAAATATTTGTGCTGTCCCACTGCATAGGTGGTTGGGGATTTAAATAAGCTGCTGGAGGCAAGGGATGCTTTCTGTGGCAGTTCTGTCTTAAAAATGTGTATGAAAACATAGCCTCAGAGAGTGAGCCCAGCAGTAAAGTATCCTTCCCTTCCTTTCTGTTGAATACTATGTAAGGAATTGAATACTGTGGAAGGATTCATCTGTAATTCACAGTTTTGTATGAGTATAGGTTAATCTAATCTTAACTAGGAATTATTTCCAAACCTTTATATCAATTTTAGATAAGTTTCTAGGATCCCAAACACAGGATTTATAATTTTTCCTGATAGAAAACATGAAAAGAGCTTTTAGAGAGTAATAATATTTAAGCTCTTCTGTTTTCTTTATTTTCATGTCTTAGAAATTATATTTTCAAGGTTTTCTCTATAACCAACAGGATTAAAAACCTGCTTTAAAGAAAACACACTTCGATTTTTGTCATAAAGGTATGATTACAAGAGCTTTAAGAGAACACACAGAGAATATGATGAATCTCATGAGGAAGAAGACTGTGAGAGTTTGGCTTTTTGCATTTTGTCAGGTTTCCAACACTACCAAGACAAACAGATTCTAGCCCAAGATAGAAGTGCGGATGTTCACACAGTGAGCTCTTGCTTCCTTAGGATACCTGCTTAAGACCTGGGCAGGTTTCCAGATCCTGATGTTTACTGAGAACTCCTTCCCTGTGCTTTTGGGGCAATACTGAAGAGTGTCAAACAAAAGGAGGAAAGGGAATCAGAATCTTATCTTTGGGCATGCAAGCACTTTCAAGCATTGTGGGGATAAGAGCCAGTCCATACAGAGACACAGCCCATGCAGGTGCTTTGCCCATCTGCCTGAGAATGGCATCACTGCCCCCCTGGGAAGGACAGCAGAGATCTGAAAGCCTCCTTGTGAGGCTGCATGTGCCCAGAATTCATTGATAGAGCAAGTCTCTTTCACCAAATACCTTAGAATATAACCTTTATAAAGAAAATGTTTTATATTTCAGTTACCTAGAATACCACTCTTGGAGACCACAAAACTCTGTATTAGACTGTAATTAGATATATTTCACAACACCCCCATGAGGTGAATCACTGATTACAGCAGTTTTTTGAAATTAAGGTGAGTGTAGTCATGGTTGGCAGTGACTATGATACTATTGCAATCTTGTATTACTACAATTCAGGCTCTGATTGTATCAAATCTCAGAAGCCAAGAGGGTTGGGTCTGGCTGGCAGATGAATAGAGAATGAAGAACTGAAATACTCATTTGCGATTTCTTAAGAAGTTATGTGCTTATAAATCACAAGTCACATTAATTTGCTCAGGAATAAATACTCTGGGGCTTTGGTGTCAGGAGACACCCTAGAGCTTGAGAGGTTGTGTTATGCCAGAGAAATAAAACCTATGGCTTCTCCTGATCAGCTATAGTCATACAAAAATCCTGTGTTTTCATGGGACTGATAATTTTGCAGGACAAGTATGGTATTTTAGTTTTTAACAAAAAAGCTTTTTATTCCTTCTATTTATTTTTTTTTTAATGGATGCACAGAAAGAGGAGCCTGGTTGCAGAACTTTGCTACTCTGTATGAAATACACAGGGGTGTTGGAGGACTCTTAGACTTCCAGAGAGTGAGCGAGAAGAGGTGAGGGTGTATCAGACTCCTGCATTTGCAAACAGTCTCAGACCGTCCTAGCTGGACACACTTTGTGTAATGGTTTGAGACAAAACTTGGGAGGAAAGAGCTGGTGCACAGAGGATTAGATGAAGATCAGCAAACTAGTGCTCAAGAAACCCAGGAAAATGGCTCATAGAGCAAATCTACTTTTCAACTGAGATGTAAAGCTGTGCTTGGTGGTGTTGAGGGTAGCTATTGACTTGTACTGTAGCTTCAAAAGCTCAGAGCAGGCTTCACTACTGCCCAGGTGTATGGTTTTGAAGCACTGATGATGCCAAAAAGGGTGTCAGTCACCCCTCCTCTTTAGCAACCATTTATGAGCAATTACTTCCACTTCCTCCTTTCTGCTGTTCTCGGGGCCCTGAGCTGGACAAGCCTTTCAACCTGCACAACTGGCACAGCACTGCTCTGCTACATTTCCTGGTTCTCATCTCTTCTATTCCTACAGCAGGAATGTCATCCTCTGCTTAACACAAAATGGCTCAGAAGTTTTGTTAGTGGGTATGGACCATGTGTAGGTGACCAGGTGCTGGCAGCACGGGTGGTCTCTGTGAGGAAAAAGGGCTGTCCCATGCTGGACACAGCCACCTCCAGACAGCTCCAACAGATCCACCATGGGGAATGGCTGAGCCCCAAAAGTAACACCAGCACCCCTGGGGAAACATATTTAAGGAAGGGCAACACCACTATGTACCAGTGAGAGAGAGAGAGGAGGGAAAAGAAAAAAGTGGGGGAATACCATTGTGAACATCAAGGTCAAAAAACGGAGGGGATGGAGGTGCTGCAGGTGCTGGAGCAAGAATTTCCCTGTAGCCCATGTAAAAGACCACAGCGGGTGCAGTGTGGCCCATGAGGTAACCCACAATAGAGCCGGTGGATACTTTCTGAAGAAACCGGAACAAAACATCAGAGACAATTTTGAAGAGAAAATCTCGGGAAAAATGTTTTTGACTGGTCAGACAGTCTGATAAAAAGAGTGTGAGTTTTTCCTCTGGGGAGAAAAACCCAAAAACAACAACAACAACACAAACAACCGCAGAAAAACAACAGCTAAAGAAAACCAAGCCAAACAACAAACTCACAAACGACAACCCAACATAGGAAGCCCGACTATTTGCAAAAGGAGGCACAAAGCAGCAGAACGCTGTGGGTTCTCATGCCGCCGCTTGCTGCCTCTGCTGCTCTGAAACACTTGCAAGAAGCCGGGTTTTCTGGGGCAGCGCTGCCGGGGAAGGGAGCACGGCGGTGGCACGCGTCCCGAGGGGACCGCGCCGGTGTATCCATAGGAAAAGGACGTGATGCAGGATTAGCCGGTTTGTATTTACACCCCGTACAGGGCGTTTTGCCTCCGACTTCCACAGCTGAACCCGCACATGGCTCCGGGCGGGGCACAGGTTTCACCTCGGTAGAGCGCTGGGTTCACGGGCAGCCACCGCCTCTTCCGAGCCGCTCCCGCGGGACGGGCGGGAGGGAACCCTCCCCGGGGCGGGGGAGCGATGCCGATCCCTGACAAACCGCTTTGACAAACCGCGGGACAAACCGCGGGACAAACCGACTGTCCCGCTTGTCCCCGGCCCCTCGGCCCCGCGGCGGCGCCTCGCCCGCTGTCAGGCACCGCCCCGTCCAGGCGCCTCCGCCGGCCGGAGGCGATGGCTGGAGCGGGACGGGGCGGGGAAGGGGAAGGGAAAGGCGGGGGGAAATGTCGCGGTCGCTACGGGAGACGGGAGAAAACCGGAAGCCGGCGGGGCGGGGCGGCGCGGCGCTGGCGAGCCCTTCCCCGCCGCCAGCCTCTCCCCGCCGGGCGGCGGCGGCAGCAGCGCCATGGGGTGTTTCTTCTCCCGCCGCAGGAAGCCGGCCCAGGGCGGCCAGCTGCCGCTGCAGCAGCCAGCGGGAGCCGGGCAGGACGCGGGCACCGGCGAGCAGAAGGCGCCGCAGTACAGCTGGGACCTGCGAGCCAAGGTACCGCCCCGGCGGCTGCCGCGGGCTGGGGCTGGGGCTATCGCTATCGCCTCTCTCAGTGGGCAGCATCTCGCTCTCTCCTGCCGTCCGGGCTCTGCGGCGGGGTATGTGCTCCGGCAGGGAGCACGCCTTCCCCGTCCCGCTGTTACGGCTCGGTCCGTGCGGTTCAGTGCGTTTATTTGAACAATTAAAAAGTGTTTAGCCTAAGGATTTTACCAGGCAGTCTCAAATTGTGTAAGCGGAGAGGGCGGCGCTGGATGCCGCGGGTGCGGGCGGTGCGAGCATCGGTCCCCGGTGCGGGGCTGCTCCGGAGGGGGCTGGCACTGCCTCCCGCTGGGACAGCGCCCGGTGGGCAGGCAGCTTGGCTGTGACAGTCGCCACGGGTGTCTGCCTGCCGTCGGGATTCCTGATACAGCAACAGTCCCCTGGGTGCGTGCTTCACTCGAGAAAACCGGGATTAATGGCTGGGGAGCTGCTGGTGCCCGGGCGAATCCCTGCACCTGGCAGGGAGGGCAGGCATAAAACTCGTGCCGTGTGTCCTGACTGTCTGTATTGATTCTTCCTGCTTCGCTGTTTGCGCTGCTGGTTTGGTTGGTTGGGTTTTTTTAAGTCTTTGGGGTTTTTTTTTTTTTGTTTGTTTGTTTGGGGTTTTTTTTGTGTGTGGGTTTTTTTTTTTGGGGGGTATTTTTTTGGTTTTTTTTTTTTTTTTGGTTGGTTGGGGTTTTTTTTGGTTTTGGGTGTTTTTTTTGGTGGTTTTTTTGGTGGGTTTTTTTTTTTTTTTTTTTTTTTTTTGAGGAAGTAGAACTAGCTTATTAGCCCCTAAAAAGACAGAGGAAGTCAAATCCGTCCCGTGCTGTTTCCAGAGCTCCCGGAGACAGTCACGAAGACTCAAGCGGGAAAGCATTTAAATGCTGGATAAAATGTATTTCATCCTAGCCTCATTTCAAGTTTCTCTTCCTAAATATATAATGACATTGTAGCCCTACTAGGCCTCTCTTCCTCTCCTCTCCGGCTACCTTCGGGTGGGGGAGGCAGAAACTGGGCAGGCGAAAAGCTTAATTAATGTGATTTCAACAAATAAAATCCTCAAACCTTTAGGCCATATTTTACAAGTATGGAAAAGAAAATGTGTGAACTTATTTGAATGTTTAGCTTGCTTGTTTTTTAAACTTGGCCAGGTGCTCTAGGGTGTCCCTTAAGTCTTCCAAGTAGATTAAGACAAGCTTAGATGGAGATGAGCTAGAGAGTGTGCGTGTGGCCTGGAGGAATTGGTTCCTTGAGGATAAAGATGACGAATCTGTGTTGGGTTTACTGCTTTGACTGGATAGCAGATATTTAGGGAGCAGACAGAGAAAGAGAGGATAACAGCCTGTCACTTGTATGGAGACTACTCTCACAGTTGGAGGGGCTGTAGTGAAGCCAAATTTTAGTGAGAGAACAAAACTATATCTAGAAGTAAATTACCAAATCAGCCTTTGGAATACTATTTTTTAATTTTAGAGCAAATTTACCGGCTAAAGCTCAACAGAATTTTTACCCCATCTACTTATATACAGCTAACTTTGAAAACTAAAAGAAGGAAAGTCAGGATATATAAAGGCTTGATTCAGAGAATAGCCGGCCTTGTTGCTAAGGAAATGTTTGTTGTTAACTTGCTGGAAGTAGGCTCAAGCTAACATATGAGACTGTTACAGCACCAACAATCTATCTTTGTGGAGTAAAAAAACCACGGTCATGTATTGCATGTAAAACTTCCTCTTTTTCTGTAAAAGACTCTTAGAAACCAGAAGAATCAGTGAGTTTGGGCTGTGCTAGTGAACTGTAAACCATCAAATTAGCTACTTAGTGTTATACTGGACAGCCTAAAAATGGCTGTTTAATGTCCAAGTTAATTTCCCTTGCTCTTTGCATCCTTATTTTTCATTGGGCTTTTTAGATGTAAGAGTAATACATTAAACTAGGAAAGCACCCAGAGTCGCCTTATCTTAGGTGGAGGAGTACTGAGCACTTGGTGCACTAAACTTGTTGATCCCAGTTTGTATTAGGTGACACGCTGTCAGTGTTAATGTAGTAGCTTTAAATGTTGTGTGTGAAACCTTGTCCTGTTGTCTATTTCTTTCTCATTTCTGATGCTTCACATATACTTATTTATTTCACAAGTTTGTGTTTGTACACAAAGTTAAATTTAAGTCAGTTGGAAAACTTGTGGCATCAGGACTCCTTTTTGTTCATCAAGTGCATTGAATTGTATTCTAAACGCTGAAAACCTCAATTCTGTCAACAGATGTGCTAGGTTTTCTTTTGATGTTTATTTCCACTGTTTGGGTTGGGGATGTGTTTCTGATTTTAGGCTCTCCTACTCAGTGATGCAGTTGTGGTTATATAGTTCAGTTTCACAGGCAGCTTTGGCAATTGTCTGTAGTTTTTGTAAACTATGCTCTGTATGTTCTTACAGGTGTCTTGCTGCTCAGCCACTCCAGCTGTCTTCCTGTAAACTAATGCCATCCTGACATGGCAGAAAAATGTAGGCACACTTGTGTGCATATTTGTATGATTAGGGATGTGTAGCGGGGGGAACCTGAGGGGTTCCTCTAACAAAACTACTTCTGCTGCTTCTGAAGGACATCATTGCTAGTTGAGCCTATTTTAATCATGTTTTGATGGCAAAAAAAATGATTAGTTTTGATACTGTCTGCTAGTGTAGCTCTAGACAAAGAGTAATATGATGATATTACAGTGACCATGTAACTTGTGTAATAGTCCCAAAAATAGACCATGTGATAAAAAATTCTAAATAGAAAATATTATAAGATGCTGATAGCTAAAGTGAAATTAAGGAAAGTATATGAATTTGAGGAACCTTTTCAGATTTCTGTGTGACTTTATTAAGTGAGGAGAGAAGTTTTAAGGTATACAAAATTTAATAAAATTTAGATTACATTGTAAATCTGCTGGAGTCTGTAATGCTTACTCAGCCGCAGGTTCAGAGAACTGTGTGAAGAGTACTTATGGTGCAGTAGAAGAAACAAAGGATCAGATTATCTTGAAAACAGAAAGGAAAAGGATGAGTATTCAGTTTATTGCTGCTCTGGGATTCTCAGTCCATGAGTGTAAGTCTAGCACAGTTTATTCCAGAGTCTGTTAGTACTGTGTTGCATCCTGAGGACTTATTATTAGTGTCTCTTGATGTCTTTGGGCTGTCATGAGAGTCTCTTTCTGACCAAGTTTGGGAGAGGAACTTGGTGATGCTCAGCCCTTCCCAGCCTTCTTCAGCTAGCTTTGCACCTGGGTTGTTTTCCTTTCCCACTGTATGACTAACAGCAGTAACTGAATGTGGGTATGTACACACAGGAACTGGGGCTTTTATGTCTTGTGATGGCAGATACACTCATGACCTCCACAGGAGAAGAAACACAAATAGCTGCATCATCTTTTTTGCTTTAGTCTCATATTCAAAGAAGTAGGATTAGATTAATTATGATTATAGTGGCATTCAGAGCTTAGAGGAACTTTCCTTCTCGGATTATTTTTTTAACTTTTAGGAGGAACAAGTAAAGTTTTGTTTTTTGTCAACTGACTTACAACTTAACTGGTTCAGTTGATAGGAAACATGCAACTATCATTGTTATTGTGCTGTGTAGCTGTATTTAAACAGTTAAAAAACCTCAAGAGGTTTACCTTTTTGCCTAAATCATAGTCTTTTGTTAGTTACTTTATGTTTGAGGGTTTTTCATGAATGTTTCTTGTGTATCTTGAATTGTCTACATCTTGTTTAGGTAGCCATTTTGTGCTTTATTTTTGAATATTATTAACTTTTTTTCTCTAAACAATTAATTATTTTGTCCTTAAAACCAATGTATCTCCTTTATGCTTCCTGGTGCACCAGAACTATTGCTGTATTTCTCAAAATGTGGTCAGATCAACTAAGAAACAGTCAGAAGGCTCCTATTAAGCAGTATTTCTAGTTAGATCAAATACAGGCCAGTGGTAGCTTCCTCTCTTCTTTCACTTTTTCTGTATGCAATATTTGGCAGTGGTTTGCTGAATGTGAATGACCGGGTTATGATGTTATGGGCATTATGGAAAAGCATGAAGATTCCCAAGAATAGAATGAAATGTTCAGACTGTTGTATTGGCCACTTCTAAAGTCACTGTGTGCAGGAGATGCTCCAAAAAAACTGTTTGCTAGAGACAGGAACCTGCATTACATTTTCCACCTTTTCTTGTTGTGCAAGAGTCTTGAAATCTGCCAGTGGGTGAGTAACTTCAGCATGCAAACTCCAGAGGATGTTGCAACTCATTACTTGAGGGCACCAAACCCATGCAAGTATGAATATGCAGAAGTGTCTAGGCCTGGGAATGCCCTTTTATTTTTTATTTCCCTAAAGTTAATTCCCCTGCTGACAAAAATAGTGCTTAAAGCTTCTTAAGTTGATATGCCTACCCTATAGGTGCAGCTTTTAATGTCACTGGGTCAGCAGCCAATTTCTCTATGTCATCAGCTGTAAGTTAATTTCTGAACTGCCATCTATAGTGACTTAGAGAAATAGGGGATGATTTCTTGAGAATTATATTTAAAAGAGAAAACCTTAGTGTAAGTGGTTTAGAAATACTTTACAAACTGTTTGCTCAGCAGCCTAGACACAGATAACTAGAGGAGAACTGTAAGAATGTCAGTACCTTCTCATATTTATAGGGATGTATCTCTGTTGTCTGAAGCTCCTTCCCTGATGGATCCTGTGGAAAAGTCTTGCTAAGACATGAACTCATACCAGAAACACTTCAAGATGTTGGGATCCTTTATGATTCTAGGTACAGTTACCATTAAAAGCTGTGAAGCTCTAGCACTTGCAAATCTTTTTCCAAATGGGAGCTGCCAGGTTTTGGTGCCAGTAAATTGGATAATGGTGGCTGAGGAGATGTATGTCATGTGCAGCTTTCACATAGCCTCTGACCTTCTTGCAAGACAAGTGTTTGCAGGAAGGAAAGCTACTTAATGTATCTTGCACTTGTAACAGGATGTCCTCGAGATGTAAGCAGCTACGACAAACTTGTTTGCCTTCATGTCTCTCCTTTTGTTTGTTCTTTAAAATCCTTGCTTCTTACAATTTATCCTCTAGCCCTTTGTAACAGATTTCTCACTATTGTAATTGCTAAGAACCAAAGATTGTACTTTTATGCCTGTTTTGAGAAGGAAAAATATTAACCCTGTAAGAAGGGCTGGCTTTTTCATCATCACATCTGGTTATGTTAGGTCATTCTATGGAGTAATGCCTGAACCTCTGCATAGCTACTTCAGTTAGAAGGTTTCAGCTCCTGAGCTGCGCCAATATCTATTAATATACGACTCTTACCTACTCTAAGAACTCTTTAAATTCAGCTGAAAACATTAAAAGTTACTGCTATGAATACTGTCACCTTTTGAACTTACAGCAGTCTGGGGAAAAAAAGGATGTTTAAAATAACCTGTTAAGGGCTGGAGAGTAGAGTGTCTGTCTGGGTGAGATGGGTGGATTTGGACAAAGTTTTTTGAAACTTTATCCAAATACAAAGGACAAGTAGATGAATGATGAATTATCAAATAGTTGAATTTTCCTGACCTGCCATGTGCTGAAGATTTTATAGCCAGCGGAAGACCAAATGAATGGGCAGAGAAATGTATATAGCCCTGGTTATGGTTATACAAGACTGCAGATGTTACTTTCTTCTGTTCCTTTTGGCTTTCCTAGCCTGCTTCTTTTTTTTTTTTTTTTTTTTTTTTTTTCCTGTATTGCCAAGACAGAGCTTAAGAAGCAGTTGCTGTTCACTGTCAGGGGACGGAAGGTGGTTGCAGTGATTTAATATTAACCTGTTGATGATACCAGAAGACTTCAGAGATGGTGAATGTGCACCAAGAAGGCCGATGGCATCCTGGCATCAAAAGTAGCGTAGCCAGCAGGACTAGAGCCGTGACCTGTACTTGGCAGTGTTGAGGTTTGTACCTCAAATCCTGTGTTCAGTTCTGAAGTCTTAACTTCAGGAAAAACACTGTAGTTCTGGAGCATGTCAGAGAAGGGCAATGGGGATGGTGAAGAGTCTGGAGCACAAGTCTAATGAGAAGCAGCTGAGGGAGCTGTGGCTATTGGAAGAAAAGGAGGCTCAGGGAAGACCTTATTGCCCTCTATTACCACCTGAAAGGAGGCTGTTGGAGGTCAGGGTTGGTCTCTTCTCCCAAGTACTGAGTGATAGGACAAGATGAAAAAGCCCCAAGTTGCTCCAGTGGAGGCTTAGATTGGACATTAGGAAAAAAAATTCTTCATGGAAAGAGTTGGAACAGGCATCCCAGGGAAGTGTTTGAGTCACCATCCCTGGAGGTATTTAAAAGATATGTAGATGTGGCAGGTGGGGATATGGTTTAGTGGTGGACTTGGCAGTGTCAGGTTAATGGTTGCACTTGATGGACTTAGAGGTCTTTTCCAATTTAAACAATTCTATAAGCATATAAGGAGCTGTTGGATGCATCCTCAAAGTCATGGTTCTGCCTTCAGGCCTGTTTCTCTGTCCAGGAAAAGTGAAATATTTATATCTGCTATAGTCTTATATCCGCTCCTCTCAGGGGCAATAACCCAGTGGGGGGAGAGAGTATCAAATCTATTTCATGCAGTCTCTCCAGTCTGTACTGCAGTGTTAATGAATACTAGTAGTCTTTAAAAGGATAACTGCAAAGCAAAATCAAAGGAAATGAGCAAATTCGTTGGCATGGTCAACAAATTGAGAAGTAAAAGCTGTATTAGTTCTGGAAAAAAGGTAAACAAAGAGGAGCTCTTGAATCTGATAATAAGCCAAACTTTTACCTTTAACTTGACTACTGTTCTTACTCAAAAACTCTCATTTGAAAATGTCTATAAGCTGTGAGTTTGCTGACTAACCAGTTTTTCACCTAGGCCTAAATAAAATTGAAGTTTCAGACATCCTTGCAAAGGCCACTGGGTAGGATGAACTAGTGCTGCTTCAGAGGCTTTGTAGAGCAGAGCAATTCAGAAAGACATGCTTAGTTCCAAGTTTCAAGAAAGCTCTAAATTCTGGAAACACTGAACTTCTCATTCCCAAGATAAGTAATTGTTCCTCTGTGCCTCTTTTGAAAGTGAGTCTGTCTCCCATGGTTATTAAGGGAAAAAAAAAAAGCAAACATCTGACATAGAGACATACACAAACATACATAAATGTTCTAGGAGAAGCCTGGGAAGAATATGTCCAAAAGCAATTTTAATATTTTTGTTCTCAAGTAAGAGAGAATATGAGGATAAATAACTTATATATGGAACAAATATGTAACATTACTTGAGAATAAAGACCTTGAAGAGTTTGAATCCAAAGCATACTGTGTGACTGAGTCTCCATGAGGTATCCCTTATCTTTTGAGTCTCCCAATTTTATTTGTAACACTTCCAGCAACATTTTCCTGGAGGAATACTAGTGATATGATTGAGGAGAGAATTCTAGGAAGCCATCTTCATTGTCTCAACTCGCATTTTATTTGGAAGATTCATCAGCTGCAAACCTCCTTTCCTGTCCGAAGGTCATATAAGTTGCATAGAACAAAATACATTTTATCAGCTGGCAGAGATTTTGAGCTTCCTTTGGCTGTTCCAGTCGAAAGCTACCTAGGTTTGATTTAATGAATGGCTGGTGCTAGCCTGTTCTGGTTTATGGTTTTTGTTGGTCTCTAAATATTGTGTCAATGTTACACATGCTAGGAAGAAGTTTTTTTAGGAATTGGACTACACCAAAACTGTGGTAATGCATGGTAACTGATTATGTTAGAGCAAAGTTTAGGAGCCTCAAGGCTGATAATCAGATAGCAGGTTGGTGAAGTGACCTTGTGCTAGTCATTCATTAGTACACTTCTAAGTGCTATTTTAATGAGCTTTCACAAGAGGGCAGAGTCGAATTTGCTCCAGAAATTGTAGATGGCTTGGGACTTAACTTATATCTAGAAAATAAGCCAGTTCAGATTCCTTTGGTTTGAGGACAGCATGGGCTGTATTATTCATGCTTTCCACCTGTATTGCATCCATCCCAGGTGCTTTATTGCATCCATACCAGGTGCTGGGTGGCTCGTGACTTGCTGCTCCCTAAGGGAGAGTCCCAGGGAAAGCCACAGCCTCCCTCAACTGTTCTGTCCCAGCCAGAGGAATGCTGGAGTGTGGAGGAGATCTGCAAACATGCCCCCTGTACCACCACTGCCAGTTTTTGCTTCTTGGACATAGTTAAAACAATCTCTTATGTATTGTTAGCACAAAAATCCTGTCATTGTTAGCATGAGGTAATGTTGTGGCACACATTAATGAGCTCTCTGTAGTTTGCAAACATAATAGAGAAGATACTATTTGACACCAATAAGGTTTCCTTGCAATGTGTCGAGGTAAAATGTAACCAAGAAAGCTACTCAAAAAGGAAATACTGTGTATCTCCGGCTTTATGAATCTGTAAGTATGTTGGACAATTTATTTATTACAGTTACTACTCTACCCAGAACCATCATCCTTGTTGAAACAGTTCAGAGTCTACAGTTGAAATTAGCTCCCCTTGCCTCTTTATTTATTAAAGGACAAACTGAGTTGCTTTTTTTTTTTATTCCCCTGGAGATTCTCAGAAGTGTAGCTTCACTTCTTAGCTGTATCTCAATACTGTGTATTCCAGTAGTTTAGCTGAAAGAGTTGCTTCTGATCTTTCATCACTTATTGAAGACCCTTGTGGCAGTTTATCCTGTACAATTCAGTGGTACTTCAATCAGTGCGAGTCAATGGGCATTTAATATTATAATATTCTCTGCATTTGAAGACTTTAACCTTTTTTTTTTATTTTATTCCTCCTTCAGATTGACCCCAAAGATTACACTTTTTCCGGACTGAAGAATGAAACTGTGGGTCGACTGCCTGGAAAAGTAGCAGGGCAACAATTTGTCATTCAGGACTGTGAAAACTGTAAAATCTACATATTTGACCATTCTGCTACAATCACGATTGATGACTGTGTAAATTGCCAAATCTTTTTAGGACCAATAAAAGGCAGCGTGTTTTTCCGTGACTGCAAAGATTGTAAATGTGTGGTTGCCTGCCAACAGTTCCGCACGCGGGACTGCAGAAAGCTGGAGGTGTTCTTGTGCTGTGCCACCCAGCCCATTATTGAGTCCTCCACGGGTATGAAATTTGGATGTTTCCAGTACTATTATCCTGAGCTTGCTTTACAATTTAAAGATGCTGGTCTGAGTATCTTCAATAACACGTGGAGCAACATCCATGACTTTACCCCTGTGTCTGGGGAAAATAACTGGGGCCTTTTGCCTGAAACTGCTGTAGTCCAAGATTATGTTCCTCTGCCCAGCTCTGAGGAGCTGAAAACTGTCAGGGTTTCTACTGATGCTACAAAGAGCATAATACCCATAACTCGAGGACGGAGACAGAAAAACAGCGATGAATCGTGTTTGGCCGTGTTTTTTGCTGGTGACTACACAACTGCAAATGCCAGGAAGTTAATTGATGAGGTAAGCAACCTTTGTCTTCATTCAGGTTTTTCAGTTCCTAATTCAGCGTTCCTGTGGACAGCCTCTGATTCTCCCTGAAGGGAGAATATAGAGGCTCTGTTTGTCTACTGACCATACTGATCAACTGCATTGTTTAAAGCAAAGTAAGAGACTGAATCTCATTTGGTCAGTCAATTCTTTACACTTGACATCCTGTGTGTGGCACATCTATGCTCTAACACTTCTGGTTTACTTTTCCATCATGGCACAGCAAAGTGATGCTCTGAAGGAAATGTGTAGTTGATTTGATAAACTTGGTCAAATATAGAGTAAGTGATTGGCAGTGCTTGTGAGAGAGATGTAACCAATTAACTTGTTAGCTTGTCCTAGAAGTCTCAGCTAACAAAAGTCTGTCCTGAAAGTTTTTCCATTACTAACAGAGAGTCTTAAGAAAAAAGTGTTAAAATGTACCCCCCATGTCATCCAGTGTTGGTGTTGGAACTTTTTTTCTGAAAGGGGCAGTGAGTGTTTGTCATGGCTGGTCAGCTGTTTTCAATGACTTAAATAGCTTTTTTATTGGTCTTTCCCCCCCGCCCCCCCCCCCCCCCCCGCAACCCCCCCCCCAGCCGTGAGACAGCAACTGAGTTTGTACTTTCCTGGGGCTAAAACCTGGGAGCAGCTGGCTGCTTTCACCATCCTGAAGTGCCAAGGATGTCACAGAGCAGGGCCAGTGACCCAGTAACTGTGGGCTACAGCATCTGAGAGTGGTATCTGCAAAAGCTGCTGATCACAGTGTTGTATGATCAACTAAACATCTGATGGAGCTCTTTTCCTTGGGTTTTTATCTGCAAGGAAAGAAAGCTGTAGGATGTCTCCTTGCCTCCTCACTGCCCAGCTGGACTTTTATCGGTCTGAGCTACTGAGTTACCTGAGTGAAGGCAGATAATGATACTTTCGGGTGATTTCTTTTCTGACAAAGGAACAGTTACAGGATGAGAGTAATAGATGTGTTCTCCTCTGTTAGTAGTTATTTAGAAGTTAGAGTTAAGAAGATGCTAAAGGACTAGTTAGTGAGTTTCTGTGGAAATCTTAACTGCTCTGTAGATTAATGGATGTTTTGGAAGTAAAAATGTATTTGTTCCTTTCCCACATGCTTTTAGTTTCATATTAGATTTGGAGTAAAAATGAGGGGGTGGGATGTGTATATGTGTTTTCAAACGTTGTTAACTCTTGTTCCAAAACTGAAAACTTGGCAGTGGATTGATGAGAATTTGAGCTAATGCTTGACTGAACTATTGCAGACTAAAGAGAACTGACTGCTTGTTTCCAGATGCTGAATGACTTTAACTCCATTAGTTTCTACTTGTGAGGGATTGTGGGGGAAAAACACATAACCCCGGACCCTAATATATAACACAAAAACATTCACATTTATTCCTCTAGGTTCACTAGGGCAGAGGAGAAAATCTGGATGAATGGAATGAAAATAAACAGAAGTGTAGAAAAAGCAAATTATCTCTGAAAAGAGCAAAAAGAGTCCCTTTGCTCTGAGACTTAATATGTATGGGAAAAATGGTCTATTACAGTATAATCTGGATACTCAAGTTGAACTCTGCCTTAGAAGCATGTTTAACATGAATTCTTCCTCTGTTAACAGATGACTAGCAAAGGCTTTCAGCTGGTACAGACTAAAGAAGTTTTAATGAAGGCAGAGGATGCTCACAGAGTTTTCCAGCAGAGTGCATTAGAATTCATTCCACTGCTGGAAAAAGGTTTGTGTATTCTTTCTCCTCTTGTTATAGAAATCTGTCACTAGGGAGTTCTGGAGAAGAAAGAGGCATGAAGGACAATTTTTTATTTCAAGTATTTTTTGCATACTGCAAAACCGGTTGAGATGAGTTTTGGAAGCCTCAGTGAGGCCCTAAACCAGCCAAAACTCCTGAAGGCATCAAAAATGAGTTATTTCACATATATTTTGTGTTTCTGTTTCCCCCCTAGTGGTCCAACTGCATAGCTCAGGAGCAGTGGCACATGCAGAACTGCCTGGAATGGTCAAAAAAAGCTCATGCTTTTAGATTATTTCTGACTTATCCCAGTGATAGCTCAACCACTGAGCTGTTCAGTGTTTCCTTATAAATTGTTTAAGCAAATCGGTATAGGTGTACATAAAGCAGATAAGTGTTTAAAATTATTCTTGATAACTGGTGTACCGTCAAGAGTATTTCAGAAGTCTTTCTATTGATATGACTGCAGTTGAGTGTTGTCTCTTTTTTTCAGAAGTACTGATGTCTTGTTTTCTGTTACATGCTAAAGCTCACTGCACATTCCCAAACTTAGTAGCAACAAGCAGGTTTTTTCATGGCGACATGAGAGGTCTGTAATGCTCATTGCAAGAATAGGACAAGTCATTGTAAGATGATAGTCCAGCTTATGGGCTATATTACAGTCATGAGGGAAGAAATACCATGTTCAGAATGAAACCAGAGAAAGCAGATCTGCAAATAGGGGGTGAGAACAAGTCTAAAAATTGGGCAATTCACTATCTTGGGACTGAAGCAAAAGTGCTTGAATGACTCAGTCCCACTCCAGATGTCTGTGAAATGGCTCACTATTTGAGCAGCATAGTCTGACTCACTTCCATGATGCCTTGCACTCCTTAGCATTTTTGTGCTATTGCTGCCTTTCAAGAAGTAAAGCTGGAACCCTGCCCAAATATCTTTAAAAAAAAAAAAAAAAAAAAAAAAAGAAAAAGAAAAAAAAAAAGGCATGGAATTGCACATAACATGGTACCTTTTTTTTGTAACATGCTTAAGTCTTTTTAATATTCTATTTGCCACTATGGGCTGCTCAAGCAAAAAAATAAAATGCTTGTTGCAAGCTTCACAATTCCCTATGGGTTGAGAAATCTACTGTTTCAATGCCAAGCTTAAAAGTATTATTGATTTTAGACTAAACTATTTTCTAGGTCCAGTGATTGCTTTGGAGTTCAACGGAGATGGTGCTGTGGAACAATGTCAAAGCACTGTAAATGAAGTTTTTAGTGGGACCAAGGTAAGCTGGTGTATTGCTTTGTTCTCAGAAAATATTACAGAATGTCTGAGCTATTTAATGGTCAAGATATAGTGCTGACATACTACACATATTTTTAGGTTCATGGGTAGTAAAATTGGAATATCCTTTTGTTGTTGTTTTGGTTTTTGTACCCAAAACATTAGTTACTTTTTGCTGACAAGAAAATTGTCCTAGGAAAGAGAGTTCTGAATCCCCAAATCCACTGAAGAATATAAGATTTCCACTTAAAACTTTTTTCCCATAACACAAAATCAAGTCCTATAATTGTAGTATAAAAAAGTTCCACTTCAAGTCTTGGATTTAGTCACTTAACTTTGTCCTGTCTATTAAACCACAACAAAGATAATATGATGAGATTTCAACTTTTTTCCATGTTTGCTTTTGCTGTGTAGGATGCCACAGAATGTCCTTCACAGAGTGTTCTTTTTTCTTCTGTCAGCTTCTTTCACTTTAGCTTCCTTACACCACACCTTCTCTTTCCTTGCTGTTTGATTTCTCTAAATGGCAATGGTTTTGAGAATGTTTATGGAAACATTTAGAGCACTCCTGATAACAGGAGAGTGACAAACCCTTTGTTTTCGGGCAGCTGTTCAAAGATGACTAGAATGTCTTTGAGACATAGCATCCATGCAGCTCCTTGCTGTCTTTCAGTTCCTTTCAAAATACTTGGAACTAGGCTGCCCAGTTTCTGGAAAAGAGTCATCTTGTAATAAGTAATCCCATTTAATTTTTTGATTGAGGCTATTGCTTGCATGTTGAGATGGGTGAACAGCCACAATGTCCTCAGTTTACTCTCAACTGTTTGGATACTACCTAAGACTATTATTGCTGATCTGCTGAAAGCTTTCAAAGGTGACTGTCCTGGAGCTTGGACTTTAACTTACATTGATAAATTTTGAAAAATGCAAAAGTAATTGAAGTTACCTTTTAAAAAATAGTCATCTTCTGGAGAAGATATGAAGATTTTTTAGGGTAATATAGTACAAGCAAGTCTTTCTTACAAACTCTCCCTTTCTGTAAAGGAAAGTAGTAGTCTAAGGATTTTGTGTATATATTTTTTCCCCACTCTCCTGGAGAGAGTTGACTTTACCAATCAAAATATATCTAAATAGACACTAACTGAAGCTGTGACCCCTGAATAATGAAGCCCCAAGCTCCTGATCCTGAAGGCAAGGTTTAATGCAGCCAGCATGTGTGCTAGGAAATGGTGACAATAACAAATGGTGGATGCATCAGGGCTGAGAGATGCAGTGAGAACCAACAGAGTTGTGTCTCTCATGAAATGCAAAACTAAAAATAAGCATTACTGGTTCCAGTTGAGCACGACTACTTTTACTGATGCATAACTGTTTTTTTGTTTAACAAAACAGGTTTTTGTGTCGGAAAGCAAAGCATCAGCATCTCAAGATGTAGACAATTTCTACAATTTTGCTGACATGCAGATGGGAATGTGAAGTTTAGCATGAAGGTGCTCACGTATCATTTGTCTTAGCACTTGGATGTCACTTGGCTTCAATATCACAGTACTTTTGTCATTTAGTTTTGTATTTCTCATATATCCCTTTTATAATGCCACTGGTGGTTTTCAATACCGTATTATCTCAACTGGAGTAAACTGCATAGATAGCCATGTGCATTGTGTTTGAAACTTAAGTTTAACTTCAAAAACAATTGAGCTTTTCTACTAATTTTTTACAGTGATTTCTAAAAATCTATTGACACTTTAATGTTTCTTGACAACATCTAATGATTATACATATTTTAAAAGTGCAATGCTGATCCAATTTCGATGCAATAGTAATTGTTATCTTTCACTCAGATGCATTGTTTAGAAAGTGTATTTATGTGAAATTTGCCCTTCAAAATTTTCCCACATGCAAATTTGTCTTCACTGGGGGTCCAGGAAGGAAGCTGTCGTTGAGTTTTTCTGAAAGCTTAGTCTGAAATGAATTGTACTTGTAGCATGCTTTCAAAAGCAGTTTGTGACTTTGGCTTACTCTGCTTCAGCATGCTTTTTGAATAAATTTGTTTACAGCAGCATTTGTGGTGAGAGTTGTCACAACAGCATTCTGGTAAGTGAGCACTTCCAGGCTTTTCTGCTTTGAGGTGAATCCTGAGCATGAGTGCTCTGCTGAAGCTACTCTTAAGGTCTGCTCAGGTTCTTTGGCAATACATCTGCCTCTGGCATTGCCAGCTCACACATGGGATATATTTGAGGTTTCTTTGCCCTTGAGCAATAAAGCTCTGGCATATTATTGTTTGCTAGAAGGGACATAGCCAGAAGTCAGGGAAGGACTCTGATGGCATTAAAAACCCCTTCTTCCTTGCTAAACCCCAGGAGAAAGCTTTTACATGCAGAAGTAATATAGAAAGTGCTGTAAAGTGCTAGACACTGCCATAGGATTTATTTTGTATTAATTCTAAAGACAGATGGAAGGAGTGTTTTGTAAGATGAATCTGAATAGTGTTCAGTAATAATGCTTATTGCTAAATATGCATATTATAATGCATATCTATATGGATATTAAATACATGATTGATTTATTTTTGCATGTTACGTCCTGATTTTTCTACATGAACTTAAAGCTTCAGTCCAGGTTTATAAGCCCTCTGTAATACTTGAAACAATTGTGCATGCAGACACACAAATCCAAATTTCATAATTAAAACATGGGTTGCCAGCTTGCATAGCCTTTACAGTTCATTGAAAGGGCTGTGTTGAGGTGCTAATGCAATTTCCTCATTATGGTCATCTATCAAAAGGGAAGATCTTGCAAATTTTAACTTAAGATGAGTCTTTGAGTCTTGACTCATCAGTTTCACAGCTCTGGAGCTCCAAAGTGGGTGGCTAAAGACACATCTCTAATTTTTTTTTAATTAGCACATTAAAGAATCTCTTCAGAAATTCATAGTTCTGTAATGACCAAAAGAGGTTCTGAATTGTCATTTTGTTGCTACTGAGCAAATGCTTGCGTTTAGTTTAAGCACAAGCATATGTCCTTAGGACCTCTTGTTACAGTTATGCATAGATTAAATAAGGAAGAATATCTTCTGAATAAACAAAACCATTGGTGTACTGGAGGTAAGAAAGTTGCATCTTCTTTGAGATGTTTTTATTTAACAAAGTTAAGCCACCACCAGAACTCAACTGGTATCAGAAATTACCAGTTACTTGCACTTAGCTAGCCAGGATTTTTTTTTTTTTTTTTTTTTTTTATTGGTAAGTGTGAGTTGAGGCTGTAAAAAGAACTAAAAACTTTATCTTACTCTCTAAAGTACTAGCACAACTAATCAGCCAACATTTACAGGAAATAATCTAGACATGTACAGTAAATGTATTATTTTGGTATGGACAGTACTTTGAAATTGTATAATGTACTTCAGAGCTGTCATTGTGTGATTTCTATCAGCAGTACATATACCAGACTGTCTTGGTCTCTAAATTCTACATATATTTCCAAAGTTACATGCTGACACATGATTATGTGTATGTTTATAGCTTATTTTTTGTATCATCAACCTGCTCTGGAAACAAAGTGCTAAATGGACTTTTGTGACTCCTTTTGCTGGAGGACGGGACTTGAAACAGTGGAATAACTTTTCTACATGCTGGGAAAGAGCAGTGGTGATTTTTTTTTTTTTTTTTTTTAACATGAATGGTCTATTTACTGGCTTCAAGAATTTTTAATAAAAAATCCCTAAATAATGAAGGAGTTTCTCAATCCAATGATTGATTTCCATTTCTTGCTAACAGGTGTTAAGAACACTTCTAGCTTAAGAGTCTGGAATTCTTTGCATTACAGAATGGTACATGTTTAATGTATTCTTTGTATATTTCATGTGTAGCTTTTAATGTAATTTGTATTACACTGTGAATGTGATTAATAAACATTTGAAATATTTGAACTCTGGATTCTGAAGACTTTTTAAAATTATGGTATATTGAAAAACATAATTACATTATATTAGGTATAAAATCCGGAATATTAAACAGGGATATATCTTGAATTAGATACTCACAGATAATTGAAAATAAGCTTTAACTCTCTAGTAATTAATTCTCAGAAAAAGGTGATTTTTTTGGCATCAGGGATTTTTCCTCAGTCAAAGATTGTGGTGGTTATAGTAGTAAACTTGTTAATTTAGAAAGCAGGTCCATTTAATATCTAAAAATGAGTAAAACCCTTCTGAAAATAGGTAAATATTTAATACATTTTCAAATGTGGCTTTAAGCTGGTCAGAAATGTGACTCTTCCAAGCAGAGATGGTCTAGGGTAACTCTCACTAAGCATAAATGTTTGGAAAGAACATAAAGTACTGTATAAATACAATTTTCTTTTGAATATATTGAGTAAAATTGTGACACTTTAAAGTATCAAAGCTTTTGGTTTACCTTTAGCTATTATTGTACAAATTTACAGTTTAAAAACTATCTTGTTGCCCCAGTTGGATCCAAGTTGCTTAATAATCTGTTCTTTTATGTGTTTGAGTCATAGCAAAGCTACCCTTAAGTATTTTTATCATTTTTACCAATCACATCTTCAAATACAAACATGAAGAAGTATCTGTGCCCCAGTTGCTAGAAGATTGCCCAATTTCTTTTATCACATTTAATATATATACATTTTTTGCATGACTTTAATCCACATACCAGGCTGCACTTACATAATTTGCACAAATTTTTTTTCAATTCCATGAAGCATACTTAACCTTTTATTACAAGATACTTGCTTAAGTCATTCTGACTAATAAGGGGGAAAAAAGTTTTACTGACTTAAGCATGAGTTAAACTCTGAAGCTGAATATTTTCCTATTTAAATGCTGGCTTTTAAGTATTTAGGTTTTATTAATACAGAATTCAGGGTTCTGCACAAATTTAAATCAGCATTGATAATATCTTCTAAAATAATAAAGTTCCTTGTTGACTCATTGGGACCTTTGTGCCATTTATTTTTTTGAATTAATGAGTAAGCCTCCTGAGTCCACAAGGGTGATATACATCTTTGGAGGTCTGCAGGAACAGCTCTTCCAAGGCATGTTTAAATCTGATCTAAACCATGTAAACTCTAGTCCAACAGTTTCAGAAGCTATGAACAAGTGCCAATTGCAAGTATTGTCTCTAGCAGCCATGGATTTGAGTGGGATGGTGCAACTGGCTGTAGCACTTCCTGAAGCTGTGTGCTGTAGTACTGCATTTTGCTGCAGTATATGTTGGAAGGCAGCTAGCTCTGCGAGTCCACCCTGTCCCCTGGACATTGATTGCAGAGTTTGCAGTAGAGCTATAGTAATTTGCTGAGGACAACAATTTCTGAAAAGTAATCATTTGCTGTATTGCCATCTTGGAGGTTTTTCTTAAACTTGTCTAGTCTAAGCTGTCTCTCAATACAACCATCTACATATGGCAAAACCTTGCAAACATCAAACCTGCTAGAAACAACATGTGCAGGAGGATTAACTGAATGCCTGGGAGTCATGGAGCATTAACAGTCCAGACATTAATATCTTGGTGTCCTGTTTGATAGAAAAACTCTTTTTACTGCTTTCATCTCTTCAGAGTGCCTGGTTGCCATAAGACTGTTGCTGGTAATGTCTGTGGTCAGAGTCTTCCTGAAGCACACGTAGTCATCACTGCTTCTGAGTAAGAGAGAAAAAAAGGAGGAGGAAGTGAGAGAAGCTTTTAAAAAAGCTCTGAAGTTTTCTGAATGCAAAAAGAAAAATGTGCAACTGCTCATTCATTTTTTTTTTTTTTGATGCATTTAGTGATAATCCCCAGCTATTACAATTTCATAGCCAGGATATCTTAGTATTTTCCCAGAATGTATATTAAGCAATGTGGCCAGCATCTGTCAAGTACAAGTCATCCTCCTTCCAATTGCTCAAGGCCTTGAAATATCCAGTGCTGCAAGGGTCTAGGTGATCTTTCAAATAAGTGAGAATTTTGCTTGTATCCTTTTGCTAAAAAAGATGTAGATAGTTTGTCCTTCAAACAACAGATAAAGTTCATAGATAGGAAATTACAGTGATGTAAAAGGCTCTTGAACAATGTTTAAATGAATGTTTGTCTGATGTTCCCAAACTGCAAAGGCTGAAAGCAATGTGCTATTATAAGTTCTACCCAAATGATGAGGCTAAATCTAAGGCAAAGCACCTCTGCAGTACTGGGAGCTCAAAGGACTGTGTGTCTAAATGACACAGTGTCTAAAAGCTCTCTGTTTTTCCAACTTGATTTTAACGCAAGTATTGTGGTAGTGAAGTCACAGTTCATAGAGTCATGTGAGAATCTACATTTTTAATTTTAGGAACCTTTTGTCATAGGGAAGAAAACTTGGAAAGCTTGGGTTTGTTTCTTTATTTTGGTTTGTCTTTTTTTTTTTTTTTTTTTTTTCCTGTTTAAGCCATTAAACTCATGTGTCTCAAAAATTTTAAAAAAAAAATCAAACCTTCTGGGGGATATGGAAAGGTGGGATGACCACAGAGCTGTGATTTCTGAGCACTGAAGAGAGCTGCAGCCCTACTCTCCCCTACTTACATGGATGCTGTCTGCTGTGGTGAGATTTCCCCCAAACTGATGTACATCACCAGAGAGGCAGCTAACTTTTCAGGTCTTTTTCCTCACTAATAAAGCAGAAAATGTATTCTTTGATTCTTTTTTTGTTAGGTACTTACTTCTATGTATTTAAGGTACAGAACTATAATACTAATCGGTTTTGAAAGCTACTGGCAGCCCTCTCCATTCTATGCTACTGTCTTAGAAGGAGAAAGATAAATCAAAGATCTCCCTAAGCACAGAACTTTGAACTTGTCAGATCCTGGGAAGTGAAGCTGGCACATTTTGCTCTTAAGAGAGTAAATGGTTCATGATTGTGAAAGTACTATTTTTTTTTTGTCTGAATGTGCTGATCTTTTTATGAAGGGAGATCTTCCCCACATTTCTGAAGTCCCTCCACAAAAAAACCCAACACTTCAGGGGCCTTTTTTTACAGGGTCCTGGAGATAAAATGGAAGGGCTGTACTATGACCTGAGGGCATCTTTTGATAGCTGCCCCAACAAGTGCTAAAGGATTGGATTCAGTGTTTAAAGACTATCTTTTGAAGTTCTGAGTGTTCTTTGCTTCTATTTCTACTAGTGAGCATTAGAAACATTTTTAGTCACAAGGGTTTAGAGATGGCTAGTCATCCTTATTTGAAATTCTGCTTTGCATTTTTTTACACAGAAGAATGGAAGTTTCTCTGTAGTCGTAATTAATGCTTGCATTTGCAGGTGCATGTTTGTGCTTTATGGTAACAGTTCAATGATTTTGCTCACTGTGAAAGGAAAATAAGGAAGTTAAGCTTTTCTGTCTCTTGCCAGTCAATGCTTGCTCTGGTTTCAAGGACAGTGTATCAAGTTTTCCTCAATGGTATCTGCTCTGCTGATGAAGGGAGTTTTATGCAGCATCTATGCATTTAAAAGTGGTATAGCAGCCTTTGGTATCTGTGTATTTCTTTTATCAGAGACAACTAGAATCGCTAGCTATGGAGGCTTCTATGTGCAGGCTGGGAATGCCACAAAGACTTGGAGGTAAGGGGTTTGAATTAACTTTCCAGGTCTTTCCAATGCTTATTTCCACCGACTAGTCCTCTGTGACATGCTTATCTTTTTCTTCACTGGCATCTGATCAGCAATAGTGGATACAGTATAAAAAAATACTTCTTGTTGCTGTTGTTCAAATTTACTGGAGTACTTCTAGGTATTGCAGTTAGAGGTGCTTCTTTTGTGGCTCAGATCCATGGTAAACTCTATGTGGCCACCTCCTCAAACATTAAATTCTACTTCAGTGTAACTTTCTTAATATCCTAATATACCACAGGCAGATTTTGTACAGCTGAGCTAGGACTTGGTTCAACTTGGGTATGGTATATGTGCATACATTATTTTACCCTGATCATACCTCTTCTAGTTTCCAGATCATTCTTCCTTTGGGAAGACTTCCTGTTTGTGCTACATTTTATAAATATGTTAACATCTGGCTTTGTAAATTCCTTATATTCTCTAGGTGGATAAGTTCATCTAAAGTTCATCCTTTCATGAGCAAATGTAGAAACTGTGTTGTTGCATACATCTTCAAAAAGAACAAAAGTGTACCATCTGCTTCCTATTTATTAATCTTGCTTGGTGTTCCTATAGAAATACACAGTGAATGTAAAACATTTATTGAAACTTGTAGCCCCACAGAATTTCTGATACTAGTTTTCCTATGTCACTTATCTTTTTGGCTATGAGCCCACCATGTACAGCTATGGATTTACTATAGAATTAGAAGGTTGGATGTCATTTTCTCTTGACATGTGATAACCAGTGTAGGGAGGTGTGTGTGATTCCAGACGTGGGAAATTAAGATAGCTGCTAAACACCTTTCCTGGGTTGGGCTGCATCTGCTTCTGCTGTGGTCACTCATATATAAAGTAATCTGGCAGGAAACTTCTTGTAAGGATGTTTCCTTCACTGATGGGAATATACATTCTTTATTGTCCTTCAGAATGAGGGATACTTTAAACATTGTGTGTGTGTGTGTGTGTGTGTGTGTGTGTGTGTGTGTGTGTGTGTTATGAGTTTATTCTACTAAGCAGGTTTCATAGACACACAAAAAATAGAAATTGTTCTGAAATTCTAATGAAGATATTGGTACTTGAAAATAGTTTTTGTTTAGTTTAACTCAATCAGACTTTACTTATTTTATGACAAGAAAACAGGTCTTTAGTACATGAACTTTGTTTTATCATTCTGAATTCCCTTCATTTGGGTCTCCAAATCTCTTGTCTTAAATTCAATATTGCTTGTCCTGCTACCTGCTTCACCTGGTTTGATATAAAGGATTCCACATGTGGCAGTGGTAGGGACACATTCTTGGTGTTTTACTCGATATTGTGGTTTTTTGAAGCTGCTTAGAGTGCTTTTCTGGCAGGTAAATGAACTGAAGGCAAATTAGGTGATTGCTGGTGTGTGAAGGAAGTCATACGTTTCAGCATTGCTGTTTAGTTGTGTCTAACTGCATTTGTAGAAAGCTTGCCTCATATTATACTCAAGAATATGAACCAGTTATTCCAAAGAAAAAAGACTATATTTTTTCATTTTGAAGCAGGTAGTAGATGCATGGAAATTCTTGCCAGCAGTGATTTACAGTCAGAAGCATACAAGAATTCAGTGAGAGCTGACTTGGACACATACTTGAAGTGATTTGTTGAGGGTTATTAAACAGACGCTCCACATACTGCTTGGGAAATGTGATTAAATACTTGGAGAGTACTCAGGGGAAGTATCTTACTGTGGATGCCCACACGGGCCAAGAGGAAGTCAGTGCGAAGTGCCCATGACTTGGTAGAGCAGGCGGGAAGCTAGGCTGATCTAGATGGAACATTTGGTTGAAACAGTGCCTCCTTTCTTATGATCTGTTTCTCTTCATCTTTCTGCTGCTGTCAGAAAACATTGTAGAAATGCAGCTCAGGCATGCCAAACTATCCTTTCCATGCTTGCTGCTTATCTCCTCCTTTTTGTCCTTTGTACTCCTTATTATAATCTTGCTATTTCTTCTCTGTGTCTGGCCTTAAGAGAAGGCCTGTACCCCAGATCTGAGTTCCTAGGATCCATTTCTTTCTCTGCCGAGTTTCCACAGCCCTTCCACGCCTCAGTTACTGTGTGCATGGAGAAACAGGGCTGCAGCAGCCGAAGGATGATCTCCAGCTAAGACTCTTTGCAGCAGTCCTTCTGGTAAGGAAGGCAAAAGGGGTTTCCAGAGGGTTTGACGCAAGCGATACTTGATAATAGCAGTATGGGAAATGAGTGTGGGTGGGGGGTGTAACAATGGAGGAGGTTTGCTGAATTTTTGCCACTGTTTCCTTTATTCTGATGCTTCCTACAGTGCTTTCTATCTAATGTTGTTTCAATGTCATGGGCTGAATGATTAACACTGCTGGCTAAAAGCTGCCTTAAGGTAAAGTTTACGCTCGTTATTTTACAAATTGTGCCACTGAGGCAATATGTTCTCAGTTTAATGCTGGACTGGGCTGAGATGGATGAACTGTGCCCTCAGAAGCTGCTGGAAGGTAAAAGGGATGTGGTGAGGTGCCACCTCTGTCACTGCCACCAGCTGCCCAGTCCAAAGCTGAGTCTCGGTAGCCAGTGGCTTCAGGGATGCAGACCAGGCATTGCCCCTTGGCTCATCTTCTGAACTGGCAAAGGGGAGAGTAACACAAGAGTGGTGGGAGCCAGCTCCTGTCTCTCACCTGGTTTCAGGTATGGCTCTCTTCCCCCAGCCCCTGACACCCACTAGAAGGGCTGAGAACTGTGACCTTCCCTTCCAGCCCCTTCACAGAATCACAGAATGAATTAGGTTGGAAAGACCCCTGGGAGCATCAAGTCCAATCCACGACCAAACCCACGGTAACTAGACCATGACACTGGGTGCCACATCCAGTCTTTTCTTCAACATCTCCAGGGACAGTGAGTGCACTACCTCCCTGGGCAGCCCATTCCAGTATCTAATCGCCCTTCCTATGGAAAAAAATCCTTCCTCTCGTCCGACCTAAACCTCCCGTCATAGTTTTAGACTAAGACCTCTTGTTGCTGTCGCTGGTTGCCTGGGAGAAGAGGTCGACCCCCACCTGGCTACAGTATCCTTTCGTGGTGGTAGAAAGTGATAAGATCACCCCTGAGCCTCCTCTTCTCCAGGCTGAACAACCCCAGCTCCCTCAGCCGTTCCTCGCAGGACATGCGCTCCACACCTTCACCAGACACGCTGCACACGCTGCCCTCCTTCCTTCCCTGCCGTCCGCTTCCCGCTCGCTCTTGGGGCGGGGGGCGGCTCTGCCGGCGCAGCTGGCAGGAAGGCCCGGCGCGGGCAGGGAGGGAAGGGGAAGAGGCGGGGCCTGGAGCCCAGCAGTGTCAATAATACAATAGGGCTCTTGTGCGGCTGCCACCGCCGGAGGAGGAGCGGGCCGGGCTGCGGGCGCGCCGAGCAGCCGGCACGCAGGGCGGGAGCCGCCGCCGGCCGCGGGCCCGGGCGGGCGGGGCGATGCGCGCCGGCGCGGGACGGCAGCAGCAGCACCCGCAGCACCCGCAGCAGGAGCCGCCGCCGCGGCGGGAGCGCCAGCCCTGACGGCCGCGGCCGCCCACGGCAGCGAGCAGGGCAGGAGGAGGAGGAGGAGGAGGCGGCGGCGCGCCGGGCCGGGCCGGCGGCGGGAGGTGAGCGCGGCCCGGGCTGCCCGCATGGAGGCGGGGCGGGGGGCGGGAGCCGGGGCCGCCGCGCCGGGCCTGTGCGGGGGAGGCGCCGGGCCTGCGGCGGCGGCGTTTGGCGCCAAGGCCGGGCAGGAGGGAGGAGGAGGAGGAAGCGGCGGCGGGCGCTGCGGGTACGTGGGGCACCGGCGGAGCCGCGCCGGGGGCGGCGGGCGGCGCGGCGGGCAGCCCGTCCGGCGTGGGCGCTGCGGCCCCGGCCGCGTCCGGAGGGAAAAGTTGCGGCGGCTCCGGAGCCGGGCGGGCGCTGCACCCGCGGGGGGCGGCCAGGGCCGGGCGACCTCCGGCCAAGCGCCCTTTTGTTCGCCGCAGCCCGGAGAGGCGGCGACCCGGCGGTGCCCGAGCCGGCGGGGCCCTGCGGAGCGCGGCTGGGCGTGGCTGGCGGGCAGACAGACAGACAGACAGCCGGGCGCTTGTCCGCCGCCGAGCACCGCTCCGCCGGTATGTCGAGGAACTTGCTAGAACTGAGTTTGACAATGAAGCGCTAGCGCAGCCCTCCCGCCTGCCCGGCCGCGCCGCCAAGGTAAGTTTTCTCCTGAGCGGCGGGGGCGGGTGGCCCCCGGTGCCCTCTGTGCCTGCAGGCAGAGGAGCGAGAAGGTCCAGACTTCACTTCAGATCAAACCTTCCTCCCTTGCGTGGTGTTTGCTTTAATGCTGTTCATCTTTCCGCAAAGGCATGGCTTCGTTCTACGGATGTACCGCGACCGGTATGGTTAGCGGCTGGGGATGTAGTGAAAGTATTTGTACTTGCAAATAATAATGGGAGGATTAATGGGAGAATTTGGTACAAGGCACCCTAAAATACATCTTACCAAGCAAATAAACACCACTTTTTTCTGTCTTTTAACTATAGTTATGTTATAAAAAGTACTTGTAGTTACTTTAGGAGTTCAGCTATTGTTTGCAAATTGTTATAATGAGTAGCTATGTATTTTTATTAAAATATCACTAGATTTGTGCTGTACTTCAAAGCCCGATGGTTTTTTTTTCATATTCAGGAGAGAAGGGATGCTGAAGACAACATCCAAGTGTCATTAGAAAACCTTCAATTACTACACACTAGATACTTGATACTCTTGTGCTTCTCTCTTAATGTAAAAGAGCCTTTGCGCTAAAACTGAAAGATTAAGAGAAATGTATTTTGTCCTGGTGCTTGCAAGATGCTTAATCAGCAGTTGACTTCTTACATCAGGATGGTGCTTGTTATGGGCTGTTCTGTAGAGCATCTCGAGCACACCTGCTCATCTCTACACAGTGAGACCGCATCTTAGTGATGGTTAGAGAGCTGGCTTGAAAATGTGAGATCCTTAGGCTGGAAAGGTCGACCTGGATGAAGGCACATTTGCATAACTTTCCAGCTTGCCACAGAGTTCCTTAAGGAAGCATCAAAAAAGTCTTTACCTACACTTAGTAATGGGAGAAAATGCAATTTGAAGTTTCTTTGGTTAAGAATGGACGTTTTCAAAGTAAAGGCAAATTGGTACTTTTAGGATCTAAAGTTTGTGTTGTTTTGTTTTTCTGTTTTAACTGAACTTCTGACCTCATTTCAGACTAGACATGACATGACCTTTTCTATTGCAGGGAGGAGAACTCGAAAGCTTTATTTGCAAAACTTGGACTTTAGATGTAGTAAAAGTAATCAAAAGAGCAGAACTGTTTCTTTTACCTGTCCCTCCTTTGATGTTTCCTCTTTCTCTGTTCCTTTTACAACAAAACCTCCCTCCCCAAGTGGGAAAAGTTCCTCTGAGTTGGTTTTGACCATAGGTCTTTTTTTGTTATATTTGTATTACGTACATGTAGCAGATATCCACAAGGTTTGCTAGAGACCTGATGTAGGAACATATGCAGTGGCATTTATTGGCAAGTTTGCATGTTCATTTGGGATCTCATTAAAATCATGAAAATCCGCTGTGAATGTAAGAGCCTGGGAGAGATAGATCTCGGTGTAGTGTTAGAATAAACCCAGCTGTTTTCTTCTCTGTGGTTCTGTGCACTTCCTCTCAGCGGCAGAAAATCAGGAAGTTTGTGTTTGGGATTTATCGGGATACCTGGGATTGTTGTGGGCTTTTTATTTTGATTTTTAAAATATACATATTTTTGATAGACCTGGATGATTTGCTAATGGAGAAGAATTTATATGATGCTTTCTTATCTATAATTTAGTATTGTTTTTACCTGTACAGTTTTATATGTATATACACATGGGCAGAGACTTAAGTGCATGGTTGCTGTAGTAGCTACCACATGCTGAATGCTGTAGAGCATTTTCCTCAAGAGCTTGCTGCAGCTAGCCTGGAGGATATCTTGACTGGTGATATCAGCTACTGGCTGGTGTGTTGGCAAGCGTTCCAGGCTGTGGTGAAGAGATGGCTTGATTTGGTAGACCTGATGGAGAGAAGTGAAGCTAAATCCTATGCAAGTTGACTTGAGTATGAAACACTCCTGCAGTGTTCTTGTGGTCTATTTAGGTAGCTTATTTCAATCTTTGTAATTAATTTCTGACTCTCGTGTCCCAGTGGGTGAGAAGCGGGGCATGGTGCCTGCATATTTTTGGTTAGCTTGGCAAGACATGGAGAAGGAATGTACACCCATTTCTGTAGTGCATCTTTTATCATCCATGGATGGAAATGTCATGTAAATGTACGTTTCTGTGGTTTGTCTTCCTTCTTTCCTCCCTAGAAATATTCAGAAGTTGGTATGTGCTTTGGGGGACTATTACTTGAATGGGTTTGATGGTGTAGTGTTATGACCACTCTTGAGAAAATACCTGGCAATATGACAGGAAAGAATGTTGTCTTCAACTGAAATGTAAAAGTTAATATTCGGTTAAGTATAGGTATCATTCTCTCAAATGCATTTTAAACCCAAAAAATTACTGTTTTGTCTAGATCAGTGGTAGTGTTGTGTTTTAGTTGGTGACTTATTTCGTTATGGACAGAAATGGACTAAGCCAAAACTTACTATTTGCACATGTTGCTTAATCTCTCCACTCCCACAATTTTTCTGGAAGCTATAGCTAAGGAGGCTCAGGGGCTTTTGAATTCTACAGAGAGGGGAACCTCAGAAATTGTGTGGTGTTTCTCTTTTCTGAAGATTTGTAATGCCTGTAATGCTCGAGGCTTCATGTAATTGGAGACAGAAATACAATTTTTACATACTTTACTTAAAATGGAAACTAACAAGTTAATAATAGCTCTTATCAGGGGTATTTATGTAATGGAAGCCAACAGATGCTATTTGCATCTTGAAGAGCTGATGTACAAAATGTTATGTCAAGGCCTTGGCAGGTTTTATGCTGGTGGAGGCTGGGTCAGGTGGGAGTGGGAGATGCTGGAGATCTGGAGGGCTTGATGGCACCTCTGAGAAGTGAGATAACTGTATGAAATTTTGCATTTTAGTACATAGCTTATTTTAATCTAATGCTGCTAATAAAAATAAAGGTGTTTTGATTTGAGAATTGATTTCTTTTATATTTATTCATGTTAAATGATCAATTACACCTGTCACTTTAAAAGTACTTTTCTTTATGCTATTTTCCAGTTACAACTGCATGTCTGATGCTCAGAACCCCTAAAAATTGTGTCTATAGGTATTATGTTTTATGATCCTTCACTTATTTTGACTACAGGAAGGTATCTGGTAAATAAGTTTCAGAAATGTTATGTGACACACTGGATGTTGTTTTCTGTGGAAAGATGCTGATGTAATTACCAAGCACCTCCCTGTTTCCCTGGGCTGTTCACTCTTTCTTGTTCATTTGCTTCCAAGTTACTCTTTTCTAGATGACATCTGAACTTTTCCAACTTTTAATATCTTATTTCAGTGTGTAGGAGATCAAGAATTTAGGGATTAGAGCTGTCTGTGAAGAGTGGTCTTAGACCTAAGGAAAGCTGCTGCGTTCATAGAGCTGTACTGCAGGCTTTACTCGGATTTCAAGGAATGGAAGAGACCCTGAGCTATGAGCATGACTGCGGAGGCTCCCCTAGCACTTGCTTAGTCGCCCTCTTCAGAGAAGCAGGAGAAGGTGGGAAGATAAGCTCGTGACTGCTGATGCTATTTGTTATAACTTTCTCCTGAATTAAATACTGGGATGCTTGCCTTAGCTTGTTAAACTTTGTTTGAAAATTTTGAAGTGCTTTTCTTCTTCAAAGTACACCTGTTACAGCATTGGATTAAAGAGCTGTGCTTCTTGATTATTGAATTGAATGGTGAACATATCATGTCCTTAATGTCTCTTTGTGTTTTAATTAGAGCTCTAGGAGATGTTAAAAAACAGGTTTATACACATGCCTGACTGGTTGCTAAACTGAATATGCTTGTCACACAGTCTTGAGGGAATAATGTATTATTTTGCTAATCTACTGTTCTGGGCTTCCCCCAGCCCCCTTTCTTTCGTTTTTCCTTTTTTACCACCTTGCTCTAAAAAGTTATTCTTGAATAATTCTTTTCTGAGGTTCTGTCTTATCTGCTTAAAGCTCCTGACAGTTGATAGCCTTTGCTGGCAAAAGGCTCAGGCTCTTGCTCATGTCTTAGAGAGCAGTTTCATGCCTGCACAAGTGGTTTGGTGCACAGCAAGTCCAACAGCTTCTAAGAGTTAGCATAGTGCTGTGGGTGAGCAGAGGCTAGGATGCCTGAGCTCCTCCAAAGGGAGGGGTGGTACCCCACACAGCAGGTGCTACAAAGTGAAACAACTGACCAGGAACATTTATTTGAAGTAATTAATTTTGTGTGACTGTTATGAAGAGTTTTACAAGATTTGTTTTTTTATTTTCAGGTAGTTCTTGTTTTGGAATATGCTGTTGGGTTGATGAAAGAATAGTGAGAGGAGAATTGCATAGAAGTTCTGCCTGGGTTGCTGTCTTTTAATTGTGCTATACAGTTTATCATGTAATATTGAATGACTGAAATTCATTAAATGTGTTGATAAATGATGGTTTTACTACAAGTGCTAGACAAGAGTTACAGTAACATGGCTGTTCACAAGCATTTGAAAACCATAACTAAACTATGAGCTTTCATTCATACTCAAAAATGTACATCTTGGTTTTAGATCAGACAGTTTTAAAATAATGATTCCTCTATAGACTGTGGTAGTATTGAGAAAATTACTACTTTTAATGTGCACATGTTTAAATCTTTCGCTACGTATCAAGTATAGCAGGATAAAATGGTAGTATTTTCTATCTGCTGACATGTCAGAAAACCTGACATCTTGAACTGCTGGATACATGAGTGTATAGGAGAAATGTCTGCCCTGTCAAGGGAGGAAACAAATGTCCCTAGTGGGACTCCTTGTGTTTAATTCTCTTTATTTGTTCTGCTTTTAACTGCTAGTACTTATTTAATATTCTTTCAGTGTTTATTTGCAGGCTTTGATATCAAAGTGGCTGTAGAGGACTCATCATAGGAAATAGTGTCCATGTCCTGTAGAGGTTTTGGCTTTTAATGAAAAAACAAGCCAACTGAAGGACCTTGTGGAGCTGAAATACTTAGTATATGAGTGCATTGGAGACACAGAGGAAAATATTAGGCTCAGCAATTATCTGGCCAGGAGGAGCCTCAGTAGAGAGGTAGGACTAATACTTCTCCCACTTTTATTAATACTTGGATAGAAAGAGGAGTAATAAAGTGGTGCTCTTCTTCCTGCTTTCATACTAATAGATTCCTTTTCCCAGCAGGAAAATAGTGACTGAAATAGTGATAACAAGTGATTACTCTGCAGTGCAATGTAAACTTGTTAGATCTTGTTTGATAGGAGGAAGGGAAAAAAATGCTCATTTCAAGCACAGATAACAACTTTTTATGTTAGCTTTTTTTTTTTTTTTTTTCCCTAAGAACTGCTGACCAGAGCACTTAAAAAGGAAGGGGTACTGCTTGTCAGTGTTGCTGCTATGCTTTGACATTGTTAACCTTGTTTGGGGGGCTTCCAGCAACTCTTCTGCTTGAGCCTAATTCAAGAGCAGTTGTGTTCTTTTACAAAAATCAAATTGCCTGTCATTTAAGTAACTGAAAAGCAGATACTTAAACCTGATAATGAAGTTGCAGTCTTCCTTATGTTAACAATGTAATCATTTCCATTGTAGCATGAAATGAGCAATCTTGAGAATTAAGTGAAGCATTTTGCTTGACAAATTTGAACTTCCAGCTCTGCAACAGAATGTGCTAGGAGTGAGGGAGGAACCAAAAAGTTGATCTTAATGTAAGGTATGTGTTTATGACAACAGTATTGCAATGGCTGTTGGCATACCTGGGAAGTAAAATTCACTTCTTATGGTACTGATTCTTTTATGGAAGATATTTTTTCAAACTATTATGCCCGTATAACAGATACTAATTTCCTTCACTTTCTTTGGTTACTGCTTGTTCACTTTTTTGGGCCAAAGAAGAAAAAGATGAAAAAACCCATGGGATGAAATAATTCCATATTTTCATATAAATAGAAATTATGCAAAATGATTTTGTATGCGCTTTGCAACTGGTATCTATAAATTCGGGTGGTTTCATTTTAATTCTTGTAGTGTTGTACTTTTTAATGATTCATACTATAATTTCCAGTGATATTTTATGAAAACTGTGAAAGCTGTTCTTTATCCACGTATTTTTCAGATGCCTAAGTTTGCTCAAGCTAGTAGTAAACATATTTTTGATCCAAATACTTACATAGATAGCTAGAGTACGAAGAGTTTACTTAAAATGGCAACTGAATGAGATTTTACCAGTGACTGGCAGGTTACATTCATGTGTGTTTCTGCAGTTTTGATGGAGATCTGATTTGCCTTATTTGGTCGTATACACCTATATAGAGACAGAATATCTGTGGTAGAGTACTGTAGAAAATGGGACTCTGCCCTGAGCTCCATGAAAGAGGTGTTTAAACTTTGTTTCAATACTTAGTATTCTTAGTAGTCTTTCCTCTGTTGCTTAAAACTGAATACATATAGATCTGATGCATGATGTTTTCATTTTTTTTCCTCTGTAAATGCTGTAAAACTTCAGAAGGTAGGACATAAGTTATTAGAAAGCTTACACACCTGCCCATCAGCTCAGTATCTGTTAGAGGACTGTGACTCCCATTACGTGGATTAAACTGGCTTAAGTGCTGTTTAGAGCCTTTGTTTGGCATCTTCTGTGTACTTGTTCTAGATTTTCAGAAGCCTCTATATGCAACAGCAAACAAGGAACATTAATTTAGGTTACTGAAACCCAATAGCTTTTGCAGGTGCCATTTCATTCTCTGTTTAAGATTATTGAAATACATTATTTTGTGTTCACTTCTGTGTGCTTGACTTCAACATTTGAATTAGTCAATTTTTGAAGTATGAATGGGTTAAGAGTTGGAAAAGAAGTCTGAAAAAACTTAAGGGAAAAAGTAAAGCCTCATATGCAGATGAGAAATTGAGCGTGATTTGTAGTTCTTACTTACCTCTCTCAGCCATCCGTGTCTTTCTTGCCTTTGTGGTCTCCCTTTGGTTGTCCCCTCTTCTTTTTTGTCATAACTTTCCAACTTTTCCTTATTGGAGAAAACAGTGTTTCCAGTGAGTGTCTCACAGTCTTCTTGAGACTCTATAAATCATCTACGTAAAATGAAATTATTACTTCTGTACTATGCCTGTACATAGGTAAATTTTGCTTGGTTAAGGAAGTTAAATCTCTGTTGGGCTTCAACACACATCAGCAATTGTGTTTACTTTGGTACAGATAATGAGAGTTTTTCAAAACAAACTTGCTTTTATATAGGGAGGAACTGATAAAAAAAGTAAAACAGTGGCAAAGCATTGGTTTAGTGGAGTAAATTTTACAACATTTTAATGCATCTTGGTTACTTGTATCAAACTTTTTTTTTAACCATTTGCTATCCTAAGATAATTTTTTTGTCAAAATGCTGTTTTTCTTTCCCCCTTTAAATAATTTTAGGGACTCTATCCTAAGCTCATTCTATCAAAGAAGTCAGCTTTCATAACAGTTTGAAGGTGTTGCTCTGGTGTAACTGTTCTAATGATCCGACTGGTCAAATACACCTAATTCTGAAGTGGCATTAGTGTCAGCCTTTGCACAAGGGCTGTACTTGTTGAGCCAGCTTCGCTCCTGCACCAGATTCCTTTGGCCATAACAAAGCATCTTTAGATCTTTCTTTTAGAGGTTTTAATGTCACGTTGGGGTACTCTATGTCACTTTTGCCTGTTTCTGGTCTCTTACAGGTTCATAGGGATTTAATCAGTCAGAACTGTGGATTTAACTGCATGATGGCAATTCTCAAAGGAGAAAAAGCTCAGCTCCTTTGTTTACTTCTGCCTTTGAGCTTTCCAGGTCTGGCAGGATTATAGAGGTTTTTGTGCTTCAGGTAAGCAGAAGTAATGTAAAACTCTAAGGGAGCAAACCTATTAAGGCCAGTTTTCTCTTTTATTTTTTTTTTTTAATGCCGATGTATTGTGAAGGGCAGTGTTACCTGCTGTCCTTGGAACTGGTGGAAGCCCATCCATAATGATGTGGATGGGAGACTATCCAAGTCTAGTTTTATCCCTTGCTTAACAATATCAGAAGTTTTGCCTCTATAAAGGCAACAGCTTTGTATAGTTGGAGTCTTACATTAATAAAGTACAAGACAGTACTTAGACAGTATTTTAGACAATTCTGTTAAAGGTTTTTCCTTTTGACAGTAAGTTTTTCTGACAGTGGGTGCTTTAAAAAGAATAATTTTCTTGCTTTACAATTTGATCTTGCAATCTTCCACCCTTCCCAATATATTTGCATCAGAAAATTTTAAGAAGAAATATACTCAGTTTTGTAATTTAGGAATTCTGCTCACAAATTCATCAGATAACTGTTTTGCTAATTTCTGGCTTTGTTTTGGCACTGGCTTTAATTCCCATTGACTCCACCAAGACCAAAGTTTCCCTGCTTGTTTCTTGAAGATTGTCGTGTGTTTTGCCTGAGTAGGAATGGCTTTGGAAAAGGATTGACACAAGTTTCTCCTTCATAGCAGTAAAAAAAAAAAAAAAAAACAAACACAATCCTTTCCAACCATTTAAGATCATCCTCAAGGAAGAAGGCATATTTGGTTGCTGCTATGGGATTTGCAGCCACAGAGGAAGAAGGTGATGAGGTCTTGTTTACTGTGTTTTTGTTTCTGCTGCTTCATTAATTGTCATTTGATTGTGCTCCAAGACTTGTGTTTTTGTGGTCTAAGGGCAAAGCTTGGGTGCTTTATTTATTTATGCAGTTTCTTTTCAGGGGAAGGTGACAGTTTAAGTGCTGGTGTGATGTCTGACCATGAAGGAACAGAGAGGCTTTTCTTATGAAAAATCACAAATACCAATGTGCCAAGTTTGATAAAGGATGTCAAAAGTACTTTAAACCACTGTGATAATCAAGTGAAGTTAACACTTCTACTTTTTCTTGCCCCCTATTTTCTTCTTCTGGGAGCTGTCATTCAGTTAAATACTGACTAAATGGTTTTATGTGAGGTGAACTGTTTATGAGGGTTATTTTTCTGTGGCCACTGAGACTCCCTTAAGGGCCAGGAATATTCAGTATATCTACATTGCTCTTTAGTCAAATTCCACATAGCTGGAGCATTTGAAGAAACTCGAGCGTGTGCTCTGTAGCATTTCTGAAGCCCTATGTTGTACACTGGTGAGCATCACAACTTAAATGTATCCAGAAAAGGAGACAGAATCTTTCCTTTCTGTCATCCAGTTGTGAGATAACTTTCCCCCTTGAATCCAGGCATAAATTGTTCTCAATATTTTTGCTTGTAATTTCTTTTTTTTTTTCTATTTGCATTGACTAGGATTGGAACAGGGGCTCAGCAGACTCATTTGTTGTGTAAAAGCAGGTGGTGGTTGAAGCAAAATATCAAAGCATAGATAAGAAGTGCTTGCACAGAGTGGTCTTCTGGTGAAGTGATGGGAATGACCACAGATACATAAGTGCCATAGGTAGGCAGCAGCACAGCTGTGTAGTGGAAAAGGGTTTAAGGAAAAGGCAGAAAGTGCTGGGGCAGACTCTTGGTGGACAGGAGAGGAGAGCTGGGAAGATGGGGTGAAAACTAAGGACAGCCTTTGAAGGTGTAGCAACTGCTGACACCTTACATGATACCGAATTTGATCCCTGAAGAGTGCATGTGAGGAGAGGAGGAAGAAAGGTCCAAGCATGTGTCTGATTCCTGAAGGTATCCATTTACAGAACTGCAAATCGGTAGTTAAATCTGTGAGAAGACAGAGTTCTGGCATCATTCCCTATTTGGTGTGTGATCTGGCTGTCCTGAACATGCTGGGCACTTTGAAACTCACTGTAAAGACCTTTCCATTTGCTGTGTGAGGTGTTAAAACCTTGTGGGGTTTGCTGTTTCTTGTTCCAGAGCTCTAGCTCGAGTGCATTGAAGTGCACAGTTTGGTATTACTTTGGTCCAAGGTTTAAATGTGTCCCTTCATATTTTTTATGACATATTTTATATTGTCATTGTGTGGAGACTCCACATACTGCTTTTAGCATTTGTATCTCTCTTGTGTGTGTGGTGGGGTCACAGGACTTGCTGTGGAGAATATGGAAGTGGCATAGCTGTGCCATCAGAAACATAACATCTGTTATCTTACCATACTTTAGAAGTTCTCACACTTAAGTAGTTTTATTTTTTAAGATCTCCACTAAAGGTCCCTAACTGTGTACAAATATAGTTGCCTTAAATAATAGAATTTGGCTATGGAAAAAGATGCTTCTTGGTCATCTAGATTTATTGCTTCTGAAATGTTTGTTTGAACCGCCCTTCAGAAAATGTGTGTTTGGACCTTCCTGCAGGAAAGGCACATGAGCACATCTGTTTAGTACAGGAGGTACAAGTCAAATGAGGTGCGTTGATACTTAAAATGCAATTGGCCATGTGGCTGTGGCTAACAGCAGGACATGTAATGTTCTCCTATCTCAAGAACTGCATTCATTTTGTTTTTCTCCAGATCCTCATAAATAGCTTGTTTGTGCTGCTCTGTGGCTCATAGACCTGTTTTCAAATTCCTAGTAGTAGGCAGGGCCAAAATACTTACGTTGTTTCTGCCTGTACCCCGTTCCAGGCTTTGTGGACCAGGAAGCCTCCTGCCAGTTTCCTATGTTTTTATCTCAGTTTAGATCTTGTACTTTCAGCCTTCTGTCTCATGCATTTGTATTCTTTCTGCTACATTCCTCTGCATTGAGGTGCATCCTGCTGCAGGGAATACCTGCTCTTCAGAGAGAGATGCATCCTGCACCAGGCTGAAGGAATACGTCGCCTTAACATTTTGTCCCACAAAAAAGGAGCAGGGGTCTGAGCTGCTGTGCACTAACTGTCCTTGCATGCAGCTGTACACTGTAGCATCTGTCAGGGATATCTCTATCTGTATCCCTCAGTCTCTGATGTAGGGAAGACAGATGGAATGGTGGAATAGCTACCTGGGATTGCTTTGCTCTCACCAGCATGCAGCGATATGCCCGAGTTCTGTGGAGGATCTGATGCACAGTACTTGCTGCTCCACAGCACCATGTGTGCATGGTGAGGTGCAGCCCTCAGCACAGCCAGTCCCAACAAACCACTTTGTGCAGTGCTCTTTATACTCAAGTCCCATTTATTGTTGCCTTGCCCTCAGGCTGGGTTGAGAAGAGCTGAGCTCTGCAGAGCATGTTGTGTTGGCAGCGCAGCAGCCAGGACTCTTGTCCAATCTTTGTTTAAACGTCAAGAGCCTCCAGTCCTCCCCCTGGGGACATGGGGCTGTAGTTCTGACTCTCGGGATGTTTCCTTAATGCTAAGCCTAAACCTTTTGGGTTTTGTCTTAAATTTATCCCATTACATTTCATCTCTTACAGATGCAGGCTTTTGTTTGACTAATTATAATCTCCTGTCTCTATATGAAGAATGTAAACAGCTTTGCAGCTTAAAGTAGGTGTTTTGTTTATGTTGGTGTTAGTAGCTATTCCCTGTAAGGGCAGTTTTTTCAGCCTGACTCAATTTTTTGCGTATGTATGTTACTTATGTTATGTAACAATGATTTTCAAGTAATTGATAAGATATTTTGAATGTTTTGCAGAGTGGTTGGCACTACACACAAACTAAATAACTGCTGTGTTGGGTCACCATCTGAGTGCCTGGGGCCCAGGACTTCAGAGCATTTAATAAAATGTCTTGATGTTACTTGTTAGCTGCCTTATGAAACCTATCTTCTAGACATCCTGCTGCATTGTTTGTCTGGAAGTGGGGTAAGCCACTGTGGGAAATTTTTTTCCCAGCAAGTTTTAATTGGTTGCTGGGAGTTACTAAATCACTGGCTGTTATTAAGAATAGTCTTGTTGCTACATAAAGGTGTCACGAAATAGTTTTGTGACAGTGGAAAGAAGTGAAAGTGCTAGAGAGTTGCAAGCTTTGCTAAATGCTTTCAGTGTATCTGATCTACCTCAAGGTGAGATGGACTGTTTTTAGATTTTTACAGTGAAATTGTGAATTTATACTCAATTACTTTGGCTAAGCCAATGTGGAAGAGGGATAAAAATCAAGAAGCTGCAGAGTACTCAGTGTAGTCAGGGCTGTTTAGAAGCTTGTGAAGAAGAGGAAGAATAAACAACAAATTGGTTTATTACAAGCAGAAATCCAACACTGTTTGCTTCAAAGACTTTGTTGGGATTTTACAAGACTTTCCTTAAACCTTACTGACTTTTTCTTTGCTACCTTTAATCACTGTAGGATAAGTATTGCCTGGAAATAGTTCTTCAGTTAAATGTGATGGGTACTGTTTTGGTATCTGTTATGATTTGGTTGTTACAATTTTTTCAGAACTGTAAGAGAAAGAGTGCCATTACTTTCCTGCTTCATACTATATTTATAATCTCAAAGACTATTTGATTTATTTTTTTTTTTCTGTCTTGGTAGTATTACTTTTTGATCTGCCTTTTGTAAGAGGTCTGTGTAATGTTTACTGGGAGTCCATGTGGAACTGTCTGTATGTGCTAGATATCTGAAACAGTCTGTAAAAAACCAGGAAATTATAAAATTTTCTAATACCTTTCCTACCTAAGCAGTGTTATATCCCTGGGATTATTTATGGAGGAGATGTGAAGTATCACAAGACCAGCTTTCTAATTCAGTTTTGAAAGTAATTTGTGAGGTAGGAATTGCACAGTAGATGAAGTTATCAGGCAATCCATATTATCAGAAGCTAGCTAAGGAAGCATGGATTAACTGAAATGCTCACAGGAATGTTTGTAGCTGCTCAGAGGAGCTGAGGGGATAATTGCTAATTAGTTTCAAACAAGACAGGTGAATTAATATTTGCAATTAACGATGTGGGTGAAGGAATGAGGGGACTGTTCATTCAATACCTGAATCAAGCTGGGTGGAGCTACCTATCTACTTGAGAAGATGCTTTGAACTCAGGGTTACTTTGACTGATTGAAGATGGAGTCTGTAAGGAGGGGTTGAGCAGGGCATGGAGGGGCAGTTCTGTGACATAAAGGTTTGGCTGCATGCCTGTAGGCTGGGAGCAATAGGCCCCAGCAGCAATAATTGCTCACAGCCAGGACTTGAGAAAACTGTCATCCTGTTGCAAAAGCAAATGCACTGGAGTTTGTATGTAGGATTGTTATCTGCAACTCAGGTGACAGTAAAGTGTATTTTTCTGTAAAAAGAAAATAGCATTTTTTGTGTAGGGAAAGATTCAAATGGGAAACTTCGTCGAGGACATCACAGCTTCATACTGGTTTTGTGTGTCAGCCCTGGAAAGGGTGGTGGACAACAGCAACTAGAAGAATCAGAAGTACAGTAGACATGTCCTATAAACAGAGGGTGAGGAAACTGGGTTTTATTTCGTCTGGAGAAAAGACAAGGACCTACTGACAAGAGAATTAAGTTGATGTTCAAACTGTGTCAAGAAGAAGAGGTGAGGTCATCTGTGTCCAGTGCTAGGAGACACTTGATAAAGGCTTGAGCAGCATGGGGAAAGGTGTGCTTAAAGTGCTGGGACAAACTTCTGGCAGTAAGGGTCACATAGTGTGGAAGGGGCGCCCCTGGAGAGGCTGAGGAGCTTCTGAAATGCAGAGTCTGAGTTCTCAGTCCTAACTCGCTGTCCTTTTTCAGGACCCCGGCTGATCTTTATTCTGCGACCATCTCTGTTTTTGCAAATGGCAGCGCAATGTGTGGGATGGTTGATGAGAAAAGCACAAAGCTCTATTTTCAACCAGTCCAATTCTTGTTTTGGTGGCTTGGCTGTTGGTAAGCACTGTGGTAAATTAGAGAGCGATAGTATAGCAGTAGTGATAAATACAAAAATAGATCTGTGTTCCAAGTGGCCTTCTGTTGTTATAAGTTGTATTTTAAGAAATAAATCTTGCTGATGCTTTTTTCCCTGGTGACGCTTAGTTTCCAGGCAGTATTTATGAAAAGCTACTGTGCATTTCCAAGTTTGTTTTCTGTGCCTACACTGTCCTTTAGCTCCTATAATTTTTTTTTTTTTTCTGTTTCTTCATGCCACAGTTTCTGTTGCTGGTCCATTACTTTTTTAAATGCATGTGGAGAGTATGAGTTAAGTCTATTGGCAGTCTGTGTGGAAGGGAGGGTGAGCATTTTCTGTGCATTCTTTACCTTGCTCCTGAACTTTCTGCTCACGGGGAGGTTAGTATTCTTCCATTTTTTGTAATCTGTTGAGGAAGAGCGCTCTGATCATTAATTTGAGGTGACTTAATTTAGTGTTTCTCAATCAATATGTTAAGACGTCTTTTAAATCTTTTAAATCAAGGAGGGGGAAAATAGTATTTTGTGGAAGCAACTGTATTTTTCATCCCATTTTGTATATTTGTTCATGGTTGTGAAATAAGTGAAGTTGGGACTGAAGATTATGACTATGTACTGTAAGGATTAGAGAAAACAATTATTAGTTGAGCCTTCCAATATTTCAGAGTTCATCTTTGCATTTGATTGTGCAAATAAGTGTGTTTTTAATGAAGAGTTCAAAAATATATTAGTTTTGTGGTTCAGCTGGGAGGCAAAAGCTGTGGTTTTGTTCACACTTAAAAGTTGTAGGCTGTGTTGCATTTTAATGATGCCATTTGAGCTGCCACAACCAGGGCTTTGCTTATGTTTCTATCGAAAACTTATATTAAATGGGTTCAATCGGGACATTAAAGAATTATCCCATAATTAAATATGTCATAAGAAAAATTAATTCAAAATCATGTTTGGAAAACTTAGCCTGCCATTTATTAATTATTTACTTATTTTCTTCACTTGCTGTCCCTCCTCCATTGCTTTTTGTGGGTGAGGCTCTTGGCATTTCTTAGCTGGAGGGTAGAGGCAGAGTAGTACCAGGCAGAGCAGCAGTGGGCTGTTTAAGTGAGCCCCTCTGGTCACCCCCACTCCCTGTGTGCCAGATGTTTCTGCTGCTCCTAAGCTGGGTCCCTCTGGATGGAGCCAGGAGGTTCCTGCACTGACCCTGTGGATTGCTTCGGGCCATTGTGTGGTGGTGGTGGTGGCCAAGCGTGTCTGCTTATCTCAAGTTAAAAACCTGACCCACATAGTGTGATTCATGTTTCAGCAGCCTTGGCTCTGGTACTGCTTTCATCTACAGATCTTCTTGTGTTGCTCAAAGTTAATTGCTTAATGTGGGGTATAGCCAGAGAATGTCAGGAAGATGGGAAGAGGAACTTAGGAAGATTAAAAAAAGCCAAAACAAACCGCCAAACCAACCAAGCACCTCTGCTGTTGACTTCCCCCTCGCAAAAAACCCAAAACAAAACACCAAACACAAACACAAAAAAAAGCCCAAAAGTGAACCTTTAAATCGAAGAGACTCAGTACAGCCAAAACGTCAAAATTTTGCATAGTCAACAGACAGGAGCTGTAATATATAATGTGTTCCCCTTCTCTTTCCCACCCCCTCCACCCCCCTCATATTGTAAGGAAATGTTTTCTTTTTTTTCTTTTGATGCCACAGCCTAAGTTGAGCAACAATAGTTGTAATAAGTAATGGGATCTGTGCCACTCCTCACTGGATGGGTGGTTGTATCTTTTTCTTGTACACCAGATGGGTGGAGGAGCGCAGATGTTAGTGTATGGTGCTGACACTTTGGCCAGAAACTGCCTTATTTCAGTTAGAAAAGCACTGTCATATCCCCTGTTAAAATTATTTTTCTTCTGGCAGGGTATGCACTTATTGCTTCCTTGGTTTTTACTTGCAATTTTGCTCTCTAATACTTTCTTCCACACCTCTTAGCTGTCCTGTTTTTGTTAACTTTTTGCTCCGAGGCATGTGGCAGACTGCCTGCCAGGACAGCCCTTGGTCGGGCTGCTGACATCTCTGAGGAGTGCTGCAACTCATCTGCTGGGTGTGACAGCTTTAATGCCTTTGCCATGTGCATTACAATAGTGTACAAAATATACATGTGCATGATCCTGCAGGAGGGGAATGTGGGCAGTTGGTAGAGGGAAAAAATCCTTCTATTCCCATATTTAATATTGCTCAAGGCTCAGGACTAGATTAAAAAGGGCGAGTAAGCAGAATTCCTGCCAGGGAAGCTGAGCTATTCGGGATTGTCAAGGAGAGGTCTAGAGGAATGTCGTGGTGAATTAAGTCAGGAGCCACATGGAGCTTTCCCTCTATGCTTATTTTGTTGCCCTCCTTTGAATTTCTAAGCATGCGTGGTTCATAGAAGACCCTCTTGAATGAAGAAAGCATCCGTGTATGAGGAGAAACCAACACCTTAAGCCAGCTGAATAAGTGTGCATCTCTCTGAATGTGTTTGTTGAAGTGTTTTATTCCCAAAACAGAATAGAGAAAATACTATTTAAAAATTCATTTTGTTAGTACTGTTAAAGTTGGTTTCCATTCATGCTAAGAGGATGGCAAAATCAACTTTGAGTATATTCTTATAAATTTGTTTTTAGCTGTAGTACTTACTGCATTTCTATCATAGTATGTGCAGATATAGCTGGTACATTTCATTTTTCCACATATCAAATGAGAATTGTGGAATTTAGGGCTTTATATTCTGGGCATATAATTTGCTTGGGAAAGTTGCAATAAAAATTTAATACAACCTTCACTTACTTGCCAAAAATTAAAATGTAGCTCAAACATTAAATGCCTGATGTCACTCCTACTACCTAAAAGCACTCCTTTCATTTTTTTAGGAGCTTGTGATGTCATCAGCTGAAGCGAAAACATCTACCTCATGACCTGGCATGTAAGTGAAGGAGGAACTGATACTTAAAAATAAATAAATAAATGAATAAATGTATCTGTTGGTGTTTACAATGTGTAAATTGAATCTATATACCTTCAACTTTCAGATATCACCTTTTGAATGAAAGCTTTCTGAACTTTAAAGGAAAATAAAGTCTTTTAAAGGGGAGGAAGTCATAAAAGAAACTGTTAATAGTAACATTTCAGCCTGCAGGTCTCCTTAATAATCTCAGTTAAAATCTATCTTATGTATCCCATAATGCTTGAAATGCTGGTAGGCATTGATGGAATAATTTTATCTTACCTCAGTGTTTACATATGCTGCTTCTACTCCTTTTTGTTCTGTGATCCTTTTCTGGATATAAATTTTGATAGTTGTGATGAATGCTTATTATACGTGGTGATACCCTTCCTAAAATTAAATACTCTTCTTGTGCAGAAGATTTAGATTCTTGATATACTCAAGATACTTCACTGTGAACTTTTTGCAGCTTTGTGACTCTTCTATTTTATTCCCTTAAGTAAGCAAAAATACTTCAATCCTCTGCAGAGGCATTTTTAGATTTTTTTTAATCTGCCCACTCTGCTTTTCTTTTATGTGGCTTAGAGGATTAAAGTGCAGTCAATGCTTTGAGGGGCCAATGTCAGCGGTGAGCTGAGTGTTCCTAATTGGTGCCAACACCTGTCCCTCATTATGAAGCCTTGTTCAAGCTGTCCGATGAACCGAGGTAACCAGTCTCCCTTGCATGTCTCTAATATGATTATAAAGCCCTCTCCTCATGCAAGTTTTATTACTTATTCAACTTTTGGACTGATGTGGAAAGTAAAGCTAAGCTGAGCCATTTGGCTGGCTACCAAAGATCATAAGGAGTGGCAAAGAGAAGAGATTCACTCATCTCAATTTCAGGAATTTTAGATCAAAGCTTGCTTCTGTTTTGACAGTTTAAATTTTTTTTTAATGGGGGCAGGACTGTTTTTTGGTTTTTTTTTTTCTAGTTTTCAATGTCAAATACTCTGAATTTAGAGACCAGATCTACAGACTCCAGCTGAGTTGTGAACATCTAAGTGCAGCTGCTATTGTGCATAACCCATTGATTTTTTTGCAAATAGAGCTTTGGCCTTGGCTACTCTTGCACCATTGCTTTGTCTTCGAGGGGTCAGGGCTTAGCAATTCTTTTCTACACAAAAGTTGGTGCATCAGCCTCTCCTCCCACCTGATTCTGTACTGTTAGCAGGGCTCTGATGCATTGTGCCTTGCCATTGCAGTTGGAAAAGACGTCATCAGATAGATTTCACCAGTGAAATGAGTGGCTCAGATGAGATGGATCACTGACATGTTTGGGCTTTACAGGCAGAAGTTTAAGCATGGTTACATTTTTTCCAAGTAGATTATATAGGTTTTCAAGTGTTTAGCTTGCAGGATTCAAGTGTGCAGTAATACAGTGGTGGCTGTAATTTTTGGGTTATTTCCTTATGAGGGAGGAGAGAGGCAGAATAACTTCAGATGTGTATCTTGGAAAGGTTTGAGATAATAAACCTGTAAGAATCACATGACAATACTGTTAGTTATCCAGATTGGAAAAATGTAAGAAAATGAAAGTGTAGTGTATTCTTGAACTTGAGACGTGGAGTTGGAAGTCTAGTTATTAAAGGGCTTGAATCTCTGCAGAACAGAAGAGAACCCAAAAGAAAATCCCAAGTGGATAGGGCGCTAAGGTTTTAGGGTAGGCTGCTTTTGTACAACTGTTTATTTGATTTCTCCTTAAAAAAGAAAAACTAAAAATCAACAACTCGAGTACACTGGGGATGATCTAATCTTTTACTTAATAATTTTGACCAGAATAGTTCTGTGAACAGCAATCAACAAATTTTAATGGCAACAGTATGTCGAGTTTCAGAATCTCTGCTGATTGTGCTCATCATAATCAAAATATGATCAGATAAACATACTCATTTCAATATTTCTCACGGCCTTATAGACACCTATCTGATCTGTAGTCCACAGAAGTCAGGTTAGGAAGTGATGAATTAAAAAACAATTAAATCCGTAGCACAAGAAGAATTAATGGGTTACAAGTGTCTCTGGTAATGGTCAGTAGTGGACACCTCAGGAAAGAAAGCATTATAAAGTTCTGTTGACTCTGTTTCTCGTAAAATTTTGATTTTGGGATTTCCAGCAGATTGACATGACATTGTGTTTAATAGCCCTTGTTTTCCATTTTGCCTATTTTTCTTCAATCTGTTTGCTTTTCAACCTCTGCAATATACCTTAGCATTTTGTATATAATGACTTTTTTTTTTTTCTTCATTTAATTACTTTCCCTTGAAGTTTCCTCTGTAACTTTGTTTTCCTTCTGGGCCATGAGAAGCTGTGAGTAGTCTCTTCATTCTGTTGCTTCTCTTTGCCACTTAAAACAGATCTCCCCTCTTCTACATCCTCCTTTCACAGATAGTCTGTTTCATCTCTTACCCTTACCATGGCAAACTTTCCTTAGAGCTGTAGTTGGGGGTTCACATTTTACAAATCCTCCTCCAATGGTGTTGAGGGAGCTAGAAGATCCTGCCTTGCACTTAGCCTGAATGAGTGACCCACTAAGGTTGTTCACCCATAAAGCTTTCTCTGTGTTGCTGCGTGGGTGTAGCAAATGAAACCAGACAGGCTTGTGTTGTTGCTTGTTGCTCCTGCTCTTGGGCCTTCCCAGAAGCATGCCTTTCTTGCATCAGTGTGCTGTTTTCCTCCTACAGCAGTTTGCTACAGGTGATTTGGGAATGTCCAAGTACTGTATTTTTAAAGACATTCAATTAATGTGTGTGTTTTCATCTCCTTCAGACCTAGAAGTGTCTCACAGGTGTGATACACTATGGTGTGGCTGTGTGTGTATTAACTAGAAACCATAGTCAATGCTGGGATAGGCCAATAGCACTCTGCCTTACTGGCAGGGATGGCTGAGGGAGCAGCTGCATGTGCCTGATTGTGATCTGCTACCATATCACAGCTTCTCTGTGAACAGCCAGTCACTTTTGGTGTTGCAGAGCTGGGGAGGTGGATGGCCAGAGTCTGGGGTGGCAGTTTTATTCTGCCCCAGTCCAAGTGCAGGCTTGATTGTGCCTTCTCTCCTTTGCAGAGCCCCTGGTAACTGGTACAGCTGCAGTCTGCCCCATGTCCTGCAGCTAGGTGAGGTAAGAGCCTGCAGAGAAGGCAGCTTCTTTACAGGTCTGTGAAAACCTCCCTAACCAGGTGGAGTGGCGTGTACAAAACATATCAGCTGCAGGTTTTGCATTGCATCATGAAGTCTTAAGAGTGATGCTGCTGTAAATGTGGTTTTGTTTGTTTTGTTCAATTTCATAGTTGTACTTTCCCGTTTCTCAGCAGATATTTTAGTACTGCTCTTGACAGCATGGGATTCAATTGCAGCAGCTGCAGCATCTTGTAGCTTTTACCATAGGAGTAAACATGTAGTGAAACACCTTCCTACTCCATGGCTTGTAGGCATTTCCATTCTTGCCAGTACAGGAGTGCAGACAAGAGACCTGCTTTGGAGGTAGACTCATTACCTCACACCTTGGCAGCTTTGGAAGGTCAGTTGAGATAGTTCCTTATCCCAGGTGATGGAGAGTGTTCTCCTCTACTTTGAGTCCACCCGTTCAAGTCTCTATGTTCTTTGTGATCCACCTTGTAGGGCTGGCACCTTTTCTTCTGTGCCAAAAAAGTCACCTGCATCAGCTCAGCTTCAGCACAGCTTGAGAAGGACATGTTTTCTACTAGGAACAATAGAATAGTGATGGTCTAGTCTTATTTGTTTAAATCTTGTTTATTTCCACAGAACAGAAGAGGAAGGAGGAATTTAAAGGACTGTTAATGGTTAGTCCTGATCAGTGTGTCCCCTCATTAAAAATATTAAAGTACTTTGGCTTCAACTTGGCCATTTGTTGGGAAATTGAACCTTACATGGTTTTCAGGATGCATCTCTTGACTGCTTTCCCAAACAAGATGTGGTATTTTTGAAACCTTAGGCAAACAGAATCGTCCTTTCCTCGTTTCAGGGTAGCATCAGTGCTAGTGAACAAGTCTGTTACTTGTTTAGTCATCGCTGCAGCTTGTGTTATGACAGAGAAAAAGACTTTTCCCCACCTCAGTTTGGTGATACAGAGAAACCTGGAATGGTATTTATTTTTATAAATCTATTTTAAATCTTTGACTTAAAGACCCTCTGTGTCCTCTGATGTGTTGTATATTGCAGATTGTAGTACATAATATTAATTTAATTACTGAGACATTAAAATTAATTTTAAATCATTAGTTATTATGATAGATGTTTTCTCTCTTCAAAAGGTTTTTTAAACTAAAAAGTATTTTAAGAAACCTTACAGTAAATGTTTTCTCATGTGTGATGTTTTGATACGGACAACCAAAATAATAATGCAATTGCATATATATATGTTGTGTGAAATGAAAATGTAGAAGAATGTTAGTATTCAACCAGAGATTTGAAATATTCCAAATCCTGTTTAGAGTTCTGGCTGTGCCAGTACATTCCCTTTAATTGTTCCTATCCAATGATCCCCTCAGTGCACTCTTTTTATGTGAGGAAAACTTTAGCATCCAGATTGTTTATTTCAACTTGTAAATGACAGCCATTTCTTGTCAGATAAGGAAAGAAATTATCAACCTAATGTTTCCTGCAGGAAAATATTTGTGTTCTTACTTTCTCTGAGTAGGGTATAAAGATACATATTGATGTTTTTTGCCTTCTACAATCCTTCAGGTTTTGTTGGTGATGCAAAATTTTGCAGTGAAGTGGCTAGCCTCTTCAAAGTATTACAAGTAAGAAAAAAATGAGTTGAAACAGATAAAATATTTAATGCAGGCTGCTGTTGTTGATTCTTTTATTTGAGACTTGAACAAAGCAAGAACAGTGAAACCTACTTTAATATATTTATTAGCAAGTACAAAAAATTAAATTATTATTTTAAAAAAGTGTTTTGTAGGATATAAGAACTGTTGTCTATGCTATTAATAGAAAAGTTGTTTTTCATTATCCCAAATAGCACATACATTTCTAGATCCTTCCTTCTTTGATAGTATTTCCTGCCTGTGATCCTAGCTGCAATACTAGTTCCTGCAGAAAACATGCATTAGTACAGTTGAAGGAAAGAAAAAGATACAAGTGGGCAACTGCTGGCAGCATCAGGCAGATTGGGCAAAGTTCAGCTTTACTTGAACTAGTATAATACTGGTTATTGCTTAATTTTCAATTAAGTAACGACACTTCTATAGGGATTTTTTTGTCCCCATCTCCCCTCTCCCTGCAGTTTCATCATTGTCCAACAGCAGAACAATACTTAGTGCATCACAGGGATTTTTTGGTTTTTTCTACATGTGCATCAGCACAGGAAGAGCAGTGAGTGGCAAGGTCACAGAATATGCACTTGGGAGACCTGGATGCAGCTGCTTGCTGATGCTGGAGGCTCCAGTGTGATGTATGGCTGCTCTGCACTGCAGCTCTGAAATGTCAGGGCTTTTAGTGCTTGCTTAGTATGAGCTTATCATGAGGGTAGATATAGTGAAGACTGAAAAACACTTAGAGCCGAGGTAATGTGAATCATACCAATTCTTAAAATAGAAAGCCCAGCTAAGCGCTCAGAGGTTTTTCTGCTCAGTCATACTGGTGGAGCTGCTGGTGTGCTGCTCCTGTTTCTCGCCAGTGCTTGGCATGCCTGTGGCTGCAGTCTTCTTGCAGATACAGGGCATGTGGCTGTGTTTGGGTGTCGAACCCCCTGGGCAGCCAGCCCCTTGTTTGCTTAGTAGAGGGTGTGATGCCCTGTTCTGGTCCATTTTTAGTAGCAGTGCTCCCACATCAGTCTTTCTTCAAAGCAGATACTGTCCTTAGCTTTATTTAGTAAGTGGGCTTTGTGGGGTTTTCTTTTCTTTTGTTCCTTGGTTCTTGAATGTCTTAGTGTTGAGTCAGGTATGAGTTTTCTTCTAAAGAATCCATGTAAAACAGACAGAATATGTTCAATATCTGTGGCTCGCTCCCCAGCTGAGGGCTCTTCTGAGCAGATGAGCTTCCAGAGCATGAGTAACTGGGGTAGGTGCTTTCCCATGGCATTTGGTGCAGTTAGAGGGCTGTATGTGAGCTGGCCCCTGCCTCCTGGGCCTTTCCTTCAGGGATCGATTAGCTGCTGTGTTGTTTCCAGCAGCCTGACAAGAGACAGTTTATGTGATGCTGAGCAGAGGAAGTGAGAGCTGTAGTGGCATCCCTCTGTTGGCAACGTCCTGCTGGTCACCTCAGCAGGTGGTGGTGCTTGTTTGTTCAAAATCACTGTGACTTTCCCGTTGGGAACTTGTTTCTCATTTCATCATGCTGGGGACCTCCTTGCTCCCCCAGGAAAGGACCTAGAGCAACAAGATGGAGCAGGCTGGGGTGGGCAGGCACGGTACCCTGCTGAGGGCCGGGACTCCCTTTTCTGTGGGATGTACCCTCATTTTAGCCTTTTCCCTGCCTGGGAGTGATACCAGGAGGAAGGTGAGAGGAGCTGGGAGGTGGGTGTGAGGAGTGTTCACCGAGCCAGGTAGACACACTTCAGGCGTGTAAGCGTGGCGATGCCAGGCAGCACCAGACTGGTTCTAGGGAAGGAAGGGATTTGGGTTTTTTTAAATTTTATATTAAAAGCAGACTTACATTCAAATGCAATATGGTGTTTTGAAGGAAATAATTTTGTGTGTCCAAATCTCTGCTGCTATTTTAGGAAAATTATAGTCCTGTTAATAAACAGCTGGTATAAAACCAGTGTTGTGCTCAGGAGTAGAAAACTGATAATGAGGACTGAAGCAGAGAGTAGCTCAGAACCATGTACACAGTGATGTATTTGCTTGAATTAATGACAGTCTGATGTTCATTTTTGTTTTAGTTGACTCTGCCCAGATCAGTATTATTTTGAGGGTGCTAATGCTAAAACAGTGTATTTAATGAACAGAAACATTTCCATGTCAGCCTGGCCCACCTAGCTGTTCTGTGTACAGGCCAACACGTGTAGCTTGCCTCAAAGTTGAAAGAAAGGCCACTAAGTCACTTCTAGGTGTCAGGAAAGCACTGGGGAAGACTGTGCAGTGTAATTTACTTTGTTGCCTCTTGGAGAGTTTCTGCTGAAGTAATGCTGGCACTGCACGTGCTGCTGGTGATTTGTTCTTCTGAGGATTTCTGGTTTTTAACAAGCTGCTTAGTATGAGGCAAGTTAGAAGGCCTCTGGTGTAAATCTATCTTCTCCTCTGCCCTCACAGTGGGTCAATACATTGATGTGGTACCAGAAAGTAAAAACTGTACTTCTGTTTTCAAGGTAAGAAAAGTATTTGGGGCGTGATGTATTTTATTGTGTTGTCAAAGCATGTTATTGATGTGAAGTAGCATCACTTAGCTCTTTTTATACTTTGAAGGCAAAGTGATGGTCATGGAGTACTTTGCACTAGACTGAATGATGGATCATCATGGTAGAAGGACACATGAAATGATGTCAGGGTTCCCTTTTGGCCCATAATCCACAATGAATGTATGTGTGTGATTATATTTGGGGTTTCTTCATCCTAGTTTTATGATTTATCAGATGACTGCAGTCCAGAATCTAACAATTTCAGGGGGCAAGTCATGTTGGAATGTGGTATTTTGGGCTTTTTTTTTCTTCTCCTTTTTAAACCTACTGTACCTTTGAGGCAGCTGCTGAATTGTTTTATATAAAGATGTATCATACAAGGAAAATAGACTTTGAGACCATGTCTTGTTGCTACTGCATTTCGTATAGACTCATATTATTAGCCAGATTCCTGTAATGTGCACTTCCTTGCTTGCTACAATTACTTATTGCCTAATGACAAAGGAATTGGCTTTTGCTGGTGCTGCTGCTTCTATAAGCTGGTGCATTCCTCCTTTGTTGAAGTACAGATTATTATGTTAATCAAGACTTAGTATGGAATAGTAGCAAGAAAAAATTTAGTTTGTGGTGGGCCCAGAGCAATCTTCACAATATAATTAATTAATTTATTTTGGGAGTTAGGAGAGACTAGGATAGATGTGGTCACTCTATTATGGACTTCCTGAGTAGAGTAGGTGTATGCTATAAATTTTTAAGAATTTTCTGGTTAGAGTGAAATAAAAAAGCAATTGCAGAATTGTTAAGGTTGTTATTTTGTTTGCTGATAATCTTATTCTGTGAATTGATTAACCTTTCAAACCTTTTCAGTGTAGCAAATATTGCTACACCAGGTTCTAAGTAAATATTTTTTTCAGTTTATATAGCCTTTTTGTGAGATTAGATAGGATAGTAAAATAATAATAAAAAACACAAACACGAGCGATCTCTCTTCCTCTAGTTATTTGAAAGGTTGTATTAACTCTATTCGTATTTTGTAATTTCCCTGGCAGTTGACTATGAAATCTGACCTATTTAAATGGTTTTACTGTATTACATTTCCTGGAGACCTTTCAAGATAATTTGCTTCCTAATCTAAATTTAACAGTTACATAAACCACATTTTGGAGGCTTGGAAATTGCTACCTACTGCCTCTGCCTTTTTTTTTTTTTTTTTTTTTTTTAGACAAGCCATATTGTAAAAATGTAAGTACAGAATTTTTATCTGAAATTTGCATGTAGCCTGTCATTTGGTTTTCATACATAGATGCTGGTTTTCTTTTTAATAAAATAAAGTAGGTTACTTTTTGTCCCACTTGAAAATTTCCATAGTGTTGTGGCCAATTCCATTTTTGTCAGGCTATTTTAAGATGTGAAGAAATAAAATCTCACAGGTCTAGGATATATTTGCTTAACTGTTTCTTGAATTTTCTGGTTCTGGTTTTTCCATCTCTGTAGGTCCTAACAGGTACTGAGTAGTGTATGGATGCGTTTAACCTTTGTCTGCAACAAACTGAAGCCAGGGAACACTGCTATTCCTTGGAGATCCTGTTTTGTTCAGAAATCTTGGCTGGCTGTAAAGATTCATTTTGTCTTCTTGTCACTGATGTCTTGCCTAATATGCTGTACAAATTCAGACTCTGTGATATCATCCTTGTGTCTGCTGTTACTGATAAACTATCCAGAGGAATGCATTAGAAAAAGAAGCTAAATGTAATAGTTTATTTGGTAAATTTAGTTGTTTACTCTGACGCAAATTGAGAATGAAAAAATATATGTTTGTCTTGTTTCTGCAGGTATTTGAAATGGGTTTTTGTTTTGGATAAGGCTCTGAAATTTTTTTACCTGTCTGCTAGCTACATGTGCTGCTTGAGTGATTTTTATTTATTTTTTTTTTTTTTGAGTAATCCATGGTAACTAGCTTTGAAAAGTGAGAAGTGCCTTAAGTCAGTGCTACATTGATTTTCCACAGGGGCAGGAGAGAATGGTGGTAGAGGCAAGTGGCTGCTGCTTGTTCCCTTCAGCAGTGCAAATACTTGTGACTATGCAAAAAGGAGCAAGTGTAACTTAGAAATCATAAATTACAAAACATATCCCTTAGATTTTACGAAATATCAGTGTTACTGTCTTAAGATTCTTGCACGTGCTGGCTGAGGAATTGATTCCTCTTAGCTTGGGATTTATGTTTTAATTTCAGCCAGGTGCTCATAGGGTGGCTTTTCCTGGCTTTCCTTGAAAGTGCAGTGATGTGTTGGATAGAAGCATCGGTTCTGTCTCCAGGGCAAAATTCCCAATATGTACAGCAGCCTTGTGGAAGCTGGCAGCGTAGTGTTGCTGTCTGTGGCTGAGGTTTTCCTGGGGTTGTTTTCTGCTTAAACACACAAAAAGGTTCAGGGCATCTTGACATGCTTTCAGTTGTTAAGATGACTGCAAGGCAGTGATGCTGATTTCTCTTTTTTGAAGTTGCAGCTCATGTCTTAAACTGTTTCAGACAAATTGGGCATAAATGTGCAGCCGTGGCTTGGCACCTTAGAAGTGCAACAGGTGCAGAATATGGTTCAAGTTTAGGAATAACTCTAGTAATTCATATTAAAAATGATGCCAGCAAATGTTTCATTGCAGTAATTGCCCGGAGAGTTGGACATCTTTTTCCTTGTGACATGATGATTTCTTACTGCTGCTGCTGTTTTTCAGTTTTCATTTAGAAGATCCCTGAAGGTGGGCATCTTTAGAATTTGTATGTGTTGTCATACAAGTGATGAATAAGATGTTAGTCCCTCTGTGGATTAAAAAAAAAAAAAAAAAAAAAAAAAAAGTGAAAAACACTTAATGTATTATGTTTGTATTTTTAATGATAATTCTTGAGGTAATCTGTGCTTGCCTGTAATGCCTGTGCACTCTTCAAGTCCATAGCCAAAGCACCCTACTTAGTTTCTAAGGTAGTGAGAATCATGATCTAGTGACAAAGAAACAAGATTTTCTCCAGGCATTTTGGGGGGAGCGGGGCGGAGCCACGTCTCTTCTGCTCTGCAACAACGTTTCAGTCTTGGGTTGCTTTGCACTCCCTTAGCTTGTACATTGAAACTGCTTCTAAGTGCCAATGTTAAAGCTTAAGTCTGTTCAATCAAGAAGTTCAGTGTTCCCATTTGCAAAGTGCATGGACAGACTGAAGGATGCCAGTCTGCTTTGGGGATTTTGGACTGAAGCTGGGAAAGGTTGACATCAATTTTCATGGGTGGGGAGGGGAGAAGGAGATGTCCCCTGTTTTTCTGAACTGAGCAGCTTCTGATTCTTCTCCATTCTTCAAAGGCAGGGGAAGTGAGGCAGGAACTTTCCTGCTGAATGGATATTACTTTGGAATCCCTCTCTAGTATCTAGGGAATGGAAACATCATTATCAGGTAGCCTTTCTAATGAGCCCTCATGGTTTGGGGTGGAAGTGAGCTGGAAGTTGTGTGGCAGTCCCAGTGTACAAGGGTACAGCAAAGCGGTTCTCTGTTAAAAAGGAAAGTGAATCCCTCCGTAGAGGTGGTCTCTGCTGAATGGTGCTCTGGGTCTCCTGCATTGTGTGGAGACATAGGGTGAACTTGTAGCCTGTTAGGCACTTAAATAACGTGACTTACTGTTGTAATTCTGTGGATTTTTATGCACTGTTGATGTGGTTAATATTGCTGAAAAAAATCAGGCAGGAATCCAATACGATTACTATTCAGGGCTTTTTGCCCTCAGTGACTACTTTTTCTGTTTCTGTCTGCTATCATGGAGGTGTAAGTCTCTTGCCTTAGCTGGTACAAACCCACTTCTCAAATAACAGCTTGTTACTTTTGTTTAGTGTGTGTCTGTTTTTCTACTCTCACGGAGGTTTTGGCAGAGGTGTGCTTTCTGCTCTAAAGGTTTTGTCACACTTGACATTTCTATGTAAGCTGTCTTTGAAATGTAGGCATCTCTGCTCTCCTTTCTGAGTTGCCCAGGCAGAAGTCCAGGCTTCCTGGGTGTTCTGTCCTGTAGTTGTCTCTCTCAACCTCATGTTTGACCCTGCTTTAATTGAATGCTCATGTTATACTTTGCAGATAGCTGTCCTTAGTACAGAGTGAAAAGGTTTTATTGCTGCATGTTTATATAGACTCTAAGAGATGGGAAATAGCTGCTATAAGCTTTCAATACCTTTTAACAATTGCTCAAAAATTCACCTGAACATAAAACCAAAGCAAATAGCAAGCACTTCCATTTCTTGCTAGGAAATGAAAGTGCTTGCTACTTGCTAAGGAATGGAAGTGGGGAATAATGCTTGGCTCGCCTAGACGTTTCTGTTTGTTGTCTCCCAAGGTCTTCTAACATACCCGAGGATCTTTAAGCCAGGAAGTGAAACCTGCCAGCAGATAAGTTGTCATGGGCAGAGCCTGTGTTTTTTTAGTTTAGCCCCTTGCATGTTCCAAGGGGCCTGGAGTGCAAGCTCTCAGATGGGCAGTAGAATTTTATTTGCTCTTGAGTAAAATCCATGCCTTTAAATTTTACAAATTGCCAATATGAAAGTAGCCTTTCAGATCTGCCTTCAGTACCCTGCAGCAAACTTCAAGCTTGGTGACCCCTAAACGTGTACAAAGACCAGTCCTTCTGACCCTAGTGCCTTCTACATGTCAAACAGCTTTTGTCCAAGAGCTTAATGGAAGTTTCTTCATCTGTTACCAAGTTACATTACATTGGTTGCTGGAAGCAAATCCCTGTGGTGTTTTGAGTATTTAATTTTTGATGTCACTCTTTTCTTGGACACTGGTCTGCACATACAGCATAGCTGCTTTGTCTCCTCTATGTTGCCTGAGCTGTGAGAAGGTGAATTAATATGAAATTACTCGTTATGTAATGGAATATTATACCTTGCTTAAGTGATAATGTAGATGACCTTTCTCCTGTGTCTTTCTGTCTTGCCCCCCGGTTAAATACCTGACTCAGAAATTTTGTATCTGCTTTCTTGATAACTGGAAGCATCACTTCCTTTGTCAGCCTTCAGAAGTGTGTCTTTTTTTATAACAGGTTGAAAGGATTGATTTAAACTTTGAGTGATCACTGCATTTAGATTCAGTAAACTCACTCTCTTAAATACAAAGACTGCTGTAATTTTCCACTAAATTAAACACTTGTGCTGCAAACAATTCAATTTCAATCTCTTCAAAGCCTTTGGGCAGGCTTCTCTTATCTGGAGATCTTGTTTATCCCGTGGTATTTGGATAATCTCAAGACCCATTGTGGAGTAACTGATGTGGAGTGCTTATCAAGTGGGATATTCAGCTGTGTTGTTTTTTTTTTTTAATGGCATGTGGTTATGTTTAAGCAATGAAGCTGCTTACACTTCAGGTGTAGCCAAGCTGGCACTTAGAGTACTGCAGACGTTTCAAGTTCAGCTCTCTGTTATCTACTTGAGCATATCTGCTGCTTAAAAACAAGCAAAAAAAGATAGAGTTCTTGTGTATTCCTGCAGAATTTCTTTTTACTTGTTTTCTTCATTGATTTTCTCATTCAATCCATTACAAACATAGGGGTGATTTTTATTTACTGCTATTAATTGTAAATTGTTATTGAACCTTAGTTAACAAATGTAATGTTGAATATTATAGAGTGGCAGGACTAATAAGATATATATGGATTTTTCTTGGCCCTTGTTTAGAGTATATAGCTGATAACTGTTTTGATTTTTCTTTTATTAAGTAGAGGGGCAGAAAGTTCTTCATCCCCTCTCTCTGTAGCATTACATGTTCAAAAATGACTTTGAATAAGTTCAAAAACTTTTTTTAATGCAACTGGTGCAATGCCACTGAAGTATTTCTCAGTGATACTCTTGTTTACTTCTTAAGCTTCTGAAAACCACATTGCTTGTGAAATAAGTGATCAGATGACTTAAATGGCATCAGTCACTGCTTTCTATGATTGTTGCTATTTAAAATCTGCTTTTTGCTTTGCACGGATGCTTTAAGGTTTCTTTGTGTTTTGTTTAGATTTTTTAAAGGTGTGTTATATTTCTAAATCCTTGCTTTGCTGTGCATCCACTTTATTTCCTGGCCTCCACCCGTCTCTCAGCTAGCTACTGCCACCATGGCAACTCTTCCTCCAGCTGAACAGATGGGACATTGAGTGGAGCAGTGCACCGCTCATGCCCTGCCGAGAATCAGCTGGCAGGTTGCACTTCTTTCTGCAAAATTAAAAGCAGGCTCTGCCCAGCAGAGGCCAGGCTGGTTTTGGGGTGCTCAGTTTCACAAATAGTACTGTGATCTAATAGTTGCTTGCAGAAATAAAACATAGTGACTGAACTAGGATTACTTGTGTGCCTGAGACCTCTTCAGAGGAGCTTTGCCTTTAGTTTGAAGAACTTGGCGTCAGCCAGGAGCCAGTGATTTTCTGGTAGAACGGTTGTCATCAACTTGGTTTTTTCCTCTTTAGGATGCGTCAGGATGAAACGCCACAGGCATCTAAGCACCAGTGACAGTTCAGACAATGAGAGTAAGTAATACCTGCTAGTTTTTTTTTTTGGTCTATCACCCCCTTGTGGTTTCCCTCTGTGGTTTGGAGGCAAACCGTTTCACCTCTTAAAATTTGAAAGAAAATGTTTCTTGATTGATTTCTTTTGTATTTGTGGTCTTTGGTGTTCTGAATCATGTTACTGGAGGAAAATAAGGTAAAGAATCTTACAAGGGGAGTTTTGAGTATACTTAGAATTTCAAAAGAAACTTCTATATCTTTCTCATTCATAGTTGGCAAGAAGTCTGTAAATCATGAGAAATTTTACTGCCCAGGGTTCTATTTTGATTATTTTTTAAAAAGAATCCTGTTGTCTTATGGTATGCAGAACTTCAACAGTAAAACAGTTGGGGGTGGCAAGTTACTTGAGCGTTAATGTGTTAGAATTATAATGAGTATATTGATTGTTGTGTTATCTCATACTGATTCTTGATCTACTCCACTTCGATCTGTTCAACAATGTAGTAAAGTTACACTTTAAGTGTTTCTTGGCAGACATCCACCTGAATATCTTCCCATTTTATCTGCAAGAAACCCAAACCAAAACAACCCTGTGTGACAGGGTCTTGTTTGTTTCTTATAAACCTGTGCCCATCTAGTAGATCTATATATAATAATGATTCATTGTCATAGTCACTGTAAGTCATTGATGTATCCTCTGCTGAAATAATATTTTGCCAGAAACATCTAAGATACCACACTATGGGTTTTTTGCATCTCTTGTACATTTTAGTATCATGCTTTGTTCTTCAGGTTTTTTTTTTTTAAGCATTTTCAAGCTCTGTTTTATTCTTCCTTCCACTTTGTTTAAAGGGAACTAAATGAAAGAAAGCAGTCTCTCTGCTTGTTTCTGTTTACTCATGCTTGTATTGGGCAGAGCAGAGTGTACCCATAAACTTGGTGTGGTGTGGTTTTATAAAGAACAAGTGGAACAGGAGGAGCTGAAATTAAACCTACAGACTGCCTAACAGGTTTTTTTTGCCCACATCTTGTCAAAAATTATAATTTAAGCGATTGGAGTGCCTTGTTTCGCTGGAAAAATGAAATGAATTGAACTGAACTATAATGATCCTTTTTTATTTCTTCTTTTTTTTTCTAACAGGTCCTTCCACTTCCTTTTCTTGTTCTAAATACAGGAGCAAGTCAAAAACACCAGCAAATGAACAAAAGAAGCCTGCTGAGGTAAGAACTGGGTTGGTCACTGGTAGTTTTCTTTCATACAGTTTTCATGTTTCTAAGCCTTGAAGATGTGAGCTATGAATCTAGTGCTGGCGAGTCCGTTTGTCACCTTTCAATTTCGCTGTGAACCCTCATTTTCCTCACCATGTGAGTATTGTAGGAACTCTGGTGTTTGATGAACTAAAATGACTTAGGACATTTGCAGATAGTAACACCTTTCCCTGGAATTTTAATATCATTTTGAAATCGGCAAAAGCTGGTATGCTCTTAAAATTTGAGAGGATAGTACAGAAAAGTGGTTCATATGTATGTTTTTGGGAAGGATACTGCCTTTCTGCTTCAGGATGAAACAGTGGGACACTTTAGTGGGTAGGATATGTATATGCAGTGTTTGCTACTTTGTTACTCTTGGTTTTTTACTGTCAGTGTAGCTTTTTTGTTTATTCTGCCATCTCCACTTGTTAGAACCTCAACACTTAGCACCACTGTCACTGAACCTGTACTGACCTATTTAATAAATTCACATTTATGCACAATCCAGTGCCCAAAGCCATCCTGTTGATCATTCCATTGGTAGCCCCTCTTACTGGAAGATTTGTTGGCTGCCTTCTCCAGATTTTATGCTTGCTTTCTTAAGGGCTGAAGTCACATACTAACTGCAAATTTGGGAAATATTTCTTGTAGCTAATTCCCCTTACTTGTTATCACATTGCCTCTGAATGAAACCTTCAGAATTTTAGCATGACTGCTGAAAAACAACTGACAAACTCCACTTTATTTCTATAGAATTTAAAGTTATTTACTATACCAGCAGCTTTTTACCTGAGTGGTTACTGCTGTGCAAGGTTGTGTGAAATATATAGATTGTGCTCCTATAGCTTAAGCTATTCCGCAGACATGCTTTGTGCTTCTTTTCTAAATGCTGTTAACTAGGTGGGTTTAGTGTGGTAAGAACAAGACAGAATGTGTCATTTATTTGGTAGCTTAATTCTTACTGCAAGACAATTCAAGAAAACTCACTTCTAAAAGAAAATGCAAAAAGTTAAAAAAATAAAATTGGCTAGAACTAGTTAGCTACATAGTGTTTTATTTGCAGCCACCAAGAAGGTTAAGAAAAACCCACTAAGCTTTTTACCTTTAAGATGTTGTTATGAGGATTATGGTTCTGTAAGAACTTAAATCTTAAAGCAGCTTGTGGCTATTGAGGTCTTGTAAGTGTTTCTCATGTGTGCCTAGGCAGTAGCTTTGTTACCAGTCAGACTGTGCAAATGGGAGCTGAAGCACATATATTGCCAGGCTTGTTGCTGTTTCAGATACACCTTGGTGCTAGTCCCTTATCAATCCCTTCTTTCTGCCCAGCCATCCAGTTTTATTCTTGTATCTCTTCATCTTAGGGATTGCCCTATTACAGCCTTCTTTGAGTTTGCTCCATTCTTTCTCTATGTGCATTTGTACATTAGAAGAGTAATTATGAAGATGTGGTCCAGCTATGTAGCATACAAGTTTTCTGTTTACATAACTTCTAGGAATTAAAACAAGCAGTGTTTTCAGTTCCTCCTTTTGAGATCATCTTTGCTGACTTTTATCACTTCTGAGGCAAAATCTTGATTCTTCTAGTGCTTAAAAATATGAAATTTTGAAGAACAAAATCTGGAATGTACACTTGAAATTTAATAAGTCTATTTTATAATGCAATCCTTCTAGTAAAACTGGAATCTCTGTCATATTTGACTTAAGATTCTCCTCTTGCGGAGAAAAAGAAGAAGAAAAAAAAAAGAAATCCCAAACTTTAGAACATATCCTCTTTGGAAAGAGTGTCCTGAGTATGATATTTCAAAGATCCCTGAAGCAAAGTTCTCCTGGAAAGGGAGTGGAAGGGAAGGTGACAGTAGTACTGTACCTCTTGTGCATAAGACTTGTGGCTATTCTTTGTTTTGCTTTTGTTCCACTAAAAGCAAGAGCTCCCTCCAACCTTGTGAAAAGCATATGCTGGGAAGTGTATTATACAAAATGCTTTTGTCAGCAGAGCACCGAAATTGATTATTTATGCATCAAGTGGTGATGGGAGCAAAAGCAAGTACTGAAAAACTACATATCTAATATCTATTAGATAGAAATTTAAATACTCAGGCTGACAGCATCTCTTTAGCAAGGCTTCTCTGTAACAAGTTGGCATCGCTCTCCTTTCATTCACCTCTGCTTGCCAGGCAGCAGGCTGTTTCTTGAGTTAGTGATGCAGAAAATCTAGAAGGTCAAAGCTATAAATAGTTGTTTGGGAATATTTTTGTTCATGGTCTTCATACATTAATTTTTTTTCATGCCAGTAAGCCTTGGTTTTTCAAATAAATTGCATGTGAATACATATACTTTCTTCCCCTTCCTCTACCATCACCAGCCCAACCTGAGTACCTGGGTTCTCTCCAAACAAAAGCTTGGGTTTGGTGCTCCAATAAGCAGGTAGTAAGTGTATGTCCAATTCAGGACTTACCTAAATATGTCAGCTGGTGTCGTCTGAAGTTGCCTGTAAAAAGTGTGGCTGCATCTGAGGACTGATTTAATTGCCTTCCAGGTGCTTTAGAATCCAGGTGGGTTTGGGAATGGCCTCAGTGAAGCGAGGTCATCTGGTGTTTCTGCCAGGCCAAGAGGTGGTGTGATACAGTGCAAATGTCTAAGCCCATTTCCAGAACCTGTATCCATCCAGAAGGGATTGACTTATGTTACTGAGTTGGACCTGGTTTCAACTTATTTCAGTCTCCTTTTTGGAGAAGAAGGTGAGAGCAAGGGAAGCCTGTAATGATGCTTCTTCAGACCATGGTGCTTCTGTAGGTAATGTCAAAAGCAGGGCTGTGTCTCTTTCTTGCTGCTCGTCTTCTAGATTACAGTCTATCACAAACTACTGAAATGGTGCCTTAAAAATTCTGTTATCCAATTAGCTTTAGCATTTACTGTGAATAAATAAGCTGTGTTGAGATTAGATGCACACCAGTAATTCAAAGTCATAGCTGGTTTAGAGACTTTTATGATGATGTTGACCACATACCATTTGTGGTGTTGCCCCTCAGTGGATTTAAAGGTAAACAGGAGAGACTCACAGCCTTCTGCAGTAGGCTGTGTGGGAGCAGCAGGGTAGGAGACATTTGGATGTCTGGCTCAGCATGAATCCTGTACTTGGCAGTTTCCTGTCTCCATGAAAGCTGAGGCAGAAAATGATGGCAGAGTAGTGGGAATCATTTTTACAGGGAAAATGCATTAGCTGGACTGGCCTGTATGACGGACGGGCCATGTCTTCTCCCTTATGCTTGTGGGGGTCACAAAAGAGCCTAAGAGGTCTTTATGGCGCTCAAATTCATGTATGTCTTTTTTCAATCCTGTCTCCTCCTTGAAAGTGCAAAGAAGTTAGGTTAGTGTTGTACTTTTTTTTTAAGCCCCTTCAATATAACATGGTCATATTTTACTTCTCTTTGCAAATAGGGTTTCGAATCTCACAGCAGGAGTAGTTTTTAATCCCTCACTGCTGATTGTGACAGCTGTATTATCATGTGAAATGCAGCTTATCTTCCAAAAGTGAATGGTCTGCATTCATTACTTGGGTACATGAAACTCTTTTTATTGGCATTTAACTGCCACATAAATCGTAGGTCTTGATCCTGAGAAGCAGCCTGTAAGACTAAACTCTTGGCAGCAAATGGACTCGTTTTGCAGTTTGGAAGTGCTTTATTTTGTTCTGTGACTGAATGGGCAACATGGTTAAACTATATTGCTTTGCATGCACCATGTGTAATAAGAGACTGCCACTTTTATGTGCATTCTTACCTTAGAAAATTCTGAATTATCTGAGATGGGTACAGGCCTCTCAAGACCTCTGGCGAGCATGTGTTATCCATGAGCTACTTTTTAGCCTGCTTGGGTTAGTTGATTTAAAAAAAAAAAAAAACACAAGGTTGGAGGTGCAAACTCATCAGTTACTTCTATGATAGCTTTTTTTTTTTTTTTTTTCCTTTGTGATACTGTCTCGGCTTATTTGAACTCTTTAGGAAGAGGTGACCCAAATGCAGAGAGGTGTGGAAGAGCTTACTTGTGAAAAAGCTGAGCTATTTTACCTTTGAAGTGAATGAGCAGGCATAACAGTAAAGTGTGAATGGGTTGGAAACAGCAGAGCTAGAGTGCTTCAGTCCTGCCTGTCCTTGTGATGGAAGAACTGGACAGAAAAAGCAGCCGTGAGCATGGAAAAATGAGGCCAAAACATAGAAAATCTGTAGCAATTGAAAGGATATCCTTTTCATGCAATTAGGCTGGGCAGCTCATCTGCTACAGGAAGTTGTTGAGACTGAGAATTAGATAAGATTAAAAAAGGAATTGGACAGATGATAGCAACTACAGATTTTTTTAAAATATCTGTATAAATTAGTACCACTTTAAAAATTGTTTGTTGGGATTAACCCCAAAATCCAAAGTTTGTCTGATTAGCAACCAGAAGGAAACTTGACATGTTCTTGCACATTCTTCTGGCTCATGAGATACTGTCAGAGACATGATGTTAGGTAGCATTGATTTAGTATCTAATTTCCTGGCTTTTCCTATACATGCTTGTAAAAGGAGGTTAGGAAGAATCATGGCTACTTAAATGAAAAGTACAATATTTAATTTGCTTGAGTCCTGGATAATTAATTAAAATAGTTTTAGAGAGTAGGGGATTTTGATATCAGGATTTACTGCCTTGCTTGTCCAAATTGTGTGGATGTTTGAGAGCTACAAATTTATTTCTACACCTATTCCTGACTATCACTATCTTTTTAACTTTTTAAGTTTCTCAGTCTAGTTGATATATGTGCCTGGAACTGTAGTTTCATTCGCATTTGAAATTTATGTTGCCTTTTATTTGCTTTGCTGCCAAAATTCCCACAACCAACCAAAACCCAAAGCAAACCTGCTTTAAATTTCTACTTCTCTATAAGGTAAATTTCTTGGTTCAGCAACTTCATGCCCAGGTTGCAATGTATTAGCAAGAAAAATTCTACCTTTCCAGGATAGGGTCACCAAATTCTGTTCTCAGAGCTTCATCCCCTGTAAATGGGCAGTCTTTTGCACATACTGTCAGATATCCATACAAAGATACGCTATGCTCAGATACTATATGGCTGTATTACACTTGTAATAAGTCATATTAGAAATTATTTTTTTTTATTATTTATGTGGTGATTTTATGTATAAACCTGCTGCTTCGTGTATTTGCTGAGGTCCTGTTCTTGAGAGCTACATTAGTAGAGTAAGCCTTAATGCTTGGGGATGCTTATGGGAATAAAAGTTACTAGATCCTTTCAAAGGAGAATAAAGAAAGATTATTTGACCCTCTACATTGATGGAAAAAACTCTTGTGTAATTTACATTTCACATAAACCCAAGAGTTTGACAATAGAATTTTAAACTTGGCCTTTGAGATGGATTGGGAGGGGCACCAAAAATCTAGGAAAATGCTAGATGTTGTCTGGTTAGAGAGGATGCTGGCCCTCATTCCATGCTGTTTGTTGTAAAAGATCTAATATTCTTTTGCAGGGAAGTCAGGCCATAATAGTTCCCTTCTGCTTTTTAAAAAAAATCATAGCTCTGTGTTTCTGAGCAGTGCGCCTCCTGACTCCCCAGGTGGTGGGTGTGATGAAAGGCCTGAGTCGCTGAGTTCTGCTGGGTGCAGGGGTAGCCTCGTCACTGAAGCAATTACATGCAATCCAGCATAAAGTGGGCTTTGATTGTAACAGGAGCAGTATTAGCGGTTTGCTCTGCAGTAGAAGTTTACTTAATTTACTTTAACCTTGGAGGTGTGGTTCCCAGACATGGCCTAGAAGCCTGTGACAAGTGACTTACCTGTGTTGGGAGTTTGTAAGCAGTTGATCAAAGTACCTAAAAGCACAGAGAGTGTCACAAGAAGAAGTATTGGCTTACATTTCATTTTTAAGAGATGACCCAATCCATTTATTTTTCCTCACACGTGCATTTGGGCAAGAGATGGTGAATGAGCAGTGGCATCAGTCAGGTTCGGTAGTAGCTTATGGAGGGATAATGGAAAAGGTATTTCACTTGTTTTCTTTTCTCAATGTGGTTTTCAGTTTGCAGTGGTCATGAACAGAGGATGCCTGACAGTCTGTGCAGATCTGATATTTAAATTGTTCATCAAAGATGGGGTTTGTAGAAGGCCATTTTATTGTCAAGACCATTCTCTGTTTTCAGTGCTAGTATTTTACTGTAATTCTCTATAGCATTACTTGTATTCTCCCTGATATCTTTAATGGATAAGGATACTTCATACAAAATTGTATTCTTTGTTTCAAAGCATGATTTATTCAGAATAAGCGCAGCAGGGTCCACTGAAGATTATATATTGCATTTCCATAGAGTGCTTCCAGAAGGAGTTTGGGTTCAAATCAAAGATGACTTTTGGTGAAGCATTTAAAAATAAATTCCAAGAAGTTAAATTTTCTTGGACATACTCTTCTAACATAATTTCCAAATAGGACTCAGAAGTCTGAAAAACAAATATAATGTACAAACTATCTTTGATATAATTGTTTCGTGGTGTAGTAGAGTTTCTTTGGGGAAGCAGAGTATCCATATTTCACAAAACTTTTTATAGAATTTGGCTTTACAGGCATTATAGATGGCAATGTGTCTGCAGAGCTGACTGAAAGGTTCTCATTTCCTCACCAAAAGCAGGCAGACTTCTACTGCAGAGCAAATCACTAATACTGACCTGTCCTGGTTTCAGTGAGGGTAAAGCTAATTTCTTCTCAAGAGCTGTTGCAGTGCTGTGTTTTGGATTTGGAATTAATCTAGTGTTGATAACATAGTGATGCTTTGGTTATTTGGTAACTCGTGTTTATCCCAAATCAAGGACTTTTCTTTTTTTACATGTCTTATGCTCTATCAGAGAGGAGGTATGCAATAAAAAAGAAGCAAAGCACAAAACCAAAAAGACTGCAAGGGAGCATAACTGGGACAGGGGACCCATACTGACCAAAGGGATATTCCACATCATAGAACTGTTATATAAACTGGGGGAGTTACCCAGAAGAGGGGAGCTGATCTGGGTTTGGGAAGCGGGGTCTGGCATTGGTCAGTGGATGGTGAACAACTGTATTGTGCATCACTTGTTTGAGTTTTTTCCTTTTTATTATCATTATTGTTGCTATTATTTACCATTATTATTTTATTTTACTTTATTTTTGATTATTAAACTGTTCTTATCTCAACATACAAATTTTAGTTTGATCCTACTCCTCATTCCACTGGGTTTGGATGGGGGGAAGACAGGGAAGGGGTTGAGCAAGTGGCTGAGTAGTGTTTTGTTTCAAGCTAGGCTTAAAACCACAACAAGACTCAAGAACAAGGTCTTTTGTTCTACATTTAAGCTCCAGTTCTAAAGCATGAAATATGTAATAAAAGTTCTCAATGAAGTGGTAATGATTAGATTATGAGACAATGATTACATAAGCAGACACATTTCATTGATGTAATTTACTCAAAGTGCTGCACTGTTTGTGGTTGAAGCTAAAAATTCCTGGCAGCAAAATGCAATTTTAAGTTCAGACCAAGCAGTCTTCCATGGTAAGGCTTAAACTCATTTGTATGCTCTCTTTGCTAAAAATTATTTTTTTAAAATCCCACTGTCACACAGTAACTACTGTGGAATGCTCTAAATGGTGGGGTGTTTCCCACTTCTCTGTGAGAGAAGTGGGAAACTCTCTGGGAGCTGCACTTGGTTATAGCTCAGCTCTGCAAGGCCTTCTGTTGTGTGCTAAAGACACTTGGCACCAGCTGAGTCTGGTTGTGAGGAGTGATGTTTCTGTGTGGGAATACCTTATAAACCTGGCCTTGGCGTGCTCATTTTTTCAGGTATTTTCAATATGTATGATATTACAGGTGATGTTAAAATAAAGTTGAGGGGTTGTCCTTTATATATGGTAAGAAGTAGAACTACTTTGAGGTACTTGAAAGATTAACCATTGAGCATCATGGGCTAACTGGAAATGCAGGTGTTTCCAAGACGGGAGAGTGTGTGCTGTGGAGCAGACTAGCTGTTGTTTCTGAGCACAGTTAGTAAAGGAGCAGCATTTATTTGTTTTTCAAATAAATGTTGGAAAGAAACAACCATGAGGAGAAGCTGGTTATCTAAATCCTGAAGGCGTGTGTGCAGCCCTTTGTGTAGATGGCTTAGTTCATGGCCTTGAGGCTGACTGCTGAAGTAGAATTCACTTGATTTGTCAGGAAACTATCTTTGGGTCCCATGAGTGTTTTGGTTTACTGCCACGATGAAAGAAATACAGACTGAGTATTCTCATACGTTGCCCTCTGAGAGTATTTTACTGTTGGATGACCCTGCTTTGCCGCACGTGAAGAAATGAAGAATGACTAGAGCGAAAGATTGTTATGATTCCAAGTGTCTGCAAGAAATTCTCAATTGCACTGTTAATCACAAGTATGAACAGGCAATTCTTAGGAAGTCTTAGCTGAGTTTTGGAGTCCCTTAAGGTTTCAACAGTAATCTTTTTATTGATTAAGTCTTTGCCCTTCAGTGGTACCTGTACTGTAAACGGTAGGAATCTGAAGCAGAGAACTTTATGTTGTGGCATGGTGGTGGTGTGGTCAGTACTTCAAACAGTCAAAAGAAACCCAGAAGAAGTTCATGCTCCAGGGAGTTTGTGCTCTAAAAATAGAGATACGATTTGCATACATAATGGATGATCAGAAGATTTGCTGCTAAGCAATGTAGTTAGAATACTGGTGCTTTTAATAGCATTTTTCATCTAGTGATTAAGAAATAGTGGGTTTGATAGGAAATACTTCACTTTTATATTCTGTCTGTGGCTTAAAAGGTAGTTTGTAAAGCACTTACCTGAGATAAGATTTGAGAAATATATTTTCTGGTAATTAAAGCAGTCATTGCACTTCCCCTGTATCATGCTTTTCCCTTCCAGTGTTCTTTGGAATTGTGCCCTGTTAGTGTTTCTCATAATTCTGGCTCTGTACCTGTAACATGGAAAACTAAAATGCCTTTTAAGTAAAGGCATTAAATAATATTACATTTTATTTTGGTGTGTACATATAGTGCTTGGGGAAAAAAAGGATGCTTGCAGTCTCAGTGCTTTCACTCTTGACATTCAGATTTTAATACACGCCTGTTATGTTCCTGAGGAGTTTTATACAGAAGGAAGCAGTGAACAGTCTGTTCTGAACCAGGGCAGGTAACACATTACCAGGAAATACAAGACACTTGAGTCTGTGGGTCCAAGTACCCTCAGTCAGCTTGCTCTCCTGGCCACCCATATCAGATGCAGCTGTAGAACATACTGAAGTAATGCTAATGTTCCAGGTCACTAGCAGCTATTTCAATATTTGTTTAGCACAGAGGCTTTTAAAGTAATATTTAATTGATGATTTCCAAGAACAGCTGAGAATTTTTGCAGTAGGCATAACTGGTCTGATACTGTCAAATTGAACAGGGCACATGAAGGTATTGGGCTCCGAGATTGTTTATTACTCTTCTGGTTATAAAACTGAATTAGTAAGAAGAGAGTTCAACTTGTCACAACTTACTGCAGGGATATTTTCTATTTTGTTTTATTGCCCTTTGAGGATTTGATTTATTATTGCATAATATAGTTAATTAGTTGCAATGTCTCCTTAAAACCAAGTCACAGTTACTGTTTTGCTTTACTGAACATTAAGCTGATGCAGTGTAGCGGTGGAGGAAAAAACCCACAGAGGATACATACTCTTTTTATTTAAATTGTAGGCAGGTGTAGTTGACAGATATTGACATTAAGTAAGCTTTGAGATGACTGATCATCATGTTTACATGCTTGTAGAAACTTAACTCTCTGGAGCCAAGTATTATGGCTGGAGATTTGCTGCTATGGTTTGCTTTGTACGAGGGTGGTGTTTCATGGTATAGGTTTGCTGAAAGATGCTGAGGCTGGGTATTGTCCATCACTGCTTACACACAGAGCAACACAGGTCTTGTGTTCCAGCAAAGGCAGCTGTTCATCTTCTGTCTCAGAGATCCCAACCAATAAAACTTCAAGTGGTTTTAATAAATGAGCAAGTGCCTATCCATCAGTTTTGCCATGGCAACTGTTTGTAGCCCATGATGAATATGACAGTTTAAAGTAGCTGAACTGAGTTAAAGAAAAGGATATCCTACTTTGTGTCTAAGTTAGGATACAACCTACAGGCTGACAATAAGCTAATTGAAAATATGGTGAGGAATCTTGAATCAGATGCAAGCTTCCTTTCTCCTCTTCTCTGGTTACCTGTAAAAACCTTCTTCCTTCTGGTTAGCCTTTGGGCAGCAGCATGGTTTTGAATTGGTGTAAACTTCTTATCATACTGTACCTAAAGAACTAAAAATTAATAATCTAGGTAGTTTCAAATTGATTTGTTTGTGTTGATACTCTTTAAAAAAATTACCAATGTATATACACTGTTTCAGTGTAGATAAGAAAAATACCTGCCACATTCTTTAACGCAATGCTCTTTCTCACTCTGTGTTTCCTGCAGGTGTTCCGTAAGGATCTCATTAGTGCCATGAAACTCCCAGATTCTCACCATGTCAACCCTGATGAGTATTACATCTTTGCGGACACATGGAAACAAGAATGGGAGAAAGGGGTTCAGGTTCCAGCCAGTCCAGAAACTATTCCGCAGCCTTCTCTCAGGTATTGGTGATCAGACATGGATCATGTGCACAAAATGGCAACTCAGAGAAGATGGTCTCTCAAAACCAAGTTGTCTAAGTGCAGTCAGCTTTTCTCTGTTGGTGTGTTTAAATCTTCAGTGTAGCAGCTTTCAGACATGTTCTTAAACCACGCAAGTGCCAATTGGAAAACATTTTTGTGGTGCTTCAGTCCAGATCTCATTCTGTCTGCATGCTGTTACAGTATCTACATTGTGAGTGTAAAGAGATCTTTTTTCTTCAGGCACATGGTGCTGTGGATTAAAAGCTGTTTTTTATTTGAGCATGGGGAGTTGAATAAATTAAAAATAAACCCATATCTTATGCATATTACTTGAAAGGTTTCCCTACACTGCATGATGATACAGAGCACTAGGCATGCAGTAATCGCTGATACCTGATAAAATTACTCATTTGTTTTTATGATCTAATTTTGGTTATTCACAATGTTTTAACCTTTTCTGCCTTCTCTCACCACAGCTGGCTGTTTAACATTGTAGAAGTTCAGTTATCTCAGATTCTGAATATAGATAAAGAATCTTCTGTTCTCTCACACTGTGTTTAGACTAGGGAAACATAGCACTGTAGTCCTGCAACCCTTCCTGGTGGAAACAAAGCATGTTTCAACAAAGAAAGGTTAATGCCAGGTGGTCTTCAAGAGAATATACATTAATTTTCTGGTGAAAGTGCTAAGTCAGCATAATTAATTTTCCACTCATGCTATTGTCAGTACAAGTTATTAAAAATAAGTATATTGCAGCTCATACCAGCAGTATTATATTAGAGGAAAAAAATGCTATAGATTTGACTAGAACAGAGAAAAGAAAAGCTCACAAGGGAATTAGAGTTAAAAATAAGCAGGGTGAAGGGGGATGGAGAATGGAAGAAGGACATTGCTTGCGCTAACATTGCTAATCCACATTGTCCAGTTAGAATTATTTGGGTTACAGCTTGACAGCTGCCTCCTCCTTCTTTGCTGTCTTATTTTCCAGAGTTTTTATCTTTTCCTTGTCCTGCGGAGGGTGAGCTCCAGAAAGCATGGAGAGCTGCTCATGCATAGCACTGTTCCATTCTGTATCTCTCTGGCTTCCTTCCACATGTAGGGATTTTTGCATTAAATTCAGAGAAAGATTGAACTTTGTCTGGTTAAGATTATTCTTTCCATTCCAAAATCAAACCAATTAAACACCAAGCTTTATCTCTGAAAATACTTGAAAGAAACAACAGAAGGAACACAAATCTTTTTCTCTGTTGCTTCTTGGATGACTTTTCCCCTTTACATTTTTGCTTGGCATCAGAATGTTTTTTGCATAACAAAAATAATGTATTTGTAATGTGGATAAGGTGTCATTTACAAAATGAGGGACGACGACTGAGTATCCCAAATGGAGAGCAAGGATTTTTCCACCACACACACAGACACTACAGTAGAATTACTACAGTAAGCTTTTGTGAAAAAGCTGGTATTTTCAAGAGATCAGTTGGCAAGATTTCCTTATATCAGTTAGGAAGAATAAAAGACAAAGATCGTATGGTTTTGTGCATAATACTTTCTGTGGGCTTCAGAAACCATTGCTTTGTCATACCAGCAGCATTTGTTAAATGGAAATCATATGGACAGGCTTACATTTTAACAAGGGTTCTGTATATGTGGTAAACCTTGGAACATTTTGGGTGAAAGAATTGACATTTAGAGAATCCTGTCTCCCTAGGCTGACTATACTTACTGGCTAGTTTAAAATCTGTGAAACCCCAGCTTTCTTTGCACTTAGAGCAAATATTTTATGTCTTTCAAGGATGGATCTTAAAAAGCTGTAAGTATTTTTTTTTTTTCTTTTCACTCACAGGGTTGTAGCAGAAAAAGTAAAAGAAGTACTGTATACACGACCCAGGAAATATATCCACTGTTCCAGCCAAGAGCCCACAGAACCAGGTTACATCAACATTTTGGAACTAGCAGAATCTGTGTGTCGCTATGACTTGGATGACATGGACATCTTTTGGCTCCAGGAGCTAAATGAAGAGCTTACAGAAATGGGTAATTCCACAACATGTTCTCATTTTAAAAGCTGCACTTAATTTCTGCTGTTTGAGTTGTAGTCTGCTATGTAAGGTCTCTGAAAGATTGCTGAATGAGAATTGAAGTGCTAAGAGAAACAGGAGCTAAAAAAGTAATTACTTTCTTGATCTGTTAATGTTTTATATTTTACCTGTTGTGTCTAAAAATTTCTTGACATCCAAAATCATCTGCAACTTCTGCAGACTGAGGCAGGAGGGAAAAAGCCCACACCAGGTGGAATTCATTTTAGGACTTCAAAAGTTAAAGAATTTATGTACGTAAAGCAGATGTTTCCATTCCTTGAACTTGGAACATATCTGCAAATTCAGAGTTCTGAGGAACTTGCATGCTGGGCTCTCAACAGAGTAATTAAGTTTCACACATGTTAGCCCATTCAAAATTAGCTAAGTAAACTTTCTTCTGCCATGCAAGTTGTGGGTATAGAGGTCTATGAGCAGGAGTGAGCTATGGAAAATAATACTGGAATTATCACTGGAATAACTGAATTGTGATGGAATAGCCTGTGTAGCTAGTATTCTTCCATGGGTGATTGTAGGTCCTTTAGGAAGGACAGGTTGGCATCTCCTGTATTTGCTGTTAATAAAATAAGAAGTACCTGTAGAGAAGTGACAATCAATGGCAGCATTGTCTGTAACAGCAATGAAATAGTGGTGACTGAGATCCAGAGGGGAGTGAGGAGGGGAAGTAGTTTTTCTGGTCCTGGACTTCAGGACAGCATGTTTCTATTTAGGTAACTGGGTGGGATCTGGGAAGCAGCTCTGAAGGGTGGAATTACTGAAGAGAGCTAGCAGGACTTCAAGAACACTGTCCTCCAAGCACGAGAAAGTTCCAATTATACATTCAGGAAAACGAGTAGATGTGTTGGGAGACTGGTTTGGCGAAGTGGGGAGTTCATGACTGAGCTCCAGTGACAAAGGATGCATACAAGTAGACGCGAGGACAATAACTTCCCAGGCATACAGGAATGCTGTAAGCAAAAGCTGCTAGCTTTTAAAGAGGGCAGATCTCCATCCATGGAGATTTTCAAGATATGACTACATGTATCTCTTGAGCAAGAGCGTTTTTGAATTTCCTATTGACTCTGCTTGGAGCCTGGCAAGGGCTGAGGCCCCCTGTAGGACTTTTCCCACCTGAATGATTCGGAAATTCTTTTAATTCAGGCAAAGAGAAAGTATTAGGGCATGGGAGAGAACACTTTAACTCTCCGTGTTTATTGTTGGTAACAAGGAATCACTATTAGTAGTGTTAGTTAAAATATTAGCCTCTGCAATTAATGTTACATGAATATCCCAACATTTGAAGGCCTGAGTAAATCATAAGCGGTGACCATCATGATCGTTTTTGAGCAAGGATTCTGATGAGACGCAGTTTGGAGATGTAGCTGTGAATATCATGGGGTTTTTAATGCAGTGCATGTCCTGAAGCTGCAAGCTGAGGGCCAGTCTCACAGCAAGTGCTTTTAAAGTGGTCCTGCTTATGCTAAGTTTGATTAGTGGGGAGTATAGATAGCGTGTGTAGTGTTCACATGAACGATAGTATGGATTGCAACAGTATATTTACCTACTATTTTATTTTTTAAAAAACATCATAAAAATAAAACCACTTTTCATAATCATCATGTGGCGATGATCACTTCATCGCAATGGACTTAGAGCTACTGGGTGGTGCAACTTTCATTATAAGATATGAAGTATTCTTGATAAGTTTTATTTCCTAGGACATTAGTCTTCAGAAGAACACTGTGTGAGTTTTGGATTTCATTAGTGTTTATAAAATTATGGAGTTGCAGGAAGGGTTGTATGAGAGCAGCTAGCAATTACAGCAACTGCTGTCTTTTATGCTGCAGTGTTTTCTTCCAGGTGAAACCTTGTGGTTTGTGTAAATTTTTTACTCAAGTAGTAGTTCTGCTTGTATTTATAAAACAGTGTTATAATTAGTCTGTGAGTGAAAAATCTTGTCTATTTTTATTTTATTTTTAGGTGCTGTGTCTACTGCATTAGTTGGTAGAAGTTGTCTTTTTTCTCCTCCTGCTTCTCTGACTCAGAAGCATTTGACTGTCCTCTAATGGCCCTTCCCTTTCTCTGTTGTAGGATGTGGGCTCCTGGATGAAAACACAATGGAAAAGACAATTGAAGTGCTGGAGCGGCACTGTCATGAGAATATGAATCACGCCATCGAGACCGAAGAAGGGCTGGGTATCGAATATGATGAGGACGTCATCTGTGATGTGTGCCGGTCCCCGGACAGTGAAGATGGGAATGACATGGTGTTCTGTGACAAGTGTAACATTTGTGTCCATCAGGTTAGTGCCTGCAGAAATGTTGACATTCTCCTGTGGTTTAAGTTTACCTGGGCAAATGTGGCATTTGAAAGGATGTTAAATGCTAAGTGGAGGACTTTGCGATTTTCTACATATGAAGGGTGGTGCAATACTGAGGTCAATTTTTGGACTATAACAATTACAGTAGATTAAGTGGCCTAGCATAGTTAATAAGTTGACAGCTGCAGTCTAGCAGGAATGCAAAGTGTGTTTTTGGGGCATGCAGGTATTTCCTCTGTCACTGTAAATAATTGCTCCCCCTATTACTAAATCTGCTTTTGAAGATAAACAGGACAGGAAATACTGGCTTGCCTGTGATAAATCCAAGGATCACTTGTTTCAGAGCTTTTTTTTCCCTCTACTGACTACTTATTTAGTCAGACATAAACTGTCCAAATTTAACCATCTGGAACCATATGTAGACACTTTAATAGAATGATCTTTTTCAGAAGCCATCAACACCTGCAAAAACCATAGTCTCAGTCTGAATGGTGCTCATGTTTATAGTATTTCAGATGTAGTCAAATCCTTTACGCTGCCTGAGCTCAGCATAGTCAGGTAAAGGTATCCTTATAATCAGAAAAGGGATATGACTCCTATGGCTTTTGTGCATCCTCTTCTAGAAGAGACTTTTGCTACAAATTGAAAAGAGACCAAGAAAGTTCTGGGTTTTTTTTTTTCCATTTTTTTTTTTAATGCATTTTTGTACTGACTGCAAGTAGTACTTGAAAAATGTACCTGACTGAAAAAAGACCTGTCACCTCCCTGCTCACAGTGGGCTGGCTTCTAGCCCAGCTGCTTTCCTGACCTGAGTCCCTGTGTGAAGCAGCCTGTGAGTCTGAGTGGCAGTAAGGTGGCCAGTGACAGAAATATGGCTGGCAGCTGGGCTGCCTGCTTCAGTCCTTGCTTGTGCCTATTAAGGAGTAATGATGGATTTGCAATCAAAGGCTCATGGTTGTTTGCTGACAGCTGAGCTTGAGTTGATGGTCTGCTGCCTTCTTGCCCCTCATGCTTCCCTGTGCTGGATCTGCTTGAAATAAACTGGAGAGTGTGTCTGGGCTAGAGCGAATCCTAACTATAATAGCTTGTTTCATTTTTAATCTGGATCAGCTTTGGTTCAACAAGTAGCCTCAGGTCTGTTTGTCATCAGAAGTTTGGAGGTGGAAGGGGGGAGGAGGAGTGTGAGAAAATTCCTCCTTCGTGGTACCCTGTTGTGCTGGCTCAGACACGTTGTGAAATTACTGTTTTAGTAGTCTAGGCATCCTTTGCTTATCAGTTAAAATTAGAAAATAGTTTCAGTCCATTTCCAACACCCTAGATAGCTTAGATGCAATGCTACTTCTGCTCTAGTAACAGAAAGAATTCTGGTGGGAATATGCCACAGAGGAGGAAAAGAACACTTGTGAAACTTGGATTGCAGCTCCCCCTGTTGGGCTTTTACAGGAGTTGGCACATCAAAAAAAAAAAAAAATTTTGGTTAGTCAGTCTTGCCGCATTTAATTCAGGAAAGCCCCCTTCTCTACAAGCTTGACATAAATGTGCAGTGTTTTAGGATATTGTTTAATATTAAAGACTGAGATCTTGTACGCAGAAGGCTGGAAAGGGAAGTATGGGAATTTTATAGTAGATTTAATCTGAAAGAATGGTTACAACTAATGATCCCATTCTTTTGAGTCTTTTAATGTTATCATTACCAGAGATAGTGTTAGAAATTATGAGATTTCCTGTGATATCCACCCTTTTGATAAAACTTTTATTTGGAGTGGTTGAGTAAAATTAGACCTCTGTGGCAGCCAGTGATTTCAGATATGCTCAGCTTCATGGAGGTAGGGGGATATGTATGTACAGCAGGGTCCACCATTGGCTCCGTTAAAAACCACGAGGAATTTGAATTGGAAATAAAACTATTTATTTTACTTATTTTTATTTTAATTCTCAAACCTAGCAAAGCTTAAGAAATCTCTCATTTTCCATGTTGTTAAGTACAATACTTGGGAAATAGGTGTAAAACCCAACATCTTATAATTCCAGTATATGCTGTGATTTTTGTTGCAATATTATATAAATATTTAAAGAAAAAAAGGTCACAGAACTGTAACCACAAAAACTGCAGGAAATGATTTTCAGTCAAACAGCTCATATCCCTATCCCTAAATAGAATTATGTCAGTGCATTACATTTTTAGCGGTAGGAAGTGGTGATTTTAGCAAGTTAGATACAGAAGATACAGAAGATTAGATACAGAACTCATTTAAAGGAATATTCATGTTGTTTACTTCAGAAGTTTAAAAGTCACTAAAGGCAAAGGTGAAGGTTTGTAACAGCAGTGCTGTTGTGCAGTCCCAGTGGATATGTTTTATAAACAGGTGTAAAAACTGTTGCTTTTGAGGCTGTTTTTCTCTTGGATTAATTGATTCATTTTAAGGTAAATTGCAGAAAGATTAATTGAAGGTCAGATTGTGCCTTTACTTTTTGAAAGCTTTACTCTGTGTGATTATGAATGCTTGTGTGTGAAATAATGTCAGCACAATAATTCTAATATCTGTTTTTCTCCAAGGCTTGCTATGGAATCTTAAAAGTACCTGAAGGGAGCTGGCTGTGTCGCACCTGCGTCCTGGGAATACATCCTCAGTGCCTCCTCTGTCCTAAAAGAGGAGGTGCCATGAAAGCCACCAGGACAGGGACCAAGTGGGCACATGTGAGCTGTGCTCTTTGGATACCAGAGGTAAAACACTAATTTCTCCCTGTCCTCCTCTTTCTAGTTCCATCCTCTGCCTTTTGACATTCTCATGATTTAAGGTCTTGACATAATACTGGGCTTTTTTTTGATGGGCCTGCTCAGTCTGTGAAGTCTGGGAGAGAGCCCAGCTTGTATTCCATTAATGAGTCACTTTGTCACCTCCATTTAGTCAGCAATCGCTTCTTTGTGTCATTATGGTATCTGTGACCTGCTAGAAAGGGCCACTGATATAAGCTGTATCTAACAACTGCAGCTTCATTGTTTTATATTTTTGATGGATTTGTGTGCTCAGATACATGTGTAATTTGCTTGAGTACCTCCACTTTTTTGAGTTATATTTGTTTGCCTAAAGGTCACCTGCACTGCATTATTTTTGTAGGATGTATGCTGCGATTTGTACTTAGTTTCTTTGAATTAGAATTTTTCTGAATGGTGGGGAGATGAGAATTTTTATCTCCATGTTATATATACTTTATAAATAAAGGCTTTTTTGATCTATCTGTGCATAGCATATATGGAGCATTTCATAATGAAGTTTTACACTTCCTCCTCCATTTTGAATTAAGTTTAGCATCACAGTGTAGTTCTGTAAATCAGAAAGTTCACTTAGATTTAGATGGAGTTTGTGTTTAATTTTGCACTTGGGATATTTATGTTTTATTTCTGGTAAGATTCACATGGTGGGTGGTTTAATGTGAGACAGTAAGCAGATACGTCAGCACCATAAAATCAAGGGTGCAGTATTTTCTGAATTTTCTGCTCCTAAGTGCAGACACGTCTGATGTGTGCACAACTTTGAGGAAGATGTTAAGATTTTGATTTGGCTTATTTTGACTTAGCAACTGGATATAATGTGTAATTTCTTAGTTGTCTTGGGCATATATATCTGCTTCTTAAGGAGATTATCTTTGCAGTTGCACTTTTCCTTTCAGGCCTACTTGTAGTTTCTGTCATCTCTTTCATCTTCAAGGAGAGAGGAATTGAGAAAAAAACCAAAAATACTTTATTTTTTTTAAAAAACACTTCTCTTGTGCTTATGAAGTGTCTTGCCTGGAAGCGGTCCTGGCTCTGAGCTGACTGTTTTCTCCAAGAGGTCCATTCTGCATGTGGTTGCCTTGCTGTTCTCATCAGCAGAAAAGGAACAGTGAGATTTGGGAAGGTGGTGATGGCCAGGCAGGAAGCACACCCTGACTTCCTGCCTGCCCATCTCCCTCTGGCTGAGGAAGAGAAGTTACTGGGGGACACCCAGGGCACCCAGAGGTTGAATCCAGCTGTTTCCAGAGCCCACTCAGTGATTCCAGGTTTTGGACACCTCCTCCTCTCTACACCAACCCCAAGTGTGTCAGGCATAGTGAAGAGGTGGCCCATACCTGCAGGCATGGGAAATGCCTCTTGGATCCCTTCTCTCAGGCTTGTATGTAGTCACTTGTAAAACAATTCAGTTACCAGAGAAGCCAGGAAAACCCTTTGTAAATCTCTGCTAAAATGGCAGGTCAGTTCCTGTCTGGAGTGGCCTTATGTGCTGTGGGGGGCAAGAAAGACATAGAGTTTGAAGACCCAGGAATGGATGCTTTAGGGAAGAATATGTATTATCATATATCTTTTTTTTTTTTTTTTTCCTTCCAAGGTACTAGCATGCTGGAACTCCATAAAAGAAACATTAATTATAAGGTCACTGGTATTTCCTCTTGTGGCCCTATCAAAGTGAAGCATGGAAGAAAGCAGGGAGGAAGGGGCTATAAATGTCAGTTTTGTGGCAAAAGGTTCGAAGAGGCTTCATGAGTCAGCAAGTGTAGTCTAGCATTGTTACAGTCAATTGTGCCAGGTATTCACCTGCATTAATTCATTCAGCACTGTCTTAAAATCTTTTTTCTTCCCTGCCTTCCTTGGGAGTTAATGCTGTTTAAAGGCTTTCTTTTTGCTCTCTTGACTGATTGGGACAGTTGAAGGTTTTTACTTTCCAAAGAGTACTCGTTGGTTTATATCCTCATTTTCTTCTGCCTTTTACTTTAGTGTAAACGTGTGGTTTATTTCATGGGGCTTTTTAAAGGTGTTCTTCTAAGTTAAAAAAATCAAAAAAGGAAACACTGATACCAGAAAACCTGTATTGAGTGTTTTGAAATTCGAGGTGTTTCTCTGCCTTAGATAACCTGTCACAGGTATGTTCTCTGCCAGTCAATGTAGTGTTAGCTGAAGCAGAAAGTGATAATGCGCTGCTGGCTGTAGAGGAAAGATAAAATTTACTGTTTTGAGTGGCTGTGCTCAAGCCACTGGGCTGCCCTTCCCAGCCACTGATGCAGATCCTTGTGTACTGGTGCAGCTGGTGGTGGCACAGTTAGCAGGAAAGCAGAGGACACAGCAAGGTGATTGATCATGTGCATAACAGGTAATAGGCTTCAACAACCCATTGTCTTCACTCTCTCCCACTCTTAGAACTTCTTCAAAGTGTAGCAGTCAAGATGTAACCTGATGAAAAGTGAAGAAATGGAGAAAATGACTACATGTTGTGGCAGATGGATCATTTCTGCCTTGGAATGGGAGTTCTTGAGGGATGAAAAGGTTGGCCTCTGCTCTCTGGATCCCTTATGAGCAGCAAAGTTCAAACGGACTTTGCCTTGAATCCTCTCTGCAGAAACATGCAGGTGGCACAAGGCCAATATAAATAAATTGCACCTGACTCTGTAAGGCCAGTATAAATAAATTGCACCTGACTCTGTAAGTGCCTCTTTGTGTTTTTACAAAGTGGGATAATATGAACAGTCAGCATTACAAGCTCAATGAATGGTATTCCCATTATAAATGTTTCCTGACCCTATGAGTCTCCTCTGGGGAAAGATCAGGGAGAGGCGGGGCAGAAAGGGACAAGGAAAAAGGTCTGTATCAATTCCCAGCTCCTGCTGGGAAGCTCAGTGGAAAGCTGATATTACTCATTCTCCAGGAAGAAAATCATTGCAGATTCTGGTTTCTTTTTGAAAAGAAAGTAGGCTACCTGACACATTGATACACTCCCTTAATTCCTAAGGGAAGTATTGTCTCTCAGTGTAGTGGTAACAGTCAATCTTTGTACAATATTGTTTCAGAAATACCTGTGCAACTTATAACCAGCTATTTTGAGCATGGTCAAGTTAGGTTCATGAACGTCTCTTTCCTTTTGGAAGCACAAAAGCTACATTTGATGATACTGAAGAGCACTGACCGTGATTTTGTTGAACTACTCGGGCATTCCAGAGACAATCTTGTCACTTTTTCACCAATTATAGGAAGACCACAAGAGGTTAAATTGTTAGTTACGTCTGTCTCATGAGTGCATCACGTGTTGCCTGACTGTTCTTCTTTAAAACCTGAACCTTCTGAAGCATCTCAGCGTCTTCCTAATGAAGACTTTTGGCAATGTCATGCAGCTGGTTGACCTCAGTATATTCCAGACGTGGGCTTGCACTTGGCAGAGAGGGAAGTAATGTAACAGACACTATCTGATTTGATTTCATTTATGTCATGAATTCATGAACTGTTGGTCAGCTATTTTTTTCTAATGTGGAAATTATGAACCAAGTAATCTCTTGCAAAGCTGTTTTTTTCACCTACTTAAATGATCCTTAAAGCAATGCATGATAAGGAGAGAGTAGCAAAAATACTCTGAGCATAGCAACTGTGATTTAGCACTGCTGTCTTTGGGTAAGTCTGCCTCACTGAGGAGGTCTCCTGAAGCAAAGCTTTTCATCCTTAGGGATTAAACAGGTTTTAAAATGAGTATGTGCATCAAGTGACTGATGTACCTCCAAAGGGAAGCTAAAAAATTCAGCTTTGTCTACTGGCTCTTGTAAAGCTGCCAGTTTAATTACCACATATTAAGCTAATTCATACAACCCAGATTTTCCTGTGTGTCCCTTACTGTGGAGTTAATCTGTGACAATTGCTATAGAAAAACAAAATAATTGTTGCTCAAATCTTGTCCTTAACTGCTTTTTTAAGCCATTAGCTTTCTTCTGGCCTCACAGTGCCACAGAGCATGGCCTTGGAACCTCCTTTCTTTGAATTCTTACGTTTGACCCCTTTGAGCAGAAGCCCATATTTTCACCACAGGAAATACAGGTCTGCTCTATTCAGATGAATTGTTTTTAGAAAGTGTGGAGTTATCAGCATTGTGGTTTGGTTCAGCCAGGTAGCCCTCCAAGGCACACAGCTGCTGAGTTCAAAAAGTGTTGTTGAAATGTCAAAATCTAAGCTTTTGGAGACTGGTGTTTTTGGGACAGTTATCCCACTGAAATCTTCTGCCATGTGCCAGAAGATTTCTCATACTGGCCCAGTTCTACATTTTGTCATTCAGAGCTGGCCACTTTTTTGTTTCTGTGCTTGGATAAATCCTGTCAGGAGTGGCTCAGGGATGCCTACAGATATAGATATATCTGTTTTGGTTTCCAAATCATAGAGGAGAGTCCTCATTTCCCTGTATAGACAGCAGGCAACTGAAAAATTTCTATTGCAATGGATATGTGGAAGTTTATATAACAAAGAATAGAAAAAGCTGTACTGTCTATATCTGGATTTTTTTTTTCTTTTTTTTAGTAATATCTATAATCTGGTCTTCTAGAGACAAATTAATCATCCAGACTTAGTCTGTGAAAACTAGCACAACACAATATATCCTGCTTTGCCATAAGAGAAGTTTGTTCTATTTTTTCTCAAATTATATTTGATACAGTCCATAGTTAGTAAGGTGTATTAGGATTATCTCTTGTGTTGGGAGTGTTCAGTTGGGAGAGGCAGAGCTGGGAAGCAAGGATTTTCCTGGCTGCTGACTGATAGATCTGGTTCTGTCCCAAATCTTGAGTTGGCAGAAGTAGATACTGTAGCAGATCTAGGGATTTTATAAAAGGAGCTTTTCAGGAAAGTGTTTGTTATGTTTTGAGGGGTTGGTATTTTGGCATTTTTTAAGTTAGACCTGTGAAAGCAGCACAGAGGAAAAAAAAAAACAAAACAAAAACCAAAACAAAACAAAAAAAAACAAAACCAGAAGGGAATGGAAATAAACTTAGAGTAACACTTGCTGCAGTCTCTCAACTGGTGGTGGTTTAGGAATGGTATTCCTCAATTTAGTGTTCCCACTGAAGCACTTCAAAACATGCACCACTCCCACGTCCATTACACCAGGCTGGAGAGGGGATTTGGAGGCACAAATGGTAAGAATCATGGATCAAGAAAAGAAGAATTTACTGGAAGCAGCAGTGAAATAAGAAAAACAAAGAGTAAGAGCTACAATATCAGTAACGGAACCAGTGCTACCCGACCACTGGCTTCACGCCACAATTACCTGACCAGAAGAGAGCCCTTCCTCCCACTCAGAAAATTTTGTGAGCTGGTACAGAATAACCTCTGGGTCCTAGCCATGCTCCCTCTTGGCTACTGCAAAAATTAATCCTGTCCTGGCTGGAATCAGAACATTGGTTAATAACAAAGGCATGCTGTAGGTGCCTCAAGTGTTTTGAATAATTGCAACTTCAAGTCACCAGGTTAAACTGATAGTATTCCACACTATTGTCAGCATGTGGGATCTTTTGGAGTCCCTTTCTGAGAAGTATGAGTACATGGAGATCTTGCAGGAAGAGAAATGAATGGATGGCTTTCTTCTTCTGGTATAAAGGGAGAGGTTGGGGGTTTCTTTCCCTTTGGTAACTGTTTTCTACGCTGTTTTCTTTTCTTTACAGGTTAGTATTGCTTGCCCTGAAAGGATGGAGCCGATCACAAAGGTGTCTCATATTCCACCAAGTCGATGGGCTCTAGTGTGTAGCTTGTGCAAACTGAAAACTGGTGCTTGCATTCAGGTACGTGCTTATCTCATAGTGACTCTGCAGAGATGAATTTGTCAGAAGGGCAATTTTGGTTTTGCATTTTGTTCCTCCTCTGTTCAGAGATGCTTTACAATGGAGGTGACTGTTGGATATATTATTGGATATATTGTCTGCTTCTTCACAGCCATTTGCTATCACATTAGCTGACTAGACAGATGAATTAGTCTGGGTTGCCGTTTTTTGAATAAGGCTGAGGTGTTTAAGAGCCAGTTCTATGTGTATCAAAGATTAACAGAAAACTTCCACTGAACACTTTGCAAACAAGAAAATACTATATTGGGTAATACCAACTTCAAAGTGATCAATATTTTTAAGAATGTGTAGGAAATTGGTTTTGTCAGGGATGGATTTTCATGTGGTTGATGTAGTTATGTCCCTTTTTTCTAGTCTGCTGCTACTGTTAGTAACTGAGGCTTTTTGTTTTACTTTGTCTGCAGTGCTCCGTGAAAAGCTGCATTACTGCCTTTCATGTCACCTGTGCCTTTGAGCATAGCTTAGAGATGAAGACTATCCTGGATGATGGGGATGAGGTCAAGTTCAAGTCGTACTGTCTAAAGCACAGCAAGAACAAACAGAATTTGCTGCCTGATGTTGAGGAGCACCCCAAGAGTGTGTCAGAACAGAAGCAAACAGAGAGTGAGAAAACGAGCCTGCGAGCCCAAAAACTCAGAGAGCTGGAAGAAGAGTTTTACTCACTAGTAAAAGTAGAGGATGTTGCAGCAGAGCTGGGCCTTCCAAAACTTGCTGTAGACTTCATCTACAATTACTGGAAATTAAAGCGGAAAAGTAACTTTAACAAACCATTGTTTCCTCCCAAGGAGGATGAAGAAAATGGCTTAGTGCAGCCAAAAGAAGATAGCATTCATACTCGCATGAGGATGTTCATGCATTTAAGGCAGGACCTAGAGAGGGTAAGAATTAACTTGTAAAGTTTTGAAAAACTGTTTGCAGGTGAGCAAGGTCTTTCTTTGTGGATGAAAGTGAAAATGGGGAAAGCAAAGTGAGGTGATTTTAAAAATAATAATTTAAAAAATACAAAAAGTAAGGCCTTCAACTCCAGTCTTTTGATATGATGCACTGCCTGCTGCAGAAGCTTTCAGGAGCTGCCTCTCTCAGTCCAGTGAAAGACCCAAGGTGAAAGCAGTGCTTCCTGACTTGCTTAAAGGTTATTCCTTTATGTATTTTAAGATGCATATTTATATGCACAATGGACATGTTTGGTAATTGACTCTATAACTTCAGCTTCAGTTGAGTAAATGTTTAAAAAATAAAGAAATTTATTTGACCCACTGTAGTAGTAGGTAGTAATACAAATTAAATGAGAAAAAATATGTTACTTTTATTAAACAAAAAATAAGAGTAAGGCTTGTTACCTCTTGGAGGCTGCCCATTAGGTTGGCCCGTTGGATATGGGTCACCTGCAATTTTCAAGTGCTTAGAGGTAGGTAGGGAATGTAAAAAAGGTAGTAAAATAGATGTGATGAGGAGAGGGGAAGTAAAAGCAGAAGAGAGGTAATAGTGTTGTAAGAAAAGGGGAAACAATACTGGGGAGAGAACAACATTAAAATACAGGATGATTGTTGGAGCCAGGATTTGCGCTTGTCAGTGAAACTGTTGTCTTTAATCTATCCTAGTCAATCTCAGATCTTTTCCAGGACTGCTTTAGATATGGCAACTTACTTTAAGAAAAAATATAAAACCCATAACATGCCTCAGATGGAGGGTTGGTACTTGAGGGTGGCTTTTTTTTATTTTTCAAGAGACCATGTAAAGCTTTTTGTTTGGTAAATGTTTGGTTTGCACCAAATATTGTTGATATAATTTTTCTGAGTAGAGGTGATTCATAATTTGAAATGCCTGTTTCCAAGTTTATGAACATCTTGTACTGCAAGATATTCTGATATATCTTGTGATAAATATAAATGTGGGAATCTTGGAATTTTGTTTCTAGGTAAAGAGATTCCGGTTTTGAACAGATGGAACTGAGTGCTGGGGAAAGTATGTTTGGCAGATACCTTTCAACCAGCTCCTATGCTGTTTCTGTGATTTGAAAGCACCTTTAGGTGTTTATCAAGAACTTTTAGTGTCTCTTCTTTATTGCCTTAGGTGAAAATGTTGCTGTTAACTCAAACAAGTATAATTATGTGCAACTAAATCAGAATGGTTTGAGTTGGAAGGGACCTTAAAGACTCTCTAGTTCCAACACTCCTGCCATGGACAGGGACGCCTTCCACGAGACCAGGTTGCTCAAAGCCCCATCCACACTTTAGGGATGGGGTCTCCACAACTTCTCTGGGCAACCTGTTGCAGTGTCTCACTTTAACAATGTCTTCCTTATGCCCAGTGTAAACTTACCCTCCTTCAGTTAAAAAACATTATCTCTTTTTCTGTCACTACAGGCTCTGATATCTCTGTCTTTCTCATAATCCCTTTTCATATAAGGAAAAACTGCAGTGAGAGCTCTCCAGAGCCTTCTCTTTTCAGGCTGAACATTTTTTTAATAGTTAAGTACGTTCAGTAATATTCACAAGAACTTTACCAAGGGATTTTGCATGTAATGTTATTGATACACTTTTTAAACTATGTCTGGATTTATTTTCTTATTGCCTTTTATGTCTCCTGTTATTTCTCTGTAGGTAAGAAATCTCTGCTACATGGTAAGTAGGAGAGAGAAACTGAAGTTGTCCCACAGTAAAGTCCATGAACAGGTCTTCAACTTGCATGTCCAACTCATTAATCAGGAAATTGCTGCAGGTAATCATATAAATACAAAATATTTATAAATCGTACCTGTATTTAAACTAAAGCAGTGTATTCTCTTTATGTTCCTCGTTAGTGCTTTAACATGTAAAATTGCCTTTTAGAATTTTCTTCAAGTCATATAGTCAATCAAAGTAGCAACACAGAGGATTCTATAATTGCTTAAAATACTTACTTGAATATTTCTTTATTTTATGGCAGTTTCTGGTATATGCCTATTGCTTATCACTGTGACATCCAGACAGCAGAAATGAACTGGTGCTGATCTCTAGGTTTTTGTGCTGTTTTGGCTGCTGCACTGTGTGGCACTGGTTCCCCACAGCAAGCTCTACCCTGCTGGTTGGTTCTCCAGCTGGGAAGGCTTTTTTGCTTGCTGTCACCAATTGGTTCCTTCAGGCAAGAGAGTGACTGATGGGAATTGCTGCTTTTCTCATGTGCCTTGTGCACGTCATGAGCAGCGCAGATTTCTTAGCTTGCCATCTACATTTGCTCTCCTTCCTTCAAAAAGAGTTTAAGTACTCTGGGTATTAATAAGGACTAGTAACTCTTTGGGAATGCTGAGGTGCCAAACCCCACTCGCCCCTTTGCATTTACAGCAACTTTTTAAAATAAGGAAAACAGCATTTGGAAAGAGGAAGAGCCTATGCATACCAGTGTAGTTACTGGGATTTTTTTTTAATAGGAAAGACAGCTATTTTTTTGTGTGAAATTAAGATCTCTCTCGTCTTTCAAGATACATACTTCACCAGTGAAGTCTTAGTGCTTTTTTTCTCTGACCCTAAACCATTGATAGGTTTTGTTAGTAAGGTGTTTTGTTTTTTTTTTAACTGTTTTAGATCAGACTAGTACTTCATGGAAGCAGTGGCACTCTGAATCTTCTTGCTTTTGTGTAAATGCATTTTATTAGAAATGTCTACTGAGTTTATTTAATGTCTTTACAAATTCAAATGGTTTTTTAATACTTATAATAATAGCTTGATACTCGCAATGGGTGCTGTATACGTGTATTACCATGAACAACTCGTATGTTGAGGTAAAAAGACTTTTAAAGCTTAGAGAATTTTATAGTACAAAGCAGAGAGTTGAATTAAGTCCAAAATGAAACTCAGTTTGAAGCATTGTTTTTTCTTCATCCAAAACGGAATATGAACCTTTTTTACAGCTTTGTTGGAACAACTTCAGTCGTATCTCAAAACTGGTTCAATTCACTGGCTTAAAGCCCTGTAAAAAGAGCACATTGTTGCTTTTAATGGAAATATTTAAATGCTTACCTAAATTCCAAAGCAGTGGATAATTTGGAACACTTAGGTTATCCCAACTTCTCCTTAGTGTCCTGAAGTAATTTCACACTAATTATTTGCAAATGCTTCTTACTGCATGACTGTATAATGGACTATAAAACTTGTTACGGGTGACAAAAGAAATAATGCTTTTTAAAAAAACCTTTTTTCTTTTTCTTCTGCTTCCTTGCCTCTTTCTCCTGTAGGCCATACCCTGACAAGTGCACTAGAGAACACACTGTTCTACCCACCTCCCAGGATCACCCTGAAGTTAAAAATGCCCAAATCAGCATTGGGAGACTGCAAAAATAACTCGCTGAAGCCTGGCAACAGGCCGCTTTCTCCTGACAACAACAGCACTGTTTACAGCAAACGGAGTGTGCCAATGTCAAAAGAATCGTTTGAAATTAAAGCAAAATCTTATGCCAGGTATCAGCATGACAGCAGAAGTAATGGGTTGCTGGCAGGGATCGGCAAGCCTCGGAGCGAGGCAAAGGATTCTGGCCCCACACAGCTGATGGAATTTCACCGGAGCCAGCCTTCCGGGAAGCCTTTAGCGCTCCAGGCTGCTTTGCATGGACAGTCTTCCATTGGGAATGGGCGGGTGCAGCAGGAGAACTCCAGGCTGGTGTCCAAATCCAATGGTCTGATGGGCAGGGCTGGAGATGTGAGCCAGAGAGACAGCTCCAGCCAGACATCCTATGAACAGGAGTCTGTGCTCACAGCTCACTTGGCCAGCCAGAGTGGATTCCGAAAATCCACCATAGAACATTTCAGCCGGTCCTTTAAAGAGGCTACCAACAGTCTGGTGAGGACCACGGAAGATCTGCGGTGCTGTGAAAAGCCAACGAGAAGACTTGCAACAAAAGATCGCTTGTGGAGCAAGCAGACACTTGAAGGTGCTCCATACCAGGACAACGATGGGTACTGTCCTGACTTAGAGCTTAGTGACTCTGAAGCAGAAAGTGATGAAAACAAAGAGCAAGTGAGGTTAAGACGAAGTAGCTCAGAGAGAGAAAGCCCAAGTAAGGACTTTGGAAGAGACTGTCACAATAGAAACAAAAAGAATATGATATCTCACAGTTCGGTACAAAGGTGATTAGAAGCCCCCACGGGGTAATTCAGCCTTTATGTATTCCAGTGTACCAGTGCAAAGCTCAGCATCAAAAGGTTCCAGAAAATAGTCTAGGACCTATTTAGGAAGAGCTGCAGTAGGGGATGGGGGAGGGAAGAGAAATCAGAGTAGTTTTTTTCAACTGTGAATTGGTTTGCAGTCTTTGCAAGGTTAGCTCAGTTATCCACAAAGTCAAGTGGAAATTGTGTGTTTTATCAAAGGGTAACATCTGGGAGAGCACAAAGCAGTTGTGCATGCATGCAGAAATTCAGGAAACCGCTTCCCCTTTGCCGGCTTAAGTGCAAGGCACCATGTTCATGTGGAGGCAGTCTCGTGGTGGTGGACAGGTTTTGAAGAAGTCCTTGCATTGCTCTAACGTGTAGCAAGAGACTGCAAACTGTTGTTACGGCACCTGCAGTATGGCTTTGATCCAGCAATGCACTTGCGGATGTGTTAGGAAGTTAAGCACGTGAAAAGTCCTGCTGGTTTCCCCCGGGAACATTTGTGCTCAGATATCCGAGCACATGCCAGTGTGCTCTGCTGGATCAGGCCCAAAGTGACTACTAAGTGATGATCCCCTTCTGCAGGAGGCTTTGAACTGCAGTGGCCTTTGCAGGCTCCCTGCGGAGGGCGGAAGCAGGCATTGCTGGCGCTGCCAAACTCGCTGACCTCTAGACGTGCCCCCATTCCCTGCTTTTGCTGAAGGTTGTGTTTCTCTTCACAATAATTCGCTTATTTTGTAAATATACAACTTCTAGTACTTCAGTTTTTTTAATCTCTGTACATAGATGCTTGTTGTGGGATGCACTTGTAAATATTTTACCCAGCTAACAAGTACAGATGGCTAATTTTGTGGATAGTGTTTACAAAAGTAGATGTACTACTTCAAAGAAAAATGCTATTTGACACTTACATTTAGGCAATCACCGGTGATGCCAGGTTCCTCTTGAAACTGAGATTTCATATCCAGAGGTGTTTTTACCTGGTATTTTTGAAGTCAGCTGAATTATTTTTTTCAGGTGCAAATTTTCGACCCTAGTTGCCTGAACACAGGCATAGGAGTTTTCTGGCATCTAGGTCTGTAAAATTTTAGCCAGTCATCATTTAGAGTATGATGGTTTAATTAAAAATGGTTTTTTTAATTGCTGAAAATCTACTATTTTATTACGCTGCTTTTGAACCTCTGGATCAGTTGCTGTTTCCCAGTGTAACACATTTTTTGTACGTCCTTTAAAATCAGTAGTTGTTAAATAGTGATTAAATTTCAGCCAGTACTGTCTGAGGAGTAGAGAAAGGAATTAATTCCTTTCTGTTTGTTTCAAAGACAGGGGATTTTTGTTTGAATGCAAACTAACTTCTTGTTTTACAGATGGTGTTGTGTTAATCAACAAAGCCACTGCACTACTTTTGTCTGAAATGCTGTACATTTCATAAACATGCAACATCCTCTGTCCCCACATCACTGGCTGGAATGATCCGTAGGTTGTGTAGGGCACGTTGTACAGCTCTGTTGATGGTTCAGTTTTGTCTACAAACAAAAAGGTGTTCCCCACACAGCGTGAAGATGACTATGCAGGATCTGAACAGCAACTCGGTTTTGCTTCATAGTTTTAATTTATTGCTTTTAGGTTGGGAAATGGCAACGACACTTTCAGATTTGTTTTAAACTTTGAAATCTCCCTAGTTGCAATAGGACTAGCAGGTCAGGGGCTGAAGGACTCTTCAGTAGTGAAATAATATTAAAAAAATTATACTTGGCCAATCTGCTCTGTTTGCTTCATGCATATTAATTTTTTTTTACTTCTTAATTTTATGTATATTTGTGTAATTGATCTTTCTAGAGCTGTATCTTCAAAATTATTTCTTTTGGTGTAAATATGCATTTTAGGTTTCCACATATTTTATTTTTATGGGAAATGCTTTGTGTTCTAAGCCATGGGTCATTCAGAATAAGTAAACAAATGTCTGTTCATTTGTATTCTGGTTCTGATTCTCTTAGTTCTCCTTCAATATTTATTAGTAATCCTCTCTCACTGGTCATGAAATTTTATGAAGTTTTTATTTGGAACACTTATCTGGGCGGTCAGCAAAGTGTTCATGTTATATTGTGGCTGGAAGCATATGACAGAAGAGAGGGAAAATGGTGCTTCAGCAAAACTCAGCGTTTCTGCTCTTCTAGGGTTATCAATTCAGTTGTTTCCAGTCTGGGCAATGGTTTTGCTAATTTTTACATTATTTTAATAGACATATGAAGGAGCCCTTGGTTATGTAGTTCTCAAGTATTGTCCCCAAAGTGCATTTGCTAGTTTTTATTGTGCGTTCGGTGGCTAACTGTTTGAAGTATTACCTCTTAACCTTATTTGTCAATTTTTTGTTGTGTTTTTGCATTTTGTTTTATATATATAAATATATATATATTCAATTTTCCAAGATGGACTCGGTCTTTTTCAGATGTCCCCTTTTTACAAGTACTTTTTCATTAAATTATGAAACTGCTAACAATATTTTCATTTGTTGTGATTTATTCAGACCCTCTCTATCTGGCAGGTTGTAAAACTCATGAGTACTGTGTCTATCAGGAGTAAATTATTTCTGCAGATTTAGCAATACTTTAACAAGTTAAGTATCCAGGAAAACCCTTCCCCTTCAGCCTCCCAAAAGTCGCTGAGCACTAATTTGCTATGTATAGCAAATAGTGCAAGCCTGGCTTTTGTTTCTGCCTAGCTGAGTAAGTGTAACAGACCATTTGCTGCCCTGGCCTCCCTTTTCAATGTATTTGCTTATGCTGTAGTATGGCTGGTTTTCCCTGGTCGGACAAAGTTAGAGAGGAAGAGCCGTAGCCAGGCCTTCTGTCTGATCCCTCTTCTTGTACCCTGCAGGCGTGCGCAGCTGAACGCACCAGTCTGCCTGCAAAGTGGGCAGGGTTCCTGAGTGATGTCGGCTTCATGTCGCTTTTACCCGACCTTCTGCTGAATTCCCCGTGCTCCCACAGGCTGGTGCGGTCAGGTACCTTGCTGGCACAGAGGAGCTGCTCCCTGGGCTAGAGCAGGGAAGAAGGGAAAATGAGAAGGTGGAGGGATAGGTGCTGGGCTAGCTGCACACCTGATCCTTTAGCATCCCTGCTGCTGTGACTGGCTCTGCAGCTGGCAGCCTTCAAGAAGGATGAGATTTGCCATGTGGGTGTTGCAGGCAGCAGTGACCCTCCTGCCTGCTATGGCTCTGACAGCAGCAGAGTGAATCAGAGCTGGGCAGCCAACAACACGCTTGTGGACTGGCTTAAGGACTGGAGTGACTGAGCATGTGGCCCCAGGCAGGTTGGAACTTCAGCTAGAGAAATCTTGGATGAAATGGAGCCCAAACCCCTCAGCTGAAAAGCAAAGAGGAGGTAAAAAAAGGGGAAAAGGCAGTAAAGGTGCAGACAGAAGGGAAGAAAGAACAGCTCTAGGAAGAAGCAGTAACTGTTGGACTGTCAGTTGTTTTTCAGGACCAGGATTTGTTCTTCCCTAAAGGCATCTTGCAACATATACCAGCAACAGACTTCCTTGTTGTGACTTGCTGATTGGTGGCTTCTAATTCCCTCCCACATCCAGCTTGTGGCTGGGATGTGGGAAAGACAGAGCCAAGGAAGGCGATTGGTGTCCCCATTAATTTGGAAACAGCTACTATTGGCTTGTAGAGTCTTTTCAAATAACTAAGTGTGCTTACTTGATAACATGGGCCAAGGACTAAAGGTGCTGCACAGTGGTTCTGAGCACCATGATTTCTACATTTATATTTCTGCCCTAAAAAAATGTTTCTCATGTATAACTTGTGTATATCACTTGTGGAATGTTTTCTTTGCACCATGATTTGCACCAAAGGATTGAAGGAGAAATTACAAATGTTTGGCTATTAAATGTAAGCCTGAAACATTCCCTTGATTTTGCTGTGGTCACTCTGGTGACCTGGCCTGGATGTACAGGCTGTACTGCAGACTCATGGTGTGGATCTGACACCTGGGAGGGAACCAAAGCCTGCCTCTGTGAGCTGTGAAGATAATCCAGTGAAATCACTCATTCTGATCTTGGGAATTTGGATGATCCCAGTATTTGTGAAGGTTTAGCACTGCGGGGGAATTGACACATCTATTACATCTATTAAGAAAATATGCTTTTGAAGCGAATTAAAGAACAAAAGCTGCTTGCACAACCAGGGAGCTTGGCATGCAAGGGAAAAATACCGGGGAAGGGCAGAGATGGAAAACAATGGAGTGCCTCAATGCGCCTTCCTTAGGAAGAAGTGAAGACACACAGACTTCTGGGCTCTGATTTCATGAGAGATGCCTTGGTACTGCTGCTTCTGAACCTTCCTTTTACACCAGCTTCATGGCTGAACACTTTTGCCACTCCTGAGGTGAAACTCCACGGCATGTCCCTCTTGCAGAGATGATTCTGGGATAACTGCTGTCAGGCTGTGCTCCTAACCAAGTGAGTGCATCTGGTGGGATACAACAGGTGGATTAAAGTGACTGCAAGCACAGACTTCCGAAAGGAAATGGTACATAGCAGTTGGGTAAGTTGTTTGAAAATAGCGGATGTGCATGACTATTTCTGTTCCTCGAGTTCACCTCTCTGCAGAGAGCTTGGATAAATTTGTGTGACCACGTGGTTGTAGGAGAAGCAGCCCCGCATGTTTGCTCATTAATTTCCCTCCCTCTGTGTATGCAGATTCCAGATAATATTTATTTTTTCAGTAGGCTTATTTTGTCTGGGACAACCTCCTGGATCCACCTTGCCCTGCCCTTTCTCTGGGATTCTTCTTTTGTTTCAGGTTATGCAGACCCTTCCTGCCTTCCACTTCTTTTTCAGCAGACTTGGAGCTGGGTATCTGCCTCACCTTGGCTGCTTTATCTGATATACATTGTTTTAGATCTCTGGGTAGGTTCCATAATGACACCTTCATGGTTTCTTTTGGCTTAAACATTCTGAAGATATTTTTTTCTGGTTTCTGTTGTTCTTCCTTAGGTGCTGCCCCACCCACCGTATCCGGAGGAAAGAGCACTGGGGACAGGACACAAACTGTATTTTGACAGTTCCATAGCAGTTCCAGAGTTGTTCTGCTCATGAAGTTGGTGGGGCAGTGTCCTGAGGAAGAATTTAAAACTTAACAGCAACATGAAAGGAAAGGGCCATCATGAAATCTCCTGGTCATCTGAGACCTCTTGAGCTTATGACCGTCTTCAAGAGTAGTACCTATAAAAAGAAAAGGTGTTATATGCCGTTTAGGAAAATGCCTCTGGTTATACCTTGGGGGGAGCACAGGCCCTGGTGAGGGAATGAGTCATCTGAAGGGGAAAACCACCTCTGAACTAGCCCACCCACTTCACCTGAAATTGCAGTGTCTGCTTGCATTCCTTTGTAGTTCCTTATCTCAGAAGGGTAGTGCTGAGTTGTTTGGGAACCCCTGTCACTGGCATTTTAGGCTCCATTTGCATCTGGTTGAATGGAACCTGACCAAAGCGCTTCCCCTCCTTAGAACTGGCTCAGCTATTGTTCTGTTGTCCCCTCTAAAATGAAGTAGGGCATTGTTTCATCCTTCTCCTGATTAATCATTATACAACAAGCCAGACATCTCTCCTGGTTAAAGGAAGCACAGAGACTGAAAAGCTGAATGAGTGAGGCGATGCAGATACTAATAAGTTGTAGTTTACGCTTATTACAAATGGCTGGTACATAAACCAAACTCCTCAAATTGTCTGGTTGAACCTCTTAAATTAAAGCTCTGTGAAGTCACCCTAAATCTGCAGTTAATTTAAAATTTAATTTTGATTTGGCCAGAAGAAGGATTTGGATGCCTGTAAGCTGCAAACACTGAAAGCACTCACTGTTGCTGGATCAGTTATTTGAATGCAAGATGCTGCCTTTGCCTGAAGTCTCTGTTGCATGACCTCTGTTGTGACTATAATTTTGCAGCTGCTGTAGCACATATCAATGCTCTTTTTTTTTATCCTGAGGCAAGCAAAATGCAAATCCAGGTCACATGGGGTACAAAGACCAGAAAAGTAAGGCATTAATGAAAAATGTCTTGGCTGTGCTCCACTTAATGCTTTCTGAAGCACCCTGTTGCCCAGCTGCTCCCAGTACAGAGCGGATGTCTGGAGAGGCACAGGCTGGGAACTCAAGATTTGTGAGGCAGCTTCAGGCAGCAGAAACCTGAAATTATTGGTGCTCCCATTACAAGGAAGTTGGAGGTGTATGTGTGACAGTGTGAGGGTGTTCATGAAGCACTGGGAGACTGGCTGCAGTGGGAAGGGTCACACATTTAAGCATTGTATTCTTAAGTGAGAGATGTTTTTTCATGAGCCTGTGGCCTGTACAGAAGGAATTGTGCTGAAAGAAAACTGTGTAATAAACTGTAGTAAGTAAAGGGTAAGATTGTAATTTTTGTGAAAACTGTTTTTTTAAAGGCTAAATATTTCAATATTACTTCATGATGATCTGGTGCAATCCTTTGTAGAAAAGATTCCCTGTCTGAGATTCTTAATCCATTCTGCATTAACTTGTGTGACAGTGGTGTTAGAAAAATTAGTCAATGGGCACAAATCTGCTGGTGCCACCTTCTCCCAAGCAGATATTTTGCAAACAGGAAAAGGGAATACTTTGGCAAATGTTTTACTATGTTTAAATACGAAACTGTAATCATCCAGACTGGTAAACAATTGAAACTTTTCGGCAGTTTGATCTCTCTTGGAGTTACTTGTTGCTTGCTAAAAAATAAAATTTGATCTGGATACACAAGCCAATTCCAAGAACTATACTTGGCTGCAAAAAGTGCATGGCAGTGCCAACTCTTTCTTTCCAGTGAACTGATGGCAGTGACTGATTTCATGTTTCTACCTCTGCTCTTGCTCAGTGTTTTTTATTTGTCCCTCCCATCTGTGTACCCCCAAATACAATATTGTCTGCTAGTGGAGAATTGCCACATGCCCACTCTAGTTGCCCTTATGGATTTAATATGCTTGTAGTGAGGTAGTAGCTCTTTGGGTTCCAAAACCATTGGCACTGTCCTCACTCTCAGCTGTACCTTGCCCATCTGCTTCGGAGGCAGCTCTTGGGATTACAGACAGCTGATACACAGCATTTGCAAGAGCTCTGCCACCTTCAAGAAGGAAGGAGGACTCACAGTAGTAAGGAAGGAAAAAAGACAAGGATTGCTCTAAAGATGAAGAAACAGCAGGATCAAGCTCATACAAGAAGACAAGAACAACTACAACTTTCCAGGAATGAACATTAGTAAAATCCAGTCTCAATAGCACCTGAAATAGTCCAGCATCTCTTCTTGCCTACCGTCATTGAGGGTGGGGGGATTTTTCCAGCTCTATGGTGCTCTGGGCTGTTCTCCAGAGCTGCTGGGCGTTTCCTGACTGGCAAGAAGCGTAGTGGCTTCTGACAGGCTGAGGGAACCCACAGGCTGGGGGAGGGCTGTAACTTCACCCTACAAGGCATCCCAGATCATAGATCCCTCTTTGTGTTCTTTGTGGTTGTAGATAAGTAAGAATTCCACTTCCCTGCTCCCTCCTGCCATGTGGAATAAATGCTAAGCTACCAGCATGTCCTGTGGAAGCCACAGAGGTGCTGTTAGCTCCCTATCAGTCAGATTTGGCCACACAGTAGACTCTGTGGCTGCAGTGCAACAGTGGGAATTTCCCAGTGGGTAGGCACAAGGCAATACAATCTTTGGCAGCCACCTCTTCTGTGCTCTTCTCTCCCACAGAGAACTTGTACTGGCAGAAGACTTCATCTCATGCTCTCTGTGAAGGCACCCCACCATGGATTCCACCCTGCTCTACCTTTCAACAAGCTTGGATTAGCCATTACAGAGAAGACAAAGCAGGGGTGCTGTCCCTTGTAACTAGAGATCCAAGCTTCAAATACATGGCACAGAGTTTGTGTTGTAACCCAGTCTTACAGAAGCTGTTAATTTGCTCCTAAGGTGTGTGCCAGCACACAGCTTGTTTTGATGCCTCCAAACCATGCTGGCAAATGCTTAAGTCAGCAAGGAACAGAGACTGCTGAGGTGGGTTGAGGGTGTATCTCCTGTTGCTGCTGGATTCAGTAAGCTCTTGCATTGTAACCCAAAGGCCTTGTGTGCAAAAAGAATGGGAGAGCAGTAGATGTGGCTAAGCTTTGTAAGAAGCAATAATTGTTCTTCATTGTACTTAATGAACTCTTTGGTTCTTTGCAATTTTTAAAAAATTTTTTATTTCTGGATCTTCTTTCCATGTTGTGAAGTGTATGGAAAAAAGGAGAGATGTAGCACTTTTTTTCTGAATCTCTGTGTTGGTTGTTGCTAATAATTTGTTTGCCTCAGGTCTGAGATGAAATCCTGCTATTTGTTGTACATGCAGCAGTAGGACAGAAAGAGAAATTAATTCAATGCTCAGCACTGAAGGAATACCGTGGAATCCTATAAAACAGAAGTTTAACTGCTCAGATAAAGTGACAATAAGTTAATGAATATCATATCAGTACTCCATCAGAAGAAGCCTACATGTAACACATGTTGGTAAGGTCATGTAGCCCATGAACTTTCCAAAGATACCACTAATAGAAATAAATGTGACCAAGAGAAGCCAGGGCTGTGACCACCTGCTTTATGAATAAAGGCCACCAAATAATAATATTCAACCAGAGATAATTGCCAACATGAGGGTGTATAAGGAACAGATAAAATCTCCAGGAGGAGCTCCTAAAAGCCCCTGCTGGATGCTATGTAATCACTGGTGTTCAGTGCCCCTTGAATAATGGGGCTGCTACATTAGCCAGTGGGAAACCAGAGTCTGGATGGGGAAGAGGTAAGCTTTGGAGCAGCTGAGTTAATTCTGGTTTGTGGGAACACAGCAGCAAACCAGCTGTGCCTGAGTTCCCAGGTGGAGACACACAAGGCATGGAGCAGAGGGGCTGATCCCCTCTGGGGATCACCAACTCCAATTCAAAAGGCAGTATGTCATGGGATGCTGAAGAGGAGACCTGGGATAAAAAAAGTACCCACTGCTTTGAGACTTGAGGCCTGGGAGCTGTAGCAGCCTCAGAGACAAGGAGGCACAACAGACAACTGTACCTGCAAATTTTGTTGCCAGCTGTTTGCTTCGTGACTTTGGAAGCTTTTGAGACTAAACAGAATGGGGAGTAAAAGAGGAGAGGGCACGCTAAAGGCCTGGGATAGCTGGATGACCAAGGTGCTGCTGCAGGAGCTGTGAAGGATCCCTGGTGTTGGAAGTCAGGGCTAAGTCTCTGTGGTCACCTACTCCAGAGCAAGGAGGCAGGGAGAAACCAGGCATTCGGGGAATCGGCCTCTTCGGGGGCTGAGAAACTTGGCCACCGTGGTGGGAAAGCAAGCTCTTCTCCCTCTCTTCCCTCCCTGCAGCTCTTGGAAGGGGGTGCCGTGCCGCTGCTGCCCGGGCCGCCGCCCCGCTCTCCCGGCGCTGGCCCCGCGGGCAGAGGAGGATCCGCAGGCCCGGCGGGCCCGCCCTGCCCGGGGACCCAAGGCGCGGCCGCTGCCCTGGCCGAGCCCGCTATAAGAGCGGCCGTAGGGGCGCTGGGGACAGGTACGGCCCGGGCGTGCTGGGCGGCGCGCTTCGTTGTTATTATTAGTTACTGACATTTATTATTGCTGCTCTTCCCTCCCGTGTCCACAGGCAGGCAGGTAGGTGCAGGCACACGCCTCCCGTGTGTGCGCGACACGGCGGCACACGCGCTGCGCCCCAGCAGCCGGGCAGGCGGGGGCGGGCCTGCGGCGGAGCGGCCTTTGCCTCCCTGCGCCCGCCTGCACCCCCATTTAATTTCCCCCCTCTCTTTTATTATTCCCCCTCCTTTTTTTTTTTTTTTTTCCTCCCCGTTCCCTTTCGGTGCTGCCTCCGCGCAGGCCCCGGCGGGGCAGGGTGTGACTCGCGGTGCCGATTCCCTCCGCAGGCCATGTCATCTGTCAGCATCGAGTGCGTGGCCAGGGAGGGCTGCAGGATCGGCGAGTCGCCCGTGTGGGACGAGAAGGAGGGCGCGCTGCTGTTCGTGGACATCACGGGCAGGAAGGTGTGCCGCTGGAGCCCGGTCACCCGGCAGGCACAGGCCATTGCCGTGGGTAAGGAGCCGCTGGAAAGCGCCTCTGTGTGCGGGAGCTGCGTGCTGGCACTCGCTGTGCCCCTCGGCAGCTGCACGGTGCTCGGATCCTGGAGACCTTTCCCTGCAGCCTGGGTTTCCTCGGTAGCCAGCACACCGGGAGACACTAGATACAGACTAGACCCAGTCCTGGGGACTTAAAACTTCTTAATACTGGGTTATGTTTGATCTATTTCTTTTCCCTTTAAGTTGTCCTCAGCGCACTCTCTTTTATTCGTACTTTGTCCCAGGGGTAAAGTTCTTCTGTTGGTGTCTGTAGCAGTTCTGATGTGAATGATCAATGCTCATAACGTTTTCTATATTGAAAGGAGATTTCTATTAATGCTTTAAGAAGTTGATACTTTTTTAAGGTACTGGTGTCACCAGCTAGAGTCTCGGTGGTTCAAGTATTTTTTCCAGAAAGGAAGAGATGTGATAACTCACATTAAGAAAGGATTGCAGGTTTACTGCTGGATGTGCTAGAGTAAATATTTGTGTTGGGAGGCAGCTCCTTAAGTGATTTCAGTACAATTTATTATTTTCTCATGTTCAGTAACTCTTGGTGAAAATCAATTTTTCCTACCTATAAACTGTTTGCATTATTCATTAGAAACTGATCTGGGCTTATCTGCCTTTCACATTAATGTAGTTGCCAATTTCAAGATGAGAGAAGGCCTGAGTGTTGCTTCCCAAACTTACTTCCTCTTAGTTTAGCTGAGGAAGTGTACTTCTCCCTGCCTTTCTCCCAGACTGATCTAGTGTCAAAAGTGTAGTCTTTTACTTGTGGCCTCTCTGGAGACGTAGAAGGAAGAGCAGCTGAAATAGCTCCTGTTTTTCTTTCTTTTAAAATTGTTTCCTCTCTTTAATAGTAAAATACTTATGATTAATAGCTGTGTCTTTGGGAATACAGTGATTAAAAGAAAAAAAACCAAAACAACCCCCAAACAACCAAAGAATGCCATGAGATTACAGTAGCGGGTTTCCAAAGTGGAAACTAAGATAAATTATTCACTATTAAAGCTCTTAATAAGAGAATTTCACAACCCCATGCTTAGAAACAGCATCAAATGCTCTTTATAACTTTACAGGAGGAACGCCATAGCTGCATAACTAGGCCTGGAGAGGAGACATAATGGTCAGTTTTCTCTTGGGTGCAAGATGGTGCTGCAGATCAATCAATTCCTGCAGATGCTGCATTGACAAAGCCCTCTGGGGTCACAGCAGACTGAGCTGAGTGCATGGGATGAGGCACTCCTGCACTGGGTTTGTGCAGTGAACAGTAGGGTGGCTGTGTCCTCATGCACCCCTTTCCTCTGGGGAGATTTCTCAGGAAGGAGCTGTTCTTGTGGCTGTAGGGGCACCTGGATGTCCAACACCTCCAGTGGACAGCTGTGCTTGGGGGCTGCTTCCCCCAGGGTGGGAGGAACATCCTGGGTGCTGCCCAGGAGGAAGGACTCTGCTGAGCCATGGCCCCAGGTGTTTTCCTGGGAGAGCAAAAGTAGACTTGCAATCCCATGCTCTGCTAGGAAAGCCCCTGCTGCTGATACAGGCAGAAAAACACTTTTATTAGTGTGTTTACTAGCAATCTGAAGAGCAGCAAAATTACTACAAGTGGCAGGTGCCGCACATGGCTGAGGGGACTCTGCTCTCCTCTGTGCTGGCATGGGAAGGAGTAGCACCCCTGTGTAAGTAAGCCCAGACCACCAGCAGCCTCAGCTGCTAGAGCTGAGCTTGCAGTCAGGTGTTCATCTCCAGTGCTGGGGGCAAATAGCATTCAGGTTTCTGTCATGGTGGTACTGCTGCCGGGGCTCCAAAGGGAAAGGGCATCCTGAGCCATGAGCAAACAGCTGGAAACGAGCAGTTCTTCTTGTCACCCAGGACTGGCTGGTGGTAGTTGTAAGTGTTCATGAAAGTATTGCCTAATTATAAGCCTGCAAAGCTATAAATACAAGAAATGTTTCAATTTTAAATTATAAAATTAGTGATTGGTCCCATTTATGAAAAATACTATGCCAGACTTGGTTGCCCTGCCTAAAGTTATTATTCCTTAGGTTGCATCTGATTGTAGGCTTTTGCAGAAATGTTGTCTTTGCACTCACTGAGTTGTTTTACTAATTCCTTTATAATAACTTGTAACTGAGATTTTACGTGTAATAGCTCAAGTGAGTGTAAACTAATCATGGAGCATTTACTAGTTTTATGTTTTGTTATAGCTCTTGGGAAGCTCTGCCACTCCTTGGTGTGTTTTTGGTGCTGCTGGAGGTTTGTTCGAGCAGCACAGCAGAGTGTAGTAGGGGGAGTGTCTCTCCTGCCTAGTCTGACCTATCCCGGTGCAGAGGTACTCTGCCACCATCACTTCATGGCTCATTTACACAGGAGCTGTGCTAAATAAACACGGTTGCTCTAGAGTTCTTGTGACAATTGATTTTTCCCTTGGAGAGAAGAGAACCCACACAGTAAGCATTTGTAAAAAGCATATGTTCCTGTCTCCCTTTTTATACTTATTTTTTTCAATAAAGCACCTAGCACAACCAGGTGCTGGAAATGATTATAGCTCTTGGTAGCAGTGGTAATACTCAAGTTCACGTGACATGATCTGTTTCTATGTATTTAAACGTCAGTTTTGGTGGTAGGAAAGAAGGTTGTTTCTCTTGCCTGTGGTTTTGCTGAGTTCAGTTGGCATTTCTATAGTGGGCAGGAAACAAATGTCTCTTCATAGCACATCTCACTTTTCAATTTCACCCTGTTTCCAGATGCTCCTGTGAGCTCCGTGGCTCTCCGGAAGTCTGGGGATTATGTCATCACCCTAGGAACCAGGTTTGCTGCTTTGAAATGGAAAGAGGGGCTGGTAACCACCATTACTCAAGTGGACAAGGATAAAGCAAATACCCGATTCAATGATGGGAAGGTGGATCCTGCAGGGAGGTATTTTGCAGGTATGCTGCAATCTCTCTTCCCTCTGGTGCTTGCTGGGTTTTGGTGATAAGATGCAGTGATCAGTTCTAGATGCAGCAAGTTTTCCTTCATAGTTAAATGGTGGGGATTTTTTTTTGTTTTCTTCAAACCGAGTTTAAATCCATTTACAAATTTGTTTATATCACCTGGGCACTATCTAATCTGGACTATTTTGTTAAAAAGAGGCTGACTACTCCAAGCCTGCTTAGTTTAAGATACTGGCCTTGACTCTTTCCTGTCAGCTGCTTGTTTCGAATGCTGGAAGGGTGCCAAGAAGGAAAATACTTTTCCAGTGAGAAATCTATTATATTGTGTGGTTTGTTCTCTGTAATTCAGAATATTATTTCTAAAAACTAAGGGACTATTCATCCTGGAGATGCAAAGGCTCAGGGGATCCCACCTGTGTGTATAAGTACCTGACTGAGGAGGGAGTAAAGTAGATGGAAGCCAGGCTCTGCTCAGTGATGCCCACTGAAAGACCGGAAGGAGCGGGCACAAACTGAAACTCAGTCAATTCTGTATGAACGTAAGAAAACTCTTTTTCTGAGGATGACCAGACAGTGGCACAGGTTGTCCAGAGAGAGTACAGAGTCTTCATCTGTGGAGATCTTCAATGCCCAACACTGGTGGGAGGAACCTATGGTGTCTGACCCTGCTCTGGGCAGGGGGTGACCCTAGATGATGTCCAGAGGTGCCCACCAGCCTCAGGTGGGATGCTGCCCTCCTGATTTCTAAAACACCATTCTGTGCTTCTGCTGTGTCATTCAGTCCCGAGACCTACCTTAACCTGCATTTACCCAGCCGCTCAAGAGCCTGTCTCAGCTGCCAGCTTCAACGTGTAAAGATGAGATTTGCTTTAAAAGAGGCTTTAGTGTAAGACTCATTCTGAGGGAGGAGGTAATTTTTTTTCCACTCTCTCAGCTCTACAAGGCATTAAGATTTATTGTAAGTTAAATGCTGGCCACACCTGTCTTAGTATATGAATGACTGAATAAAACATTTTGCAGGAATCATGCTGCACACCATTTCTGCTGCAGGAATGTTCAACAAAAGAGCGAAAGAGAAGGTGTTTTGCTACCTTCTGCTAAAAGCAAGCAATTTGGAGGTCTGCCTTTTTCTTTTGCTTTTAACTCAGTTTCTTCCTCAAATTTCAGAAGCCCCCCCTTCTACGCTGGCAGTGTGATCACCATCGTAGTGAGAGGCTGCCCCCAAACCTGGAGAAGAATCCATTTGCTCTGAACCTGCTTTTTTCCCTTTGGCTCTGCACAGGTACAATGGCAGAGGAGATTCGTCCTGCCGTGCTAGAGAGACGCCAGGGCTCTCTGTACACGCTCCTCCCCGACCTCTCAGTGGTGAAACACTTTGACCAGGTGGACATTTCTAATGGACTGGACTGGTCGCTGGATCACAGAACCTTCTTTTACATTGACAGCTTGTCCTACTCAGTGGATGCCTTTGATTATGACCTCCAAACTGGAAAAATTGGTATGAATGGTTGTAGTCTAAAATAATTGTGCCTAAAGATTGTGATGTTTGTTTCTGCTCTGGTTCTACACAGAGATCATCAGAGCTTTGGGGCATGAACAGAAGCCATATTAACTTCTGTCTGTGCCTGCGTAGGCTCCTGGCTCAAACTAGTCAGGGTCGTTTGGTAATCCTATAAAGCATTTAAATTGGCAGTTTGAGTAGTAATCTGTACTACTGTTACTAAATACAAGGCATATCTGATCTTGAAGTAAAAAGGACAAAGTGTATCTCATCTGTCTCTTCCTGTGGCTGTGTGTTTCTTGTTACTGGCAGCACAGACAAAGTGACAGCAAGCTTGTAGTCTTGCACAAAACCTCTGCCAGCTTCTCTAGATATTTTTTCACTCTTCACCCTATTTTGTTTTTTAAAGCACAAACTACTAAAGGAAGATTGTGTAGAGAGAACGAGGCGACAACGGTAGCAGCAACTCAAAGCTTCCTTTGTTAATTTAAAACAAAACAAAGCCTTAAAGGCTTCTACAAGCTTGGGCAAAAGAAGAATTCTGGTGACTTGGACTAGTAATTTGTTTTTGAGTACAAGGGCTGCAGTATTTTGATTTAAGAGAACCTAGCCAATTTGATGTTTACTTTTAAAACTCTGAATTTAAAGTAATTTTGGATATAGCACCTTGTCCTAATGTCTCTCTGCTATGGCTTACAACTGAATTTTTCCCTAGGAAATAGGGTACTTCTCTCTCTCACTCATTCTCGCTTGCTCTCTGTGGGAAGTCTGACAATCCCCAGCAGCAAAAAGGAAACTCATTAAAAATAATGCTGCATATGAGAAGCATTGAAGTTGTCAGAGCATAAAATAAACAATGTTGGAAAGTTGGGTTTAATTTTCTTTAATAATAGTGGATAAAAGTTCAGATAGAGTTGTTTGTTTTTTGGTCGATAGTATGCCTTTGAAATTGATGCTTTATCCCCCGAACTCTGTGTTTATGTAAGCTCTCAGTTTATAGATCTGAAGGTCAGTTTTGTGTTGAAACAGTGATTATTGGCACGTTCCAGCAAACTGTTTGAAAAGTCTCCAGCTGGAACAACCCATACTTGAAATTATTCAAACTGCTTTTAAAACAAGTAATTAATTTTATGAATATGTCTAGCATTAATTTATTCAGTTATTAATTTAATATTGTAAGTAGGGAACACGACTGGTGCACTCGAAATGAACGCCAGAAAGAAGGATTATACTTTCAATGGATAGAAACTGATCCACAGGCTTTCATGCTGAGAAACAACTGTCTCGGGAAACAAACAGGGCAGCAAACACAATCTATTTCTTTCATGGGAAAAAAACTCAGAGCCTCAGCACAGCTTTTGAACATAATAGTACAAACAACTCCGGTGGGCTGTGACTGATAAAAATTTTAGCAACTGTCTCACTCAGTTCTGTGGTTTTTCTATGCTGCAGGCAACCGTAGGAGTATATACAAACTGGAAAAAGAGGAGAGCATTCCTGATGGGATGTGCATTGACACAGAAGGCAAACTCTGGGTGGCTTGTTATGATGGTGGGAGAGTGATTCGCCTTGACCCTGAGACAGGTAAGTCCTTGCAAAATATGGACTGGAATTTTCTGTTAAACAAAACAAAGAAACCAAAAGAACAAATAAAAAAGAGTGAGGGGTGGGGCTTTTTCACTTCACAGAAATGGTGTATCTGCTCTTTTTAAAAAACTCTGCTTTTTTGCTTTTTTTTTTTTTTTGCTTTTTTATTATTATTTCAAACAACTTTATGTCCCTGCTCTCAAAAATTACGTTTGTAAATATGCCTCCTTTGTTCCCAGCATCTGTTGTGTTGGCAAAGATAAAGTCACTAAGGAGACCATCATTCTGCTTGTGAATTGTTTGAGTTAGCATCCTCTTGCATCCTCCAAAATTAAGACCAGTCTTTACCTCATTGATAAATGGGAAATATGACTTAAACCATTTTTGAGTCTGTTTCTTCAGCTTAGTGTATTATTTTGGGCAGCCTGCTGGATTTTATTACAAGTCCCGTGGGACGCTGATGCCAGCAACATCTTTTTTATTGTTGGAAGTTACTTGCACGATCAATTATGCAATGAAATAATTAAAAAATGTTTCATGAATTCCACAGCATTTTATCATTCCCACAGTAATGTCTTGGGTGTGCCCATTGTCTGAGTCTGTTCATTGCTGCTCTCATTTGGACTCTAGTGATGTGCCAGGGATGATTTACTCTGGGTAGAAAACACATGTAAAGCACTTAAAGGAAACTGAACCGCACTGGCTGCAAGTGGCCCTTGGGTGAGAATGGGAGCATGATTTTGTCAGATCCCAGACAGTACAAGTTTGCATCATGCAGCAGAAGAGCAACTGCACTGGGATGCCTCTGGAGCCTAGCAGAAGGCTTGGGGTTTTGTGAGACTGCAGATTCAGGGATGCCAGAGACTTGGGTGCAGCATGCAGCAGATCCTGGCATATATGCTTCTGATTCTACTGGAAACCTCTTCTTGAGGCTCAGGCTGTACTTTCACCCTCACCTTTTGATCTGTACCCATCCAAAGTCTTGCCAACCTGTAGGACTTCTCCAGTTCGGCGGAGTCTACACGCCAGCTCTAGGAGAAGGAAGCTCCAGTTGGGAAATGCCAGCAATGCTGGGACTTGTTTCTGGACCCACATCCTATCACTCTGGTGGGCAGAGCACTCCTTGCACAGAGCACGTCCACCAGCCCTCTGAATACCCTTCTGGGGTAGTAGATTCAATAATTTTTCCTCTCTGGTTCACTGTTTCTACCTTTTTCCTGCCTGGCCTTTTTTTTTTTTTTTTTTTCCTCCCTGACCTTTTTTTTTTTTTTTCCTTTCTTTTTTTGATTATTTTCCTTTCCCTTCTCCCTTTTGGAGGTGTTTTTATATGGGAAAGCTAGAAGGAATAGTCTCCACAAGCAGATGTGTAGGGATAGCAAGAATATTGATGGCAGAGTACATATCCCTAATGCACTCCCAGTCTTTAACTATGCTCACAGATGGAGGAGGTACTGATGTGTTGGAAGTGCATTTCTCAGTGTACTTCTCTTTCATGAATCTGTGTTGTCTCCCCCTCATCCATGTCATAGCACCTGCAGAGAACAGTGTTGTGAAGTTTCACAGGGTAAGTGTCCATATTAAAAAGAGCCACCTTTTTTTGTGAATATCTCATGCTTACCTGCCCTCTCATGCTATTATTTTGAAGTAATATCTAAAATCTGCAATTTGCTGAATTCTGAATGAACTGTAATTATTTAGGGAGATAACCCAGTCAGGTTTGAAGAGAATTCTATGAAAGCCTCTTTTAATGCACAATAGCCATTAAGTGTGGCTTGAATGGCTGTCAGGCAGTTGCAGATACATCCACCAATAAAGAGCTCAGCTAAAGCACATGAGGGATTTTCAGGTTTCAATGATAACAAAGCCTGGACTTTGTTTTAGGGCAATGAGACCAGGAAACTTGTTTGTTTGGCATCTTTCCTAAGTGAAGGTTTTGAGGTTCAGGGTGAAGCAGCTTTTCAGGTCTAGGCTTCTTTGGCAGAGATTGCTGCTGCCTTTAGATTGAGGATGTGCTACAGGGAAAGACTAATGGCTGATCCCATGGGGTTTGCAAAGGACTCAAGGGATGTCTAACTTACGTGTTACCAAGTCTTGTCACAGCTTCTGGTCACTTAGTGACCTGCTAATTTTATTATTTAAATTGGAATCCTAGAACCATTAAGGCTGGAAAAGACCTCCAAGATCATGGAGTCAAACCATCAATCAGCACTGCCAAGTCTACCCCTAAACCATGTATTTAAGTACCACATATACATGTTTTTAAATACTTTCAAGGATGGTGATTCCACCACTTCCCTGGACAGCCTGTTTCAATGCTTGACAACCCTTTCAGTGAAGAAATTTTTCCTAATGTCCAATCTAAACTGCAATTAAATATTTTTTAGTTCTTCCTAATGATTATTTTTAATATGCTTTGATTTTTATAGTGTCAAAAAGAATTGCTATAGTTGTCTCTTCTATAGAAGCCAAATACAGAATAGTACTTCAGATAGATTGTAGACCAGCCAGTAGCAGATTTTCTTGAAGCTCCAGGGAGACACCTCCGAGCTTTGTAAATTTATATCTTCCCTGTTATCCACTGAGAGCACTCTACAACTGCAACCAGGGTCTATCCCCTTGTTTTGGGGGCTCATGCCTCTTTTCCTACAGTCCATGTTTTTTCCTTTTGAATGCCCTTCCCACTCATCTTCTCCCAGACTTGGTGTCAGTCAATTTCTAGGGTTCCCAGCATCAAATTTACTTTCCTGCTGTTTCAAAACATCACTTAGAGTTGATTACTATAAGGGGACCAGGCCCTTTATGCATGCAATTGGGAGGACAGAGAAGTTACACATTTTGTAAGGAAATTCTTGTGCATAGCTCTATTTCTATGCTAAATTCTTTAGTGTATTTCTAGAAAGAGAGATTCACTTGTAGGTACATAAGATAGGCATAATGGGAATAGGCTATTATTGTCCAGGATTAGCAGAAATTTTGTAAAAATCTGCAGCAAGATGTCTTGACAGCCTTCTGGTTAGGGCTAGAGGCAATCAGTTCACTACCATCATTAAGACCACCATTATTTGTTGGCATAATAAATGCGTAGTGTTATTTATGGTAGCACTAGTTTTTTATAAACATTGGAATGTCCCGTGATCTCTATTTTATGCAAGCTTGATTCAAAAGACTGTTGAAATGTCAGGAAAAACTTCTATGAATTAATCTTCCTTAACCATAGGCAGTAGAGGTGTAGCAGGAGGTATGCCTCCATAACGCTGCACGAGGTCTGCTCGCTCCAGGCTGCTTTTGTAGTTAAAAGTAGAAAAGTCAGCAGGTCTAGGGTGTGATTCATGTGACCTGTTTTAGAGAGGAATTCTATCCCATTTCCATTGGCTCCACGGACAGCCTAGATGATGAGCTCAGATACATATTTGTGCTGTGGATGTTAGCATTTAATTAGAGGACAAGCTGGGATTGAAGTGGGATTTGTTGGTGATACCTGAAACTGAAACTTGTCAAATGATACATCATCAACAACAGGGTTCACAGAAGTCTGGTTTCTCCCTGTCACAGTGCTCATCAGTCAGGATGGGACCTCCCCCAGTCCTGGTTTTCACTTTTGCAGAACATTTGGCTCCACAACGGTTATTTGCAATAATTTGTTTAAATTTCTTGTTCTAAGTAGACAAACAGGAAACATCATGCATGTTTTCCTCCAGGAAAAAGACTCCAGACTGTGAAACTTCCCGTAGACAAAACAACTTCCTGCTGTTTTGGAGGAAAGGATTATTCAGAAATGTTTGTGACTTCTGCCAGTGATGGAATGGATAAAGAGTGGCTTTCACGGCAACCACAGGCTGGTGGGATTTTCAAGGTGAATAATACTTTCTCCTTTCATTTTAGAAGGCCATTGTTTCACTCCTGATTTTTTCAGGTAGCAAAACTCCAGTTGGCAGTGGTGGGAAGCTGGAAAAAGACAGTTGTTAGAACACTGGTCATGTATGTTAAACTGTTGTTTGTATTTTTTGTTCCTGTTGCAGAAAGTTAAACGCATTTAGAGATTTGAAGATACTTTGGGGTTTAAACTTCGTACCAATGCTGATAGTGGAAATTTTCTATGCAATCATATCTTTGTCCTTCTCCCTTTCCCAACACTGTTTACATTTTCTATTTATGGAAAAGATGGGTAAATACTTACATGTCTAAATCAGTGGTAGATAAAAGCATCTGCTTTTATTTACTTTCTAGTTAATTATCACAAAGTTAATCTCTTTAAAAAATTGTTCCACTGGGATTTGTTTTAAAGCCCTGTTCTTTGTGTTTGCGTGCCAAAGGTTACATTGTGAACTGCAGAATTAAGGCTTAGTGGTATCTAAGAGAAGAGGCTTTTGGGGAACCGACTCTGGCCTGTGATTACTGAGCTTTAGAGAAAGAGCATGCATTGAAATTCCAGTCTGTGATGAGCTGATGTGTGCAAATGTAGTAGGGTGTCAAGTTGGAGGACACAGTCTTTTTCTAAATTAAAGTGTGTCTAGTTGTGTAAAGAAACCAAGTGTCTAATAATGGTGAATTATCACTCTTATTTTTTTTTCTCTGTGTTTTTTAACAGATAACAGGACTGGGGGTGAAAGGAGTTGCACCATATCCATTTGCAGGTTAAATACACTCTTCAGAATGGATTAGAGAGGGCTGACGTAAGCAAGACAAGTCTGAAAAACTACTGAAATACATGGAATATTTTAAAACTGATCTTTTTTCTCCCTTTAAACTTACTTGAAATATATGATGGTACTTTTTCTGCTGTGCTAAAAAGATTCTCATCCTAATAAGCTATTGTTGTAATTCTATTTTATGATTAAATAATATTTTAATATATTTTTATTGGCCATTCTTCTGTCTCATTTGCAACTTAAACTATATTGTTTGACTGATTAAACTAGTTGTTCTGTCTCTTTTACATATTTTCGAAATTCCTCATAAAATGCCCTTTGGTGGTCTTACCACTGTTTTTTTAACTGTAACTTTGTTTGTCCTATGATGTTCTCAACAACTGAAACATGAATACCTCTCACTGGATCTGCAGCTTCCTTCTAACAGGCCTCAGCTGTGGCTGTGCTTAAATTAGCTTTGGCTGGAACTTATCACCATCTCTCCCCAGTGCCTGTTACCATGTTGCTAATTTTGTTAAATATAAACCCAAAATTCTGGAATCTAGAACCATATCCTTTTCTATCCTTTGAAGATCTTGACCTGTTCTGGGGACATCCACGATGACAGGAAATTGGGCATTCTTGTCAGCTTGTGTATAAAACACAACGTGCACATACTTCCTTCAGAACCAACCTCCCCCCAAGTACAGAGAGGCAAGGCAGGCCCACATGCCCCAAAAGCCACTGCGTTTACAAGTGTGAAGGAAAGGGAGGATCTATAGCAATTTCTTCACACTGCCTGTTGTGAATGAAAACTCACTCACTGGATTGCATTTTTGCTTTTATCTTCAGGCCTGTATGTGCTGCAACAACTTTGATGTATCTCAGTTGGATTTTAAACTGCAGATTTTTGCTCTTGGAATGTTACATGTTTCCATGTTAGTGCACCTCCATCTGCAGGAGGAATAGCTGTGTATCCCCATCCTGCTGTGTGAGGGTAACTCACCAAGTGACTGCCAAGCAAGCCTGTGGCAGTGCGTTTTCTCTCCAGGTAGCTCCAAGAATCAGCACATAATGGTTTCCCATTTCTGCAGGCTTGTTGCAGTTAGTTTCTGATGGATCATCTTGTGTTGGCTGTGCCCTCCAGTGTACAGTGGATAACTCAGCTGCCCACCAAGGCCTGCTGCTTTGATCCAAGGGTTCAAAGATTATTTTGTGCACATTACTGTTTTCCCTCTTTAAATTATGCAGGGATCTGTCTTGGCAGTTGGGAAAAAAGGGAGATTTAAGCAGCCCGACTTCAGTGTGGATGAGCATGAGGCAGTAAAGGAAGCTGGGCCTTGTTCTTTGGAATGTCCACATCCTCCATTTATTTTGTGCTACAGGGCAATCTAAAGGCACAATCTAAAATCTGCTCAAGGCACAGTATTGAGAAAGCTTGAGTTGAGGGAGGTGGTGAATGTGGCAAGTTCAGGGCTCTGATCTCACTAAAGTCACAAACCTGGTGATACCTGCGGCTCTGGAACCCGCTGTTGGGCAGCTGTGGTTGATGACTAGTGGAGATCCAGAGATGCAGCAGAAAATAAGTGGTCATAAACACAGATAAGCTCCCTCTGCCATTGCTGTTTAGGTTTTATACCTGTGCTTACCCTTACACCACTGCACTGGCAGTAGGGTGATTGCCAACACAATACAAAAAAAAAAAGGCCGATCTTTTTTATGTTGTTGCTGCATTAGAAAAGTAAGAGCAATAGCTTGTACAGGCATGAAAAATTGAGTCAAAGGTTATTTTATCAGAGCTGGCCAGGAGACACCCATGAGATGCAGGGAGGAGGACATGGCTGCTGGAGCTCTTCTTCCTCCATGCTGTGGATGGGTGCACTGGGAAAAGGTCTGAATAACATGTTTCTTTGTGTGTGTGAGAGCAGAGGCAGGTAAAATAAGTTGCTGCAGACATTTTACAAATGAATGCCACCTTCTCCTTCAGTAAAGGCACTTAGTTGGTTTTGCTGCACAGGTCTTGTGGGCTTCACATGACCAGGAAGAGCCACCTCTGCCAGGAGAGTTGAATTTTTAATGCTGCCGAAATGCCCTGGGAGCGCGTCTCAGCGCAGCCTCCAGTGCAGAGGCTGGAGCTGCTTCCCATGCCCCAGCCCCGAGGAGCCCAAACTGGTGCTGCCGGCGCATTTTGACTTGAGTCCCATGACAGAGTGCTGGATCTGGCAAACTGGAGCTGAGCCGTTGCTGGTTCTCTCAATTAGGAAGGCTTCCTGACTTTTGTTTAATCCCTCACTTATTAATGGCGCTCACCTCTTTGATCAAATCAGCACTGATTTCAATTAGGGTTGAGCAAGAACCCAGTGACAGGAAAGACTGTATCAGGAGGAGCATGTGCTGAGCCCTGAAGGGTTTCTTCACCCTCATGACCAAAATCTATAGTCATAGGTGAAGCATAGTTTTTCTCAACCGAGCTGGAGAAAGCTCTTGTAATCCTTTGCTGGCAAGATAGCTCTGCTGAAATAAAAGCAGGCGGCACTGACTGCCTGGGGAGCTCCAGTTCTTCCCATCTTGAGCAAAAGGGAGGGACCAGGCTCTTCCTACAAAAGGGCAAAGCCACAAAAAGATAAGCTTTGGCTTCACTTTTGGACAACACTGTCAACTGGGATATTGCTGGGGTGAGTAGCTACACCTGTATCTGCCTGGGGTTGTTAATAGCTGTGTTAACTCTGCCAGTTAGAGGGAGAGCTCTCCTTCTAGAGGAGAGGGAGGCAGCTGCAAAGGTGCATAAAAGCTTGAAGAGATCAGGACAACCAAGTAACAAGCAAAGCTGAGTTTCTAGAGCAATGAATGATGGGATGGACCCTCAAGGGGAATAAGTAACACAAGTATATTTTGGGGAGTTATGGGGAAAAAATGGGAAGTGATGGATTTACTAAATATTTGCAAAGCCACAAGAACAATTTCTGAGCTACTATCTGAGCACAAGCCTGTGGGGAGCAGAAGACAAGCACAATTTAAGTACCACATTATGTGGTGTGATAATGCCTTGGTATTTCTCCTGACTACTCTATGTTGATAAAAACAACAGACTACAAAAAGAAGCGGGTAAGAGTTGCATCAGAGGATACCAAAGCAGTAGGAGAGATGAAGCCACACCAGAAGGAGACAAGTGGTTGGGTATCAGCCAGGGGTACAGGGGTGCATGGCTGCCTTTGGCCAACTTCACTAGAAACTTCTGCTTTGCAACCCAGCAACATTAGAAACAAGCAAAGTGCATGGCAAGGCCAGGCTCTTTATGTTGCGGAAACAATTAAAAGAAAAGCTGGCTGGCTAGCAAATACACCTGCTATTGCAAAGCTGCACCACTCAGCAACAACACCCACAAAAACTTTGAGATGTGTCTCTTCCTAAAGTGACCAACTTTTGGAAAAGCAGACATGTGGGATGTTGAAATGGCAGAGTGGGAGATGTGGTAATTGTGTTGGTAGCCTAGAAGCGGTCAGGGTAGGAATAAGAGATGGTGCAAAATGTGGCAGGGGCATCCCCAGAGCATTTGCAGACACACAAATAAATTAGACAGACATGTTCTGGTATAATTTTCCCAGCTGCTGTCCTTCCTGTGCCACCGATGATCCAGCGTCCAAGCTGCTCACCCAGAAAGCTGCATGTTTGGTGTTTTCAGTTGCAGCAAGGTGAATTCTTCGTCCCTCTGCCTCACTTGGTTTTATATTGCTGCAGCCTGTGATGGGGAAGTCACTGGAAGTAAACAGCTGTGTGGAAAACAGGATTTTCTCCTCCAAAATCCATTTAGAGAAAATGCTTTAGGAAATATTTTGCAGAAAACAAGATAACTTACCTCTTTCATTTTTTTTTTTTTTTTAGATTAAAATTAATTTTCAGTGAAAATTATCATAAGCCAGAATTTTCCTTTTGAATATGTCTTTCAGCTTAAAATGCTGTGGAAAACATGCATATTGTTCTAATTGAACCTCCCTTTGAAGTTATCACTAGTTTATAAAAAAGAAAGCAGAGAGTAACATAATTTTTCTGAGAGCAAGCAGAGACTGAGGGTTTGTGCTGACATGAGATGGAGTCATTGGAACCCAAGGAAATCTCAGCAGGGTCCTCAAGGCACCCAGAATCACTTTGTCTGTAATACAGGGATTTTGGAAGGAGTTTGATTTGGAAATATTACTGGCTTTTTCCCTAGAAATGTTTGAATTTGTCTCTGTTTTACGGCTGTAATTCTTTAATCTCTGAATGTGGATTGATGGTGACTGTGGTAGGATAATACGTCTATCTTGTCTAATTGCTTATCAGGGAAAGATCTTCATCCTGTGAATCATTTGAACATCAAATTACAAATTTCATTAAAGTCTTTAATGAATAAAGAAACGCATTGTTCCTGCATGCTGGACTGGGGCTGATTTCTCCCAAGTGCCTTCTGCCCTTGCTGAATGTGGCCCTGTCACCAAAACACTGGTGGTCACTCTGGCTCACTGCCCAGCTTGGTCTCTGTCCCCATGGCAAGCCTGCCTTGTCCCACCTTGCTGGTCCTGCCATCACCTACCTCTGCTGATCAGGGCTGGGTGGGAGAAGACACTTGGCATCTTCCACCTGTGCCTCCTACAGACAAATAAAGAAGGCAAATGCCAAAGAAGGAAGAAAATAAAAGCCAGGCAGGACATTGCCATGCTGCAGCATCCATGGCAATTGCTGAGACTCCCTGGTAAAAGTCCTTCCCCGTGAGTGCTACAGGCTGCGGCTTGGAGCTTTTTGCCAAAGTGGGATCAGGCTTTGCGTGCTCAAGGTGAGGAGCCCTGTGACTTCACACACAAGAAGGCTGTGGCAGAGCTAGGAGTAGGAGCCAAGTCTTAAAGATGATAATAAGCTTTAATCACACCAATATTTTATTCCTTATCAGAGTACTACAAAACCCTCCCTCACATCTTTCATTAACCTTCCCTTTTCAGCACCCTAAATTTTATAAGACTGGGCTAGCCCTTGGGGCAACTGAATGGTGCAATGCCTCAGTTTCCCTCTCACACTTTCATGACATGAGAAAAATACTGAGCAAGGATTTTTCTCTATCACATGTCCTGCTGCTGGCACTGCAAACCAGACCATTCAGAAAGGCTTTGGTCCCTGCCTCATCATTCATGTGACTGCTGACTGAATACAAAATGTAAAGGGTTACCTGCTCCATGCAGATAACATCAACTGGTGCACATTTTTAACCGTCGCTGAAAACAGCAGACAGTTTCATTGGACCAGTGCTGGAAAAGAGTCACCGAGCCAGGTCTTGCAATATTTTCCTCAGCAGGTGCGTTGGTGTGATGAACTGCAGAGTTTCGCATAGGTGTCCTCCAGCTTGGTAAAGATTCAGCTGTTTGACTGAGGGGAAAAGGGTTCTTAAAATTCTTTGGTTTATGCAGATAGTTGCTTGACTGTACATTAAAAGTTTTAGCTGTCTGCCTGCTTATTTGAAGGTTCACTTTGACATTAAAAATGAAATTACATGTGTTTACACAGGAGGGAGAGAGGGAAAGAAACAGCAAAAAAATTTTAAGGCCAGTCATTCATTTGTATTTTACCTGTCTCTTTTTAGGGTACTGAAATGACCAACTTCTGTGCAGATGATTTGAAAAGGAAAGTGGACAGAGGTCTAGAAAGGCTATTTTCAAATGGCTGCCAGAGACAGGGTTTAGTTTCTAGAGCAGACAGGATGTTTTTACATTCCTTTTTTATCCCTAACAGGAAAATTTTCTTATGGTCTCAAAGTTCTGCTAACTTTTACCAGTTTAACAGTTTAACTTGGAAAATGTTTTATGGACACCTGTCCATCCCTTGTGCGTGAGTCCAGGAGGCTACAAAGCCAACAAAATGTTGGAAAGAGGATTTAGGAGGGTGATTGAGATGATTTTTTTCTGAAGGGATTTTGCTTTGGGAGAATACAGAAGTATTTGGTGATTTTTGCTTGAAATTTCTCATCTTTCTTTGCATGCTCATCTCTGATGGGTCAGTGCAGTACCAAGCAGGCTGCAAAGTGCCACAGATAAAGGTGCCCGTGTGGCAGGATGCCTGGAGAGTGATTATGCTGTGATATTTTGAAACAGGTTTTTGGGTGTCATTTCCTCATTTTTCCCTCTGAGATGCTGTATTTGGTGAAATGTTACTGCTGCATTGTTCCATGGGGCGTCAGCAGGGAGGGCATGGCAGGAAATGAGCAGAGCACTGAGCCGGGCCAAGGGGACAAGGACTGGATAGGACCAGGGCTGAAACCCTCACAGCTTGTGGGGACTCTTTTGGAGGGCAATGCTGCCACTTAGGGCTGGATGGTCCTTCCTGTTAAAAGCTCCATTTTCAGCTGCTTGCAAAAATTAGTGAAACCTCAGCTAGCAAAACACAGACCTTCCTTTCTAATTGCCCTCTTCTTAAAAACAGAGAGGGGTGATGACGATTTGAGCCACAATGTTCCCCAGTATGGAAAGCTCCACAGCTGGAGTGACACACAGGAGTTATTTCTTTGGCAGAGGGGAAGGATGCCATGGCTGAAGGTGCTGTCAGGGAAGGTGGGTGTGCACTGAGGGCCCATGGGACAGGGCAGGTCTCTGCAGCATCGCTGGGGAACAGGAGAGGGAGAAGCAGGCAGCTGGTGCAAGCAGGATGGTTTCTCCCCTGCCTATGCCTTGTGAAACAGCTGGCAGTGGTGTGATTGTGTACTCATGTGGCATGTGGGATGGGTCTGTGAATAAGTATTTCACCACGGCTTATCTGCCAAGCCCCTGTTTTGGTGTTGGAGAAGTTGGACAAGGGGAATGTAAATGAAACAGGAGCTGGTGGGAAAAGAAAGGTTTAATAAGGCTCAGCTGGGTCAATGAAGCAGCTGACAAGACAAATACACACTGGCTGCAATTCTGGAGGCTTTCTGCCTCTGCAGGAACCGCACTGCTGCCGGGCTGGTGCTGAACTCTTGTTTTCCCACAGGGGTGAGAACAGCTCTGTGCTTTCCAGACCATGATACAATAAAGTCAGCATTGTGTCTCCAAGCCTTGAGTCCCACATATGGCAGCCACATGACACAAAGCTTTAACCCACAAGAAACTCACTCCTCCAGCTCAAGCATTGTTTAACAGGTTTCTGGAGGTTAAACTTGGCATTTTGCTGTGTATCTTCATTTACGCTTTAGATGCGATTTGCCTACATGGAACAGCTTGCTGCCCAGCCTCTTCTGGCCAGTGTATTTTGGAAGGGAGAAGACTATATTTGATGGGTTGTTTGAAACTTACCTTAGTGGTGTGACTCATTGCAGGAAAGATCCCATGTCCCTCAGCCTTGGCATTTCCACTCACTCTGATTGACTGGCTCTTCCCACATATTTTGAAGTGCATTACTGCTAATTAATTATCTGTAAACCTTATCGCCAGCTCACCTACTAGGAAACAATACCCACTTGGAGCCAGTAATCCCTAGGATTGATGTTATGTCAGGGATTGGCTGCCTCCCAAGAATTATCTCTCAATCTGTGGAAAAAATGTGCTGAGGCCAGTGGGTGCAGCACTGGAGGCGGCTCCATTAGGGGTGACAGAGACAGTGAGTGGGCCTCTTTCTTTTGTAAGAGCTGAAATGGTGCAGGTTATTGCTCACTTCCCACCCCACAGCAAGGTCAGGGCAGGCAGAGGATCCGTGTTTTAGAGGACATCAGTAGGTACTGGACATAAAACTGATGGGATGTGCACCATGTGTGGGTGTCAGCCAGCTGTGGCTGATTGACTGATGTCCCTGAGAGCCCCCTGCTGCAATGGGGACGAGGTAGCCAGGGCATGAACAACTTCTGGCAGAAGCAGGCATATGGAATGGGAGCTTCACTGGTGGCTTTGGCCCACCGAGCAGCAACTGGGGTAATTGAATCCCACAGCCTGGAAAAATTTGGAGTGTGCAGCAGGGGCTGGAGATCAAGCTGGGGCACTGAAGGGACAGATGAAGAGGAAATGCTTAGAGGGAAAACACAGCAGTAGAATTTCAAAGGCAGGAGCCTTCCTCAGTATTTGCATATTCTCACTGACTTGGTGTGGGAACAAGTATTTGTTCTGCAGTGGCCTCTGTGGCAAAGTGGAGTCGGTGCTGTGGGTGTGTAAATGTCTTCCTGTGGAGGAAGTCAATGCACCTGTGTTAAATAGGGCAGAGCCTTGATTTTCCACATAAAGATTGATCCACCACTCATTGGTGCTGCTGCCTTCTGATCCCTCTTTGTGGTCTGGGGGACCCTTAGGATCATGGATCCCCAGACAGCAGCTTGGTTCCAGCTTAGGACCATAGCCCCAGCACTCCTGTGCCTGGAGACAGGTGCCTCATCAGCAGCTGTGGTTTAGGAAAGTTTTGGTAAGGAGGAGCTTTGGCACCTCAAGCTCAGTTCCAGACATGAGGCCATGGAAATGTCATAAGAACCTCCTAAATTACTTTGAGATGTGGGATTTGGAGTGCTTTGCTATTTACAATCTCTCTTTTTCAATATTGTAGGCATGAAAAAAATCACATGAGAGCTTTTAATTACATCAATTATTAATTTCCCCTCAGACCATGTCTTCCTCCATTAAAATCGAGTCTGTTGTGAAGGAGAAGAACCGGATGGGAGAGTGCCCAGTCTGGGAAGAAAGGGAGAATGCACTTGTCTATGTAGACATCAACTCGCAGAAAGTTTGCCGCTGGAGCCCCGTCACCAATGAGGTGCAGAGCGTGTCTGTGGGTAAGAGTCCGTCCTCACTGCTTCACCTGGGACTCTTCTCTGTATGCCCCATCCACCCCCCCTGGTAGGAGTCCTGCAGGTCGGTGGTTTTTCTAACTTTCCATGGGACCACACACCCTGTCTTCCCACAATGTGTTGCTGAGCAGTGTGGCCTAAGCCAGCTGAGCAGAGAGGACCATGCACGTGTTTCCCCTGATAAGCCTAAGTGGGAATGCATGTTTCATTTGGGACCTGCAGAGGAAAAGGTACAGTCCTAATGGCTGTGCCATCCTAGAAGGTGGAAAAATCCACGGAACATAGAGCCAGTGAGGTGTGCTAACAATCCCAGGGGAGAAGGATCTTAGCATCAGCTCAGCCATTGCCAGCCAGGGATGTCCCTTGGTGAGGGCTGAGTGATGGCCCCAAAGCTACCCTTCATCTTCTGCTCTCCCACCCGCAGATGCCCGTGTTGGCTCAGTGGCTCTGCGGCAGTGTGGGGGCTATGTCATCGCCCTGGGGACCAGGTTTGCCTTCCTGGACTGGGACACCCAGGCAGTCACCACCATCCTCGAGCTTGAGCAGGATAAACCCAACAACAGGTTCAATGATGGGAAAGTGGATCCGAAGGGGAGGTTTTTTGCTGGTAAGTTCCTGGCAGAAGTTTCCCCTGGAGCAAAGGGAAACTATAGTGTATTTTATACAAGGCATTTTTATTTATTCCCTGTCTTGTGAATGCTCTGCTTGGTTACTGCCCAGTGGAGGAGGACAGGGGACTCTACATCTTCTGACCTAGATGAGGACAGATGCTGTTGACAAGGGCCATCTGACAGAAACGCTCTCCTGCTTAGTGGATGGCATTATTCAAACAACTGCCTTAATGGAAAAGCCAGTGAAGGGCTCATGGAGATGGGACTTTTTCTGGAGATGTAGAGAAAGATGCAACTTCTAGAGAAGAACATGAGCTGCAGCTTGTACCCTTTATATGCAGCCTCTCTTGGTTAGCCTGTGAAAAACAAGAAAAGGCAAGAAGTAGGTTTAGGCTGTACATTATGTAAGAGGTCTTCACCCGCAGGGTGGTCAGGCACTGGAACGAGCTCCCCAGGGAAGTGGTCATGGCACGAAGCCTGACAGAGTTCAAGAATTGTTTGAACAAGGCTCTCAGGCACATGGTGCACACCTGCATTTTACTGGTCACAGCCCATTTAAATCATGAAATAGCCTACAAAGAGCAACAACAAAAACAGCATATGATTGATGCTTGCCTGCATCTCAACTTCTGCTGTGAGCAAAACCTCAACCCCCTGGTGCATCCTCGTGGTCCTTTGGGTCTTTGATGTCCATGACTTAAACCTCATGGCAATGCAGAAACATCCTTTCATTGGCCAGGATCTCCTCTGTGGGAGGCAGCTGCCCCTGATGTGGTCCTTTTACCCTTTCTCATCAATCTGACAGAACCCATTAGTCCCTTTCACCACAGGATTCCAGAATTGTAGAATCATAGAATGGTTTGGGTTGGAAGGGACCCTTAAGACCATCTAGTTCCAACCTCCCTCCATGAGCAGAGACAGCTTCCACTAGACCAGGTTGCTCAAAGCTCCCCCCAACCTGGCCTTGAACACTTCCAAGCATGTGGCATCCATAACTTCTCTTGGCATCCAGTTCCCGTGCCTCACCACCCTCACAGCAAAGAATTTCTTCCTAAAAATATTTTCTTTTTAGGAAGAAAAATAAAAAAAAAATCACAATCCTGTGATGCTCCCTAGGACTTCTTGGTAACATCTAGAGGAGGTTTTTGATCAAACACGAAGAGCAAGCTTCTACTTTCTAACCAGTGCTCCCACTTCCATTTCAGGTACGATGGCTGAAGAGACAGCACCAGGGGTCCGAGCGAGGCGGCAAGGAGCTCTCTATACCCTCTTCCCTGACCATTCAGTAATAAAACAACTAGACCAGTTGGACATCTCCAATGGCCTGGATTGGTCCCTGGACCACAGGACCTTCTTTCACATTGACAGCCTGTCATACGCTGTCCATGCCTTCAGCTATGATGTGCACACTGGAAAGATTGGTACACATGCTTTTAAATTTGGTGACAAGTAGCACTACTGCTCTGTCTGCAGCAAGACTTGGGCTTGTGAGATGCAGTGATTTATTTGACAGATCTCGTATCTTTTGGTTACAACTTGTCAGTTGGCTGACTGTGATATTTCTCAAATTCAGTTACCAGGTGTATTTGGTGAACAAACTTTTGACAGTCTTTCAGCTTACCTTCATCTGGAGAGACAGCTCCTTAGACCTGTTCAAAGAGTTGCAGGGAAAAAGCCATTTACACTGCAGAATGAGAAAGAGCTTTTAGGATGGTATTTATTCTTGAGTGCCATCTACTGGAATTACTTTGATTGTACTAGCTCCATAAATAACAAGTGGAAAACATGCATGTGTATGCATTTCGCAGAAAGGTATTTGGACGATCAAGCTGTCATTGTGACAGAGGTTTCCCAACTTCCTATCCATTTTATGGATAAACATTTTTTATTGTATCTGCAAGGAAGTAAATTTTAGTGTAAGTAAAATGGATCTAACCTAATTTCAAAACTCTTTGAAATATTTTCATGCTCTATCAACCTGATATGCTCCACAGGAATTTAAATGGCTAAACTGCCTTTGTACTTTAAAGAGTGCAGACTTTGGGTAATCACAGATGAAAATCACACAAAATAGTTGCATTCACTCAGATTTCATTTTGTTGAGAACATCTCTTTCTACACATTATAGGATATAATATTTCAAAAGACGATATAATGCAACATTTCCCCCTGCAAATATAAAAAGTAACATGTTTGAGCTTCCTAGGCTTGGCTTTATGTTCATAGCTGTCTATTTTTGGGTAGTGTAATGACCAGAAGGTGCTGGGTGGGTCAGAGCAGGTGATCTGTAACCCATGGACCCTGCTCCATGGACCAGACGTACTTACCAACATATCTGCATTACATCCCTGACCATGAGTTGGTGTCCAGGTTTAATCAAAACTGGTTGTTTGGTTGGCCATTAGAAAGTAAAGTTTTTGATCCTTTGCTAGGAGAGATTGCTTATCAGCAATGTTTAAACCCAGGTAATTATTTATGTGACATATCCAGGCTGCCATGACCAATAAAAGTCCAGGAAAAGTTACTGCACTTGCAGCAGTTGTGATGTGGCAGGCAGCAGGTGGGTTAACATGGGAGATAGGGGCATTTTGTTCTCTTCTCGGTGAAAAAACAGGAACACTTATTCGGCACAATCCCAGACTGAAATGGCTGTGCTGGGGACTTGTCTCTGCCAAGCTGAATTAGGCTTTTAACACATCTGCAGAATGCAGATGTGATGCACATTTTGCAGCATGCCTTTCTCACAGAAAAAGAAGGTATGTGTTTGCAAGATGGAAGAGGTTAGAGTGGGATCTGATACAGAATGGGTAGCAGCCCACACAGCTTTGTAACTCTTCCTGCAGCCTGCCCCAAGCTTTTGTACCATCTGGAAAAAGAGGAGCAAATGCCTGACGGGATGTGCATAGACGCAGAAGGGAAGCTCTGGGTGGCCTGTATTGATGGCGGCAGAGTCATTCGCATAGACCCAGAGACAGGTAAGGCCTCCACCAGTTTGTGCATATAAATGTGAGGGGAATGGCAGCAGGAGGAATGGTTTGAAGAGGAGATAAGGCGACAAGTATTGCCCATTTCTGCCCCATGGGTTGCCAAGAGCATCGCTGGCTCAGACTCTGATCATGTAAAGAATGCAGCTCCCTGTGCTGCCTCCCAGTGTCAGGTACCCCTGCTCCCATCATTGGCTGATGAACTGCACACTCTTCTTAATAATACCACTGTCAAAAAACCCCACAAAATACTGCATATAAAATTTCTCAGTGTTGAAATTTTTCACTGGAAAATGCTTTAAGGAACAACATCCATCCCATCCCAGATGTCCCTGCCCTTCCTGACCTCACACACAGTACTGCTTTGTTTTGAGAAAAGGAAATGAAGCCTTGCAGATGCAGGGGAGAGCCTGGAAAATAGTTAGAAATGAGGCAGATGAAATAATTTGATTTCCCCACAAACTGTCCTTTAGGATATGGTCTCTGTCTGAAGGGAAGGTGCCTTCTGAGTAAATGTCACATCTGTACCATGTGTACTGACAGTACATTCATAATTACATGGTTCCTAAAAAATGAACATTAGAAAACAATTGCACATTTTTCCCAGGAAAAAGAATCCAAACTGTGAGGCTGCCTACTCCAAGGATCACCTCTTGCTGCTTTGGTGGAAAAGACTACTCAGAAATGTATGTGACTTCTGCATATGATGGACTGGACGAGGCCACCTTAGCCAAGGAACCTCATGCAGGAGAGATTTTCAAGGTGAGCAGATTTTATTTTTTTCTTTCTGTATATCAGACCTGCCAAGCCTCGCATTCTGAGAGTGAGGTGGTCCCAGCTGCCCTGGCTCATCCCACTCACTTCATGAGCTGCTCCAGGTGCATAGCTTGTCCCCAGCCAGGCCCAGCTGCTTTTGCAGAGCTGCTCATGCACTTAGAAGGAAGACTTGGAGAAATTAAAAGTTTTAGTGTTGATAGCTGGGTTGGCTAAAGTTGGCTGGTAGGATCTGAGGGTAGTGAATGGGTATGGATCTGCCATATGGATAATGTATTCTGTAATACACTGCAAGGAATTGCTTTTATCTCTTACTATAATTTAATAACTTTTGGAAATTTAATTCTCTTACCTCTCAGTTTTTAATTGTGCCAGGAAATAGAAATGCTTTAAAAATTAAATGTTTCAATATACCAGGGCAAAATTTTGCATCTCAATCCGAAAACTTTTAGGATTTTGTCTGTTAAAAATTGTGAGGATTTGAAAGAATTTTGAATGATTTACAAATGGGATTTCTGAGTTGTTTTAGATGATGTGATTTATTTTTTAAAGTTTCTATATAGGTAGGAAGGGTGAGTTTGACTCACATCTTCACCACATGGCTTAGACGGTCACAAGACTTTTAGTTACAAGATCTTTTAAGGATTTATTAACTAATAAAATATTGTTAACAAGGATATTTATGCTTTTGAATTAATCTTCAAATATTTCATCTTATGGATTCATATTACAGTGTAAGCTTTCTTAGCTAATCATGTTATGATATATAAATCTATAATACTGTACTCTAAAACTCTAAACTTTCCTCTACTTAGCTTAACATGTCTCTGCGTTAAACTATAAAATCCACATTCTTACTTCTAGCCCTTAAGTTTAGAAACCTTTTCTAAGGTCTCAAATAAAATTCTGTGTTTAATTCTGAGCTTTAGCTTACAGGCCTAAAGTTCTGAGAATTCCCTGCATTTCAGATTTCAACAAAAAATGATTGTTACTTTTTAAAAAACATTTTTGTCTGGGGCCCTTGAATCTGAAACTTGTTTCTCTCTTACTATTTTTCACTCCATTAGCAAAAAGCACATCAGGAGAATAAAAGTCAGTTCTTACTCAGCAATTGCCATCAACCCAAACCAAACTCTTTTATCGATTTGGCCACAGGATGAAGGCATGTTACAGGAGGGACGCAGATCTATTCTGGAATCTGGGCCACTCCTGTTGAAAGCAGTGCTTAGAGCAGACATCTCATGGCTGGGAACTGATGTAGTCAAACAGCACAGTTTAGAAGCCCACAGGAGGATTAAATAAGAATCTATTTGGTTTTGTTCTTGAGTTCTCCAGTTCCACAAGGGACTTGGTGTTTTCCAAACTAACATTCATCTTGCATGGGCAAAGCACGTTAAAAATTACTATGCATTGTTTTGGAGATGCAAGGGCCAGAGATAACGTTTAAATTAGCAAAATTATCGAGTAGTGACTCCTTCTGGGCTTCTCTTGAAGCAGGGGACCCTCCACATAATAGTCTGTTGCTATGATATTTTTCTACAATGTTTGAATGTTTTCATTATACTCAGTTGGAGGTTCATCTGTTTCCTTTCTTTTATCTTTTAATTTTTAACTTTTTAAAACAGATAACAGGCCTGGGTGTGAAAGGGATCCCACAGAATTTCTATGCTGCTTGAACCTTGACACTAAAGAGCAACGAAGAAATGCTTCCATCTTGTAGTAAATCTGACTGGAAGAAGTCAAATGAACTACAGAATTTATTTGTGTGAAGATTTCTAAGCCCACATTTGTGAGTGTGCTTTTGGAGTTGAAGATATTTCTTCTTCTGTGGGCCTGTGGCTTGATGCAGTAGGTTAGAGAGGTAAAGTTAATCTGTGTTACACCTTGGTAGCTTTTGTCACTTTCCATAAACCTCTAAGTGCTCAAGTGTAGTTTCAATGAACTTTCTGGTGAGCAGCTCTGGATTTTCAAGTCTGTGCAGTTCCCAAAGCAGAATCAGACTCCTCATGTTACAGTGCTGCACCAGCAATGATACGGCAGATTTTAATAAACATTTTAAGAGTGGTGTCTTGAACTGGACTGTTCCTCTGCTGCAGGATTCCCCTGAGGTTTTTTTATTTTTATTTTTTTTTTGGTTTTGGTTTGTTGTGTTTTTTTTTTTCTTTCTGTTTTTTTTTTTTTTTCTTTAATGATCAGATATATTTGTAGTATCCAGGTTCCATTCTTACATCCTCATTAGCCTTTTTCCAGGCTGTCCTTAGGCTGCTGAAAATAAACTATACAACTACATTTAAAGAAATACTTACAGATGTTTTTTTCTCTGCATTCAGATGTTACCTTGAAAGCACTGGCTGACCACACACAGTCAGTGCACACACAGGCTGTGAGCCACCAGGACAGCCTGGAATACCAAATATGGATGCTTGGTGGAGTTGTCCTTTCAGTGGTGATATTTAAACATACACACACACAAACTTCCCTTTGCTTTACATGCCTTGATGTACCCATGGCCTCACCATCTTGTTCCCCTTTCTTCTGGTGCTCATCCAATCCCATTTCAAGTATTTTCCCCCTTTTTCCCTTTAGATCCTACTCTCCTTTCTCCTCTAGAAAGCACAACATCAAGGTGTATTTTAAAAGGCTGTTTAAATAACAGCCCAGCTCTACTCTGGACCCACATAACCAGTGTGATCCTTTCAGGATTTCAGAATGCTCGAGACCTGTAGATATGCAGTGAAATCTAGCCTTTGCATTGAGTTTGCTATCTTTTTGCTGCCTGGAAAGAGACACAGCACATAATACATTTTCAGCTCTTTAATGCTGACACCTCGTAATGTTGCTAAGAAGGCAATAATACACATTATTTACCAGACCAGATGTTTCAGTGTCTTCCTCTGAGGTATTTGACATTTTCACCCCTGCTATTCAAAGCCCTCAGATATTATGAGTAGGGAGAAAGTACTCAGTGCCTCATGAGGACAATCTCCCCCAATAACCCCTGCATAGAGGAGCAGGGGAACTGTGGTTAGCCATGCAGAAATTTATTAAACACAGTTTCCATGGGGCTGTACGCAAAATGCCTCTAAAATTTGTTTTCTCCAAACCCAGCATCCCTCTCCTAGCCAAGGGGTCCCTCACAACAGTTTTGAAAGAACCAAACTGTGCTGAATTTTTTCCTTTAAAAATACCCATATTTCCCAATTCTGTTACGTGGTAGCCTTCTGGTCTGCTGACAAGTAGGAGATCTGGTGCTGAGATCTGATCAGGCAGGGGGTAGGTCAAGCCACATGTCTTAGGAAAATGTTCTACCCATTTCAAAGGTGACAGGAGAAGGTTAGGTGGTATATTTGATCCCTCAGTTGAACTGGGCCACAGTATGGAAAGGAATCTGAGTTCCAGAGGACCAGGAAAGGAACTCTATTCACTAAGTACTGTTGTATACTTGGCCACAAACAGGATTTTCCAAATTGCATTATTTCAATGCAGTAACCTGAAGCCTACTCTAAGACCCATGTTAGGTGTTTTTCAGACACTTATTTTAGATGGTTACTTTAGGCCATTAGAAAGCACTTCATTCCTGTGCTACTTGACTGATAATTTGTATAACAGGATGAAAGGACTTGGCCTATCACTCCAATCATTCCTTTTGGCCTGGAAGTGAGTCCATGGAGCTGCACAGAGACAACTTGATTGAGAAATAAAACATTCAGCTTATTGTAATGTTTGCTCAACAAATGGCTGTTGTTTTTCTTCCTAAGCCATAATTCCAATAGCAATTAAACTGCTGGGGGTTCTTAAGAGCAGAGGTGCTAAATGCCCTTTGGCACCATGTCAGTGCCAAACTGGTATAAGGAACATAGACAATTATGCAAGATTTCCTGTTTACCCCATCTGGAGAGGAATGTGATAGCAGGGTGTTTGGAGGCAAGTCGAGTGTCCCAACCTTTAATTAAAAAAATATAGGAAGTAAGCGCAGATACTTTATTTAACAAAAAATACTCAGTTACTTGCAAAATTGCCTACCTTCTAGGTCCTTTGCTCTGCCAGAAAAGCAAATTAGATAATATTGAAACAATTTACACTTGAGAAATACTTACTAACACTGCACATTTTTTTGATAGAGCTTTCCCAGGCATGTCAGCTGGAGTTGCTGGTTTGTTATTCTCCAGCCACTCCTTCCTCCATTTCTAAAGGTCTGAGTGCTTTGGGAACTTTCTCTTTGTAGCACAGCTTCTCAAACCAAAAAAGGCTTGAAGATAGATGAGTTTCTCTCTGCTACCCAAAGGCTCACTACTTTGCTTCTCTTCAGATTTCAGAAGTTGCTGTTTTGTGATTTTGCATTCTAAAAGACAGTGCTAACTGCAAACCATGTTGGAGCTGTTCTCCAAACTCAGTTCACTGAAGCGAGGTCAAGGCCCCTTGCCTTGAGGCAAGAGATGAAGGCACGAAGGAAGTGGGTACAGGACGGGGTTCATTCCTTTTGTGCATATAGGGAAGAAGATGGTATCCACAGTCCTTGCTGAAGATACACTCTGAGGTGGTTACTCAGTGACTGCGTACTTGGCTTTTGTGGGTCAGCCCTACATAGGGTCAGCCTTACCCCATATGCTCCTGCCCAGGGGTAACCTACAGAAAATAAACCAGCTAGTCAACAATATGGCACAGACTGATGGGAGCTGGCTCCCGTTTTAAGGGATTGCTCTGAACATCCTGCCTTTTATAAGTATCTATTATGTTTTATCTACATTTAACCTATATCACACTGGATGATATTAAATGAATGGTATTTTAAGTTAGCCATTCCATGCTTCACCTTGTGAAGCATGTAAAAAATGTGCTGGTGGCTGACTGGTTTTGTAAAATTCTCTACCTAGCTGCAGCAAAAATTGGTATGGGCTCCCTCTTAGTAACCAGGCGTTGGTTAACTTTGTTTTTGAAATGCAGCAAACTGGAATAAAAATACATACAGAATTTGGAACTTAAAGCTTTTGATTGATACAGGTTGTGATAGCCTGCCTCTGATGCAGCCAAGAACACAGCTGGTTTTCTGGGCTGTGAGAACACATTGCCAGCTCATGCCCAGCCTCTCACCCACCAGGAGCCTCAACTCCTTCTTGGCAGGGCTGCTCTTGGTCACTGCATGGTGACTGATCCAGGGTCTTGCAGATAATTTGTGTAATGAGTAGGAAACTCCATTTCCTCAATGTCAGTTCAGCGATTTACCTGCCACAGAATCAGTGAGAAATAAATTAAATTAAAGTGTAATCTGAAATCTGGGGAAGCTTTCCAATGACTGTCTGGGGCTTTAAAGAGAGGAGTTACTTCATTTTTGGCATTACATCAGTATAGTTGTGTTCATACCAAGCATTTGTTTTCCACTACAGAAACTGCCTCAAGGCTCAGTGGTTTTTTGTCAGCTCTTCCTTTGCCGATGTACACTATCCTGACAAAATAGTTGTCTTTCTTTTTTGTATTATAACATTAACACAAAAACCCCCACAAACATTAATCAATAACTTTGGGAAATTATTAGGAAAAATTTAGGGTGCTTTGTTTCTTACATGGAGATGTGAGAAGAAATGAGAAATTTTGCAAGCCATCAGATAAAGAATATGTAAATAATAAGATGTAAAATCTTTATTAAGGACTTTAATTTTAGTTTTTAATGTTGGAAAGATATTTCACCTTCAGTTTTTGCTTTTCTACCAATATCTCTAGTGACAAGAAAGCTTGGAAATAGAATAATGGAAAATTATTTTGTTCTGCAATGGTGCCAGCTTGCTGTTTTCATTTTCTCTTAAAAACCTTTCCCTAATTCTGCTTTCCCAAAGGAAGGATAGTGCATGGAGACCTATTAATACAGCTCTAGCACTTGTATCTTCATCCTGGGTGCCTAGTGATTCCCCTAGTAACTCTCTATATAGAAATAATTAAAATGTAAATAAATATATTTTTAATAATAAATAAATAAATTCCCTTCCTAGATGTAGGAAAAATGTTAGATGCTTTTGAAGGACTCTGATTGGAAATCTACTCCAAATGAAATGATTTTTTATATTTTGTAGAGTCAATAACTAAGTGCTTACTTTTGGTAAATTGGAGCTTTTTTTGGACATCTTCAAGACACCTTCTTCCTTTTATTGCTGACTCATTTACTTGCGAAAGACTGGTCCAACAGGTAGATGCTTAACCATTAGACACAACCAGATCCCCAAATCCCAAATAAAACAAAGGCAGAATTCTTTGCATGTGGGACAGCTCCTTTATTTTTACATCTCTGTGTGGTATATTTATCACATACAAACCATATTTATCACATACTTTTGACCATCTCTACTAAAATCAACATTGCTCAAAGATCTCCTATAATTGTTTCTGCTTATGCAAAATTTCATTCTTCTTAGGCTACAATAGCAGACCAGGTCAATGATTCAAGCAGTAGAAGATTCAAGTAATGCTGGAGGGTATAAATGCAAACCTTTCTTATGTGCCTTAGAGGCAGGACTCTGACATCAGCATACAATAGTCAGAAAGGATTGGAGAAAATGTTTATTTATATAATTTTTAATACTAGCCAGACAACAAGATTTTCCAGTGGTACATTGCCTGAGGGTAGCCATCCCTAGACAGTGCTAAAATATTCCTTAATTCTGTACTGTGTGTACTACCTGTGTACTGAATGTTTGTGTTATCTAACCAGGTTTGGGGAACAATAAGACTTTAGTGGACATTTTATGTCTTTTTTAAAATAAAAGAGTACTAACTGCAACCTCTGCTAAGTTTTCCACCTGTTGACCCACCTCAGTCCAGGCTGGATTAAATTGTCTAACCAGCATCTATTCTGTGTGACAAAGAAGAGGCCCGAGATTAAGGACATCTTACCTGTTTGATGTAAAGACACCAGTTTCACAAGCATTACCTCCCGTGGCAATAGGACTAGGGGGTACTCGTGAGGACAGGAAAGCAACCCCCACCTCAGTACCATATAACTGCCTACGCTGTGTCCCATTGCCTTCTTGTGGTATGCTCCTCTCACACATGCAGCAGAGTCTCTGTAAACCTGTCATTTCCCAGCAGCCACTCTGATAAATACAATAATCCTGTCCTGTGGCCATTAAAGAACCAGAAATCAACAGCAGAGACACCAAGTGTCTGTGACCCAGCAGGTGAAAATGTACCTACAGTTTTTGCCACACAATACAGCAGGCAACTGAAGAATAACCCAACACTTAAGGTATCAGCACAGTTAAAGGAAGGAGATTCTTACTGATGGAAGACAACTTAAGCTAACTTAGTAAAGCTTAAGCTAACTCTTAAATTCTTATGAATTCCTGATGGCACTTGCGAGGACAGGTTTCTCTGTGTTCAGTGCAGAAGGAGCCATTTTACTTTGAAGTGTTCTATTCCTTTAGCACGAAGCCCCTCCCTACATCCCTAAGACAAGTGCAGATACCTGTTATCTGCTGTTGAGCTTGTTTAAGTAGTTTCTGGAAAACACTAGCTCATCTCTTTCATCCTTCCCATTGTTCTGTTTCCTGAAAGAAGTGTTTACCCTAAAGAGTAAGCTGAGTAAGTTGAGGCCTCCATGATTCATGTGTCTTAAATTCTATGGCCCTCAAGGTATCTAGAACTTAAAAATCTTCTTCAGTTAATCTGTCTAAAATTTAGAAGGTCAAAATGATGTATTTACCAGTCTTGAAAAGAAGACCTTGTAATGACATAGGGCTGATTTTGTGCTTTTCAAATCTCTTCATTTTGGATCTTTACAGATGGAAAATGATGAAAGAAATCAAGATGTTGATGACACCATTAAATATTCAGAATGCCTAAACACTTTGTTGTACAATGAAAGCTGAAATGCTAAGGTATGGTCCCAAGCCCCATACATGATCTGACAGAGAATAAAGTATTTTTTCTTGCCTCTGCAATAAAGCCTATTTGTGATACATGTACAGTAGAAAAAGAAAGATTCTTCTTCCTTGTGTTCTGTTTGAAGAACACCTAGGACCTTGAAGTCTGCCAAGGATATAACTTCAGCTTGCAAGCTTTACGTTTTATCATTTGCACTATGTTTGACTAGTAATTATTTGAAATGACAAATTCCACATCAGCCTCTTCTGTGGACATTTGGCCTGTGTGCTGGTACATGACAAATATAATATTGCAATATGATTATTTTATTCTTATACTGTATTTTTATGAACTATAAAAAACTCCATGCTTGTTTAAATAAAATGGAGTTTGCATTTAGTGCTATAGAATTGCCTTATGTGTGCATGTATATATAAATTTTTAATATTCTTTCTGCTCATAGCACTGAAAGTAGTATAATTACCTAGATTGGGTATATTTGGGGAATTTTATATAAAGAAATGTCATGTTTTCAGGGAAATGTCCAGCTGTGTTGGAAAAGGCATGCTTTTAATGTAAGAGGTCTCCTCAGTATTCTCCATTTCTGTGATTCAGTGATGTTATCATGACTTTAAACAGGACATACATGAGCAGCCAGTAGCCTGGCATACTCCCAGATCCACTCATTTCCAGTGTTGAGACTCTTCAACAATGTAGGCAAACCCCAGATTGACTGGACACAAGTGCATGGACTATCTAGACATACTCACTATTGTTGCCATATCCGTAGCACATGAAATGACCTTACTTGCAAGATCTCATGTGCTCTGGGTTGTGCTGTTGATAACTAAAGGTATCCTGAAGTTGACCTTTGTGTTCTTATCAAACAAAACATGTGCTAGCCACAAATTTTGCAAAATTTGGCTTTTGAATGCAAGATAGACCTTTAAATTTCATCTTATTCCCAAGGTTTGTAGCATAAACAGAAAAGAACTGCAGGGGAAGAAAAGATTGTTATCTGTTGCACAAGATTACTGGGGATAATGAAGAATATCTGCTGGGAAAGAAATATAGTAGATTGGTTGGAAAATTTTCTATTTAATCTGGAAAAATATTTCTGATTCAAGAAGCAAAGTGAGTGAGTAAAGGAGAGATTTTTGTGTATTCATTGACAATTGTGAGGAATGGATGAGAATTTGAGGCTGGAAGGTCCATTGAAGAGTGGCCATTAGAAAAATGATTCATAATTATTCCAGTACAAGATGGAGGAATAGCAGCTGAGTGACACAAGGTAGACTTCAATAAAAGCTGTTGAAGGGTTAGTGCTTTACAAAAAATACACATAATAACACACTATCCATCCACAGGCATCTATTACCCCACTGTGAAAAAAAAGAGAAAGTGCAGTAAGACATCAGCTTGATTAAAGCATGAACTGTGCATGAACCTTAAACACAAGAAAGGATCAAGCTGGAAGCAGAAACTAGGTCAGGCTATTGAGGATGATTGATAAATATAACATGAAGATAGAGGAACAAACTCTTTAAAAATAAAAGCTCAAAACAAGATGCATCTGCCAAGAGAGGTATAATAATTTTTTTTAACAGAGGGAAGGTAAAGGCAAGGATGGATTAGTCAGCTGTTCAGAAGAGAGGAAAAGATACTTCTAGATGATAATCAGATAGTAAAATTCTGTAATAACATTTTTGTCTCTGTCTTCAGAAGAATGATCAATTTAAATTGAAGGATATTATAGTCCATACCAGCGATATAAGTAAAGATGTTAACTTTGAACAGGAAAAGAAAAATTTAGAGTTTTTCAAGTCAGCAAAGGATTATGAGTTTCCTCATGAAGATATTAAAAAACTTCACAAGGAATTTTGGATAATAATGTTTTACCTGAGAACCTGTTATAGGCAGGTAATGTCTTGAAAGGTTCAGGAAGAAAAAGATAGCAATTGTCTTTAAATAAGGAGAAAGGAAGATTAGGGTATGATTTAGCCACTAGCTTAATTTCTGTATTCAGAAAATATTTTAAAAACTGACAAAACAAAAGTATTTGTTACTACTGAAAGAAAACAAGGATGTGAGCAGCAGCCAATAAGAAATTACCAAATCTATGTAATTTCTTCCTACAGCAGAACGAGGTCTGAGAACTGTGCCATGCCATGTAATGTCAGCAAGGCAGCTACCTATTTATTCTGCCATGGACCTGTCCATCCCAAGTAGATACCATTTGAAAGAGCTGCAGATTAAATTTATCTAAGATTGTAGCTTGTTTGAGCTGCATAAAGCACCAGAAAGTATGTTTGTGTAGTGTGTTGCAGTATTGCAACCTGAAAGTCAAAGAAACAGTTGGTGTTGATGTTGTGTTCTCCTCCTGCACCAAAACAAGACTCATGCAAGCTCTAAATGGGTGGGTGGGTTTTGGGCTACCTCCCAAATGCTTTGCCAGATTCTGCACAGCAGGGAACAGGCAGATTAACTTTGGCTTTAAAAAAGAGTACTATGGACACACTTGACTGTGCTATCTTGTATATTTGCTGGCCTTGAACAATTTGGCATCTGAAATTGTGTCTTCCAGTCTGGAATCTCTTAATACTTTGCAGACACTACTCCTGGGGTGACTACCTGCAGCAATGTGCTCTTGTTGAAGACTCTGTCAGTCTTCAATCTGGGCCCGAGCTCTTTTCACTGAAGGACACAGTTCCAAATCTCAATAAGTTTCAATAAAACGTTATTGCTTTGAAACCAACAAATTCTTCACTATGTGATCAAGAGAAACAGGCAGCTTTAGGGTGTAACTCAGCAGACTGATTTTAGAGGCTGATGAACTGCACACTTATGATTACTCCGTTTGATTGCAAAAGGAATTTTAGCTGTGTAGTGCTTAGCTGGGTAGTGCATCAGTAGATGTCTCTGCTGCAGGTATCTGTGAAGCTTGTTGAGCTGAATCCCACTTTTGCGTTCTGGTGATCTGGATTTGTCCCTCAAATGTTGGTAACACTGGTCAAAAGGTCAGAATGTTACCTGGGAGATCACTGACTGGTGTCATAGGCTTGTGCCTTTGGGCGGTGAGGCTGTCTAGTGGCAGTGGTCACTTCTACCTTCCCAGTGCCTGGAGGGCTTCTCCAAGTTCTGTTCTCAGAAGGAAATGTATGTAGTTTGGCACAGGAATCATCTCTGTCAAGAGATGATGGAGCCTGACATTGGTCCATTTGTTCCCCCTCGTTTGATAAGAGCTTTCTTTTCCACAATTAATAACCCTCTCTGCAGCTTGTTATACCCATTACACTGCTGGTATGAGAGTGGGGTGTAAAGGATACCAAGGACACTTGATAAGAGAATCATTAAAGGGTTTGGGTTGAAAAGGACCTTAAAGATCATCTAGTTCCACCTCTCCTGCCATGGGCAGGGACACTTCCCAGTAGACCAGGTTACTCCAAGCCTCGCCCAGCCTGGCCTTGAATACTGCAAGGGGTGGGGCAACCACAATTTATTACAGAACAATAGAATGTTGGTGGTTGTTTAATGGTTAAAAATAATCTAATCTGACCCCCTCCTGCCATGGGCAGGGACACATTCCACTAGACCAGGTTGCCCGAGGCTTTATCCAACCTGGATTTGAGCACTGACAATGTTGGGGCATTCACAGTCTTCCTGGGTGACCTGTTCCAGTGTCTCACTACACTCATGGTAAAGAATTTCTTCTTAATATCTAACCTAATTTTTCCCTCTTTTAATTTGTACCCCTTACTCCTTGTCCTATCATCACAACCTCCCTGGGCATTCCTTTTAGAAAAAACTTTGTACGGACACACAAGGAGCATCTTCCTGGAAGATCTCTAGAGACATCAGCATTATCATCTCAGCACTCTTGGGTAGCTGGTGCACACCAAAGATTGTTTAAGAACTCTTTAGCAGATTTGAAGAGCCCCAGCAGAGCCCATCTGCTGTCTCCTACTTCACAAACACCTGATGGGTTTTGGTGACTGGGGACTGCAGTAATTGGAATTAGTGAGAGTAACTGCTGAGAGAGGGGAAGGTTAAAGTTAGTGCCCAGGAAAGCTGCTAGCAAGCCCTTCAGGCTCCATCCTTCCTGCTCAGGCTGTGGCTGATGTTGCTGCACTCTCCCACTCTCTGCCAATGCCAATGAGGTCTGTTTGCATTCACTTTCACAGGAGTGAGTGGGAGTAACAAGTCAGCCCCTTACCACTTCTTCACTGTAGGTGATCTCTGCTTGGCATGCAGGCATCAAAGCTGCCAGAGTGGTTTTAGGGTGGCTATCCTAGGAATTTGCTCTTGATTTTCCATAACAAGCAATTTACTGAGAACGAGTTGCTATTTTCTACAATCTGTCACTAGGGACTTTCCAATAGGGCAGATAGCAAACATTCTGTTTAACAATTGGTTTTATCCATTCCAACCACTCATTTCCATGTGCAGTTGATTGCTGATGCAAAGACAGTGTCTTAGGGTGAACTGTAGTTCATAAGGGATATTTCCTGTCACGTTAGTGACTTTTCTTATAATTAAAACCACATAGGATAATTTTATAAACTTCTCATTCATTTTCAGCATCTGCTTTAAATGTTTTGTAGTTGAGGGGTGAGGGAAAAACTGATGTCAGTAAAGGTTAGATTCATAAAAGTTCTTTCTTTCTTTTAAAGTAGGGAGATTTTGTTGTTCATTCTTCCTCTATCATAATTCTCAGGATGAGCTAGTGATTAGCATGATTCCTCTTCAAACATGTCACTTATAAATATTTTAAAAATCACTTCCCCATTAAAAAAGCTTCATAATCTGCAAGTTGAACTTTTTTTACAAGATAAGATAAAAGAGGTTGAGTATGGTGATGCACTGACCTCTGCTGGCATCATCCTTTCCTTCTGAAACTCCTTTTAAATCCTGAATTTGATACTCCAGAAAATAGATGATACATCTGAGACAAGACCTGAGGCAGAATCGATTAATGATGAAGGCACATTCTAATGCTACATTAAATCTAGCACTGTGGCTCTTCAACTAATCCACAGTTCTTGGGCATAATGACACATGGTATTGATTTCCTAAAGAAACTCTCAATCTTATGTTTTAAATATGCCATAAGAGCTGGATGATTTCTTTTGTACCAGCAGCTGGACCAGGTATTGGCTGTCTGTCCTTCTGTAGCAACATAACGCTGGGATGCAAAGAAAAAGTGTGTGCAAGGTTTCTGTCAGATGCTCTGGCTCATGATAAACTGTGTGCCCCTGCCTGACTCCAGCCTGCTCTGTACAGCCACAGCACCTGGAGCCAACAGGAGCCACCAGGCACATCTGCTCATGCACTGCTGGCTTGTGTCAGCAACCTTCTCTGCAACGCCCTGGAGCAGCTGCGACCAGTTAGCTCCCATTAGAGCTGCTTCTCTCCTGGAGATGGGGTGCTAGTTGCCAGAAACATTAAAGGAAGCTGGTGGAGACAAGTGGCAATTTCAAGGCTGTTGTCCTTCTGATTTTAGTTTGGGATGGAATGACTTTCTAGAAATTGCTCTCTACTGTAGTCTCTGCTCTGTGGCTCTGATCCTCCTCTGATGGGAATGACTTCCAGGTGTAAACCAGGTTTAGTTCAGATGAAACTCCAGGTGATACAAAGAGCTGATGGGTAAAGCAATCAAAATGCTGCTGAGGAGCACAATACCCTCAGGAAACTGAAGACTGTGTGCAGGGAAGAATGACAGTGGGACACCATTATGTGAACTACGGCTGTCCTAGTACAAGGAGCTTTCCTTTGCTGTTGGCCCACACAAGGACTAAATACCTCAGAATTTACTGTCTAGGAGATATCTGTACTCCTTTCCAATTCCCTGGGGGCACCTGCATGACATGTGTGTATTTAAGAAATTCCCTAGAGACTTCTGGGCTTACTGAGTAGCAGTAGGAAAACCCATGAATCCATATTTTGTTAGTACTCCTGTCAGTCTGCACACATTTCAAAGTGAAGCTGTGCCTATTGCCTGTGGGCTAACCTTTGGAGGTAAGTTTTAAAGTAGAGCGGAGAAAGAAACAAGTTCCCCAGCCCTTGTTTCTTATGTAGTGAGGAAAATGGTTGGCTTTGGTTTTGGAATCGAGCAGAGAGGGACAGGAATGAAGGGACACGCCTGCTCAGGCGCTGCTCAAAGTGGAGGCTGAGCCTCTGTCAGAATATGAGTCATGTTTTTATTTGTGCTTTTCTGAGCCTCAATTGAGAAAGCTTGTATAAGAAATTTTACAGCCCTTGACATCACTCTGCACTTTTGCAAGACAATAGCCTGACATTTTGCCTTAGGTGTTGGATTAAATAGTAACTGGAGATTGTGCAAATACTTCTCTTAGCCACTATTATCATGCCAAGGTCTTGCACAAACTGGGGACTTCTGGGGCTGGGGTGGTTACTCTAACGTGTGACATTAAGATAGCAGCTCTGTCTGTCTGTATCACGGTTGGCTGGCTTTTCTTTGAAAACACCAGCAGAAGGCCCACACAGGAGGACCTGAGAGAAGAACCACATGCTGACCAGCAATGCTTGTCATCAGGGTGAATCTGGGTGGTACACAGGGCTCATAGTGAGCAAAGGTAAGCTGAAGGACACCAGTCCCCTGTTGTACACCAGCATTTTGACACAAGCATATCACTGGCTTTGGTTCTCTAAGGTGTCACACTCCGGTACGCAAGGCAATGAAAAAGAACTTAGATTTCTGTATAAATGTGCTTGCACAGTTGTGTCCTGTATTTTCTTTACATTACCCTCTCCTAAACTCTGTCTGTGAGAGCAAAGAGAGTTGAGACCATAAGAGCAAACAAACTCGCATTTCTCAACCTCATGCTAGTAGTTGCAAGCCTGAAATAATTTGGGGATTTTTTTGCTTACACAACAGCTGAGATCTGTTGGGTGAAGAGTGAGTTTCACATGTTTTAATGCCTTATGAACATGCTCTCAGAAAAATTTTTATCCTTTTAGGACTATTGTTTTCCCCTTCACCCAGCCCTGCAGTGATTTATTAGTTTAACTAAATAATCTCACCACCTCTTTTCAAGCTCCAGTTGTAGGAATGTGGCATTAGTAGTACACTTAGAGGGTAAAATATGAATGCAAAGACAGCACAACTGTGTTCCCCTTTTAACTGCCCACTTGCTCTCCAGCTGCTTACATTTGGCTCTTCCATGGTGGTGTCTTGTGACTTCTTTTCTTCACAGTTACCTTACAGTGCTAATGTGAGCCACTGTGGGTGACAATTTCAAATTTATCATACTTCCTCTCACAGGCAAAAAAAAAAAAAAGTTCAGTGTCTTTGCTTCTGTGCTGAGGTTCTTCTCTTTGGTTGTCCAAACTGGGGGACCTGTTCAAGCCCCTTGTACAGAAATGAGAAGCACAGAGATCTGTGTGCATGAGACAGGTCTGGAACATTCCCAGCTGTGCTCCTCAATACCAGAGCTGAGAGACAGCTCTGTGCCCCAAGCAGAAGGCATGGTCCTTGCAGATCACAGGATCCAGTGGGAGAGAGCAGGTTTGGAAAGGAGCAACCTGACATGTAGGAGGCTCAGCTTTCTGCATCCTTTGGTTGACTGTATTAAGGAAAGCAGGTGTTTTGAAAGGTGACTGAGTTTCCTTGCTGAGATGATCATCAGTGAAAAGGAAAGGGACTAACAGCAGGAAGAAAAGGGGGGTTGGAGACTATGGTCATACCACTGAAAAAGTAAGGGCACCTGAAACGTGCCCTTTAGCAATGTGTTGTCCTTCAGAAGGAGGTAGAAATCAACCAGAAAGCTTTGGTAGCAGAAGGTCTCTGAGCCCCAATCTGAAGAAGGTTGGATGGTGAGCATGCTAGATGTGCTCCCTTCCCCCTGTTGACTTTAGAGGGTTGTTAGCTTGTATACAGAAGCAGCTGTGTAGAAAGAGAAGATATGATGGGAGTAGGAGCAGGTGTACAACAGTGTGGCTGCATACACCCTACCTGATAGAAAGAAACCCAATTTAAAAAATCTTGTTAGTCTGGCTAACTGTATGTCACATGAAGCTAGGACTGTTTGATTCTGTGTTTGCCTCCTTCTAATTTTGTTTTTCTGGTCACATCTCCTGACCTGGAATGTGGCTGCAGCCTCAAAGCACTGCTGGGGCTGCAAGAGCCCCTGCAGGGATCTCCTTTTCCACCTCCTGCCAAAGCCAGGCAGCTCTGGGATGGGATGGGCTGCTCAGGGCTTGGTCCACTTGGTGCTGCAACACAACTACATGAGGAGATGCAGCAGGGTTTTAGATGGAAAGGTCTACAGATGTTTAGAGGTGAATCACCATGACCCTCTTAGACAAGGTACCAGCAGCAAGTACACCCTATGGTGTACAGCCCTCTGCAAGGGTATCTGCCTCTACCTATGGCAGTGGGAAGAAAGTGAAAAAAATCCCCTTTCTTGAACCTTCTTCTCTCTTGGTCTGTGGATATGGCACTTGGGGACATGGTTTAGAGGTATTGCTGGGCTAAAGGCTGGACTCGGTGATCTTAGAGGTCACTTCCCCAACCTTAATGATTTTTTGATTCTCTGTGACCTCCACAAGGGGCAAGCAATGTCCATTCCTTTTCATTTGGCCTAAAATGCAAGGGTCTGTTAGTCAGATTATCAAAACATTGAAGAGAAGCTTTGAAAAACCTCATGATATAGTTTATAGGATTTTGCATCAATTTAGCTTGTGGTTTAAAAAAATGCTGTGGGTAAGAAAATAGGAAGAAAAATTGTACCAGATTGGCAACTGCATAATTCTTACTTCCCTAAAAAGAATTCCTTCCCCTTCCTAAAAACCCCAAACCCAAACCTAACATGGAAAAAACCATACTAAAAAAGAAATAACTCTCCTAGATGCCAGGTTCTATTTCCTATAAACCATCAATTGTTTGGTTTTGTGTTAACCTCCTAGTTGAGCCCTGACCTTGCTTTCAATAGGGTGCAGAGACTGAAAATATGGGTCAAACCCTGCAGGTTGATACAAAGTTTTGTCTACATCAGAGGACCTGAGGACCATTTCAGGACCAGAAATGGTTCAAATACATTTAGAGCAATGTCTGAAGTTTTAGTTGATGGTTCTTATATACCGATGAACTTAGTGAAATTCTTTCATCTTTCTAGCACAGCTGTTCATATAAAAAAGTCAGTAAGTGCAACAATGAGCAATGGGCGTGACATCATGTTCTTCACTTGTAACCAGAGAACAGGAAAAACTTGCACTTCAACTTGCTGCAAATGTCCTTCCTTCTTGTAGTTTTTAACATGTGTGCTGTAAAAAAATGTGTTTATATTCTCCTGTAAGGGAGATTTATTACTCAGCTTTATTAATATAAATTGATTAGTTCTCATGCCATGATACTTTCAGGTAAAACAGCTATGGAGGTATATAACTGAAAGAAAAAAATCCAGCTTTGTTTTTACAGAAAAACCTGTCAATCAGGAGCACCCTAGTCCATGGTAAAGCCGATGTGAAAACAGTCTTCACATTTAGGTCTTGTATAGGATTTATTTTTTTATTAGAGGCAGTGGAATTTTTCCCTGGTAAAGCATGGTGTGGTTACAAGAGTCTTACTGCATCTGCAGTCCAACAGAAAAAAATTACCATGGAAAAGGAAACATGAAAACAGCTACAGTCAGGTAGAGTTTGGTCACTGCTAGAGCTTCTCTGTGTCTTGCTTGTGACATTCATGCAGTCAGCTGATGAACTTCCAGTGCATTGGAATGGCTTCTTAGCACTGCTTTTAGTGGAAGGTGATTTGTTAGCATTTTGGGGCTTTGGTAAATCAGTTTTTATGGCCAGACAACATTGCAGGCTGGTGTTCTACACAGTGATAGCAACATCTGCTAACTAAAAATGCTATGTGACAGCTTGAAGGGTACTTATGCTATTATAGAGTTTTAAGATGGGCATATTTAGTATATGTCTGAATACCAATTAATTAGTTCTGGCACAAAAACCCCATAACACAAACTTGGTGGGAAATGTTAACCGGAATGTTTGTACAAAGTCTTCCAGCAAAACTGCTATCCTGGGTGTGCAGGAGTGGAACTACCCTGGTAGCTGCAGCCCTTGTGTAATTTTTCAGCTCCACATTCCTGACACAAGTACCAGTGGAAAACTACTAATGGACAATGGAATTTAGGAGATGTGTAATAGGGGAAAAAAAACCCCAAGCAAAACCAAAAAACAAAGGGCCCAGTAATATGTATCAAGTAGTTTATAAATAACTATGCTATTAATTACTGCCCTGTGGTAGTGTGGGAGGTCAGCATGGTGCTTTGTTACCCTGCAATAAAATAAGTAAATGTAATAAGAGATGAAGTACTTAGGTTATCCGTCCCCTTGGGAAATGTATATCATTTTTCTGTTGTAGATTTTAGCATCTAATATTAGCAATGTCTGACCCAGACTAAGCTCAGCTTCTGTCAGCCCTGCACCTAAATCCTCTGCCATGGATGACTTGTGCTGTTTGCAGAGTGAAGTTCTGTTGGAAGATGAACATTTACTGCAGATCACTGCAGATCATGCCTGCACTGCCCAAGACATCCATCCTTGCCTGCTGTTGCTATTGTGCCCCAATAGGTGTGAAATGCAGGCAGAGACCAAAAAGAAGAACCAAGTCTATGAAACTGAAACAGATGCAGCTCTGCAGGTCACAGAACAGGACTGGCTCTGCACTGAGGCTCCAGTTTATCTGATCTGTATCAGCTTGTGAGTCATCTTTGTTGCTGAAGCATGGACCTTAAAAGGTCTTGCTCCATGGCAGGTTATGGTTGACAGTACAAATCAGCAACGCATGGGAGAAAAAGAACTTACCATCTTTAGAAGAATATTCAGTTATTTCCCAGCAATCCACTATCAACCCAAGGTCACCAAGATTTAACTAACATGAGAACCACAGGAGTTAAAGTCTGGATGGCTTAAAGACCCAGACATTGTTACCTCCAACCTTTGCCCAGTACTGGAAATTTGTCCCGAAGGACATGGGAGCCTAATTTTCACAGCTGATCACAGGAAGAAAATGGAATGCTATTTATGGTGCTGAAGGACACATGACTCACTCCCTCAGCTTCATCAAAGTGATGAATTTAAGCACAAAAAGAGTCCTTCTCCTCCTCCCCATTGTGTGCCACCAAGTTAGAAGCTGCACACAGGAAAGACATGGACAGGGAACAGTGTCTTGATGGTCCTGCTTTTCCCAGGGAAATGCTTCAGCTTCATCCTGCCCAGGCAGCTCCTCATGCTGAACTGAGAGCTGCCTTTGTGGATGAAAAGTGTGAGTCTATAGTCACTTCAGCTTCTCCAGGGTTTGGGACATCAGAGTAGAGGGCTTTGTTTCTGACCTGCTCCAATTAGGAAAAAAAGACAGAGATTCATGCAGGACAGGGAGTTTCCAAAGTTTGAAGGGTTAGATAACAAACTAATTGCAAAGGGAGGAATGAGGAGGTTTCCTTTCTACCTGTAGCTTGAAATCCTTTCTAGTGGACAGGAATGTATTTAATTTTTTGTGTCTGCTCAGCTTCTCTGTTAGGTTCTAGCAACAGTTCTCTTCCAGCCCAGTTCTCTTCTTGCTCATGTTTTCTCAGATCCTGGGTCTGAGGAGAGAGTTTTGTTTATCTCCCCCTTTAAGTTTCTCTTCCTAGTAGAATATTATGAGCAGCCCTCCTGTGCATGTTGGAAGGGCTTTTTTTAATCTTGTTTTAAACACTGTTAGTGCCAGACATGAAGTAAGCTGGCTCTACCAAAAGTATTTTAGGGCGTTTTAACTCTTCTTGTCAATAATGATGTAGTTAAGTTGAAATTAAAATCTCACTTGCTTCTGTTTGAGAGGAAGATTGTTTTGCCTGCACCTTGATCCATGCCCACTGAAGCCTCTCTCATATTGGTAGGAATGGATCACAAAGGAAGAATTTGAGGATTTTTTCCCCATGTTTTTTTTTGTTTTAAAAATTTAAATTTAAATTTTTGCTAATAAAATTCAACTCTATTTTTTCTCTCAGCAACACTGTATCCCATGTCTAATCACTCCAGCAGCATTTTTTCCAGCTACCAAATTTTATCACTGGCTTTGCCTGTTGCAAATAAAGCCAGGGCCGTTTCTTCATGGTGGAATTGGCACACTGCAATGTGTTTGGGCGACCTAAATCCCACCCCAATTATTCTGCCTAGGGTTTCCTGCCAGCTGGTGCCAGATTATCAGAGGCACATCACTGATAGGCAGCTCCATGCACAAGAAGGACTCCAGACCGCCTCCCATCCTCATCATATCCCACTCACAGCATTGCAAGCTTGAGCAGCCATTGTGGTCTCATAACTCTAGAAGCAAACACAGACAGGCAGTTTCAAACTCTCAGCAGGTTTGGGCTGCATTTTTCTTCCCAGGTCTTTTTATTACCCAGAGTGACCTCCCTGGTGCTGCAAGCTGCCTCCTCGATGGTTCCCCTGCTCTTAGGAAACATCGTGGCTGCTGCCCCTAGATATACAATCTCCTCTCAGAAATATTAAGCTGCATGTTTGTTCCAAAGCCAGAAATTAGGTGAAGGTTGAGAGGATTTATCGGTAAGTCAGGACAGGGACAAATGCACACATTGCCCAGGGCGTTGCAAACGTCCTTAGAACAAACACCTCAAATCCAGGCAATTCAGTTAAAGCTGTTCAAATGCTGAGTGGTATTTCTGTACATTACAGCATCGAGTAAAGATGTTCCATATCTGAAAATAAAAAATTCTGTTGGAAGACAAAAGTCTCATGCAACATCTCAAATACCGTACATTAAAAAAAAAAAAAAAAAAAAAGTCTTAAACCTCTAATTCATCTGAACAAATCAACTGATTTTTCTCAGACTGAGAACATCATATTTTGGTATGCTAAAGTGTTTAAATATACGAGATCCAGTTTAAGGCTGTATGACTCCTGCCTCTGTGACAAACCAACCAGAAATTTAACTCTGATCCACAGCTGTAAATCAGACCTGCACTTCCATCAGTCCCCACACTGATGAATCGGCCTGTTTTGTCTCAGATGCTACCAACTTCAAACCTCTTCAGTATTGAATACTTCAACACTGATAAGCTCCTTCCGGGTAAGTTCTTTGTCTCTTGAGGTCTGTCACTTATTTTTAATGCAGACATTTATTTTGTGAGGAGGGTAAATCTTGTGCTTTTTCATGTCCCTGCTTCCTCATCTTGAAATTTGTTTATCATTATTTCTGCAAATACTGCTAAAAGTTATCCTCGCCTTGACTTGGTCCTCAGAAGACGTGCTTATTCAGGGCTTTAATCATTTGCTGATTAACTTCCTGTCGTTCATTGGTTTATGGAATTCCTAAATCCCTCCTGAGAGGTTGTGATCTCAGAACTAAACCAAAAGCAACTGTCTTGACATCTCTAGTAATTCCAGTGCAAACAAAGAGCTGAGACACAAAGTCAGACTTGAAAGGATAGGTATTAGAAGGGTTTGGACAGGGCTAGAGATTTCCTGATAGAGTATTTCTGTTGAGTTGAGACCTGCAAGATCATATCCACATCACTCAGCAGACACTTCACATTACTAGGGTGTAAAGTCCTGTGTTAAGGCCCTCAGAATAAAATGGGGGATTTCAGTTTCATGGTTCTTTTTGAGTTTTCTATTACTCATTTCAAATCCACACCAAAAAAGCTTTTATTTTTTTTCTTTCCACTGTCATGTTTTGCTTTTTAGTCCAAGCAATTTCACAAGAGTGGAACCATGTCTGGCTGTACTGTATTCATCATAGTGATATCCAGAGTCTGCCTGTTGTTTTGGCACACCTTCATCGTCTTAACTTTTTAAGAAAACGAATAATTAAAGTTGACTTTGATTTTTACTCCCAGTCTTTTCTGATTGAAATACTTTCCTATTTATTTTATTCCACAAAGGGCACAATAATACTTCTGTGTAACTGTTCTCAGCTACTTTCTGTCATGGTGGTGCAAAACCACACAGCCATCAAAGAGTGTCTTTTTTTCCTACCTTCTCCTTTGCTTAAATTCATTTCTTTCGGTGTTTCATCCTCTTTGTGCCTAGTGCTACACCTTGGTGCACATCTATTCTGCATCTACTGGCAGCTACTTTTGTAATACTCTGTAAGGCCTGATATATAAACAGAAGCCTGGACTGATATAATGTAAGCATCACCCTGAAGCCCAGGCAGCCCTGCTGTCCTGGGATTCCCCCATGGAAATTACTCATTTGGCTGACTGTTACCCTGATCTTGCCACTACTGGTACCACAGCAAGTTTTGTCTGTACATATACACTGATCTGCCTCATGCAAAAAATGAGTTCATGAAAAAGGCCTATCTGGAAAATACATCCTTGCATTAAGAAGCATAACACTGCAGCAACCTGAAGTATTGCTAATCCTGGCTACAGTATGATCCCAGAACACTTAGATCACAGTTCCATGGTAGATGAGCCTCTAGGAATGATGCCCTGTGGAGAAAGGGGAGCTAATCTTCTCTATCCATTCTTTCAGCTGGAATTTCATCTTACTGTTCTTTACTTAGGGAACTGTGTGTTTTAGTGCACTTTTGGAACATTAAGGGTAGGTGAGATCCTTTCTCCATCTCTCAGAGAAGGCTGAGAACACACCCTGCTTCAAGAACAGCACAGAGGACTTGCAAGTTTGCCTCTACATGCCATTCACTCATCTATTTACCTCCTGCCTCTTTACACAGAAAAGCCTTTTGAAGATCTTGCCAAGATTTCTGCCAGGTGGCATCATAAGTGAATTTCACCACAGCTGAGGGCCTGACAAGCTTTGCTGGACAGGAACGTAAGATAGTTTAAATACATATATATATATATGTAAATATTTATTGTAAGCCTTCTTGCATTAACAGATGTCAAACGGAGCAGCAGCACGGCATACCTGGCGCTTCCCCCGCCTGTCCCTGCCCGCAGGCTCCTCCCGGAGCAATGCCCCATCACCCCAGAGCGCGGCTGTGCACTCCGGGCAGCGCCACTCCACCAGAACCACTTCCCCTCCTCTTCTTCATCCCTCCCGCCCGCTCTTCACCTTCCTCAAACCTGCGGCCACCTGAGCCGGGCGGGGCAGCTCCGCCCCGCCTGGGCGCGGGGCCCCGGGCGAGCTGGGGTGCGCACGGCTTCCCGAGGAGCCGGCATGGAAATGGAATCGTTCCTCGGAGTGAGTAAAGCAGCGGCGGGGGAGGGAGGGAGGGATGAAGGGATGCGGCTCCTCGGAGGGTCCGGCCGCGGGAGGCGGGGGCAGCGCAGCCCCGGTCCCTGGCGGCCCCTCCTCGCCGGGTGCTCGGGCACTGCTCCTCACAGGCTTTCCTATAACTCCCGCGAGGGATTTTTTTTTACCTTCTGGGTCGGCTGCAGCGTATGTGTTACTGATGTCATCATGAATCGTTCTTTAATTACATCTGCCTCCCAGAACTGCGTTGGCCGGGGTTTGGCCGCGTCCCAGCGCTCGGGGCCGGCGGGGCGCAGCTCCTCCGGGCGAGGGACAGTCAACCGATGCTCTCGGTGTCCTGGGGCTGGAGGATGGGCATCTCTAGCGCCTTTACACGTCTGCGTGTTGTATTGCTTGTTTATTGCATGTGTCCCGGCAAAGTCCTCAAAATGTAATTGCTGCCTGTATGCAGAGCACCCAGGGAAGGTCAGACAGCTGATGTGAACAAGGGAAGAAGGGGTAGTCAGGATAGGCTGTTCCTGATGGAAGCCAAATGCTCACCAGAGTCTCTCTATTATTCTCCTGCTCAGCAAGAGGAGAGAAAAATGTAATGACAAGCTCATAGGCCAAGAGATCACTCACCAGGTATCATCACAAAAAAAGGCAAAGCGGACTCAGCTTGAGGAAAATATTGAATTCATTACCAATGAAATCAGAGTAAGGTAACGAGAAATAACCAGCAAATCTTAGAACACCTACTCCCTACCCCTCCATTCTTCCAGGGTGCAACTTCACTTCTGATTTCCTGATTTCCTCTACCTGCAACGGCACAGGGGGATGTGGAATGGGGGCTGAGGTCAGTTCATCAAGTGTCTCTGCTAATCCTTCCTCCTCAGGGGGAGGACCCTTCACACTCTTCTGCTCCAGCATCGGGTCCCTCCTATGGGAGACAGTCCTCCACAAATTTCTCCAATATCAGTCATTTCCAAGAGCTATAGTCCTTTGTGATCTGCTCACATGTTTTGTGAATCCTGTGTTTGCAGGACTGCAGTGTGTCTTGGTCTTGCTGTTTCTGCTCGCTGCTGGCTTTCCTCAGGCCCAGCAGGACACTCTTTGTGAAGTGTTCTGGTCCTGCAGAGGCTGGGGCATTGATGGCAGCTGTGCTGCCCATGGGCTCTGTCTGGACAATGCCAGGGGATCTCTTGTACAGCTCAGTAAAGGCAATTGCAGGGCTTGATGACTCTGCAGGAACTTCCTCAGCAGCTGCTATCCTGTCTCTGTGATGAGCTGGAGAAAGGGACCAGCATGGCAGAAACCCAGCTTTTTTCTGTCAGCTGTGAGGCTATGTCTGTGTTAGCCCAAGCAAGGCAGTGAGAGCACATGGCAGGAGAGTTGGCAACAGGCAAACCTGCACCCTTGGATGCATCCCGGGGGTGCTGTCAGTGCAAAGGAGCCTGGGCCAGGACAAGGTATGACTGCCTGGCAGGGCTTGCGGGTCTTGCTCTGGGTCCCTGGGGTGATGGGTGCCTGCTCTGGGAGAGCATGGGTGGCTTTGGGGTATTGGAGAGCCCCAAAAGTTCTGGAAAGGGAGCTGCAAATCTCCCTGCTCAAAAGAGCAAAAGCAATGCTAATAATCAGGTCTCTAGTCTGCATAAGGACCTGCACAGGACCTGCATAAGTGCTACCATATGCTGGGGTGTTGCAACCTCATAGTTCCTGTCAGCTTCAGAGCTGGAGAAGAAGACCATCCAGTGTTTATAAACAGAAATGCTGTTTTAAGCACCTGCAGTCCCTGTCCACGCTGATGCTACTTGGTACAGAGACCAGAGGAGAGCAGCTGTGGGTGAGCAGTGGTGTGCAGTGTGACGAAGCATGAAACAGCAAAAGGTGACAAAATGAGCTGCAGACATCTCTTGTCTGAACAAGAGTTTGTGGGGAACAGAAGCTCATCATATTAAAGTGCAGAACCAGAGGAGTTGATCTGCCTGAGATCTGAATATTTTTCCAAGAATAAGAAGAGCTGACATGGCATATAGAGACCCTATGTTTCTTTCAGCTCAAAAACACACTGAAGGCACAACAAGGCAGACTAGGCAGGTAATGCTTTGTGCATTGGCTGGTATAAAAGCAGATTCCATATTTTTGTGTGGTACGTACATAAAACTTTGGAATGCAATTCCTAAAGTTGCCTTTCAGATGACCCTGTGTGACTGTCAAAAGAAAAAAAAATATTGCACCCTGTTTAAGGAAATGTTCTTCATATAAGCACAGTGGCTCTCCAGTATATGAGGAAAAAAAAAACCAAAAAAACCCTAACAACCTCCTAGGAGAAACAATCTTGAATTAATGTGCTAAGATGCAGCAAAAGGGACCAGTGAGGGTGTTTGCAGAGTACAAAACCTCAAAAATACATATCTGACTGAGATTGCTGTAGCAGACAAGAAGGAATCATTTACATTGGCAGCTTTTAAAAACAGCATTAAAAAGGAAGCTGTGATATTGGTATTGGTAATCATTGTGCCATCACCGTGCCAGAAGAAACTCCCACACTAGCTGTGAAAAAATAAAGCCTTGAAAGCAGTGAAAAGAAAGAAGGCTCTAATTCCCAGACCACCACCTGAACTAGGAACATCCTAGGGAAAAAAAAAAAAAAAAACAACAACAAAACATGGAGAGCTTATTTTTGTGTTCTGCACAATTCAGGAGATCATAAAATGAAAATTGAACAGGGTAACTCTAGTAGGCCCTGGTGATGCCATGATTTCTCATCTGGGTTTCCTCCTCTGGCACTCCTGCATGACCACTGCAAATTTTGCAGAAGATCTCAGAGAAGAACAGTTCCAGAGTAGTTTCAGGAAGGTCAGACCAAACTGATATACTGAAAATACTGAAATACTTATGATCATGGACTTGTAGGGATTATAAAAACATCTCTGGTGTTCTCCAAAGCAGGAATAAGGAGAGGAAAGTTTTCCTCTTTGATCCCAGATGCTGGCATGATCTGCAAATCCAGTGCCCTGACATCTTTGTAAAAGCTTTTCATAGAGGTACTCCTGTGGCACCTGATTGGATCCTTCAAGGTAAGTGTTCTGTAGGGACCTGAGGGTAGCAGACTTGTCCCAGCCTTGCCATCAGTCCTATTGCTGTGCTCCTGGGACTGCAAAGGGTAAAGGAATGGATGCAGTTCTACACTGGAGGGAGGTAGTCCTTGTGATTTCACAATAGCCAATACAGACAGAGATTTCTCCATACCAATGAAACGGCGTATATTTGTCTTGGCTCGGTTTTTTCTTTCACTTGGTCAGTTTGCAAACCTGAAGCTGGAATCCACCCTTTGGCATTGTTCTGGGAGACAGTGTTATCAAAGGCAGCATATGTTGTGGCTGAGAAGCTCTTGACATTTTTCTGTAACTACTTGAGAGAAGGGCTGGCATTTTTTAACATCTATAAATTCTTCCTATGCAGGTGCAATGTCATTAATTCAAATGCAGTATATAGAATTGTTTATTGGATTTATTTTCTTTTTTCCTCCCAGAACACCCTATGAAGTCCCAGAGCACATACCAATGGAAGGCCCTTTGCAAACCTTTGTTCATGTATGCCATGAAAATGGTCAGTGGATGTCACGGTTACCCGAGAAGCTCTGGGATATTCCCCTCTATAACTTAGCACTTCCAGGTAGAGATTTGCTTTTGTTCTCCACTGTTTTGTTAGCTTGCCGTTTAAGCATTGGAATATCCTGTTTGTCCCATTTCAGGAGGGCTATGTTTATTATTTGGGTCAGTGTGTGGGGGAGGGTTTGTGTGATGTTATGTGAATAATGTTGGTCTGTGATGTTTGAGGTTTCTTAGAGGGGAGGGGTAACAAAGGAATTTTTTTTGTTTTTTTTTTAAATGAAAAGAAAGAAGCACTTTACATTATCTTATCAGATACCATTAATAATCTAAGGATTAACTTATTTGGGCAATAATAAAATTTCTCTAATTAAATCTTGTGATTTCCTATATAATGAAATGTTGCCAGGAGGGGAGAATGAATATTTTACATTATTTTTTGTTCTTTGTACTGCCTAAAAGAGGCTGTGAAGTTGCAGAAAGAGGAGAAATGAGACTTGTAATTAACATGTTTTTATTAAAGTAGACTGTTAGTTTTCTACAAGATCCAGCTTATAAAAACTGTATTTATTGTGTTATGTGTAAATGCATTTAAATTATACCTGTGTATTATTAACCTTTCTTTGGTCCTATTATTGCTTCTTTCTGCTGCCTTGATTTTTTTCCCCTCTCATTCTGTCCAAAAAATTTATGGTATAATGTGATTTCACTGACACATGGGGAGGCACTGAAAGACCATCAGCTCTTGAGTGATTCGCTTTGCCTCCACATCAAAAATGTCACTAAAGAAAAGTCTAGCCTGTGTTTTCTCTCACACCTGCAGATGTGACAGGTAGATTGCGGGGAAAGCAGCACAGTGTGTAGATGAATGTTTTATGTAGGCCACAGGATCATAGGTTAATTTTAGGAAAGGCATATATTTAGAGATAGTGTGAAGTCTTGTCTTCAGCAGGCAGAGCCTTGGGAGTTTCCAAGAATTGTAGTGTTTTGGTTTTTTCCTGTCTGTTGTGAACTAATGGAGTGTGGAGTTCCCATTAAGATTGAAACCCAGAAAATTATTTCAGGGTGGCTTCTTAGATAATGTAATTTGAATTGATGTTAACTTAAAAGCAAGCACATCTCTGTTTAGGATAAAGCCTATGTAAGGCATTATATATTTAACCATCAAGAGAGGAGAAAAGAAAATACATATCTGTCTTATGAAAGATATGATGAAAGAAGGTAATAGTCTTCTCTTTTTGTATTTTTGTTCGTATTGCTAAAATCATTCAATACTCAGTGGGATTTTGTTTTGCTGGAAAAGGAGCCATATAGTTTCTATAAGACTTTAATCTGGTGTTTCTTGGCTGTCATAGAAAGCGGAGAACCTGCTGATGGGTTTGTTTGCCTTCCTGGCTCTCTTCCTAAGGGTGACCTTGTTATTCTTGAAAATGTTTGTTGTGAATATGCCTGCCGGGAGAGCAGGCATGAAGAACAATTGAAGGCATGTCCATTTCAGCAAACATTAGAGGACTTTTAGAGAGCATTGCAGGTTATTGGCTTGGAATATTTTGGTGTCTGTCCAGCTGACCTACAAAGCTGATCTAGCCCAATTCAGAACACAAACAGATCAAGACCAACCAGGTCAAGACAGCACTAGCAGGTTTCCAGAGGGAGGAAAGCCAGTTTGGAAGTGGAAGCTTATCTCATAGAAGGCATGCAAGAAACATGACAGAGTGGATTCTGACAGCCTGATGATGAGACAGTGGCACATCTCATTAATTAGTGTTGTGCTTGCACCAGATTCAGCACAGTGCTGCTGGGGAGGAGTGGATTCAAGGTCTGGAGCTACCTGGCTTGGTACTAGCTCACTATCTTTGCATCATATATGTTGTGTCATGGATGTACCCATCTTCCTTTCATTACTGTTACTCATGACATCACACAAGACTAATGAGTAAAAGATTACTATCCGTTTGCTGGTTGGCATCCACAGATGCAACACCCATCAATGGAATCCTGCTCATCTCTCTCAGACATGGATATTTAATAGTTTGACTCTTACATCTTCTAACACATACTTCTTTTATTGCCTGCCCTCAATACTGATCTTCCATTTGCAGTAAGTGTGTTTTGGGTGTTTAAAGCAGTAAAATAAATAAAAAATGGCTTTTAGAAGGTGAAAAAATTGATTGAGACATCAAACTATTATTGACCGTTCCAAAGAATTTTTACTTCCAAACCAATAATTTTTACTGTGTTTGCTAGAAATATTATCGCTGGCACCAGTAAGACTGACAATTCAAGAAAGCAGTTCCTAGCACCAGTGAACAATTAATTTGACAGAAGACTTAAACCCCAAAATGATAAGCAAATTCTTTGCAGATACTTTGTTAAGATCCAAGCAAGTCACTTCACAGAGTTGTTAGTTTTTCTTATTGATGCTTTATAAAACAGGAAGAAATAATGAAACAGAAAAGCTAGCAAAATCACTGGTTCCCTGTCATGATGAAATTGTGAGTTGCAATAGTTACATCTAAACATGATGCAAGAGATGTGTCAGATTTATTAAGACTCCAACGAAATAAAATATTTTGGCAGATTGGTCCTGGCTCTGATGCCTGCATAATTCCCTGTACTGGAAACAGTCAGGTAACTTTTCAAGTCCATCAAAGGAGGATCTTGTTCATCTTTCACTCTTAAACTTAGACTCGGATTTGCCTCAGGAACCTTCAAGCACCTACCTTGTTTGTTGTTTTTGTAGGGGAGGTGGTGTTTAGTTCAGAAGGACATTTTTAGATATTTAAGATATAAGTAGGTAAAGTGCCAAGTTAATATTGGTCCAGTCAAAGGTGTAAGAAGATGAATTTCTTATTTCAGTCATATTTTCCCATGCAGAGATGAGGGTATTGGGCAATGAAATCCTGCATTTGCACAACTCTGAAAACAGGACAATTTCTAGATAAATTCAGTCTTCAGATGAATTTTTTTCACTAAAAAAATGTTTTCACGTCAAGATAATTATTTTGAGGGAAGATACCATTTGAAACAGACCATTTTATTGTGGTTTGGGGCAAACAACAGTGATGTGTAATTTAATGGTTTACTGAAAAGTGTCAATGCCTTCCCTTCACAAGGATTTCACACTAAGCTTATTAATGTTACGTGAACAACCTCTGTAGACAATTCTACCTTTTTGCCATAACTACAGAAACTATCAGAGAATATAGGTTTGTGGCTTGCAAATGTGGTGGTCTATCAGGTGTGCACATGAAATGTAGCCATGGAATGTGGTCTTGAGCAGTTAAGAAATGAGATTTCTGTACATTCATTTTTGTATTCTACAGGGAGTCACGACACTATGACCTACTGTTTGGATAAAAGCTCTGCTGTTAGTGGCAATGAGTCCAAGCTGGTGAAGTTTTTAAACAAATGTCTGCCCTGCATTGTGCACCCCATTATCATGAAGTGGTCTATAACACAGGTAACCATCATCTGGCGCTTCTTACCTTGGCAAAGTTGAAGCTTGTGCTGCAGGGCTGAGAGTGTACAGTGATAGTATAGCCTGCTGCCCAGAAATCTGTGCTCTCATGAAATGCTATGCTTGGGTGCTGTGGTTTAACTCCAGCCAGCAGCTCAGCCCTGCAAGCTGCTTCTTGCTGCCCCTGGGTGAGCTAGGGGATGGAATTAAAGGGTAAAAGATGGAGAACTTGTGGGTTGAGATAAAGACCTTTTAATAGGTAAAGCAAAAGCCACATGTGCAAGTAAAGCAAAATAAGGAATTAATTCACCACTTCCCATGAACGTGTAGGTGTTCAGTCATCTCCAAGAAAGCCAGGCTGCATGACATGTAACGGTGTCTTAACAGGACAAACACCATCACTCTGAACATTCCCCCTCTTCTTCCCCTAGCTTGATATGCTGAGCATTACTCCTTATGATGTGGGATTTCCCTGTGGTCAGTTAGGATCAGCTGTCCTGGCTGTGTCCTCTCCCAACTTCTTGTGCACCCCCAGCCTCCTTGCTGGTGGGATGAGAGGCAGAAAAGGCCCTGACTTCATGTAAGCACTTTTCAGCAACAGCAAGAACAACCCTGTGTAATCAACGCTGTTTCCAATACAAATCCAAGCCACAGTTCCATTCCAGCAAATATGAGGAAAATTACTCTTTCTAAATCCAGCACTTTGGAGTATGAGATAGGAGCCATACACGTCTGATCATATTTTCTGGGGAAAAAGCATGCAAGGGGATGCAGGGATGATACTTAAAGTTGTTGTTTAAAGCCGACCACTTGGTACTAGAAGCCATTTTTCATGTTTATTGTGGTGGTCAATAACATTCAATATTAGTGAATAAAATTAATGAATAAAAAAAACGGAGTTTTTTTTTCCTCTTGAACTTTGTTCATGAACTTTGTTTGTCATTTTTGCTATCACTGTTCTGTGAGATGTCAGTTGTTCTCCCCACCTACACTGGTGTTTCACCAGCAGCAGAAACAGAAGAATCCCTTGTTGAAGGGATTTTTTTTTCCCATAAAGATTAAGAGAGTGAAGGTGTGGTCCATCACATAAGGTTTAGTTAACTTTTTAAAATGTGCAAATATTAAGCTAGTTGCTATCTCTTCGTTCCTCATAAATGTATGTTAAAGACAAAATTGCAGATCATTATTTAAGCTACAGTTTTTGAAGATTCTTCCAAAGAATAGACTTTCCTGAAGTCAAAGAGGTACAAAAAATCTTTCTATTTTTGTTCTTATTGAAGGAGTAGTTCATGATTAGATAATTAAATGGAATAATTAGCATGCAATAAGCATGCTAAGGTTTCTTTTGTTTGTTTAAGCAGGTCTGGCAAACTGGAATCTTAGACACTACCAGGTATCAAATATGAACTGGCAATCCTGGCAATCATGAGCTGATGTTGAAGGGCACTTGCTTAACACAGATCCTTGTTTATTTTGAGCTGCTTTTTGGGGGGGGCTTTAGCCAATGAAAGATTTAGAAACCTTCTAATGTGTGGGTTTCTGTCTGGCAAAGTGACCGTGTTGTTGACAAACAATCTCTTAACATCATTATAATAATTTCGTGGTCCAAACCCAGTGTGACATGCAGGAAGTGGCCCAGTGCTGATAGGGAAGAGGTACATCTACAATCCTGCCCCTCCTTGTTCTGCTGTGCTCCAGTTATCAGTGTGGGGAGATGACTCCACCCATTGGAATGCAGAACAGACACCCTGGAGCCCTTCTGGTGGTAGGATGCACAAGTTCCTGGATGGCTCAGTGCCTGGGAGTTGCCTGCTTGAGCCCCAGTTGTTATGGCTGTCAGTCTAGAGGGCCAAATGTTTCCTGTGTAATGGCCATGTAACTTCCAGTCATGCCCTGGATGCCTGGTGTGAGATTGAAGCACTGAGCAGCATTGCTCCTCAGGGCTTCTTTTAGAATTTTGCCCTTTATGGGGCAATGTTCACACTGCCTAATTCAGTATCCAAACCCAGGTCACTAATTAGAGAGTCTAATTTGTCTCATTTTCCTGTGAGGCCAACAGATAAGAAATGAATTAATCTGAAGGGCAGTTCAGAACAGCAATTTCATTTGGTGTTTTTTCTGGCCACAGAGGTTATAAATGACCTGCAGCCATGTATACTCCCATCTCCAACATACTCCAAGCAAAGGGGTGTGGATCATCCCTTTGACTGCTTCAGCCTGGTGGAGACCAAGCAGGCCCAGGAGGAGCTGTTGGCCAGACCCACTGCACCCCCTGGAACCCGGGGCACGTGGGGCTGGACTGTTCCAGCCCAGCCCCTCGGGCACAGCCTGGGGAAGCTAAATTCATATCCAAAGAACAGGAAGTTAGAGGGTTAAACTAAGCAAGGTGAGCATCCTGCCATGTGCCTTAAGCTCTGCCACAGTGCTAAAGCTATGAATTTGGATATTCAAGAGCAATGCCTTGTACTGATTTAGCTTTCACTGAATCCTTTCTAACTGAAATCAGTATCATGTATGGTTTCTGCAACATAAATTTTTATCTCTAGGAGGCTGAACTAAAATGAACTAATGTTTGAACATATTTAATTAAATTGATTCTACTTTCTTTTGCTAAGAGAGTCTTGATATAAGGAAAAGACATATCATTTGGAACTTCATGCCTCAGAAGCAGCTTTATCACCTGTTCTATTCAGCCCTCAAATCCAATGGATGTGCTCTGAGGGAAGTGGATCTAGAGGAGTGCCTCTGTTTTGTAGGACTTCTACAGGTTAATTCAAACTTCATAAGAAACTATATCTTGAAAAAGAATAATAGCCAGTAGTTTTTTCTATTTTTGTTTTTCCTTCTGTTGAGGATATGTGAGGTCCGCAGAGACGACCATAGTAAAGTCTTTGATCTAATAAGATAAATACAGCATTTCTAACTTGCTGATCCTGCAACTGTTTTTTTAAATGAATAGTTGTGTGAAGAGCAATCATGTATTTATGCACAGGTTAATTGATCTTTAACTTTCAGAACATGACAAGGGCAACTGTCTGAAACTAATCTAATCTGAACTTGCAGTTTATGCTGCAGGGAAATTGGAATCCCTCTTGTCAGAGAGCAAAATACTTCCAAGTTGCAATTTGGTGCCATACAGTGACATTTTAAAGAGGAAAGACGTGTGAAAAATGCCATAGGGCTAACTTTGTACCCCTCTTTTAGATTTCTAAACTAAAGAAACAAATATCTTTCAAGCTCTCAGGACCTTTGTCTTCTGTTTCACCTTTCAGGTCCTGACTGTGACGGAGCAGCTTGAGGCTGGAGTTAGATATCTGGATTTCAGGATCGCCCACAAGGCTAATGATCCTTCTATGAATTTGTACTTCGTGCATATGGTTTACACAACTGTTACTGTTCAGGTATTTTCCTTACCTCTGTGATGGCTATAGAGCCAGTGCCATTTTTTTCATTTAAGGGCCATCATAATACAGAAATGCTGGCTCAAGGTCTTCTGAGTAGATTATTAGTTTTTCTTTTGTGAGGACTTCAAACTAGAGAAAGCCAGCAGGGCTGGAAGGTAGTTTCAGCACCTGCACGTGATACTGGAGCATCAATCTTTTCTTCATCCTCAAACCAGACTCTTTGTGCCTGCTCTCCACTGCCTATCCCCTACCACATGCCTGATGTTCTGAGGTTTATCATGTGTTGTCCCAGGATGAAACACAGGGCATTCCTGTTTCCCTGTGTATGGAAAACAGGGAAAGGAGAGAAGTTGTTAAAGGGAAGAAGGCATTAAAAGCCCTATATAATTACAGAAACTGATTTTTTTTGTTGTTTTTTGAGAAAACACAGTTTTTCATTATTGTGATTGTGAGTCTGCTCCACCATCACTGCTCTGTTGATTGTATGTCCTTTCCCCTGCATAGCACAGATAACTTTCTAAGCTGCCGTATCTCTTTCCTGTAGGATATTCTGAGGGAAATATTGAGGTGGTTAGAAACTCATCCTCAGGAAGTTGTTATCATAGCCTGCAGGAATTTTGATGGATTAACCAAAAGACTTCATAATCACCTTGTTGCCTGTATAAAAGAGATTTTCCAGTGTAAACTGTGTCCTAGAAATGTAAGTATGAAATCCTTTTTTTCTCATTTTAAAAGAATGACATACCACAGTGAGATCTTTGATTGCAAATTTTTAGATATATTCTATTTTCACCATGTTTTTAACCTCAGAAAGGTACTTTTTGCTGCATCAGAGATAGGTCATTACCTAATAGAACTGAGGAGATAAAGCAAACCTACATTCCACAGTGTGGAGGAGGGAATTAAATTTGACTGTTATGTCTGTTGAGTTGTGGGACAATAGTAGAGACAACTTTCATCCATTGTCCTGTCTGAGTTTTCTTGGAAAGGAAAGGGGAAAGAAGAGAGAAAAGAGAGGAAAATGAAAGAAAGAAAGGAAGATAAAAGTTGTGCATCTTCTATATTTATAGAATCTAAAGAATCAGTTTTCTGCCTTTTCACAGCAATAATTATGAATAAATTTTTAAATTAATTTTTTTCTATTTAAAACAGTTTAGATTGGAAGTGACCTCTGAAGGTCATCTGGTCCAACACCACCATGCAAAGTAGGACCAGCTTCCAAGTTACGCTGGGCTTTGCCCTGTTCATTCTTGATTATCTCCAAGGATGGAGATTCCACAACCTTTCTATGCAAAATTTGACCACTCTCCCAGTAACTGTGTTTTCCTTCTCTATCTGATCAGAATCTCTCTTGTGTCTGCTGACTTCCATCCTTTGCTGTGCATATCGGAGGAGTCTTCTCTACATTTTCCCATTGCATATTTGCAGATGGCAGTAAAACTGTCCAGTCTTCTCTTTTCATGCTGGACAGACTCAGCTCCCTCAGCCTGTCCTTGTGTGTCATGCTCCAGCCTCTGCTCCAGCCTCTGCTCGCTCTGGTTTCACTCACTCGTGTGCTGCTGGATTCACTCCAGCTTGTCAGTGATTTCTTTGTACTGGGGAAGCCCCAGCTTGAGTTGCAATCCCACAACTGCTGAATAGAAGGAAAGATCCCCTTTTCTTCATTTGCTGTCCGTGCCTTTGCTAATAAAGCCCAGTTCACAGTTCCCCTTTGCCAGTTGAGCACTGCTGGCTCATGTGCAGCTTGATGTCTACAAGAATCTTTAGGTCCTTTTCTGCAAAGCATAACCTTGCCAGCTTCCATCAGTCTGTTCTGGGGTGTGGGGTTAATCTGTTTAGGACTGTGCATTTGCTTTTGTTGAGCTTCATGAGGTTTCTGTCAACTTGTTGAGGTCCCTCTCTGCCCTCAGTGAATTTCTGGTGGCATTGACTTTCCTGGTGCTGACCTCCTAACCAGTCTTACAGTTTACCCATACCTCCAGAAAAGCCTTAATTTAAATAATGAGAAAATATCCGATTGCTAAATTTTAGAAGTTGAGACTTATAGCTCCCTCTGTTTTTTAAAAGGTGTGGGAGATTTTAGTAGTTAAACAATTAACATTTCAAAGATGAAGAGGAACAGAGGGTTTTCTCTGGAGAGCTGAATGGTACAGGAGAATGATGACCCTGTTCACAATTCAAATTCAGCCTTTGAAGCTGGTGTATCAGTAACATGTGAATATTACCACTTCAAAGCAATTTGTACAGCAGAGTTAAAATAGAACAATTCTCAGCAAAACTAGGAGATTCTGAATATTCAGGCCTCGGCTGAATAACTGAAGACCTGAGTGACACTGGTCTATTGTTTCCCCAAATTACTTGAGCGTGTTAAGTTGTGGATGAGCAGAGATACTGGAGAAGGTGGTCAAATTTGCTTTCAGACACATGGCCAGCTCTTAAAAAGGAGAAAGGTACTGCAAAAGGGGCAAGTTACTGATGACAATTTGATGAATGAAAGTATTGAAAGAATGGTCTGAGATCACTTCATGGAAGAAACAACATTTCTGAGTTGTGTCCAGGAGGATGGAGGAAGAGAACTGGAGAAAAGACAAACCAAGTACTTCCCTTGAGTAGAAAAACTTTATATCTATGGGGTTTGTGAGCAGCACAATGGATCTCACCATTTTTTGCTAGTGGTACCATTGCACATTAGGCATCTGTGGGATTTTTCAGGATCACAGATTTAGATTTGCCATCAAATATCCAAGTGCTTGCTGACTTATTCAAAAATAAACTGCTACCTACTGCCTTTCAAGACTGCATCTCTGTTGTCATACAGAATTAAGCGTCAAAGTGAAGCAGCTGATCAGGCAAGGTCTGTATGTAGTACTGGCACAGGCCACAGTGTGACAATATTACACTGCATTTAAAATTTTAATTGTCTTAACTATTCGAGGTGTCTTCCTTTGATCTGGATTACTAGGGTTTAAAAATCCCTTGTAGACTTTCATTTCTGCTTTGTTTGAAAAATAAGCACCTGTGTTCATATACACATCTCTGGTAGCTTTTTTTTTTTTTTTTGCTTTTATTGCACATCTTTGCTTGTTTGTTTAAGAAGTTCCAGCTTTAGAAAGACAGCTGAAGTAAAGCAAAGGCTTCAGTCAACCACAGAATTTTGTAGCTTAAGAAGCTCATGCCTTAATTTTGCAATATTTACCGACCTAATGGAAGCTTGCATTCTCTCTTTGTGGATGAACTGAGAGGGATTAATTAAACTCTTAGCTTTCTTCAAATATTTACATTATTAATTTTCAAGTGCCTTTGGCTTTTATTTAAGTTAATAACTTAACAGGAACATCAAAAAGCCACCATTTATTTTTCGCAAGCAGCAAATGTAGTTTTTAACCACAACATTCTCAGAAAAAACAATGCCCATTAAATATGTTGGTTTTGCAAATAAAACTAGTCAGAGGGCATAATTTCTCTCCAAGGGTAACTTCTGAGGTTGGAAAATGTAATTTCATATTGAGACACCTAAATTTAACAGCTGTTTTAGCCCATCTGTTCTCTGATAGAGAATATGTCTGACTCAGGTCTTCTTCTCTCTCAATTTAAAATGTCTGGAGCATCCCAATTTCATAAACTTTCCACTTAGAGAAATGAGAATTGATGTAGCTCTTGGTGACTCACATTTAGTCTTACCAAGTTTCAAGCAGTTCAGTTTTCTTTGGAGGTTACTGTGCTAAATTTGCATCAATGTGCAGAATCTGCCAAAGTGATTCCTCCTTTCTCTCTCTCTCTGCATTCCTGCAGTAGATGGTCTCTATCTTCCTCCCCTAAGAAACTTTCAGCAGTGAAATGTGCATGGTTTCCTATTGTGCAGGTGTAAGACCTTGAGTTACATACATGATCACAGTTGTATTATTTGAGGAAGGGAGGAATTTACTGAAGCTCCTTGAGTCCTATTGCTCTGCAGCTTGTAAACCAGCCCATCACCTACTGGGCTGCTCATTTAAAAGTTTAATCTGAACTGAATCTGTGCCAAGGTGATGTCACACATCAGTATTTGGACTTTGGGAACACTGCTGTGTTGCTGACTTCAATGTGGCCATGCTTCCTTTTAGGTGGTGCCAACACTGCGGACCATGTGGCACCTCGGCCATCAGGTTATAGTCTCATACGAAGAGGAGGTGGAGCTGGGGAAGCACTGTGAGCTGTGGCCCCCCATCCCATATTGGTGGGGAAACAAAACATCCACTCGTGCTCTTATCCGGTATTTGGAGCGCATGAAGCGCATGGGCCGGCCAGGTAGGCACAGGGAGTTCACTTGGAGGAGAGAAGGGGCACTTACAGCAATGCAAAACAAGTAGGAAGCTGGGCAATTGTTGCCTTACGGGATATAACCACTCAGTGTGTGCTGTGTGCCCATGGCTGCTGAGTGCCCTGCCCGCCCCTGGGCGAGTGTGACGCTGTCCTTGGCGGTGTGGATGCTGTCAGTGTACACGCACACACAGACTACAGAGATTGTGGTGGCCACTTCGCTTGTGTGACCCACAGAAAGGGAGCCCTTAGTGCAGACCCGCTCGCTGGCCCAGTTGTGCCCACCTCATGGGCAGGAGGCTGCTTCTTCAGTCCTTGTCGCTTTAGGCAGCAGAGATGGTGAGAGAAGTACATTCCACTAGCCTTGTTGTTAAAGGAAGCCCCTACAAGGTTTCTCTCAGGGGAGACCTTATCATTCTCTACAGCTACTTGAAAGGAGGCTGTAGGAAGGTGGATATTGGCCTCTTCCTGAAGGCAACCAGAAGAGGGAATGCTGAGGCTGGAAATCAAGAATTTCTTCACTGAAAGGGTGGTTAAGCATTGGAATAGGCTGCCTAGGGAGGTGGTGGAATCACTATCCCTGGAGGTGTTCAAGAAACAATGGGATGTGGCACTTAGTTGTGTGGTGTTTGGTCAGATGTTGAACTCGATGATCTTGGAGGCCTTGTCCAGCCTTAATGTGATATAAGAGCAGTACGAGAAGGGTGTAGCTGCACATTGCACAGCAGCACTCAAGCATGCTGGTGTAGTGTAATCTGACAGAGGTTCAGTTCAGAACCCCTGGCACATGTTTGAAGTGAAGACACAGGGTGGTGACGAGGGAGCCGTTTCAGAAGCGCACTCCCCAGCCAAAGGGTGCACCCTGTGCTCCCATCCACTGTGGGAAGGCCAAGCGTTGGAAGCAACCCTCACAGAAACAAACAGAGGAGTAATTTACAGAGGAGGACTAGTCAGTGGAGAATCTTTAGACTGCAATGATTAACAAGACAAATTTAGCTAAACTGGAATGTTTGGATAACCAAGCGTGGCTCAGGAATTGTTTACTACAGCATGCAACTGCAACAAGGGGAAACACTTGTAGGGACATGAAACAATACAGAAAGAGTGTGAAATTAGTATTTTAATGATCCCCAATGGAATAAGATGTGAAGGTAATACAATACTGAAAGTTTCTCTTCTCCTCAAAAGAGTATTTAATGTGTCACTTTCTGGTTTTTGTTTCAGGAAAATTCTTTGTGGCAGGGATTAACCTTACTGAAAATTTAAGGTATATTCTTGTACACCCATTCAGTTCATTGAAGAAAATGACACTCCAGAGTCTTCCATGTTTGAAAATATGGATAAAGCAGCAGTATCCAGGACCAAAAAAAAAATGTATTAACATCATTGCTGGAGACTTTATAGGAAACAATGATTTTGTCAAAGATGTGATAGAACTTAACACAAAAATTAATCCTCCATTGCACTGTCAAAGTGAACTGGAACAAATAACATTTAATTCTCAGCTTCTTAATCTGTGAAAAGTAAAAAAGGCTTTGTCTGCATTTATTGTGCCCTGCTGTAAACATCCTGAATCCCATAAAGGTCCAATTAACTAAAACCAGAAATGCTTTCAAGGCTTAGTAGGAAAAGGTCTCAACATCATCAGGGTTTTGAGGCCTTTGGACAGAAAAGAGGGCAGGTACCTTGCTGAAGTCTCTAGAGAACTATGGCATAGGTGTAATTTTTTTGGAGATGCTTTGATTCTGTAGCAGCTGTCATTACTGAAAGTCCCAAGAACTCAATCTTATTTTACATAGGACTTAGAAGGAGGAAAATGTTAGTAGCTGCATGATTTAGTGGTAAGATGTTCTCATTCTGACAATTGTAAGGATATTCTGCACTACTTGCCACCCAAATTCTTACTCTTTTATATCAGTCTGAAATTGACTTGTTGGTTTTCATCGTTTCTGTTAAATAAACAAAAGGAACAATTAAAAATATTTTTGATATATCAAAGATGCTGCATTGACAATCAAGTTTGAAATTATTTTTATATACATACCAATGTGCTGAGTATCAGTTGTGAGCTACCTTAAGAACATGGTAGCTCCAAAATTATTTGGAATTTTTAAGAGGTAATTGAATTTGCACTTAGTCATGCCAGTTCTGCAGGGATAAAGACACCAAAACGAGGCCCTTACACAGTTTGTCTGTGGTAGTTAAACATTTTACTAGGTGTTGACTAAGTATGCCTTACAATGAAAATAAACAAGAGGAAACAAATTCCTGATCTTAACTTGAACTGCCCTAGAAATACAGATTCTTGGCTTCTATCATGCTCATTTGGGGGTTTCACACCTGGTCTTTTATTTAGCTATTTTAGTAGCTCTGTAATTACTTTTCCTCTCACTAAGTAGTTTTTGTGTATGTCAAAATTAAGAGGTTTATGCTATTTCCCATCACATACTAATTCTGTTTTTCTAAATGAACTGTGTAATAACAGATCGTCATGAAGGCAAGAGAAATGTCAAGCATCAGGACTAAAATAAAACCAATTATTGTGTAAAGTTCACTATGCAACTTCATCCATATACCTCACTTTTTAGATGCACTTTATATACAAACACTAAATTCAGATGTCTGCTAATGTTTGCAGAAGTTTTTCTGCCTATCTTTTGTGCCCTCTTTTGTGTCCTTGTTATTCTCAATAAAACTTCATCTCTCTCTGTAATATGGAGTGAAATAGTTTTGTTATCCTTTCTGTGATATTGTTTTATAGGTTCTTAGTAGTAATTAATAACTTAAGAAATGGATTTGTTGTGGTTGTGGGTTTTTTTCCTTTTGTTTTCCTCTGTGAAAAGTTTTACTGTACCTTAATTGTTTTCTCCAAGAACTGACATAGTAATTAGTTTTGTGGATAAATTACTGTAGGCAAGAAAACTGTATGGGTAAAAGATGTTCACAGCTAACTTTATTTAATACCTTAATTGATTTTTTTTTTCTTCACTGCAATAAGACATTGCAGTTATTTTACTTACATTCATGCATTCTTCTTGAACACATATTTATCTTCACTATTTATATATAACCAACAATATTTTCTTCACTAAGTTTCAATTTCCAAAGACCATCTGAAACACCTATATTAAATGCTATTTTCTTCTGAAAAGGGCAATAAAAAGCTTTATTTATGTGAAATAAGAAATTTGGTACTTTTCTGCAGGTTAACTCAGATGCCATTCCATGCATTTGAGGTCCGCAGCTTATAGCCAGCAATAGGTTTAACATAAAAAATTTAGTGCTGTCCTGGTACTTGCTGACAAAATTAAGCTCAAAGCTCTTATTGTTTCCATACAGAAGTATTCTGAAACAGCACCCATTTCTAAAATGCGCCAAAAACATCAAGTAGGGAAGAAAAATAAACTATTCAGCAGTGAGACTTAACAGGTCATTCACTTCATTTCACATCCTCTTGAGGAGATCAGTTTCTTCTCCTAGAACAGGATGCAGTTTCATGAGATGAAAATCTCACTGTTGGGAAAGAGGTTTTTGTATCTGCCAAAAGCAGAACTGCCGATTATCACCTTCACCCTGGCTTTGCCGTCTTCAGGCATGACCTCTACTTCCTGAACTGTTGCTTCTTTATAGAGCCAACTGTAAATGTAAAAGCATATTAGCATCTTAAAAGTATGACATATTGCACAAAATGTGATCATTGCTCTAGGTCAGAAGGTTCCTATCTAGGTAACACTTTAAAAGATTAAATGCTTCGCTTCACTTCTCTAATGGGGCTATTTTTATCAATAGGTCATAAAAAAATTGATAATTATCTCTGTTATTCTTAACAGAGGTAGCAGATTAAAATCAATATGATATGATTTGAAAAGCTTCAGACATGAATGATTAAGTGTTTCATATTTCTCCAAGTCCTTCACATGATTCAAAATTATTTACCTTAGCTGAGGTCCCTCTAAGTTGATATTAACTGTTAGAATCTTCTTCCCTGTTGCTGTCAGTATTTTTTTCTCTATTTCTTGTTTCAGTTCCTCTAAACCATATCCATGCAGAGCAGAAACAGCTAAAGCATTTTCTTCAGTGGGTTTATACCTGAAAGAAAATTAATTGCTAGCACATTTCTTCATAAAGATTAGGTTGTGAGAATATTCCAAGCACGGACAATTTAACTGAGTTACTTTGTACTGACACCTTCTACAGAGGCCACTTCTTGTATGACTCAAGTGATTTCTTTTGTAATTAAGAGATAATTAATTCTTTTTCAGACCATAGTTACATATGTAAAAGACTGAGAAACACTATTAAATATATTCTGAAGTGTGGGATCTCTTTTCTACACTAAGAATTAAAAAGATTCCAGAACATAAGAAATGTTTAAGTACACTTAGCATCTCTTGCTTACCTTTCTGTCAAATCCACTTTGTTATGAACTTCTACCATTGAGTCCAGTAAATGGCTAGGAAGATTGAGATTCCTCAGAACTGACAGAACAGTTGCTTTCTGGAGGATGGTTTCTGGATGAGTAATATCCCTCACATGAACTATCAGATCCTAGCAAAGATCAATATACAACACCAGTTACCAGGTTGTAGAGACTGTATACCATTTTTGCATTGCTAATGTTTGTAAAATACCTTCCTATTCATTTGGTAATACACTGGCAGATTAGCACTGTAAAATTAATTACTAAAACAGTATTAAACTACTCTTTCTTAGACCGTGATGGAAGAAAATCTGCAGCAGCTTAGTCTTCCACCTCTAGTGAGTACAAATTGCCTCCCACACACCTGAAGCAAATGTTGTCAGTCAAGCTAGTTACAGAACCAGATTTCGAATAATAACTGATATATCTTCTTCAAAGCCAAGGCTTTGAAACAATAAGTCTTCAAAACCACTGGAGATTATCAAAAAGAGCTATCTCCTGAAAAAAGGTTTCAGAAGAGTAATGACTGCAAAACTGTTTCAAAAACAGAGGGTAAAAAAACTCAATTTAACTTCTAATTCTATTTCTACATTCAAAATATAGAATATTATCCTTATGCTTAGCTCCCAGGATACTATTACTGATGCTTCACTAAAAAGCTTTATACAAAATTTACCAGTTTCAAGTATATATATGTTTGCCATGATAAAAATCAAGGACCAAACTCAACATTTGCATTCAAATTGTTTTATCATCTTTGATCAAGACATTGCTTTAAACATTTGAAAAATAATTAGAAGTGACATACAGGATGGTTTCAGCCAGCTTTTGAAAGCCCTGCTATTACATGGTTAAATCTAATCTTTAGCAGCATTTTGGTATCTAGCTACCACTGAATTTCATTACCTTTCATAATACAGGGTTTTTGTTTAAATGTCTGCGTGTATGTATGCAGCTTTACACTTTGTTATAGCACAGGAAAACAACTTTAATGAGAAAATAACTGCTAAAGTACATTTATATTTATTACATGCTGCCTGCATCACATCACAATCACCCACTTCTAGTTCTACAGGAAACCTTAGGTTAAACCCAGGCAATTTCAGATGCTTTATTTCATTTTTAACTCCCAGGAAAGCTAACCTTGACTCACTTGGATGCACTGTTCAGATATTTTATCAGAAAAATCTGGTTTATCTGGTTTAAGTATCATGGAGATGGACACATATACTCCAAATAATCTCTTTCTGAAATTCCTTCATAGCTGTATTTTCTGCATAAATAAAGTATCAGAAAATTAGTTTAAAATATTTACATCATTATTTCAGGAGTATACTATAGGCAGCCAGATACTTTGCTAAGAACCGGATGCCAATTAACTTCCCCTGTTTTGAAGGGGTGAGCATTACCTAAAAGGAAATTAATTTGATGTCTCAATTTTTATAGGTGACTACTTACTGAGTAAGCCACTTCTTCTAGTGTAGCTGAAAATGACTCAACCAGGTTATGTGGAAGATCAGTCAGAAACCCAATGGTGTCAACATAAATAACTGCCATATGTGAGGGCAGATAGCCAGCATGGGCTGTAATATCTAGAGTGGCAAACAGCTGATCCCTGGGTTGAAGTCCTGCTTCTCCAGTCAACGCTTTGATCAAAGTAGTTTTTCCTAATTAAATAAAAAAGGATAATATTTTATTGGCTTCTTGCAAGTAACATTTAATTTGCAAGGGTCAAGTGAAACGCATAATGTAACATATATTTTTAGATCTATTTGAGTTCTTTAATTGTAGCTTGTGATCAGTTACCTATATGATGTTAGGAAATCCAAAGACAGTCTTACATTTTATAACTTGGAATAGGGTTTAAGGTCACGTATGTAATCACATACTGGTATCTACAGCTGTGCTGTGAAATCACAAGATGATCAAAGACTCATTCGACTTGCAAAGTGACCTACCTACATCTCTCACCTGTAAGACTCTCTGAAGAGCACTGCCATGACAGCATTAGGAAGCATGCACTTACACACTCCTCAGTGCTTCTGTTGTCAAATGAAATAATTTACTTGCTAAATAAAAAAATAAATAAATAAAGAGAAGTGCTAATAATACATACCTTATTAGGCTGAGGCCTTTATTGGGCATTTCCTCATGAACATAATACTACAGACATTTATTTTACTCAATGAGTATTTCACATAATTAGTCATTAAAGTGCTCAGTATATAGCCTAATTAAAGTATTTCAATTATGTGTATGCCAAGCTATTTTATATCTATATCTATCTTCAGTTGGAAAAATGTGGAAGTATGACATTTAAGAAAAACATACACTATAATCCAAATCTTTGAGTGCTCAAGTCATAACAAAATCAGTGCAAGACAGGTTTGTTTTTTTAAAGAGGTTAAATAAGAAAATGAAATTGTCTTAAGATAATCCAACCTGAAAAAAGTATCTAGTCCAAAGTCTATTTATGCCTTGAGTAACAATTCACTTGTGTAAACTAAAAACCAAACAAAAAAAAACCAGGAAAAAACCCTTTAGCTATATTTAGATTCTTCCAGGAACACATCTCAATGTGCTACAGATAATCCACGAAAAGCTACAGTGTTCCTTAAGCAGGTTTCTCAGATCAACAGCCTTCCTAATTGTCTTCCTATGCCTCAAGTCTTCATGGTGATCTAAACACCCGTGTTCTTTTCTGTATCCATTCTGATCAAGTAGTAGAGATTCACATAAAGGGACATTAACATTACAGTCTTCAGCACTGTATAGAAAATCTTTTTGGCACAATAGGTGCTAGGCATTACTTCAAAACATGTCTTGGAGACTGAAAAAATCAAGGAGCTTAATTTGCTTTCCTAACTACATCCTAACTGACAAATATTCATTACACAAGTAAAAAAACTAATTAAAATACAAAGCCTATACACACACAAATGAGAATCTGGCTAGAGTTTCTAATTAAAAATTAGACAATATATGCTCTTTTGTGTTATGATTTCAGGACGTTTTGCTTACCAGAGTTGGTATAGCCCATTACTGAGACCATTGGGAACTCACATTTTCTGCGCTGAGCTCTAAGTAAAGCTCTTTTTCTCCTTAGTTTCTCCAGGGCATTCCTAATTTTAAGTTCCCTTTCTTTTAAGACACGATTCTGTGTTTCTAGAAATGTTTCACCTGAAAAATACAAATGAGTAATTGGCAGAATAGTTTACAAGAGAACCTGTAAAGCAAGTGATGTATTTGGAAATCAAGTGAGTTAGCACTAGGGCTTCTGAAGTTAAAAATAAGCCACTAAGCCTATGTATTCTTGCCTAAAAAAGTGAATAAGTAATTATAAAACATATGTTAACCACTCTAAAATACCCATGTACACTTATGAAAAATCCCTGTGGCAGCAAATAGTTTATCCTTCACCACTTACAGACCCAAACCTTATCATTTAACTTACTTTCCAATAGATTTTTGTACATTTATTTAATTAGATGCAGAACACTGTTTTTCCTCCTGACCTCCTCCAAATAAAATAAGATGCACCTAAGTTTGTTTAAAAGCCACGGAGGAAAAAAATCTTCTAAATCATGAGAATATTTAGACTTTACCTGAGCCCATGATGTATCTTGAACCACCTCTCTGCTGATCTCGCTGAGACAGCTCATTTTTCAGATTTGACCTGGCAGCAGAGTTAACAGTTAATTAGAAACAATTTTTAAAATCCAGTTATACCAAAATACCTAAAAATTGTGAAGCAGTAGTGCTATTCTGATAGCACATATAAAGCCATTAAATGATTGACTTGTAAATAAAACCTGCTCATGACAAGAAGCCTGGAGAAAAAAACCCCAGATTTTTCTGGCTCAACTGTAGCTTGAAAAAGCATACAACTCTCTTGGTAAATTATAATTGCTACTCTGAAATTTCAGAGAGCCAAATATACCTCAAAAACATCCACATAACTCACACCAACTGCCATGTACGCATTTCTATGCCACAACGCAGAAATATGGAAAATTTAAATACAAATTAATCTTCCTTGTTTATAGCTTTCTTTATTAAACTCAACAATTTTATATATGGGATACACATATCCAATTCCTACATACTCTTGCAATCCATCTTGTGTCTTAGAAAGAACCAGGACCTTTTAATGAAAAATACATTTTGGAAGATTATTGAACACATTCTGGTTTTGCCTGTCAGCACTGCAGAAGCTTAAAATAATGACATTATAGTGAATAATTCTGTGCTCTCATCAATCATTGAACACCCTATGTATTTTTTCTGTACAGTAAATATTGCTAGGTTTTGTTACTGTAAAGAAATAGTCACTAAAACAAGTAGATAGGAATACGTGACTTGCACAGCCCGAGGTACCTGAGAAGTGGAATTTCAGCCAGTGCTATCTGCAGTTTTGCTTCTTTTGTCCGGGCATTGCAGCGAAAAATGTGAAGTACCACGGTGTATCTGTCAAAGACTGGCACGCCCCAGGCACCTTCCAGTTCTTTCTTTAGCCATGTAAGACAAAATAATCGAGATGTCTTCTGTCCCCCACAGTATCACTAGATCAATTCCTACACAGCAAGTACAGTTAGTTAGCTGATGGACACTTGAACTCAGATGATCTCAGGATTCCACTGCAATGGATGAGCAATCATTATGAGCATGGAAAGTAAAAATCTGGTTGACCAGAAATAGAGGAGTTAAAGAGAGTTTAGAGAGTAGAACTTTATGTCTAGACCCATCAAATTCAGTGAGAATCCTTCCACTGCCCTTCATGGATTCTTGCAACAAGTCTTACAGCATATCTCAGAGTCAAGAATGTCAGTAGCTAAATCCTTGTAAAAATAATTATGAAATATTGGAATGGGAAAGACTAGGAAAAGAAAAAAGATTACTAAGACTTTCAAACAAATAGAGAGGAATGAAGGAAAATTATTTAATAGCAAGCTTTTAATGAAACACTTAACCCCAAAGCAACCCGAACCCCTCATTCTTGCTCTAATTCCGCAAAAGACACTTAAAATATGCAGTAGTTCCCTTACACCATCTCTAAAATCCAGAATGCTTGTATACATATTCTTAAATACTTTCTTGAATCAACCCTGTTTAATTGCTCTTAAGATCTATATTCGTGAGAAGACAATTTTTTAGCAAATTAGTACTAAAAGAAGAACTCATGCTATAAAATAGTTTTCCTAAGAACTAGGAAATTGAAATGAAACATTTTCAACTTCCCTTTCATCAACAAATAGAAGCATTTGAATAAGCATCTGTTAGAGATATTTGTCATCTCTTCATTTTATAATAGAGAAAGCATTCAAAGCTACCAGCAAAGCATTAACGTTTGCTTGCAGAGTTTGCATATACTTTACACCTCGCATGATGCTGCACATAATAAAAACCCAAAAAAGTTTTTATTTTGGCTTGTCCAAGAATATCTGTAGTTCATGTACCACATAATTCATGTACCAGTTATTTACAGTGTTAAAATACTGGAGTATTTTGCACCCCTCAATGCTTCTTGAGTTAGGATTGAAAGTTTAAGTATTTGAAACATTCAACTAAAAGGTTGCTCTGAATTTACACCTCATATTCAAAATACAATTCAGCATCCATAGTATAGGGAAAAAATATGCTATCCACTATAAATATAGAAACTTGAGCACATAGCTAATTCAAAATATTGATATTTTTCATAACAAAAGCTGTGTTAACACCATAATTTTGTAAAAAACACCTTGAGTAATGTTTCCAACATTTTAAATAGGGCCAGTGTCAAATGTGGGAGCAGAGTCTATAATAAATTATACTAAGCTGCTGGAAAATTTCATACACAAGCTGGAAACATATATCAACTGGACAAATGCAATAGGTATTAAGATTCTTTTCAATAAAACTCAGTCCTGGTGCTTTATATATTAACATGTGCAAATACAGAATTTTACGTGACCACTTCTAACATCAATAGCTTTCAAACAATACTGATGCAAATAATATGATTTGATATTATATTTAATTACCTTTGTTAGTGAAGATATTCTTTCCACATTCAAGAAGACAGCTGTCACATGGGGCAATTTTTTAATCTTTTCTAAAAGATGGATAATGATTGCAAAATACAGTGTTAAATGTCAATTCTCTTTTTAAAATGCCCAGACTATAAACCATTTTGCACTGAGCAGAATGCTCATAAAACATCAAATGACACCATATTCTTTGTTCATACAGCAGTTGTAATTGCTAATTTAGTACTGTGCCAAGAACAAAATGAGTTTCACTTATGTCAATCACGTAAGTTTATGGACTAAGTTGTCTCACACATTTTCAGTAACCAGGGGTTATGTCTATTCTGCATTGCTTTTGTAACCTTAAAAATTCTTTCAAGTCTTCCTGCAAACCTGCATGATGGATAAACAAAATTCTCCTTCTCTTCAGCTTTCATACCTATCCTTGAATTTTTGGCTGCAAAAGAGTGATGCAATGCTGAAAGATCTCAGTCCTTACCTGTCAATACCTGAAAGTTTCCTTTGCCAAAAACAAACTTCTTGTTGGGATTTTTTGTAGGAACAATTATTTTATCTAAAACTGTCCAGTTCTGAAGAGTATCTACAAGAGCAACAGCTTCAGCAATCTGTAATTCAGCTTCAGAAACATAATAAGAGAAAAAATAAATATATATTACTATGTACCATCATAAGTCTTCTCAGATAGTAAGTAACTACAGTACATGCATGAATATGGAAAGACTATGCTACACTGAAATTCTTTTAATCTCTAGCAGAAGGAGCAAAGTGTCTTACCTATAATCAGAGTAACTGAACAGTTTGATGCAACTTTATTAGACAAAGCATCTTTCCAACAGTATAAATTATTTCTGTGGTTGTTGGCTTAGGAGAATTTTTAATTGTATTGTCAGCTTTTTCCCTCAATAAGTGAACTTAACAACTAGCTGGAAACTCTATTATTTCAGAAGAGCACAAAGCTACACAATTAACACTTTGGTGTTTTGCAGCAATAATTTGGGAATTACTAATACAGCTATATCCTGCTGTAACTTCACAGCCATTTATTCTTAACGTACCTAAACTGGTTTGTGACTTGCTAAAACCAGTAGATTTGAATCCTGTATTCTGGTTCATCAATTACTTTTGAGTTTTTAACATCTACATTGCAAAGCAATGATTTTTGAGGACTTTGTAAAATCACAAAGACTACACAAGAATATCAGATCAGCAATTCTAGTCTTGGTATACCGAAGTTTTCTTCTTCAGAACAAATTTGTAAAGTTTCTCTAGACAGCAAAACCTAATTTATATACTAAATAGGTTACATTAGTCCAAAAGATAACATATTTTTAAAGATAATAATGATCCACTCTTTCCTCATATTGTTCATGTTTTTTTTGTAAAATACAGAGATGTCCTGTTGTATCTGTGGTGCTTCAAAAATCATTCCAAAACATTTGTTGAGACTAAAGGAGCTACATCTGGAGGGCCTAAATAAATGGAAAGGGACCATTGCTATTCTTCTGTATATTTGGACAGAGGTCCCTTCTTATTTTACCTACTTTTCAGTTGTAAAATTATGTCACTTACGTCAATTCTGAAAAGGTTAAAAACTTTATTCTGCAATGTGACAATTTGTTGGAATTAGCAGCACTAATAAAACTAAACAAGATTTAAGTTCATCACATAATAAATTGGAATAAAAGAATAAGTACATACAAACTGTCTCTTGCCATCCAGAAGAACATGGACAGGCTCAAGAAGTGGGCCCACGGAAAACTAGGAAAAACGTGGAGCAACGAGGGCAAGGTCTTGCATCTGGGTCAGGGCAACCCCCTACGATATTGATACAGGCTGGGGGATGGACAGCCCTGCCTAGGAGGACCAGGGGGTGTTGGTGGACGAGAAGCTGGACATGAGCCATCACTCTGTGTTTGCAGCCCAGAGAGCCAAACATGTCCTGGGCTGCAGCCAAAGCAGTGCAGCCTGCAGGGCCAGGGAGGGGGTTCTGCCCCTCTGCTCTGCTCTGGTGTGACCCCACCTGCAGTGCTGTGTCCAGCTCTGGGGTCCCTAGCACAAGGTAGTCATGGACCTGTCGGAGCAGATCCAGAGGAGTGTCACAAAGATGATCAGATAGGTGGAACCTCTCCTATGAGAAAAGTCTGGGAGAGTCGATGTTGTCCAGTTTGGAGAAGGCCTTTTTACAGCCTTTAAAAGGGGCTTATAAAGAAAGACGGGGACAGACTTTTTAGAAGGATCTGTTGCAATAAAATGGGGTAGTGGTTTTAAACCAAGGGATTTGATTTAGATTTGATATAAAGAAGTTTTTTACAATGAGAGTGGTGAAACACTGGAACAGATTGCCCAGAGAGGTGGAGGCCCTGTAAACATTCCTGTGAACATTCACAGCCAGATTAGACAGAGGTCCTGTAAACATTCCTGTGAACATTCACAGCCAGATTAGACAGAGGTCTAACAAGCTCATCCAGTGGAAGACGTCCTGAATCATTGCAGACTGGATGACCTTCCAAGGTTCCCTCCAAGCCAAACCATTCTATGATTCTATCCATAAAAAGCCAACTTACAAGGTACTTTAATCCTCTATATTGCAACCTTCTAATTAGAAAGGTGTTCAAAGAGAAGCATCAAGTTCATAACATGTCTTAATTGTGTGTGATTAATGCTTACACATTAGCTAGTTACAATGATTTCTGAGAGAAACCTAATAGTAGTCCTACAGAAAGGTCCTTATAGAGGAATTACTGGTGCATCACTAAGTAGCTGCACAAAAGGTCTTAAGTCCCCGAGAGGATTTATATAGGACTTCATCTTCACTGCACTCTATTCTCTGGATAGGAGGGTATTGCTGCTCTCCGGCCAACTTCTGGGCAACCCTAAGGCCAAAGAACTCCAGCCCACTGAGCAGGCAGTAAGGCTGAGGGCAATCAACATTGTGCTAATAAGGGGGACACCCGAGTGTTTCCCTGACCAACCTGCACTGAGGCGTTCTGCCGTCCAAAATGCACTCAGCACGGCTTGCAAGCCAAAACACAGACCTGCCAACCCTCACTAACAGCTCCCTTGTCCTCTAAAAAGCTGTCAAAGATGGAAAGAACGCCCGAGACCTTCCACCAAGGTTGTACTTTGCAAGCTGCACGTCGCGGTTTCACCGCTGTAACAGCGGCTCCACCTCACACTAGCGGCACAGGATCAGCTGGGTTGGGAAAGACCTCTGAGATCCTGGAGTCCAACCTGCGACCGAGCACCACCGTGCCAACAGCCCACGCCATTCAGTGCTCCTATCAGTCTTTTCTTACACACGCCCAAGGCCAGTGACTCCGCACCTCGCAGGGCAGTGCATTCCGACCCCCCTGAATGCACAGCTCCCTGGGATCCCGCCCGCCGTAGCCAGCCCCGCACCCGTGGTGAGCGGCGACTTCTGCGGGCCCCACTTGACCGCGGGGTGCACGATGGCAACGCGCTGGGCGCTGGGCCCCGGGGCCAGCGGAGACGGCCCCAGCAGCGCCTCCAGGGCTGCCTCATCATCCTCCTCTTCTTCTTCTTCATCACGGCCAGTGCCCGCCGGCCCGTTCCGCGGCGCTCCGCCGCCCGCGCCCGGCGGGCGCAGAGGGGCCCGGAGCGGGGCGGCGGCGCTGAGCGGGCGGGCGGGCAGCGGGCGGCACCGGGGCGCGCCCAGGGCCGCCGCCCGCCGGCAGCGCAGCAGCAGCGACCACGAGAGGCGGCCGGGCCCCATCGGCACCGCCGAGCCCGGGCGGTGGGCAGGCGGTGGGCAGGCACCGGGACAGGCCCCGGCCGCGTCTTTCCGGGCGCTGCGGAAGCGCCGCCGCCGCCCATGTGACAGCGCTCCCCGCCCCGCCGGGCCCAGCGCCGCCGTGATTGACGCCGGGCCGCGCCGGGCAGCGCCCGGGAGCCACTGCAGGCTTGTCGGTAGGTTTTATTTCTTTCTGTTTCATCCTCTTCTGCAGCCTGGGGGAGGGGGAGGAGGGGAGATGGAGGGGGGACTGTTTCTGCCCTGGTTTGCCTGGAATTAAGTCTCTTTGTGTGCCTTTCTTGACAGTTTTCGGCCTCTGCTCCGCCCGCAAAAGCTGAAGGGTTGTTAAGTTTTTAACACTCTCGATTTCGGTGAAGTTTCCTCAGAAGGTCGTGACAGCTTGTTTGAGCTGCTGAAATAATGTAGCGGAAATGATAGCCGAGCCCAACGCAGCCAGTAACCTTCCCAGCCAAAAGTAAGACCCGGCAGAGGTTGCCTGTAAAATCTATTGGCAAATTCGGGTGCAGTCCCTGGGGTTTGTGCCGTGCAGATACCGCGGCATTCCGTAGTGTGTCATCTCGGGGAGAAAGGGGAAAAAAGGGGTTTGCTGTTCATTGTGCTTTGTTACTAATAGCTTAATTTTATTTCCTTTCATGTACTGTTTAACGTCTTCTTAGTGTAGTGTTTTATGCTGTTGGACAGGGACCTTGGCTTTGCAAGATTTTCTGTGCCTTAATTCACCACAATGCACCTTACAAAAAAAAAAAAAAAAAAAAGGGTCAGATTCATTGTCAGTGCATGTGTTCCCTTCATCAGAGAATTTGGGGATGCTGAGGGGGAAGAGTGCTAAGTAATCTGCAAGCTCCCTATAGGCGTTGATGGGGGCATTGCTTCTGTCTATTTTGTATTGTTTTTATCAGGGATCCATCATCTCTTCTTCCTTTTATAATGTATTTTTTAGTCATCTGTTGAGATGAGATAAAATATTTATATAATTGTTTACACAATGGCAGCGAGAAGTTATACTAGAATAAATATAAATAAATAAAAGGTAAAGTTAAAACATTTGTGCATTTCTTGTTTGGTTTCAAAGAGTGAAACTTCTTAGGTGTCCACTGTTGTGTGCTTTGAACTCATTGCAGCCTAGTCTTTTCTGATCCTATCACGTTCTGGGCCTGTTTGCTCCACGTGTTTTGTTTCATTATGCTGCAATGAAAGCTGAGAGTTGTAGCCCATGATAACATGTATAGCTTCCCATATATTCCAGTATGTTTCATCTGAAACCAGCTTTTCCCTTCTGAAGTGTTAGGCAGGCACATGGCAGTTGCTTAGTGGAGCTTCTTGTATTGCTTCTAAAAGATGAACCAGTTGTTTTGAAATTTATAATTTTAAAAATTTACAGGTAGGATTCTTTCAGTAGCATAGATTCATTGTGCATAGTTTCTTGTACATAGCAAAAGGAATATATTGCCTCCTTGGTAAAGCGGTACTTTTCTTTTCAAGTGTGAGTCACCAAATTATTCTAAATGTTTATTAGGATAAGAACACTGAATTCAGACGTTATCACAGTAGTAGTGTGTCTGAGGATTAGGTGTGGGACTTGGCTTCCTTTGTACTTCAGGTGTTTTATCTGTAATACTTCAAAGTATAATACTGTGGCAGGAACATAAAGTAAAAATGAGTTTCTGAGCCATTTGTAAGAGGGTATAAAGGTGGAAATAGAAATGGCATTCTGCTTATGCTTTCTTACTGGTTTCTGATGGAAGCAACTAAATGGCTGAGAGCTGTTTCTTATAGTGCATGAAGCAGTGAATGTATGCATGCAGAAGTGCTCAACATGCTGTAGAATAACACAGGGAGGGAAAAAAACCCCCAGCTAGTTCAAAATTTGGCACCATACCATTGCACTCCTATGGTTGAGAAGATGTTGAATGGGGGGTATGTATAGGGATTGCTGCAGAAGTGACCCCTGTGTCTTCCCCAACTAGGTACAGTAATACCTATGTTTTGCTTCAGAAGATATGAGAATATCTTAATTATTTTAATAGTTTCTTCAACAGAAATGTAGTTGTGCAAATGAAAGTTCCGTTTAAATATCCCATTTAATTGTTCAGTGGTTTCATGGGGTTCAGTTTCTAGGTGCTGGTCAAGTTTCTGCAAATATTTGTATGTGCTGTGGTGCACTGATAACCGAAACAGTTCAGAAACGAAATGGCTTATTAGTATTTAGTGCTTAGTTAAATTCAGGAAATGCTTAAGATAGCTGTTTAGCTGCATGTGTAACAGGTACTCTAACAGGTTTCACCACAGATATGTTTTATTTGGCTCAGCATGAGAGATCTGTAGATCTGTGGCCTTCCCACTCTTGGAGCTTTGGCTGAGCTTTGCTAACATACTGTTCCGTATGCCAGGCATTTCCTTACTTTGTTGGGCCCCTTTTGCTACAAGTACATTTTATCTGGCATAAGAGACTAAACAAGTAGCACAAGGCCAGTGCTGTCCAGAGTGCTGTCCTTCAGGATATTCTTGGGAAAGAGAAATGTGAATTAAACCTTCAAAGAAGTATGTTCTAGACAGAGATACTAAAAGCAGTACATGATCAGACAAGTCCTTGATGGAACTGTCCTGTGGCAGTTCTGATTTTTGAATTATTTAAGTGTTTTAAACCAACCTGGGCTCAAATATAGTTGCTATAATCAAATGCAGTGGATTTACCTTCATTATGGGATGGAGTAAGTTGCTAAACTAGTACTTGTAAACAATTCAGAAAAGGTTTTGAAGGTGTGTTGAGTGTTATGTTGAGGTACAGTGCAGAAACTGGTAACCGGTGTTACTATAGTGTTGGCTGGCACCTGAGTTGTAGTTCCTGTGAAACAGTGCAAGTAAGAACCTGTTAGTCCAGCCCCACAGTGATGCATTCTGCTTTGAAATTGAGAGTGAAAGGCTTTAATCACATAGGAGAAACAGCTCCTTGCCAAACATGTTTGGATTCTTTTTGGTTTTGTGGTCTGTAGAAGGATCTGAGAAGCACAGACTGGCATGAGAAAAGCAATGCATATTGCTGTCCCTTGCTGTTTGTCCTTGCTGTTTGAACTGGGAAGTCTCTGGTACTACTTGCGATACTTAATCTCTGTGGCTCACAATTTTGAATCAAAGATGACAATTGAAAACTTTTGTGAATATTTACTTATAGAATGCTGGCTCAGCTGGGAGTATAGTTTATCCCACTCTTCACATGCAGAAGTCCAGACAGCTGGTATAAGGATTGGTTCATCCTGAATTATTTTCTCTCCTTTTGTCTATCAAACACTGTGGCATGTTTTGAACTTTTCTATAACTAGTAATTCATGGAGTTTAACTTTCATGGGACATTTTCTGTAAGGAAGATAAGCATATGCATAATTGTATTTAGAAATTTTGTGGTTTTGTGCAATTTTGTATTTATATAGAATATTTATAGGAGTCTCTGGAAGCCTCATTCTACATCACTTCTTGATGTGTCTCAGTAGATCAAAAATGTAAACAGAGACATGTTTAAATAAAACCTATCTGCTCTTACCAACAAAATAATATTGGGACCTTGGTCTTGCAGTTGATGCTATTCAGTCTCAGAATTTGCTTTGCAAAACAATTGTGGGAAGAACAATGATAAAAATGCTTATCTGGCATTGATAAACTTAGGTGGAGTTGAGCTTGCTCTGCATCCATAGAACAGTTAATTCTCCATCTATGTTAGCCAACACTGGATACTGGGGAGTTGACTGTATCTGATAGTGTAACGTGCTGGTTTTTTTGTTTGTAAAGTGGTCACTTGTGTTAGTACACTCTCTTGTTGCAGTAGTATCACGAAAATAGACGTAATTGTACACTCTCATATTTACTTTTTTTCTGTGCCTTCCTGTAGTACAAGTCAACTGGCTTCATGTCCTGGCCACTGTAGTTTAAAGGAGGCCATTGCAGCCAGCTTCCGGTACTGGACCTGCTGCACAAGTGGGATCCAGCTCGTCTACTCAAACATGGCCTTTGGCAAAGCATATTGTTAGCATTGGGAATGATGAAAGATGGCACGGTTTCATTGCAGATAAATGTAGGGCTCCAGATCTCCCAGAAGGTGCATCTTTCTTTATAAAATTGTTCCTCCATTATATTAGCAATGACCTGAAAATGAAGTTTTAATGTATCTTTTTCTTCAGCATGTTTTATAAACAAAGTAAACCAATTTCTTCCTCCCATTTTAAAATGTAAATCTGTGAAATGTTACTGCCTTGTTTAGCTTAGGGCACCCACAGAGTGAATGCCTACTTGTGTTATTGGTTCACGGTGCAAAGCTCTTAAGTCAACAAAGGCTGCATTAAGTCAATGTCAGCTTTCTTTTTCATTTACTTGCTTTATACTTCTTTGATACCTCTGATAGCTTTGCTGGTTTTCTAATTATCTGCATATCTTACAGGAAAGCCAGTAGATTGAAAAAGGCCCCAAATATCTGTTGTACTTTTAAAGTTAGCTGTTTGGCTTTTAGTGACAAAATGTCACCACTTCCAAACAACAAATTAAAAATACTTTTAAAATACATGTATTTGCTTTTATTTTTTTCTAGTTTTGTCCTGAAGTGTGTAGTTCTGAGTGCTCACTGCTAACCCCTTCAAAATGTTTGTTACACCTTAGAGAGAATGCTGTCCATGATGAGACTGTGCTCGAGTCTGCTGCTCAGAATGGCACATATGTGAGAAATGGCAACCTGAAAACACCAGTAAGTCAATTGTAAAGCTTTTAAAAGTTTTAATTCTTTTAAATTGTGGAGTTTATTTTGTGTCTCGTTCAGTTGTTGCAAAAGTGAGTATTGCATGCAGCAATCACGCTGCATCTAAAAGTTGGACACTGAATACAGCTTGACCCTCAAATTCCATTGACAGCCTCGATCCTGACTTTTGAATGGTCAGTTCATTTCAGCATTACTCTTCCTTTCTGTGCTTTGTGTGCAGCTGATGCTAATTTGCAGGTAGTGAGCTTAACCTGTGAGTGAAAAGATGTAGACGAGCTTCTGTGCTTGCTTTCTATTCTTCAGAAATGACAGCTGCCACTGAAAACTGCCTTCTGGGTAGTGTGCAACCGTTCTTTCCTGTTATATTTTCCTATGCTTATGACTCATCGTTAAGAGTAAAATTCAAACTGGTAAATCCTTTCTTTTATCCCCTTTTAGTATGGTTGTATTTGGTAAGACATTGTTGGGATCCTTGGGGCATAAAACTGAGCAGCCTGGGGAAGTGATTGCAATAAGAGCAAAGTAAACTTGTATCTGTGAATGTCTGTTGTGGGCTGTGTTTTCTCACGTACTTTGTTTACTTGACTCGTTTCAGAGAGAGAAGCAGAAGGTCCGAGAGCAGTGTGAAAACATAAGGAGGAGTTCTACTGCTGGCAGAAGAGCGAGCCAGTTACAGAATGGAGAAGTGGTTGAGGCAGTTACCTTGTTTGAAGTGGTTAGCATGGGGAAGCAGGCCATGCAGGTATTCCCCGCACTGAGTTCTGAAAGCACTTGGTGGAGGGAACGTGAATAAACAGTGGTCATTTCCATTAATTCTTCTGTGGAACATTTAAATTTTGTGTTAGCTGGGGAAGAAACAGGTTTGATTGGAAAACTGCTGTGAGTGTGGCTCTTGGAAAGCTTCAAGAAATTAGTGAAGAGGTAGCTGTCAGATATTTAAAAAGAGGAAGGAAATTGTACCTAAACCAGTCTACAATGCCTTAATATAAAAAAAGATAATTATTTAAAAAATGTGGAAAAGATTAATCAATAGCAAATTTTAGTTGTTCAGAATTCTGAAAAATCAGGTTTTTCTTTTATTTTTTTTTTTGCCCTCCCCGTGTTTGCCTTGTACCATTAATCTTTTACCTTCATTCCAATGCAGTTTACCAGCAGCTTGTATAATAGCCAGGTTCCCTTTTCATCTATATAGTTACCAATTTTCTTCAATGTGAGGAAGCCTACCTCCCCATTTTCTGTGAGCACATGTGTATATTATCTTTGTATATGTGTATGAAAATCCAAATATTTTTATGTAGAGTTATAGATATGTCTCTGGTGTGTAGTGTTTGTAAGCAGTGTCTGTGTGCACACATGCATGAAAAGTACATTTATATTTTGGATGTGAAACCTTTGTGCTACAGCTGGGGTAACTTCAGTAGAGCTCCCTGAAGAGCTTGGCTTCTGCTGTGCCAATGATCATGGGAAGGTCTTGTAAAGGCAGCTTTTGTTTCCTGACAGAAAGAAACAAAAGCTTGAGTTCTGCTGCTGCTAGAATTTATTAGAACTGCTGTGTGAAACTACTAGTGGGTTGAAGCCTGGATGGCCTGTCCCAGGAGACCCATGTTACTTAGTGGCTGTAGGCTGTACTGCCCTAGAAATGAAATTTAGGGTTGTTTTCTGGCTTATGTTAGTATGTGAACTGTTTCAAACCTACTGCACAAATCAGGTGCTAGAGAAAAAGAGAACTTCTAGGGTAAATTGCTAGTAGAATTTGATACTAATTATTAAATGGTGCAGAGGATAAATGTATGTGGGTTTTTTTTGTTGTTGTTTGTGTTTATTTCTTTGTTTTTAAATTAAATTGTTACCTCAGTGCAATCAAGAACTCAGGAGGACAACTTTTTAATTTTTTATATTATGTTTATTAAAACTGTGGTAATTTTCCATGTTTACAGGAAGGACAAAGCATCTGTGAAAGGCAGCATTGTCTAAAGCAGTTTAAGACTTGAAAGAGTCTTTTAGAACTACTAGAATGGAAGAGAATTGCTTGGAGTTTATTCTTGGTTTTGTAATTTAATGGAGATGGAGCAGTGTTAGTTTTTGTCTTTATTGTGGGTATCTTCAGTGGAGTGCAGATGTGTTCATCTCCTGACTAATGAGCTTCTTTAATCTGTTCTAGTCTGTGGTAGTTGACTGGGTTGAAGCTTATAAACAAGACAGGAATGTGGCACTTCTGGATCTCATCAACTTCTTCATTCAGTGCTCAGGCTGTCAAGGTAATTTACCTTCTTTGCAGCCCCTTCCACTGTCTGTGTGTGAGAGGAGTCTGAAGTGTGCTTTTTGAAATGGAGTTTTTCTCTCCAGTAAATCATGAACTTATGATCTGTACAGTTCATTAAGATGAACTCCAGATGGGCAGGCAAAATAGAAGGGAATGCTGCTGGTTAAATTCTTTGTGCTAGCAGCATTCCAACTCTGAGAGTTGTATTTGAGCAGGGTTTGAAAGGTCAGGTTTCTGAAGTGGCCTGTCACATTGCTTTGGAGAATCCTCACATAGGGACAGTGCTTTTGATGAGTGTTCTAATTAAAATCCAGTGTTTCAGTTGCCATTTGTTTTATATTTCTTGGTATCTTTTGTTTTGCTAGTATCCTTGTTTGAAAATAAGCAGCTAGCAAATTCTGCTCCCTGATTTGGTGGCTAGAAAAGCAATGTCTTGCCTCATTGCAGTTGTTTTTGCTAGAGAGTTGTGAAGCTATCTGTTTCATAACAAACATTGAAGCACTGCCTTCTGGGGAGCATCTGCTAGTGAAATGCTTCAGGATGGCAAGTAAGAGTTTTAAGAAGACTGTCCTGTTAGTTTGAAACTTCTGAGTGTATTTAGCTAGAAATGTACTTTTATGTGTCTTCTTTTTCCCCCTAAGTCTTTGACTAATATGCCTTCTCTTATGAGAAATACTTTGGGGTTTTTGGCTAGTTCTGACCTGTGGGCAAAATTTTAGTCAATCTTTGAAGTAAATGAATGAACAAAGAAAATAGCCTTTCCAGACAGCACAGAGCAGACTTCTCTGATGGGAATTTCAGTTTTGGTTCATCAGTACTTTTTCCTATCAATTAATTTATGTGTCTCTTTATATACAAATATTGCCTGCACCAGTGTACAGACATAAAACAGAATTCCCCTGTCTTTAGTGTGTCTAAATTTAATGAAGTTTGGACTTGATTAATGTTGTACAGTTGTCAGTAATTCTTCTTAAAACACTACTTTTTTTTAGGCATGGTAACAGCAGAGATGTTTCAAAGTTTGTACAAGAAGGATGTCATGCAAAAAATGACGGAGACCTTTGATAAGGTAGTACAACTTTGATTTTTCATGTCTTTTTTATATAAACAATAGGCTCTACATTAATAGCCAACCTGAATGGAATTTCTGTTGCTTATCAGGAGCTCTGTACCACTTCATTTATTTAGTAAAATAAACTTGTTTTTTTTTTGCAAGAGAAATTTGTTGTCGTAATTACCCATTTTAGCATCAGCAAGATATGTTTTTTTAAAGATACTTTTATTTTGAGAGTTTTATTAGGGCTGTCTGACTGCAGCCTTCCTGAATCTTTCTCTTAGGAGTTCTTTTGATAATGACTTCATACAGGTAGATATAACCCAGCACTGCAGCAGGTAAGTGGTTCCTTTTGGAACCGTAGATAGAAAGGATCTATCAAATGGTTGATATATCCTTTAAAAATACTAATATGGATTACTGATTAATTAATTCAAAGCTATTTTTAGCTGATATTTTATTTTAATATGTTATTTCTGCTTTACTGACACTTATGATTTTTAATAACTGTATTATGTCATATGGAGGAAGAAAAATGCATTTCAGATTGTCAGATAATTGTGGAAACAGTAGTGAGCATTTCATTTTTTGTGAATTGTTAAGAAAAGCACATAGCTGTACAATGCTGTTTTACTGCTTGACTGCTCCTTGACTAATTATCACAACATTAAATTTTCTGCAGTGCTCTCACAGTTGCTTTCATGCTTTTTTCCCTATATTTGTCACTTCTGAATTGATTTGTCAAGCAGCAGCCATCAGCCTTATTTTAATTGAGCATCTCTCAAAGACCAGCTGCTGTCGAAATTCCCACAGAGAGTGAATTTGCCAACATGGTTTTCTTCATTTTAGAAGTGTAGTAGCACTTGGGCTAATTTTTTGACAGAAATGAACCTATATGTGTCTGGCCATATGAATTAGTAGTCTGGCAGTTCTTTGCCAACTAAATTAGCCCTGAATAACACTCATGATAGTGCAGGCACTCTGGCAGATACAAAGATGTGATTATTTCTACCATCAGCCTAGAAATATTACAGCTCTGTAACCATTTCACCTGTCCTGGGCAAAAAGGCAGGTTCTGCAGTTGCCTTAGAAGCTGTATTCTCAATGCTCTATGAAGAAAGTAAGTTCTCTCTTATCTTTTTCATAAATAAGATGGAATTATAAGTTACTGGCTTTAGTTAGTTGAGAAGGAGTGCCATGTGGGACTACTGTGATTTCAAAAGCATTTTTTGAAAACTAGTGACAGTAATAGTGAAAGTAGTAACAAGAGTGGAAAATATCGTCTAATATTTGCTGAATATCATCTTGCCTTTGAATTTTTACTGTTTTTTTCTAGCGTTTAAGGAATTCATTCATGATAATTTCAGTGATTCAACCATGGCATTGCTGTTCAGTTATTGCAGCATTATATCCTTGTAGCAATGCTTCCTCCTAGAATTCTTACTAATATTAGTGGGAAATGTTAATGGAGTTCAGTATGGCAAGAAAAGAGTTCCTAACATCCTCATGGACATAGTGGTGAAGTATGAGCTAGTGGACAGTGAGGTGGACTGAAAACTGGTGGAACAACCAGGCCTGTGGGTGGCAAAAAGTCCAGTTGGAGGCTAGTCACTAGTATTGTACCACAGTTTGATACTGGGGCCACAGCTGTTTTACGTATTTAATAATGACCTGGACACTGAGGCAGAGTTTACTCTCAGCAAATCTTCAGATGATGCAAAATGAGGAGGATTAGCTGTCAGATCAGGTGGTTGTTCTGCTGTTCAGAGGGACCCTCAACAGACTGGAGAGTTTGGCAGAGGGGAACCTCATGAAGTTCTACAACAGGAAGCCCTAGGAACCTGGGAATGAATAACCCTGTGCACCACTACACACTGGGGGCTGATTGACTGGAAAGCAGCTCTTCAGAGTAGGATCTTGGTGTGGGTGACAAAAATGAACATGAACCAGTAATGCACCCTTGCTGCAAAATTGACCAACAACCTCCTGGCCTGCATTAGGTAGAGCATTGCCAGCAGATCATGGGGGGTGATATTTCCTCTCTGCTCATACTACTGAGACTCATCTGGAGTGCTGAGTCGAGTTCTGGACCTTCCAGAACAAGAGAGAGATGGGTTTACTGGAGTGAGGTCAGTGAAGGGCCACAAAGATGATATATGATCTTTGATATGAGGAGAGAGAATCTGAGGGAATTGAACTTGTTCAGTCTGGAAGAAAGCTGGCTCAAAGGAATCTCACTTGTGTTAAAATACCTGATGTGACAGAAGGAAGCACAGCTCCACTCAATGGTATGCAGTGACATGGTGAGAGCAAAGGCAAGCCAAGATGGGCAGTGGGTGCAAACTAAAATGGACAAAATTTTACCTGAACACAAGAAAACTTCTACTGAGAGAATGGTCAAACAGTGGAGCAGATTGCCAAGAGAGGTTGTGGAGTCTCTGAAGATAGTATTTGATTACTCATGGCATCGCCTGACAGTGAAGGAAAAGACGTGTACTTTGAGGGATCCTTGACAGAATGAGGATGGCATAAATTGTAGTTAAAATTAAAGCTTTATTTCTTAACAGTATGTTATTATTAGTATAGAGCAGAATTTATGATTAAAATGGCACAGGATTTCTATAAGCAGAATCACTATAATAGCATAATATAGAATTTGTGATATAGCTCAGGTCTACTGTCCAGTAGGAGTTCTGGTCAGAGTTCATCACGTAGGCCTTGCAGTACCTTGATTTTGTTAGCAGTGCTCTGGGCGCTATGATGTTTCCCTGTTCTCTGACTGGGTCATTGCCACCCCCTGCCTGGCTGAATGCCTGGGACCTACAGGGAATAATAAAGTAAGGAAGGGAATAATTGGTCTGGCACCCAGGAACTATGAGGCTATGAGGGAGGGAAGTTAATCTGTTTGATTTGTCTGCTTGGTTCACAGGACCTTCAGGGCCTGGTAACGAGGGAGAGGAATGAATGTGTGACCAGCTTGGTCACAGAGAAGGGCTGCTTGCCTCTTAAAATTTCATTAGTTACGGTAGTCACATTTCCAGGAGTTGAGAGCAGAGGTGCTGGTTGCGCACTGCACTGGGAAACCTATGCTGGCTGACCTTGCTTGAGCAGGTGGGGTTGGATTAGAGGATCTCAAAGAATCCCTGTCAATTTCAGTCTTTCTGTAATTCTGTGATATTGGAAACAGAGAATAGCTTTAATATGGTCATTGAGGCATTTATTTCATCTTTATGAGCCATGGTATTCCTCAGTGATGAAACAGTCTTTACACTGTTTTTTGTTTTTCTTTTATTTTAAGATAATCTGTTTCTTCTGCTTTTGTTCCTGTTTGTGACATTTACTTCTTGCAGTTCTTTGTTCTTATGTAGTTTTTCTTTCCTTTCTCATTTTGCTGCTCAGACATTTAGGAAGGGAAGAGTTAACTTTGTTGCTTAGCTGTACAGCTAGATGGGGATTGAAATACTTGTCCTTCACTGAACCTGATAAAGAGCTCTATATTTAATGCCTTTTGTTTTGGAATAATTGCAGAGTTGAGAAAACATCTTTGAATCAAGTCATACATGTGATGAAAACATTTCTCTCTAATTTGAAAAGCTCAGAATGGTTTTTTTTTAAGGGTTTAGATGTTTCACATCTAGGTACCAAATGTTGAAAATGGTTTTATATACTTGTTGAGGAGCCTTATTTTAGGATTAATAATGAGGGTTATACTTTGTATATGTTTGCTTATAAATTTGGAAACAAGTTGTCTCATATTAGTAACAAGAAAATGCAGAAAAGTGTCTTTCTTCTGTCATTGGTTATTAAAAAAAAAAAAACAAAAACCAAACAACAAAACCCAGATAAGAAGGATTTAGCTTTTTTGTAGTATTTTGGCTTGTGTGGGTCAGCTGTAATACACATTGGTTGCAGTTCTAATGGCCTTTGAAATATGTTGCATGTTTTGTAATGCTTTTAGCTCTGAATTAGCTGTGCCATTTCATTAACAAGCTTTAAAAATTTTGTCTCCTGCATTACAGGAAACTGGGTTGCAGTATAAGAAATTCGTGGCCTATCCTTGGATCCTAACAGTTACTTGGCCGGTGGACATGGTAGGGCTGTTGTAGTTTTCCACAACTGTACTGTAGCTTTTTCTGTGGGAAATTTATCTAAACTCCTTGTTGGCACTTCATTTTGACTTTTCTCCCTTTCTGTAGACTCTGTATGAAAGAAGGAAACATTTCCTGGTTGAGTCAGAGCAGGAGCTCACATCACTCTGTTGATTGATTTGAATAGTTCTCTAGAAGAACCTGTATTAAGGGCTTAATCTCACTTGATTTCTGGAAGCAGAGTTATTTCTCTAGTGGTTATGAAAGGAATCTAAGGGAATCTCAAGTTAGGTGCCTGAATTTAGGTGGTGTGCGCTTCATATTGTGTATATGATTACAACGTGCATGTTACCATTAAAGAGTATCCCAATGTGGTAAACATGGGCAGTAGAAATGCTCTGAAAAAGTGAGAAGTCTTTGTGTATTTTGTGCTGCTTTTCAGATTGAGGTTAAGCCATGGTGATTAAGTGGGTATTTCCTGAAGTTGTAGATGACCTTTCTACAGTCCATGTCATGATCAAAGAGACTTACCTTTCTGTTTTGGCACTTGGTGCTACTGTTAGGCTCTGAACTGACTCTTACAACCTGGTCAGGAGCATATTCCAAATTCCTGATGTGCTTTGGGTTGCAGCCAGCCCTGTGATTATCCTGTATTTGCATTTTTCATTAAATAAGGAGCAGCCCCTCTGCATTGGAAACATAGTTGCAAGAAAAGGGCATGAAGTATACTTTATAAGCATAGGAAGTTATGTTGAGTGCAATGCTGTGTTAGAATGTGGCTGAGAAGGTGTTTGCCCCCTGGTGAAGGACCAGCTGAGCAGTGGCCAGCCTTCAGGAAAAGGTTTTCCACAGTGAGTGAAGTTTTGGAGTTCCTTGACTCCACTCACACATGGAAACTGTGAAGATGCAAATAAATTCTGAACCATTCCTGGGATCTGTGAGGTGTACATGAAATAAATATTCACACTGAGGCTGCCAGTTACAAAGTCTGTCTAGTGTGCTTTCCACTGCTTTGTGTGAGAAGTCATTTCACCTTCCCTCTGTCTGCTTTCCTCCTGGCAGTATGAGCCGTACTGTGGACACTTACATTTTTATTGTAACTTGCTTTTTGCATAATGTCAAAGTGGTAAGTGGTATTGCCCACTTACTGTTTCTGTGGGGGTTTTTGGAGACCCAGGTGCAGGTGGTATAGGTGAATGACCAAGTATTTGGCATTACACTTTAGCCTGATAAACTGCTCAAGCTGGCAGTGCTGCTGAGGAGAACAGTCCTGTCCTGTTCACACCACAGTTGTTTGTCTCCACTTTTCACTTACTTAATTTTCTGCCTGGATTTTACCATACTTTTTGCAGGAAGAGGAAGGATAGGAAAGTGGGGAAGCACTGCTACCTGTGTGAAAGTAGTATAAGCCAAGAGTGCTCATAGTTTATGCCAGTGAAAGTTATTATTCTGCTCTGCCTTCACACGCTTTCTCCCTCCTGTCTGTTTACAGCTGCCTTGCATACATTGCTTTCAAATGTGAGCTGTTATTTTGTGTAGCTTGAATAAAGCTATTTTGTCTCTCTGCTCGCTTGTATCCTAGTTGCTTGTCACTACTTTGGGATACTAATAATGAAAAAAGTTACAGGGGATGAAGTGAAACTGTGTCAGCAAAACTCTCTCTGATGTTCAGTGGGAGAGATGGGAATGCACAAACTGAACTGTGTTTTCTCTCAACTTGTCTTTCTTCTGCAGGACAATGAAGACTACCCACTGATCAGAACAGGACCCTATTGGAAGAAGTTCAAGGCCAATTTCTGTGAATTCATTGCAGTGCTTGTCCAGCAGTGCCAGTGCAGCATCCTGTATGATAACTACTTGATGGACACCATCATCTCGCTCCTTACAGGGTTAGCAGATTCCATGGTCAGAGCATTCAGGCACACAAGCACTTTGGCAGGTAAAATCACTTTCAGAGTTGCTATAGAGGTGTTGAGTTTTATTGACTTGTATACTAACAAAACTGTTCTAAATTGAAAAACTATTTAGTGGAGCAATTCTCTTATGCAGTGAGAGTACATTCCTCCTAGTGTATGTTGCATGAATGTCTGTAATATAAACTGTTTCTTCCCACGTGTATCTAAATTGAATTTGAATTTAAATGCTTTAGATAGGATAGATCTAACACAATTTTTTCTTTATAAAGAAATCTTTAATGCTTGACATGACTGATTTCAGAATTTTTCTATTCTGAGTATTACATTTTTCAGTAACTGATTTCTCACAGTTTTCTATTTTATTGTTTTTCTCCTTCCACTAACTAATGTGATGAAGTTGCAGTAGATGCTTCATCTTAAGAAGCTTCCCTTGGAGAACTGCTATTCTTGTGGTCTCTGTGCTAAAAAGAACATTCCTTATTGCACATTTTTGTTTCATGCAGTGTGATGATACTAAAGCTACTACTTTTTTCCCCTAAAGCCAGTAAATACCCTCTTTGACATGCAAAGAGCGCTTAAAGTGTAATTTATTCTAAAGTATGCTGTTTGCTTTGAGGGTTCAAAAAACTGACTTGAAATCTGTTTAAACCGTCCAGCAATCCTTAGAGGAATATGAATTGTTGTCCATTCCAGTAATATATTAAGATTCCCAGTGATTTCTGAGCCAGCTTCACTGTTTTTAATTTTTTTTCCATTTGGTTACCAATAGTCAGTCAGCTGTTCCACAATTCTAGATTCTTTTGCAGAAAAGTCAGAATTACATAAACATACAAGAGAGTTGCCCAGTAAATTACTTCTTTTACCAGAAACTCTGACCAAAAGTTTTAAATCACCAGAAATAGAAGTTAAGTTTCCCTTTTTGATCATTGTCTGCCTTTAAAATAAGCACTGTATTTTAAAGCAAATTACTATAATCTAGTAGTGTTCGTATTTTCAATATAAACTGGATTTGGCTAGCCATATCCTTTTTGTGGTAAAGTGGTGAATATATTTATGCTGCATATCTCTGAGCTAAGCTAACTGTGCTGGGTTTGTTTCTTTTTTAGCAATGAAACTTCTGACAGCAGTTGTAAGCATCCATCTGAACCTTGATGTCAGCAAACACAATGCTCAAAGACTGTATGAGGTGGAGAAGAAGAGGCTAAGTGGCAAGAGGACCAGCTACAGACTTGATCAGCTAGAGAGAAAAAGGAAAGAGGTTAGGGAAGTGTCTTGTATGGGAGATTTGGGAAAGTGTAGAAGGGTTGCTGGTTGCTTGCTTTTGGGTCTGTGCAGTTCTTTGAGGTTTGTATGTTTATCTAATGTATGGTGCAGAGCAGGTGTGACTGGCTGGATTAAGTGGTACAAACATGACTAGGGTAAAAACTGCCCTATGTACTGTTAACCTGTGATGTCTGTCCTACTGGTTGCTTTTCTAAATTGGTGTCATTAGCCCTTGATCTTCACGCAAGTATGGAGTAACACACAAATTTAATTGTCTCAGTATCTCTGGTGTTGTGGAAGTGCAATTTGTATATGTTTGCACAAATTACAAGCCCAAATGTTAGTGATGAATCAGAAGGGACACAGGCTGAGTGTCATCTCTTAAGTGCTTTATAAAAATTGATTGAACTTCAGGAATGTCCTGTATCATTTTTACTTTTCAGTTTCTGTTGTTTCTTCCCTGCTCAAAGACAGCTTCTTGTTAACTCCCAGAGGCAGAGCTATAACTGTAAATAATAACTCTGGCTTGAGGGAGAAGGTGACTTGATGAATGAACATCAGGTATAGTTCCTTGTCTCCTGACCTTAGAATCTGTTATCTCTGTTCTGAGTTTTAGATGTCTGTGGGATTCTCTGTTACAGAGACAATACCCTTTTTGTGGGGAGGAGTGTTTGGTTGAGACAGGATATTTTAGTATCATTTTAAGTCTGATCTTATGGGAAAGACAGAGGAAATTAGTGTGTTGGAGGGAAAACCCAAACTTGTCACCCTTCCTGATGCTGTTGATGAGAGAATACTTTTATTAGGTGACTTGGATTTTCAGAAATTCCTACCTACATTTTCAGGATTCAGTTTTTTAATGCACTCGTGTATTTTGTAAATTCCTTTGTCTGCCTTTTTTCCATCTCTGTTCAAGTACATGAAAAGAGAATTTTGATCTGTATGTGAAGATCGCTTAGTACTTGTGCTGTATCTTTGTGTGATTTCTGATAGATCAAGACTCACTGTATCAAACTAGTAGCTTGTTTCCCAAGGCTAGCAGTTGGTATCCAATAAATCTTTCCTCAGGATGTAGCCACAAAAAGGCCAGTTGCTAGTGCAGATACAGACCCCTTATTTTATGTTGGTACCATGTGTAAACACCAGCAGTTTGCATCACAGTAGTATTCCAAGGGCCCTGATGAAAATTCTTCATGTGTAGTGAATTGTGGGACCAATATTAACATTCAGTTCTTTTTGTATTTCAGTATGAGCATAAGCTTCTAGAGATACAGAACATGATGAATGCTATTTTCAAAGGGACATTTCTAAACCGTTACCGGTAAGAGTGAAAACAAAGCTGTGACGTGTATCTGCATCCCCCAGAACTGTTGCTTAGATTGTACAGATAGGAGAATCAAATTAAACATCCTGGAGGCACTGATGGTGTCAAGGAAAGTGTAGCAGTTAAATTTATTTTTAAGAATCTAGGCTTCCAAAAGGACCTCTCTAGGGTGTTCTTTCAATTCTTCCTGCTGGCTGTAGAGCAGTGCATTCGTGAATGAGAAGATATCCAGAATTGCAAAATAGTTTGTGGCTAAAAGTAACCTTTGTATGGATTGAATATTAATATAAAGATACTTGGAATATTTTGAATTATATGTGCTTTTGAAATTCCAGAACATAAAAATATTGCAAATAATAAAATCTCTCTGTTTTAAAATTAATTTTTAATGTATTAATATTATGATTTTATAATTTCACAGTGATGTTATCCCTGAGATCAGAGCAACTTGCATTGAAGAAATTGGCAGCTGGATTAAAATGTCCCCAGATGCTTTTTTGAATGATAGTTACTTAAAATATGTTGGGTGGATGCTGTACGATAAGGTAAAGTTTAAATTTTTTTTTTTACTTAGTACGTTAGGTTTTTTGTTTTAAATTTTTTTGAAAGAATCCTAGCATTTAAATTCTTGAGAGTAGATCTGTAAGACTCTGGTGGTGCAATAAGAATTTACTTTCTTGTGCATTTCAGGTTTTATTTTAAAAGCAATTTTAACACTAAATGACAGAGAACATTTTTTCCAGTCTGTGTGAATCCCTGTATGTGCAGTTGTATTTATGTTACTGAATTGGGAGTTATTTCTGAACTGTAAAATGGCTTATATCCTTTCAGAGGGTTAAATGTTGACTGAAGTTCTGCTTTTAGGCTTGATTGACATTTAAAAGTTTGTTTAGTTTTATAAAAAATGAACAAATAAATATTGCCTACTACAATTCTATTGTACTAGAATAGTCTTCAATGTTGCATTTCTCATGGGCAGTTAGGTACACAAAATCACAAAATATTTACAGGAAGTTCAGCCATTTCCCAAAGGGTTTTTTCTCCTTTTACTTATAGTTTGTTTGTTTGTTTGTTTGTTTTTTAGTAGAGGCACTTTTAAAAATCCTCCAAATACCACCAAAACAGACAAGCAAAAAAAGCAAAATGAGTCAGTAAGTCCAAAACATTAAGCAGTAGAACAATAGGCAGTGGGTAAAATCTGATACTTGGGAAGTTGCACTGGAACATGAGGAAGAATTTCTTTACTGTGTGGGTGACTGTTCTCTAGAGGAGATTGCCCAGAGAGGTTGTGGAGTCTCCCTCACTGGAGATGTTCAGAACTGTCTGGACACCATCCTGTGCTGGGATAACCCTGCTTGAGCAGGGAGCTTGGACCAGATGGACCAATCAGATGGACCAGATGCACCACTGTGGTCCCTTCCAACCTGACCTGTTCTGTGCTTCTGTGAAAATACACTTTTTCTCTTGCTTCGAAAGGGCATGAGAGACTTCAGGGGGCTAGGAATGTTTATCAGGAACGGCTAACTGGCGAATCCCACACGCTGTAGTTGTGCAGGCCGCCTTTGCAGGTGTGTGTAGGTCCTGAGCCGTGGCGGGGCTGGTGTCGGTGCTGGGCGGACCGGGCTGTACTCTGCCAGGGGGCCAGCAGGGGGCGCGCGAGGCTCCTGCTGCCGGCCCTCGGAAGGTGCCGCTTGGGATTTTAGGACGACAAATCCATCAAGAGCCGTCGTTTGTTCATGCATACGTTTTATCTGATCACAGTATCTTTTTAGTACATGCTCAGTTTGGAGAATTCTCAAAAGAAAAAATCTTTTTTTCTGGAAGATGATATGTCTTCAGTTGCAGTACTCTGCAGTGAAAGTTAACAGCTGGCGTCTCTAATTAATGCACACAGTTCACCCAGCGCCATTTACTGGAAACTGGAAATAGTTGGGTTTTTTTCTAAGGCTGTTTTTATCTGAAAGCAATGCAGGTGGAAGCAGAGTGAGATAAAGTGAGGTGTCGTCCATATTCTGCATTTGGTTGAGACCTGGTAGTGTGCCACTACTGGTGGCTGCAGTCCTGGCTGTGCTTTGTGATTTGCAGCCACTGTAAAACTGCCTGATTTTAAAACAAGAGCACCAACAGGGCAGCAGTATTTTTTATATATTGTCATGGATTTTTTTTTGAGGGGCTGGGGAGGGAGAGCAGTTTTTAAAATTGTTTTGCCTTGAAATACAGTTGGGTTGTCTTTGCTATCCAGGAGTAACTCAGAAGTAGACCTTCGCAGTTCATAATCTGAGAAGTGTTGACTCAGCAGTCCTATCAAACCATCCATATCCCAGCCTGTATCTGTAACGTTTTATTGAACGGCCCCATCTCTGTGATAGTGGTGGGGCTGAAATCTCATAACTGAATGTGTTCAAGCAGTGCTGGAGCCTGTGCAGAGCACTTTGAGGTCACTAGAGCTGCCCACCACTTTACTTATGTTTTCTATCATCAGGTCAGGATCAAAATGTGCTATGATGCAGCTGAGGGATAGTGTATGTGTTCAGAGTATCCTGAAAATGTGCTTACATAATTCCCCTTCAATCTGTCACAGCTTCAAAGGACCAAACAAGCAGGTTTTTTTGTTGAAATTAGAATGGTAGTTCTGGTGAGGGGAGTAAGTGGCTGGATGTTTGTTTTTGCTGATTCTGCTGTTGAAAGAACCTTAAGGTAGTAAGATATTCTTGATCATTCAACATTACTTCACATCCTTCCCCCCTATGGGGAATGTTGAATTTAGAAAAGGGGAGGTGGTTGAGAAGGAGATGCAAGGAAAATGCAGATGAAAACTTATGAAAAATAACAAAAGTAGTCATAGAAGTAGTTATATGTTTCTGTTTACTAGAGTTAATTTTCTCAGCACTTAAAGAAACATACATGTGTGAGGTTGTGACAGAGAGCTTTTGGACGGGAAAAGGATGCCTCAGAAGGGGGATGGTACGCTTTAATGTGTTGCACTTTTGAAGGTGTATGCTTGACTCCGTCTGGCTGAGAAATTACATTACCAGGCATGTGCCAAGAGCTATATGAACATTCAGCAAACCAGCGCACTCTGTTGTTGCTTTCCCCACACAAAAATTCAGTCCCAATTCACAAGAGTGTTGTGACAAAGAACCAAGGGCATCTGAAAGAACCAAGAGAACCAAAGAACCCAAGCCAGTTTTGCAGTACGTTGGCTGAGCTGAGTTTGTGCCACTGTGCAGTGATGGGTACCACCTTGGGACTGTCTGTGAGTGAGTTCTGTGCTGGTAGGAAGCAGCAGGTGTGGACAGCAGTCTCTTCCTCTGAGACTTTAAAGTTAAAGTACAATATAGAATAAGTACTGCTGGTGTGACATGGGCAGATTAGAGAGCAGTGTACATTGTTACTTGTTGATCTTTCATTTTGTATTTCTAGCCAAAAGCTGTCTTAAACAAAACTGTTAGTCAGAGCCTGCCATTGGGTATCATCCTTGGCTTTCCATCTAAGCAGGTGAACAGGAACTTGTAGCAATGGATAGCCTGTGTGTAGGTGGTCTCCTTTCTTGGATTTCTATGTTTATTCTTATTGCTTTTATTAGCAAGAGGAATTAAGAAAGAAATATGAATAGACTGATTCAAAGCCTACAGTTCATCTTAGTGTCTCTGCTGATATGCTTAACATTATCAATTTCAGAACACATGATTTTTCTATGTTGGATCATCAAAATAATTTTCCTAATTCCATTTAAAGCTTTGTCCCTTGAATGATGTAGCAATATACATGAGATAATTGAAAAGTTGGCTAAGGAAAAGACTTCTTTTTGAGGCATCTATGAAGCACTAGTACAAATAGTATGAAAAAACACCTTGTATGGATAAATATATTTTGCCTAGATTAAGTAATTAGGCTGAATTCAAAGCAACCATTTTCCTACAATTCTTAAAATACTATGTTCTAGTGTAAAACAGAAATAGGGAGAAGGCATGATGCTTAACTCTGTAAAAATCCACAGTGATAAGCCAGTGCATGTCTAAGTTGTACCTCTTCCTCTGGGAATCTAAAGAAATCTGTAATGTCTTGGACTCCTTGTCTGTTTTTAACAATTGTCCCAGTCAGCTGTTGAAAAGAAACAAACAAAATCTGATGTATGGGAGAGTGCTGGTTGTATACTAAGTAGGTCATCCACACACCTGTCTTTGTATCTTTAACATGAATAGCACAATCCTTGTATCTTATGCATTCTGTTGCTTTTATTAACTGTGGTCTGTGAGAGTTTCTTTGACTCTTAGGGAGCCTAACACAAACTTTGATGTTACCTTTGAGTTTGGCTCACTGCAGGCTTCCTCTGTGTGTGAGGGAGGGAGATGAGCATGTGTACACACAAACAAACTGGTACTGATGTCACTAATAAAGAAGATGAGCTGCATTTGGGTAGTCTGCTGTAGGCACTCACAAAGAGCTCTTATTTACATGATATAAATGCTTATAGTGACTAAGAAGGATACATGTATGTTACTGTTAGCCAACTTCTCTTTGTCTTACAGCAAGCTGAAGTGCGGTTGAAGTGTCTGCTGGGACTGCAGGGAATTTATAGTAGAAAAGAACTTGTTTCCAGGATGGATCTCTTTACTAATAGATTCAAGGTAAATAAATTACAGTTTGCTGTTTTTTTAAGTCTAGGTTGGGTGTATATACAGGGCCTGATGTTTTGATCAGAGCTGATCTCCCCCCTCTCTACACTGAGAGGATCTTAGACTCCTGCAGAAACAGCCTTGTTGACTGAATAGATGGAGTTTTGCAGGGTGGGATGTTTCCCTCTGTTTCTATGAACTCTTCCATTTCACTTCAGTTCACACAAAATGGTGTTGACATGCACTGTGGTCAGTTATCTCCACCATTTGTCCAGATTGGCCCAGGTTTTTTTACAGGATCTTTGGCAGATGACAAAGATTTTCCTATGCTAAAGATCCTCTCTTTTTGCTGCCCCTGATAATGGGTTAGCCTTGCAGATAGTGGACTGTCTGTCCATGTATCACACTGATGTGGGAATGGCTCTCTTGATCTACCATGTCAGTATCAATCTTGAAGAAGGATCTCGTATCTCCTTTCTGAACAAATCAGGTGATACACTGTAGTTTCGAGAGCTTGTTTCATGGCTTCACTGACCCTGTACTCTGCTTTTATCATATTCCAATATCCTGACTCATTTAAGGAGTAAGCCCTTTACTTTTTTTAACCTTGGCCTTGCTAAGGATTTTGTCAGCTGTTCTTACCCTAGCAGGGTTGCACCTTCTCAGTATTTGAGTAAGAAAGCTCAAGATTATGTGATTGATATCTCAGTCCCTGTGAATGAGGACATGATTCAATGTTAGGACAAATCAATGCCTGCATATACTGGCAAACCCACGGCCTTTTTGCAAAAGGTGTGACAAAGCAATTACCTGTGTGACAAAGCAATTCCTAGTAGTGAAAAATACCTATTACATATCCTCAAAGAACATGAAATGGATTGATATTGGTATCCTAGTAATAAATTACTCATAATTAAACTCAGCTAACTAAGATTGACCCCTGTTTTAAATGATTATGTGGTAGTCCCTTATCTTTCTGACTACTGTAAGCTCTGTAACCAAATGCAGGATTGGTATTCAATAAAGAATGATGAAATAGCTCCAGGCTGTTTGTGCTGCCATCTCCCTGTGTGGAGGATGCAGTATAAATGGATTATTGCTAACTCCATCTCCCAGTCAATAAACCCCCGCCCAAAATAAACTCTTTCCCCTCTAAACAAAAAAAATCCAAACAGCTACACACAAAATACCAGTTTCAAAGTTTAAAGCAAGCTTTCTCAGTGGTGGGGAGTGTAATCATATAACCATCAATCCATTTCCTTCAAATGGGAGTTACATGTGCTCCCTCTAGTACCCTTAAGTGTTCAGACTCCAGATTTGTGGATTTAGACACCTTCCATCTGGATTGTGAGAAAAAGGAAGGTGCAAAGGAAAATGAATGTAGAGATTTAGAAACCATGCGTTAAATGGGGAAACTAAAATTGTTCCAAATCAAGCAAGTCTAAAGGTGTAATATATCTTAAAAATATAGGCCACACTGAGGTGTGCAAGTTCCTGGTTTCGTGGGATGGGAAGTTTTTTCAGTGTTTTGAGCTGTTTGCATGTGTACTAAGTTAAAATATTGTGAATTCTGGAGGTCAGCAGTACTGCTGGTATGCCATGAGATGTCTTTATGACTTAAACTCTGTCTTTTCAGCAAGGCACTGACTTCTGTAATGTGTAGGTGCAGGCACTTTACTGTTAGTGGGAGAAACTGATTAGATAAGGCTTGTAATTTGAGGCTTACCTTCATTTAACATACTGAAGTGCTAGTAGTAACATCTTAGAAACAAGTTGTCAGTCACTTTTAATTTGTAGTGTGTAGTTAATTTCTTGTGAACGCATACATTGCATGTATAAAAAATATCATATTACTGCATGATTAATTCAGTTAAAAAATTAACATGCTGTTAATTTTCAGGGGCTGGGGAACTACTTGGTAGTAATCAAGTTGCCTTATGTCTCTTAGGAAATAGCTGCTGAAATAAAAATAAATCTCTGCTGTACTAGCGTAGATGATCTAGCTGTAGCAAAAATACATGTTTATTGAGAACAAACCATGTTACATCTTTTTATTGTCATTTTACATCCATTAGGATCGAATTGTGTCCATGCCTCTGGACAAGGACCATGAAGTAGCAGTTCAAGCCATGAAACTCTTGATGCTTATGTCACAGTAAATAATTTCTTTTTTAATTTACTGTATTGTTTTAATGCCAACAAGATCCAGGTACAAACCTGATGAATCTTCCTGTAATCACTTACTTGTTGGGAAACAGTTGCTTCTGGCAGGATATGCATTACAGTTAAAGCTGCTCAAGACATGACATTTTCCTTTTATGGGAAATGTCAGTGTTAAGTAAATCATTGTGCTGAGATTCAGTCCGAAAACTACATTTTTATATCTTTATGTTTCCCTCTGAAAGGAAATTCTACCTTTTTAAAATTTTGGCTTATCTTAAAAGGAGCATTTGACTCTCTTGGGGGAAGTTCCCACTGAAGATGGGATCCCCACCCCATCTTCTGTCCCAGGATTGCCAGGCTTTGACCAGGAGCTTGGAGAACTCTGCTCTCTTCCCTGTCTCTGCACCTGATGCAGGAAGCTTTGAGCTTTGAGGCTCTTGCTAAAATTTGGACTTTTGGATTCTTGGCTCCAGGGCAGAGAGTCTGGTAGCCTTTGAGCCCATAGCAGACTGACTGACAAGAAAAGAGCAAGTGTGTGATTTTTCTGAGGTAGAAAACTAACAGAAGAGTTGTTTTCTTGGGAAATTTACCTGCCAGCCATAGATTGGTAGGATAATGGCAAGCTGGAGTGTGGGGAAGAATTGCACTTAGTATTACAGAAGTATATAAATCTTATTCTGATACATCATTGAGCAGCATGTTTATTTTAGAAATGTCTTTATTTGCAAAATATGTGTAGAGTAAATTTTCTGTCCCTCTTTTTCAAAGCAAAATGGGAAAAAAACTTCACTGCATTCTACTGATAATACAGTTGAGAGGTTAGGACTCAGTGTTTCCTGTGTCTGAGAGTGTAAGTTGAATGTTGGTGATGCAGATGCTTATTCCCATGTACAGCACGAGACATTATCCAACAGCCTTGTGGGATCTGCTTCTCTATTTAAGTCTGAAGTATTATTCATTGCTAGAGGAGCATGTAGGCCGTAGTGGTCCAACTAATATGGTGCTGTAGGTGTTTACATTAAATTTCAAGTATGTTTGTATATTGAGGTGCTGCTTTATTGTCTCTTGTCTCACTTCACATTCCACTGGTTTGAATGGCATTTTTCCAGGCCTCCTTCAATAGGCACAGCAGAACAGCATATGATGCTGTGAGCACTGCACCCTCTTCTGAAGGTAGTGCTGTTGTTTGGGCCTCACTAGTAGTAGGGACGGCTGTATTGTTCCTGTGTTCACAATGTCCATTTCTACATCCCTTGGTTCCCTGTGGTGCCTAGCTGTAGGAACAAAGCACAATGGTGTGTCCATGGATAACATGTCCCTGTGCTAGGAGGAGCAGCTCACCATTGTTGAAGTACAAAGATTCCATACACCAGTTATGTCTGCACTTGTTCCGTATCTGAATTAACAAGAGCTATATTGGCACTGCAGCTGTTTATCATCTCTGGCTTTATTATAAGGGATCATGTTCTCATTAATGCAAGCTGCAGCTATAAAAGTTTGATCAATGTTTCTTTTTCCCTGAAGCATTTTTTTCTGAATTTTACTTAAATATGGTTTCCAGTGTGAATAAATGCCATCTAAATTTTTCTGAATGATATTTTTCCATCATAAGATGCAACTTTCATAAGTTAAAATTAACACATTATGAAATTGTTTTTAATTAAGCTATGTAGAGACCTAGCGAATCCATTCTTTATTTTTGCTCATCAGTTGCATAGTGAGCTTTCTTTCACTGTACCCCCCCAATTGTTCTGAGCCCTGCTGATTTGGCATAATTGCTGGAGTGGTGAAAGTGTGCACTGGAGACTCAATAAGCAAATTCAACAACAGCTCTTCTCTTTGATAAGAGTAGTTCTGACCAGTCTATAACTCTGTGTGAAGAGAATGCAGACAATATAGCTGTCACATGTGCAGGCTTCTTAATAAGAGCCTCCATCAAGATCCTTTTCTAGCAGGGGAAAAGCTGATGCCTTAGTACCTGCAATAGTGGCAGAAAGGACTTGCTGCTGGCACTGCAGAAACAAAGACCTGGAAGGCTAATGTGTCTCAAATAGGTGTGTCTCATAGCTCAAAAGCTGTGTCTGGATATTGAGCAGTAGTGCTGCTTGTTACATGCAGTAAAGCATTAAATTGAGTTGGGGACAGCAACTCCACTGCCTCAGAAGGGATGATAAAGTAATAAATGACAGCTTGTATAAATGGCATGGCTACTAGTATGCATTGGTGTAATAAAATTTTTGCCACTTTTGCCATGCTATCTTGGCTTCTCTTTTAACGACTAATTTTTGTCATCTGCAAATTTGGCAACTGAATTCAAGTGGCCCAACTTGGGTTTTTAGTGAGATGTGAGACACCTTTCAGATCAAGTTTCTGAAAGCTATTTTTAAAGCTACTGGAAAGAATCTCTATCTGAATTCTCTCTATTTGATCTGGAATCACTAATTTTTTTTAAAAAAATATAGTCTTCACTGGTGAGGTGCAGACCTTCAGAACATGTCTCTAATCTTGGAATAGATATTTTGTTATGTCATGACATAAGTCATCCAGTAATAGCTTTTTTCTTCCAATTACTCAGTTGGATAATTTTTCTTGGGAAAAATACGTTATGTCAGTAACTTTCTTTGACTGACTTCCATAGTTGTCTTTTGGGTCAGCGTAGCAGCAAGACTTAATTGACCGTTGCTAATTGGCCATTTTTCTGATGTTTTACAGTGGCAGCAGAGCTGTGCTCCATGTATGGTAGTAACAGGTTTGAGCATCTCTCAACCATCACTGCATTCCAGTTCTGTATACACTGACTATGCTGTGTATTACAGCCCCATAAAGTTGCTCTGCCTTTACATTCTCTATCTTGATAGCTAGAGAGGCAGTGAAAACACCTATCTTTTCAATTCACTTATATGTGTTACATTATTAAAAAAAAAAATCCCAGTGTTGATTCAGAACTCTCTTGCTATGCATATACTTAGTTTTTCTCAAATTCATATTTGTATTTTCTTCTTGTGTATCTCTGTGAGCTGAGATTTTTTTCCTTCTTGTTTGTTGCATGTTGTCTCAATTGAATGCAGTCTTTGGGCTAGTAGATTTCTGTTTTTTTCACAGCATGATGTAATCCTGAAATGGAAATTAGCCTATGAGGTTTAGCATAATAGAAATTATTAATGGTACTGAATTATGCATAATTGTTAGCATTAATGTTGCAAAAGATCTGACAGGGAATAGAACTAGGAAGGAACTAAAGAGGAAGAAAATGAGTGACAATGAGAGACCAAGGTAAAAAAAGCATTGCCTTTTAGGAGGCAAATTAGTTTAGTGTACCTACTGCTAGACAATTCTGCTAATTTTTGTGAGCTTAACTACCTAAAAGCGTAGAGGGATTTTTGAAAAGAGTGGCAAAAGTAATTAGGTAACCACAGAAAATGCATGGGTAAATGTTACAGGTGGTGTGAGTAAGGGCACAAATCTACATTTAGCTTGAATATATAAATAGCCCAGGGGAAAATTACTTTGATTTACTTTAGTGAAATGTAACTAGAAGTTAAACTGAGTTTTAACACAAAACACATTGGTCTGCCACAGTATAATCACAATGTATTGCAACATGCTAATCCCATTGTACAGTGGGTGGGAAAGGACTATTGTTACATTTTAGTGGCAACTGTATTGTCATTTTCCTCATCACCAAGGTATGTCTTGAAATAACTTGCAATGAGAGCAGAGGAGCGAGAGTGAGATTGCAGAGCAGTTTAGTAGTACGTGATTTTTTTTGTACTCAAAATTTTTATTGCAGACATTAGAATACTTTTAACATACTTTTGGTTTTTTTTTGGTTGATAGTGCTCTGTGCACATATACTGCTTTTACAATGCATCTGCAGATTTGGATATTTAACTTGACTTAATTTTAAATGCAAAGTGACCAGATTTATTTGTGATTGAGATGCTATACCTTAGACTGTCATAACCATAATGTGTACCATTATGCCACTAAAAAAAAGACTAGCGTAAAACTCTGTAAAGTGCATCAGGTGTGTTTTTATTTTACTCTTGTGATTTTGATGGTTGTCCTTGGTGTGAGCAACAGCAGAGAGCAAGTCAGGCTACTCCAGCATGCAGCAAAATGAAGCAAAAAGCAAGATATGAAATCTTTCAACTGGTGCCATACGCAGAACAAAATGGGTCTGTGATTTCCCTCTAGAATGTCCCAGTTTCTTCTCAGACATGAAGACTGGGACATGTTCACACTGAAGTACAGAGAAAATAGTATGTCATGAGATTGGTATGTGGAAGGCCATGCCTGTTTATTTTTAGGCACCTCAACACTGGCAGGCACTTCTGGCTTAACCTTTATCTGTTGCTTGGCATTCTGAGGGCTGTAAATTTGCAGCAGTATTACTGCTGTATTTGAAGTATTCTTTGTGTGGTTACTGATTGCCTGATGGATGTAAAAAAGAAAGACACCTGTTTAGTAAAGTAGAGTTAGTGCTGGTGGTTGCAGGTGTAGTCAGGTGCTGCTGCTTGCAGAGGCAGGTAAAATGCCTGAGCACTCATTTCAGTGGGAGTTATAAGCCTAAACCTCATCATGGTCGGAGAGTAGAGGTTGAACAGTAATAGTAATAGCAGTGCACACAGCTATTCCCTCCCACTCAAGAAAGGAAAAAGCAGATCAGGTGCTCAGGTGGTGTCAGGAGTGTCTGTCAGCCTCTGTTGCAAAGGAAATGGATTCTTCTCCCTTCCTTTTCTTCTCTGCTGTTTGGGGGTGCTTCATTTGCAGCTGGAGCAGCATCTCACCTACTTATGTCTCAACGAGGGAGGAAATAATACTGCATTAGATTAATGTAATGGGTAAATCCCCAAGCTCTTAGGAGACAAAGTTAAAAATGGAGAGGTTGGGATTTTGGAAGTCATAGAATGGTTGAAGTTAGAAGGATTGTCTGGTCCAGCCCTCACTGAACAACAGCCACATAGAGCGCATTGCCCAGGACTACATCTGTACGGTTTTTTAGTATCTCCAGCAATGGAGACTCCACAGCCTCCTTTGGCAGCCTGTGCCAGTTCTCTGTCACCCTCACAGTAAAAATGTCATTTTTTGTTTCCTGGTGTTCAGAAGGAGCTTCCTGTGTTTCTGTTTGTGCCTGTTGCTCTGTTGCTTTTGGTCCTGAGCACCAGGAGCAGAAGCCTGTCTCTGTCTCCTTATTCTCACCACCAAGTACTTACACACTTTGCTAAGATTCCCCTGAACCTTCTTTCTTCCAGGCTGAGTTCAAGTTCCCTTGACCTTTCCTCAAAGGAGAGATGATCCAGATCATCCTTGTGACACTTTCTTGGTCTCTCCCCAGTCTGTCTCTTGTATTGGGGAGCCCAGCCCTGGATACAACACTCCAGGTGTGGCTTCACCAGTGCTGTGTAGAGGGGAAGGATCACCTCTCCAAACCTGCTGGTAATGCTTAATGCAGATTGAGATACCATTCACCTTCTTTGCAGCAAGAAAACATTGGTGGCTCATGTTCAATTTGGTGTCCACCTGTCAGGGTCTCTTGGCAAGACCCCAGCAGTGTGAAAGTCCTTTTTTCCCGAGCCTGGCCGCTGAAGAAGAGCTCTGGAATGCATGAAACCAAATTTTCAAGGTTGTTTATTTTTTCTTATCTGTAATAGTTTCTCTCTGACCTGCTGAGGTCCAACTAGCACAGAAGCCATCGCAGTCTCCTTCTCACCCCAGGTGGCTCCCACATTATATACCCAAAATTATATGTACCATGTTTATAGTTCCTGTACCAATACCTAAAATCTACGTTGGACAATGTGTCCCTATCCTAAACCAATAGAAAAGTGTCACTATCACACCGAGACATGGAAGACAAGAAGGAAGAAGAAGCTAGGGCATGCCCAGATTCCTTTATCTTGTACCCCTGAATTTCATTCTAAAAATCCCAAAATTCTACTTTTCCACCCTGTGTCAATTTCTCTATTACACTACTCAAACCCTTTTTGCTTGTAATTCCTCATATAAGGTCGGCAGCCTTTCCCATGGGCTAAAATCAAAGTTTTTGGTTTGCTGCCAAGGTTCCTGGGCTCTTTGCCAAGGACTCGAGTCATCCAGGGCAGCCAGAGGGATGCTCTGGACTCCAACATCCACCAGCATTCCCAGGTTCTTTTCTAAGGATAGAAAATACCTATGGAAAAGCAGTTTCATTAGTACTGGAAAGGAAGGGTCCTTAATTTCTGTCCAGAGAGATAGGTATTGCTGAGCTCTTCAAGCTATCTGAACAATTTAGTCAAGGAACTCTTTTAAAATATAAACATTTAGATATTGCATTCATTATTTCTATAAATGTGCTAAAAGAGAAAACCTGAAATATAAGAATATAAGAAGAAAAAAATTAAATATAAAAAAATGTGTGCACTTGACTGGCGTGTTCATACAGGAGATTTCATTTAAGCATAAGAAAAAGGTTTTTCACTGTGGGAGTGATCCAATACTGGAACACATTGCCAGAGATGTTTTAGAGTCCTCGACTTCATGGATTGGACACATCAACCTGCTGTAGCTGATCCTCTTGTGAGCAGGGGGTAGGAGCAGATGATCTGCAGAGGTGCTGACCATCCTCAATGCTCTTTGATTCTGTATTAATTCAGTCTAGATCACTGTGTGCTAGTGAAATTTCTTATAATCCCAGCTGTCCACTGGTTTTGAAAAAAATATATATAGAGAAAAAATGACAAAGACATCTTCATGGAAACTAGTGTTTTAAAAGAACTCGATAATAGATTGACATTCAAAAGAATGAAAGAAACATTGTCAGACTGCACATTTTTTTTCTGTAAATTCCCCATAGCATTTTAATATTTATTACATCATGTCTTTTTATTCCTGTAAGTGCTCTTTGTTGTCATTCTTTGTTTTACTCTCACTTGTTAAACTTGTAGAAGTTTAATAAATTTGATCATTCATGGCTTCACAGGACACATCACTGCTTATTCATGTACTCTAATGCACCATAAAACCATATTACTTATTTAATTTTTTTACTGTTTTAACATCAATAAACACATTTTTATCCTACTTTCCCAGTTCTGTAGATAGTTAAATGAGTGACATAAATATTTCTCTTTATGGCAATTTCTTGATATAGATTCCTTTACACTTCCTATATGTTCTATTACTGTAAATAGATTCACAAGGTAATTGCATACTTAAAGAGTCCACCACAACATGCATTAAGTATGTAAGGCAGCTTTTATTTCACATTATCCATCACTTTTGGGGACATACCATTAGCACTTTCATTTAAAGATCTTTTTAATGGACGCTCCAGTGATAATCTCACCTAATGTGAGCTCACTACTTTTTAGTCAGGTTGGAGGATATTCTGGGGCTTTGTGACTTGTGAGGATGCTAAAGGATGCAATGGGTTAGAGACAAATGGGCAAGCATAGGAAGGACTGCTGATTTTTTGTAGACATCACTGTTAGCAGGAGAATAGCATGAGTCCTCAGTTGTGGAGAGGGTGTTGGACCACAGCTGTGGATGGTTTTAAAATGTTACTACTTGAGGATAGAATGCAGTGATCAATAAAAACCCTTTCCTCTCACCTGGGTGTAGTAAGTGTAAGGATCTCATATGTTGCTCTTTCATTCTCTGGAGTAGCCTATTCCAGTGACATTGTTGTGGCAGCAAGAAGCAGGTATTTGGAAACTGTAATCCTGGCTTTGGACTTCACTGCTCTGGTATCTCTTCATTGGGTTGTTCAACTTCAATGCTTCAGTTTCTTTTCTGTAAATATATGAATACCATTTCTACCTCTCAGAGAGTGTTCTAGGTGTACTATTTGGCATGTGGTGTTCTCACGATGTGTATCTGAATGAAAAAAGTCATGACTTTGAATGTGTTTGTGCAGAGAGGTCACAGCCATAAGCATGCCATCAAGAATGTGTTTTGATTTCTTTTTACATGGGACTCTAGTGTAATAAAATATAGGTTTTAAAATACGGGAAGAAATAACTTTAAAATAACTTATACTACAGAATGAAGGTTTCTAATTGTTGTCTTCTATGATGAAAATCTAAGCATAAAGGCATGATTTTCCTGTTTTATTGCTATTACTCTTTTTACCATGATCACTAATAATCCGTAATTATACTTTAAATTAATGTTCGTGTCTATGCAGTGGACCTGATTTGTCATGGCTTAGACAGACCTCTGTTTCTCTACACAGTGAGTAAAAGAATGCTGCCAATTTTGTTTGAGAGCATTTTTAGAAATGCCCTACAAAAATTCACATGTAACTGTGTAAACAAGTTGCACGGTTATGAAGAATCGAGTCTAGTAAAAGCTGGGCATAGAATTCGTGCTATTCTTTTCAGACAAACCTGGACTATAACTTCCGTTGTTATTTTTGCCTAGGAACTGTGAGGATGTGTTATCAGCTGAAGACTGTGAAATGTTATACCAGTTTGTTTATACCACTCACCGTCCGCTTGCAGTAGCAGCTGGGGAATTCCTTTATAAAAGGTATCTCTGCCTGCCTACTTCTTGCATATTCTCATTTGTTTTGGAATGAAGGTGGATTTATTTGAGGGGGACATTAAGCATTAATTTTTCTGCTGAAAGTGTGTGTCACCTTTCTTCTGGCAATGAGAAGAGAAATGCTGTCTGGGGGTGCATGTTTTCCTGCGAGCCCTGAAACAATAGGCATGAGAAAAGTTGCAAGACTAACAGAGGGAATATGAAACTAATTGATCCACAAGTGCCACGCTATGTTGAGAACATGCCCTCTTTCTCTCTACTTTCCCATTGCTTTGCTTCTTACAAGCTAATCTGTCACCTGGCATCCGCTGGATTTTCACAGTTTGGTGATTAATCACAAAAATGGCCTCCTCTTCTCCCTTTGGAAGTTGCCTTATACATTGTAAAGGCTTTGAATAATGAGAGATGCAGCGGATTAAAAAGACCTCCCAGTTTCCTGTCAGATTAATGGAATACAGGGCTTATTTTCCCTAGGAGCAACTCTTATAAATGGGCTTCTTATAACAATGGCTGCATGAAGTTGTATGGAATTGGCATGCTAAAAAGGGAAGAGACAAATATTCCATCTTTACTGCTGAGAGAAATAACCTTGACTTACAAAAATAAATTAAAATAAAAATATTTAGGCAAGGATTTTGTGGAGAAACATTCAGAAATAATAATCGTGTTTCCAGACATACAGAATCTCTTCCTAGCTGTCTTTTCCTGTCTAACTGAAATGTTGGCATTCTGGAATATGTGGAGCTAAGTCCAACAGAAAGACAAATGAAGAGGAATTTCTGTTTTGATTAATCTGACATTACATTTGCTACACTTTGTACTTTGTGTTGTTCCTAATATGCTCTCATAAATTAGATGTTTCTCCTCTCAGAGCTCTGCTGCATTTTGCTACCAAAGTGATTGCCCTGATGACTTCACTTTTTCTGCCCAGCTTGCCAGTGCCTTGTGGACACTTTGACCCTGTAAATCTTATCCTTGCTCTTGTTTGCCCAGTGCTTCTCTCCAGCACTTTTCCCAGTATAGAATGTTCATTTTGGTGGGATAAGAGATGTTAGTGACACCCTCCTTTTCCTGGTTATACTGCTGAGTTTTAGTATAAATGCTTACGCTTTCCATCTTCTTGGTTTGCCCAAAATCTCCTCCATGTCTGCATATTTTAACTTAGGTTACTTAGCGGGTGTAAATTATACCAGCAGAAACTGCTTTCCTGTATTTATCTTGGGATTAGCGCTTTTTGTGGGTAGTAGTCAGAGTCATTTTAGGTAAAAGGGGAAATAGAAGTGTCGTATGTGCTTCATACCTCAAACAGAAGAGGAAGACAGTAATTGCCTCTTATAATTACCAGATACTGTGCTTTCCTTAAAAAGCTGTAGTTCCAAGATGCACTGTGATGTGAATAGTGGCTGTGTGATAACATCTCTGCTGTGTTGTTAAGGTTTTATATTTGGCCTAGAGCAAGCCTCTTTTCAAGCATGAGCAAATGCCTACGTCATTGTATGATCAGTTTGTGGAATCTGGAATCATCCAGAAGGGTCGCAGGGTACCTGTGAAACTGTCAGAAATAGTCTCTGCATCCACAGGGATAGCATATCTCTCATAATGGAAAGCAATTCCTTTCATCTTATAAAAAAGTCTAATGAGATTTGGGGTAAATAAGTAGACACTTAAGAGAAATACAGTCCTTGTGACCTTGACAGAAGTAGTGTTACATTGGTGAGTGTAAGGAGAATGTGGCAGAACTGGACTGACTTACTTTTGTTTTGGCAGGCTGCTTAGTCATGAGGGAGATAAAAAAGTTCAGCCCCAAGGAGGAGGAAAGTTTGGGGCGAGCACTGACCAGTTGAAAAGACTAATACACTTTTTCCTGAAGGGTGAGGTGAGAACTGCCCCTGCAGTAAGCCTTTTAAATCCAGTGTTGCATGTTAAATCAATTATCTTCTTGCTTTTGAAAGTAATTTCTGTTGGTGAATTCTGAAATATGTGGTGTTAGAAATGTTTTTAGTCTCTAGGTTAAGTTTTTAATGAAGCCATTTCTGTTCTGCTGTATTAAACCTAATTTACAAGTGTGCAAACAGAGAGAATCAGTGCTGAGGCAGTTTCTAGAAACAGCCTGAAAGACTAATGCCACCAACTCAGGGTTTTTTGGTATGTCTTTCTGGAGGCAGATGTGGGTTGCTGTACCATGGCTCCATGCTGACCAAAACCTGTAGTTTTATGAGAGTTTTATCAGTTTAAGTGCTGATAAACAGTTCACGGTTTAGCTTTTGCAGTGGTGCAGATCTCTATCTGTCCAAAGTGTCTCAGGCATAGCAGTTTTGAATCTTTCTGCAAATAATTTGATAGATTACTTGTTTGTAGTCCTGTAACTAGATTTTGGCTGTTACAATCAGCAATATAAAGCAATACAGAAACTAGTTTCAGAGGTTATTTACATTTAAATTAATATTAAAAGAGAAAACTAAATTTTATTGCTGGCTTTTCCTGATTTTTCTCCCCACTTTCCTGCTTTGTATCAGACTGAAGACTTGGTGTTTAAATGTTCATTGACCTTGAACTAAGTATGTTGAAATACTGCATGTAAATATATATGTGAATGTCAGAGCTTTGTCATTGGACAAAGGGAGAGGAACATATGCAGCTGTATTTCTTCTAGTGATGTGTTTGCTTCTATAAGCTTGTGTTTTTGATCCCTAGCTACACAAACACGTTACATATCTAGTAGACAGCTTGTGGGACTGGGCAGGCAAATTCCTGAAGGACTGGGAGTGTATGACCTCTCTTCTATTAAAAAATGCTGAAGAAGTTGGAGAAGGTGGGTAAGCAAAGAATTTAGTTTTGTCTGAATGAATCTCCCCATGCTATTTTTTGAACCTTGCCTTAGCTTTCATATTGAAGTAACATTTGGTCCCAAATTGAGGTCCCCAAGTGCCACAAAACTGATGCAATTCAATGCACAGCTAGTGTAATATTTATATCAACATGCTTGTTTTATTCAGTATTCTGTATTTATGTAATGTTAGTTTAGAACCTGTGCAATAAATACTTGTGTAATTAAGCCATAATGCTTATGTAGTGTTCACTTATTTTGTCCAAAACTTTTTAATCTAAAAGTATTAATAGATTGAAATGCAGTTTTTGTCAGGCTTTTACTTCTTCCTCAAAAGAAAATGAATAATGTATTGAGTTCACTGACATCTAACACTAGAGGGATTTTTTTTTGGTGGCATTATTTTGAAGTAAATGTAAATAAATCTTTAAAGTCCCTTCCAACCCAAACCACTATATGATTCTATGGATAGTTGTAGACCTGGAGCTGGTTGTGTGATTAAAATCAGTTTGTTGACCCAGTGAGTTAGAGCATTTTGGTACTCAAAGAAGATTTGTCCTAAATGAGACACTAGTCGGTAGGAGACCTCATTAAAACCGCTTGTGTTTTTGCAAGCCCAGCTGCCCCAAAAAGTTTAACCATTAAGGGATTAATGGTACTCAGTAAATGCAGAAAATAATTTCCTTCAAATGAAGTCAAACACTCTCGCTGTTTATTTAGCAGCACTGCCTCTCCCATTCTTTAGTGTCCTTCCACAGTTCTTCAGGTAAATGAGTAGGCTTTGCATCAGTTGTTGCTACATCTTCACTCTTGTGTGATGCTGAGACTGATTTACTTCCAGCACTGAGCGATGCCCAGGAAAGTGTTCTCATCGAAATCATCCTCGCAACAGTCAGAGAAGCAGCTGAAGGTCATCCTCCAGTGGGCAGAGGTGCAGCCAAAAAAGTCAGTGCATCTTAGGCTTATTTGTTGTCCTGTCATCACATTATCTTTGCCTTATGTACTTTGCCAGACAGCTTGTTCCTAGTTGCAGATGTATCCTAGGAAATAAAATAGCTTATTTCCCTAAAATGCAGTGTCTTTTCACCTCTACATCTTATTCGAAGTGGATGTTGGAGGAGATGAGTATTAAAGGAGAGCAACTTGAAGCATGTTATTGACAAATGATGAGCATTTTATCCATGACATGTAGTTGTTCAGCAATCTGCATCTAATTTAAGGTTAAAAAAAAAATCTTCTGGTTTTCTTCATGGAAGAGTGTCTCTATCTTAGCTTGAGATGCTTGAGACAATGCTATATGACTTAAGCTTGGGTTATATGTAAGATTCCACTCAAATCCCAGAGATTTTATAATTGAAACCAGATGCTTTGTCTGCAGATTTTGTCAGTAAAAGAGAAGAAAATCCAATTGGAAGATTGCAAAAAAATTACTGAACACTTTATTATGGTGCTTCCTCAGCTCTTGGCAAAGGTAACTAACAGCTGCTCTGTGAATGTATGTTAAATATTTCATTAAAATTCCTGCAATGTACTCATATCTTGTTTTTTTCTCTGCAGTATTCAACAGATGCTCAAAAAGTGGCAAATCTTCTGCAGATTCCTCAGTATTATGATTTAGATGTTTACAGTACAAGACATCTAGAGAAGGTGAATAGGAATTGGGGTAATTGTTTCATGTGGAATGTACTAAGTTTATGTGATAGTGTAGGGAGTTTAATGGGATTTGGAACAAGTAGAAAATAGTTGAAATACAATGAAATGGTATAATACCTTAAGGAAAGTGGTCTTATTCAGGATTTACTTTTTGATTTGGAGCTGCAAAGAAAAGACTTAGTGCTTGTCAGTTCTGATACGCTGGGTCTGGCCTTGATGGATAACGATTTGTGGTTTTGTGTGGTAGACCCAGCCCTGGGTTTTTCATTCCTGGCTGGAGGGAGGGTGGATTCTGCCATGTGTCTTAAGTTGGTGTCTCCCGAGAGTTTACTACAGAATAGGTTTCATTCTCCATGAAGGCTGATGCCCAGCTGCTGGGGGATGACAGTAACTGAAAGATAAGAATGGAGATAGTATGTCTGCTGATGGGAATGGGACAGTCAGAAATGGATACATTAAATCCTTGAAATAGCTTAATGTTTTCTTAAGCAGGGATGTTTACAGGGAGGCAGTGTTAGGCGAACACTCTGAGGTTAATTTCAGCCCAAAACTTGAACTGAAGAGAGGGAGTCAACAGAATGGCTCAAGTTACCTCTTCCCACTAAGAGTGAAGACTCTGTCACTGACATGATCGAAAACATTCTCCATTCTCCATTGCTGAGGGAGACAACTTCCATTGTGTGAAGACAGACTTGTCCTTTGGAAAGGCATCTTTTGTTCCCTATGTGGTGCTAGCCATGTATTGCTAAAGTAGAGCTTAAAGCAGGTGCTTCATTCTTTAGGAAGATCTAGAGACACACAGATGAAAGAGAACTATAAACACAGAAAAAAAAAAGTTGTGTCCTTTAGTCCTACCCCTCTTCTGCTTAGACTGGCATTTGTTTCATCTTGTTTATGTGACCCATAGGGATATATGGGCCTAGTGAAATGATTTAAAATGTGAGAGGACTTTTGTACAATTTACCTATAAATACTCCTTTTATCACGTGCAGCATTTGGATGCTTTGCTGAAAGAGATAAAAGACATTGTGGCCAAACACTCTGACATGTCTGTCCTCGAGGCTTCCTCTAGGACTTATTATATCCTTTGCCGTGAAGAAATTGCCATCTATAGCCAGGTGGATTGTGCTCGAACTCAAATGATAGATGAGTTGGTGAAACAGCTTAACCAGCTACTAGATTGCTTCTGGAAAAAGGTGAGTGGGACTCGTTGAGGGGTAAGCAGACTGTTTCCCTAGGGAAAAAGAGGAAGACAAGGAAAAATAAGGGGGATATGGAACTATTCTTTGCCTACCGTTTCTGCTTGAAGGAGGCCGAACTCTAAAAGATGGGGTCGCACCTCTTAAAAGAATGGTTCTTCACATTTTAATGAAGCATATATATTTTAGCCATATATTTTGGCAGGGAAAATAATAAACAAGGTAGTCCACACCACCAACAGGGCATTGTATGTCTTCTGGCGGGATATTATTGGATGCTGATATTGTAAAATGTGTCAAGCCAAAAGGTCCCCTAACCTCAGACTGGAATTATTTTGTTGATCTGTGCCAGTGTGGGAGAATGTGTACTTGTGAGGAACAAAATTGCTACACTAGATATTCTGGACCTAAGAAATTCCTTTGTAGTTACTCCAGTACTGTGCCAAAGATACTATGTGCAAAATCAGCTAGTGAGTGCTGTCGATCTACAGGTGATGAGGCTCTTCCCAGAAAGAAACAATTCTGTAGTTCTCCATATTTGACTGTATACATTAGATGCCCTTTGTGCTATCACTTTGGATGTAGTGAAAAAACTGATCAAACAGTAGTCTGTAATGCAGATTGTATAGTTTTGAGGGTCTTGGAAATAATGACTTCCCCCTTGAAAGAGGACTGCAGTCTCCCTCAAAGCTTTTCATTAGGTCTAAAAAGCAGAAACAGCTGGTGGGGATATGAATAGCTTGCTGGCTGAGCTGAACAACAGAAGCCTGCAGCTGATCTGATCAACTGTGCTGTCATGAACAGGTGTCTTGCCATGGTATGAGAGTTAACACTGGCAAGTTTTTATTGGACACAGGGATATTGCAAAATGTGTCAAGCCAAAAAATCCCCTAACCTCAGATTGGATTAATTTTATTGGTCTTAAATAGAGATCTATGTCAATGTGGGAGAATGTGTACTTATGAGAAACAAGATCAGTGCAAGACCAGGGATTCTTCGACTCCTCCGTAGTGTGATCTATATCTAAATAAAGAGATTTTTCTCCTGGAACTCCTCCCTTCTAATTCCTGGTTGTATATTTTGTCCCCCAGAATCACATAGTATACTTGTGGAAACTACAGCAATTGCATCTATGGGAAAGTATTTAATATATTTTTAGCTATCTTTGAATGTGATCTGGCAGCTGGAAGCAAGGAAGGTCAGCACCATGTGAACACTTAGCTTTCCAGCGATCCTTAACAACTGCATGAAGGACCATGTTAGATTAATTGCTACTCTTTGCTCTGTGTTAGCAATACTGCAGTCTAGGGAGGCTGCCATTGGTTTATTAATATCAGGGATTTTCCCTTACACAAAATTCCTGTGCAGTTATATTGTTTTCCTTTGACTGTAGAGCAGGACATGAGTAGTGTGGTTAAAGGTAAAGGTTAAAGGAGGGCTGGAGGAGAGTGATCCAAGCTTGTGGTTTGGTTGGGAAGGGAACACAGTCATTCCCTTGGCCCACACTGGCTAATTCCTTTCTCTTTCCCAAACTTTCATGATTTAGGAAGGAGGATTTTGTACGGACGCAGGAGAAATTTCCCGGATGCACTCTGCTTTGAGAAGAGTAGCAGCTTTTCATAAGTGAGATCTTTACTTATACAATTTATGATCCCATATACTTAAAGTATCAACTTTACACATGCAAAGTAAAAATTACTTGTTGGGTTTATTGGGGTTTTTCACAAGAGAATGAAAATGAGCCCTATGAGAGGTGCTGCAAGTTCTAGTTTCTTAATAGAACTGTACTCTTGGATATGGAATTATTTTTGGACTCATTACTGAGCATCAGCCCTAATGTGGCTGAGAAGTGTATGCTACAGAATTGAGGTGTTGCAATGGACACAGAGATCCCCTCTGTGGTACCTCTGTCCTAGCTGGATGTTTTTCCACAGCCTTACTGACAATACTGGTGGTCAGTCTGAATAGGGTATAGTGAATGCAGTCGTTCTTTGCAGCAGGTGTAATCTGTTTTTTATTTTTAATTTTTCTGATCTTCTTTTGTTAAAAGATGATTTCTCAAAACCTTGGTTCTCCAGAGATTAGTAAATTGTCATGCAAGCTAGAACAGAGGTTAAGGGAATTGGGCCTTCTTCTCAATGTATCTTTTACCTGTCCAACCTGCTGGGTCTACTGTGGTTTTGCAAAGAGAAGTCTAATGTTGAGTTGAGAATACTCAAGACTATTAGAAACAGTCTTTTAGAGTGGGCTGAGAAAATTGTTCTTTAGACTTTTTTGGGTACTTGAAGACTACGCATAAATTATAGCAAAAGATACAGAACTCAAGCTTCTTTCTCCTCTCCTCATAACACTGCAGTTTTGTGGTAGGAATGCAGACTATGTGGTCTAAAGGCTGCAGTGTTAGATGATGAAAACTTAATTTTTCCCCTTTATAATTAATTTTTAGTTGTTTAATGTTGTTGCTCTATATTATATGAAGGTAGAAATAGGATACATTTAACCTGATACATTTAACCAGGTGAGTCTTCATTTCTTGCTTAGTGTATCATTATTTCTTTTTCTCCTTCAGTGCCCATGATCTCACCAAGTGGAATCTGTATGACAAGACTTTAAGGTTTCTGGTGTTTGAAACAGAACATGGCAGATTGCCTGTTTTGGTGAGTAGTTAATATTTAACATTGAAAGATGTTTTTCTTGATGAAAGCAGAAAGAAATAGAAAGTATTAAATAATTTTATATATCAGTGTCCTATGAGACAGGAAGATACTGTATCCATTTCTCAGTCTGGGAAATGGAAGCTGTCTTTGGTTATTGGTCATATAAATTCATGCCTTTATATGAATTAATTTTGGAGATTTTTCAGAACTGTGATAATCAGGACATCTGGATTGATCCTTTGTCATGTTTAGTACTTCTAATGATAGCACAGTCTAAATTTCAGTACATATGAAATTGTTGGGCTCCTTTGTTGTGAGGAACCCCTTTTAGATTGCATGTAACCAGAAACTGGAATACTTTGGATCTATTGCTTACATGTTGACTCTTGTTGTAGTGGTTTATAATTACCAATTGTCTCAACTGCAGCCTTTTGGTTATCTGGTTGCCTCATCTCAAACATTGTGTGGAGATGGAGTTGTGTATTCTAGGATTGCAAGGTGAAATACTTCAGCAGTTATGAATGCTAACCAGCCCCTGTTTGCAGGAAAGAACCTGGGGGGCTTTTTGGCAAGGGGTGAAGTTTAGTTTAATAGAGAGAGCCTGCAGCCAGTGGGTAGAAGTGGGTTCCTTTAGATGGAGCATTGGAGCACTTCTGCTCTGAACTGGCCTCTGGAGTCTTCCTTTCATGAAAGGCTTCAAAGAAATCCCAAGGAGCTAAGCTAAAGTGAGCCTCTGGGAATACACTTTTTGATATGTGCGTTGCTTTCCCTTGAACTCATCAAGATGTCAGAGAAGTTCTGCAGAAGCAGCACCTTAGTAATGAAGTTTCTCAAGGGGAAATGCTTACTTGTATGTAAACCTGTTAAATTTATTTTAAGGATCTAAATACAACTGGGAGGTGTTCATGCAAACAGCATACAGAATGTCAGGCTTGAATGCTTTGTTTAGTCTTAAGCTTTTTGGTGCTGAGCCTTTAATGTAAATAAAAGACATGTGTTTTCATTTGCAGATTATCCTACCGGCTCTCCAGTGCACATATTTTTCTCTCCTGTGGCAACTAGCTGCAGTTTCGGAACATTCTCCCAAGGTTGGTTACTGATATAATTTTGAAACCCGGAGTTGTGTTTATAGAAGTTAAAGCTAATTTTCCTGTTCTGAGTTTTCTTGAAAAAACAAGCTTATCAGAATATAGTTTGTTTTCTTGAGGAAATCAAATCAAATTGAGGCATTTTCTCTCTATCACGTCCTTTTTTTTTTTTTTTTTTCTTTTAATATGTGTGTGCTTTTTCAGTCTGCAGGAACAATGGTTCACTGCTATTTTTACTGCAAAACATGTGCATCAAATTCCTAGGGCTTGATGGAGATAAGGAACTTGTCTCACTGCCAAAGAGTGTGTTGTTTTCTTGTTTTAAGCAACAAAGAATATTAAATGAAAACTCCAGGACATTCTGTAACTTTGTTTCTTTTTTATTTCCTTGATTTACCTACGTACATATTTCTGTCATAAAGGTTGAGGAAAGTGGTAATTTTCTCATTGGTTGACTATTTACTTTCATAATATATAAAGTACCAAGTTTAGCAGATATTTCAGAAGAAAGTCTAGTTTAAATCACCAGAAAGAAAACTCTTTTATGGTTTGTTTCATATGTGAATGTGTACCCTGTGGGGCTCCTCCTCTTGATGATTCCTGACTCCACTGGGTGCTGCTTTGTCATTCTGACCCTTCCCTGGCACTCCTGTGCATACAGGACAGGGTGCTGACACGGGCATTCGTGTGAGAAATGCTAGCTGGGACATTACCCATTTGGCCACTGATTCACTGTCTATTCCCGTCCCGTTCCATTCCTGCGTGGATGTCCACACCTCTGACTGCTCTGATGTATTCTGCCTTTCACTCCAGGCATGGTTAGCTCAACTTGGTAATGGGGCAGCACATTTTTTAATTTGGCCTTTCATACAGGAGCAGATTTTGATTGGAAGCAGATGTGACAGCCCACTCTGCAGGGCCAAATCTGGATGTTGGCAGATAGAGAAGTTCCAAGAACAAAAAAGAAATTTCCTGGACAGCAGCTCTGTTATTTCCCCCTTGCTCCTCCCCTAGCAGTGTTAAGACAATGTATTGCCCCACACCTGGTTCTCCTCAGCATGTCCTGGGATGAATCTCTTTTCTTCTAGATGTAGAGCTGCATAGCATGAAATCTAGCTCTCTTGTAAGGGCAGTCCTTTTACACTGGTGGCTCAGAGCTCAGTGCAGTGCAGCTGGGAGCTGGTGGAGGATCAGAAAGTCTTTTGCATGCTTGTGAGCAAACCAAATAGTCTCCCATACTGGATTCATCTTAGCAAAGTGTGGTGTCTTAAGTTTATGAGTGCCACAGTTAAACTCTATTCCCTTTATAGTCATTAGTGGAGGAAGGGAGAAAGCCAACTCCACAAGGCAGTGCACACTGAACATTAGGTGGGATGGACCAGAGATTTTTATTACTCTAATTCCATTGTTGTCACTGCTTTATTCAGATAAGAAGTGAATAAGAGGATACATGCTGCTCTCCCTACAGATGGAGAAACAAAGAGTTTGTGACTTGCTGCATTCCACTGGCCTCAGCAACTGTGACAGATGCAGTTGTTCATAGCTAGTAAGCTGTTCTGTGAAATGCCAGCTTCTTTCATCATGTCATCAGCTGTGCTATCTTAAATTAATAATATGAGTGGAAGAAAGATGCAACTGTTGTTTGTTCTGTAATTCTCTGTTGAATCATAGTCTCTAACATATTGCTTCTTTTGTTTTTCCTAAATGTGTTTTTAGGAGACTCTTTTTCCACTAAGAAAGCAGCTGAGACATTTCAGTCAGATTTGCACATGCTTCCTCCACCATAAGGAAAAAGATGTAAGAGAAAAGGTTTGTGTTTTTCTATCACTTAATGAGCATTTGTGCTCAGATCTCCTTTTAAATTCCTGCCTTTTTTTCATACTGCTGTTTCATTCTATTAAATTTTTGCTGTGTTTTTGTCTCTTAGCAGAGAAATAACACATAAAAACCCCAGTCTTCAACTATTTATTTTAAATAAAAGCTAAAGTTAAGTTAGTTAAAATGCTACAAGTTGGTGCTTTCTGCATGAGTCCATCTGCAGAATCAAGGCCTCAATCTGACTGAGAATCATTGTGTTTTTTGATTAGACCTATCAGTGTACTGGTTGCTATCATTGCTTCATTAATGTTTTGCTATGACTATTAAAGGAATGGAGAAATTGTCCAGTGGTTCATGTGTTAAAAGAGGGGTATTTCAACATAATGCAGCTCTTCTTCTTGCCCACAGAACTTTGAAAAATCTTTAGGTATTCGTGTATGATACTTGTATACACTGCATCCTAACATAAAAGTTTTTTAAGGATTTAGCTGGGGCATTTCATCACAGCTGAGGCAAAGAGAAATCTTTAGTTTGCAAGGAAGACGTGGGATGGAAACTTGATTGTGTTGATGGAAACGCAAAATGGAATTGGCACAAAAAGTAACACGGTCTCTAAATCTTTCTTTGGTTTTATTTGCATGGTACAGGCCTTCATGATACTCTGTGACTGGTTGCTGATTTTGAGTCACCTGTATTCAAATAATGAAGAAGCAGTTGGACTTCTAGGTTATCTTCCTAACACACAACTTCAGGAAAAACTGTTTTCATTTATCCAGGAACACGTTTTCATGGATGGAGAAGAGGAAAAAAAAGGTTAGACATCTTCATCACTAGAGAAACAATCTACTATTTTTTATATAATTTGTCATCTGTAGAGAGTGTATCAGGGAAAGGGCTGGCCTTTCTTTTGTTGTTATTTTGTGAGTTGCATTATTTTTTTTTTCTGGTTGGGCCCCTTTACAAACAAAAAACCTGTAATTCTTTGATATGTACAGACTGTGATCTGTATGATGAAAAGGGCTGAAGTAAAGCTGTGGTCCAGATGATGGTGTTAGAGGAAGGCCTTGCAGTGTTGCAGTGTGTCAGTGCATGGACCCTTCTAAGCCATCAAAGTAAAAAAACAGTAGATTTTGATTTTGGGGCTGTGGGGCTGATTTCACAGAATTATAGACTGGTTTGGGTTGGAAGGGACGTTAATGATCATCTACTTCCAAACACCTCTGCCATGGACAGAGACACCTTCCACTAGAGGAGGTTGCTCAAAGCCCTATCCAGCCTGGCCTTCAACATGCAATGGGGCTTCCACAGCCTCTCTGGGCAACCTATTTCAGTGCCTCACCATCACCACAGTCAAGAAGTTCTTCCTTATGTCTAAGAAATAAATCTGCCCTGTCAGCTTAAAGCCATTCCCCATTGTATCACTGTACATGTACATAGTCTCATTGTACCTGCTGTTGTAAGAAGTCCCTTTCCAATCTCTTGTTGGCCTTGTTTAGGTACTTGAAGATGCTGCAGGGTCTCCCGGAACCTGCCTTTCTCCAGATGGAAGAACCCCAACTCTCTCAAGTTGGTGGTGCTCTCACTAGGCAAGGTGCTCCAGCCCTCTGAGCATCTTCATGACCCTCCTCTGGACTCACTCCAGCAGTTCCAAATCCTTCTTATGTTGGAGGTCCCAGAGGTGGGCACAGCACTCCAGCTGGGGTCTCACCAGAGCAGACTAGAGGGGCAGAATCACCTCCCTCACCTGGCTGGCTGCGCTGGTTTGGATGCACCCCAGGACACAGTTGCGTTTTGGGCTGTGAGCACACGTTGCTGGGTCTTGATGAGCTTCTCATCGGCCAACACCTCCAAGTCCTTTTCGTCAGGGCTGCTCTCAGTCCAATGGGAAATAGTATTTGTTACTCTACTACCTTTTTCCAAACATTTGGATGCTGTATTGAGGTTGTAATTATGAAGGCTGATTTCTTTTGGGAGTGTTCTGAAAATTGTTCGTTGTGGTTGTGAGGACAAGTTCAAGTGCCATGCTTTGAAAAAACAAGCGTTGTTCTAGATTTCTCAGTCTTAACTCCTCTCCTTCAACTGTTCAGATGGAGTTCTCTGTTCAGTTTTGGGCACCACACTTCCTTAGGTCATGGTGTATATGCAAAAACCACTGATGGGGAACACTGCATGGCTAAAATTGCAACAGGGAAATAGTAAGAGAATCTGAATTAGTAAAGATACAGTAGAAAAGATTGCACAAGTAAGTTGTAGTATCCTACAACCTACAATCTGTGGGAGTTACTGAAGCAGGTTATGTTTCAGGTTGTTTACGTTATATATCTGAAACTGATAAAATTGATCCTGCTTTGGGTTAGATGGCCTGAGATCTTTTTCAAACCTTTATTTCTGTGATGCATTCAGTTTCTCAGTTCTCCCTTCATAGGATCCCCTTTCACCCCATTGCAGATTCCTTCCTGAACAAGTGATTTTGTGATGCAAGGTGTGCTTGTCTGTGTGCACAGCAGGCAGCTGTTTCACTCCAGTTTAAACTCTAACTTTCAGATATGTCTGATCAGTCATTTGCCTTATGTTTGTTTCCAGGCCCACAGTCATTCTAGAAGTAGAAACAATCCACGTCAAAATTATAGGTCAGAGACTGAAGTCTTATGGTAGCTGATAGCTTGCATGTGCAGGAGGAGAGAGTGTGTCTTGGCTCTCCTGCTGTAAGAAACTCTCCCCAAGCACCTTTGTAGCCCTCCTGTGAGTTATCCAGCTAGTAACTAACTCGTGTTCCAGACACTTGTTCTTAATGCTATTAAGTGACTGTTTTTACTTTCACTCTTGTTGATAAGCACTTGGAGAATTTTATTGGAACTTGGAGAATTTAATTGGAACTCTTGCTAACTGTGTGTGACAACTTTTGTATGGTTTCCAGTGAGTTATGTGCTCTTTTCTACCATCTGTTTTATTCTACCAAAAAAACCCATGGTTGCAATTTTTCAGGTCCCTTCCACTTGGTGTGTTGGTGCCTTTTATTCTACTTGCTGGTTCAGTTCTGTAGCTGTGAGCAGTGTTGTACTTGGAGATTCTGACTAGTAGAAATGCCAAAGTCCTATGAAGATCAGAGTAGGAGACTGTGCGAAGAAGACTATTTTCAACTGGAGCCTTGAAATGGAAATAAACCTGTGTTTTCTGATGTACACAGGAATGAGTGCTGGCATCTGTTACTGAACAGCTGAGTCTGTGCTATTTAGGTGAAAGTTGATCATTTACACTGAGATACCTTGAATAAAGTAATAGAACAAAGCTTCAATGCTTTTGTTTCCCTAGATCTGACAGAAGAGAGAAAGGATGAAACTTGCAAACTTGATGACTTGCACAAGAAGCGGAGTCTTCTGGCAGCATATTGCAAGTTAATAGTGTATAATGTGGTAGAGATGACTGCAGCTGCTGAGATCTATAAGTATTATGTGAAGGTAATGTTATAGATAAGGTTGTTTTTCCTATCAGTGCATTTTGGTTTTTGAAAGTGTCTCCAGTGTTTGTGAAAGACAGGGTGTCAATAGTGTTATGGCTCAGAGTCCTGTAATAATCACAAAAGGGCTATAGAATCCAGCAGGAGTGGGGCTGATCTCCTCTCTTAGTTCCACAAAGCAGACAAAGCAACTGAAAATTGAGGAGAGGACATGTGTGTCCATGTCTGTCTGGACATCTGCTCCTCAGCTTCTGCAGAGAGGCCACTGCAGAGCAGCAGTTTATGGCTGGAGAGTGATTCATCTACTGAGGTTCTCACACTGAATTGGTCAGCTGAATTCATACAGTTTACACAGTGCATATGCAGGTGTCTACATTTCACATGAGTCCCAGGGTTTAGATGACCAGGGTTTAGCCATTTTGAAGGGGGTTTCAGGAGGGCCAAGAACATCAGAGTGGGCAGCTTCCTCGAGTCAACTCAACTTTGGAAATACCTGAATATAAATCTTGTTCTTTGCTTCATTGGCAAGCACTGATAAGGTTCAGAAAACTCTATTTGTCTATTTGATGAGGCTTTGCTCTTTTTAAAGAATTATAATTAATTATTAATTAAGAATTGACAATCAATTAGTTGTTAATAGTTAACAATTTCAGTGTAACTTTGATCCTCACATTATTCTTCAAGGAGCATACCATTACTTTAGTATGAAATATTATAAAAGATCCATTTTTCATCGTTTAATTTCTGTGTTCTTATACTGGGAGTGCTTTAGGAACTTCTTGTGTCACTTGAAGAGTCATGTGGTTTGTGTTCTCCCAGTGCTAAAGAAGGGGAATGATAACTCTCAGTTGTTTTGTTGCTTTTAATAGACCTACAGTGATTTTGGAGACATAATTAAAGAAACGTTAAGCAAGACGAGGTGCAATAACAAAATTCAGAGTGCCAAGACACTGATTCTCTGTCTGCAGCAGGTAAGGTTAAGATTAAAGCAGGAGGCTAGGGGCTCTTATGATAGCTGTATCCAAGTGAAGATTTTTACCTCCCATGCCATAATTATTCAAAATCATTAGAAAACCTAGTGACAGAATTTACTTCCTTTCCTGCACTTTCTATATGTATGTTGTTTTTGCATGTAATAATTAAAACTCCTTTCAAATCATTGCATCTATTTTAAAAGGTGCTTTTGTCCACGATTTTTTGGTTGTGTTTTTGATCTTCAAGTGCATAGTATGTTAGAACTGATGTGAGATTATGAAGTGTTTCTTGGAACATGGTATCTCTTAAGCTTAACAAATATTAAGGATCTTATACTGTGTTTTATGGACTACCTTAATTCCTTCGGAATTTGAGGAGCCATGGATGTGCCTGTGTCTTGTTAGCTCCAACCCCCCCTGTATTTTCAGCTTTTTTTTTTCCCTCTGGAGGAAAGTAGGTTGCAGGTCTTCTGAAGGGTCTCAGTTGCAGCTGCTGACTGATAGCCATTTAGCTATTTTAGCAACTGAATTTGCCAGCTCTGCCCGTGGCCAGAGCTGCTTCTTACAGAGTCCTGCTATAATCCAGAGAGCAGGCTCCTCCTGGAGATACTGACACATGAGCTTTGCTTATTTCACACACATTGCCAGGGGCTTAGATCTGTGAACCAGCCCTTGAAATCTGAGCTTAGATGAGTCTAAGCAGCATTTGGCTACATATATTCTGCTGACATAGTCAGGACTTTGTGTTTAGGTATCACATAGACAACAGGCCCTTTTTGGCCTTTGCCTGACCTTGAACGTTAACAGGTTGATGAGAACAAGCTACTTCCATATTATATTAAGAAAAAAAAAAAATCCAAAGCACAGTTAATTGAGCTCAATATGTGCTTTTGACCTACTCTTACTCTCTCTTATGGTGCTGCCAAACTTGCTGCTTTGTATCTGCACTATGCTACTCTGAAAGCATCTCAGGCATATTAGGCCTCTGGGGCTTGGTTCAGAAGACCCAAGAGGATATGAGGTCATTGGGACCATCATCTTCAGGAATCACTTTTCTGTTTATGCACATGACTTTTTATTTTTATTTTTTAATTTGTGCCTGTCTTACGAGCACAGCAGTGTCCTTTGTGTCAATTCCTTGTCCTTGTTCCATTCAGAGCTTCAGAAGCACATGATTTACCTTGCTCTTCTGTGAGGCTCCTGTCTGTGTGAAGTGACTGTGCCTGTCTCTCTGACTGCCTGGTGCTTTGTTTGCCTGTAGGATTACCTGTGTTTGCTTATCTGCAACTTCTCTTGCAGCTGTTTCAGACACATGCAGAAAGCCAAGACAGCAGTAATGGTGTGGACTTCTCCTCTCCTTCCTTTGCAAACATCAAAGAACTTGCTCGTCGCTTTGCACTAACATTTGGCTGGGACCAAGTGAAATCTAGAGAATCTATAGCCATGATACACAAGTATGTGCCGCATAACATCATGTTGTCCATGGTCATTGCTTTTGTTAGTTGTCTGTTTTATCTGTTTTATTACTCTGTTCTTTTCTGTTTTTCTTTCAATAGGGAAGGGATTGAATTTGCTTTTCAAGGAACTACTGGAGTAGATGGAAAATGCTTTCCTCCTAACTTGAGCTTTCTGGTAATCATCAGTGAATTTTCCAACAAGCTGCTAAAGCCAGACAAAAGGCTAGTGTAAGTTAAGTTCTTGTGCACCATCATACATAGTTTGTGATTTGTGTATCCCTGTACAAAGGACACTTGAACTTCAGTGTGGCAGAATTTGCTCAAGGGCTCTTCAGAGAACCTCTGAAATCAGTCTGCCCTTCAGGCTGTTAGTTTGAGACACAGTTGTTGAATTCTGTAGTAGTAATTATTTCAGATTGTATGTGCAATAAGCATTCTAGATTTTTCTTACATAGTTGTGGCCACATATGGCAATTCTTCTAAAGGAAAGGCTGTTAATTTGGTGGAAGAGATTTGCGACTTGACTGGTTAGTGGAGTGGCAGGAATGCTTTTCTGAACAGAAAAGTAAATCAAACGGTTGTGGAAGAAATAAGGCAGGGATCATTATTTTGTAATTATCTATTTCCACAGCTTCAGGCCTCAATTATGTGGATTCCATGGAACATATTTGGAACAGAAATATATGTGACACTCTTCATAATATAGATACTTAAATCCAATAATTTACTATTTACACGGGAATATGCCCTGATCTAGTGGGCCCATGTTTTACAGTGGTTTAAATATTTACATTTAATGCTATAAGAGTGATAGCCTTCTTTTGGTGTCAGTGGGGTATTATGCACCTGAATGGAGAGATATATGGGTATGTATCTTATTTCCTTCTTCACATGCCTCAGCTCTGATCATTTTTGAGATGGAAGTAACATTCTTCTTTCTGTTTGACCTTTAGCATTACTTCCTTAGTCAGTGCTGTTCATTTTGGATCCAGATCTCTGCACTTCAGTATTTTAGTTACAGATACTGTAAAACCAGGTATTTCCATTTTCCTGAAAGCATATTTGAAGATGTGGGACAGTAAGACACATCTGCCTTTTTGCATTTCTGAGCAAATCACTCCAATACATGACAAGAGAAGTTTTACTTTTGAAAGGAAGTCAGCAGAAATGGAAGAAAACCAGCTGTCACATCTTTCTGAGCTCTGTGTAACTTGCTTGTTCCCATGTCACTTTGTCTTACTTTGGAGGAGAACTTCTGTGGGAGTTATCAACTGGATTTTACATAACATGGGTCAAGAATAGTAAAATGTCTATTTTCCTGTTACTTCACATGACATAATTTATTAATGATTGCCATCTACATGGGCAATTCATTTGAAAAAATTGATTCAAAGCTGGAATGCAAAATGCAGAAGAAAAATAGTCAGCATACACCGATTACAGACCCTGAGAAACCTAAAGTGGATAATCCATGGGTATGGATGGATAACTTCATTTGCGATTCTTGCATTTTTCTCAGATGAGAATTTTTGAGATCTGCTACTAAAATTGGTTTTCATAAAACCCATAGGACCTCAAGGATCATCTAGTCCCAACCCCCTGCTTTGGGGAGGAACACTTTCTACTAGACCAGGTTGCTCAAAGCCTCATCCAACCTGGCCTTGAACACTTCCAGGGATGGGGAGTCCAGGACTGCTCTGGACAGCCTGTTCCAGTGCCTCACCATGATCACAATCAAGAATTTCTTCCTAATATCTCATGTAAACTCACACTCAGTTTAAAGCCATTTAAAGCTTTGTCATATCTTTCCATGCCCTTATGGAAAGTCCCTCTCCAGCTCTCTTGTCAGTTCTGTTGAGGTACTAGAAGGTGCTGTAAGTCCTCCCCAGAGCCTTCTCTTCTCCAGGCTGAGTAATGCCAACTCCCTCAGCCTGTCTTCATAGGAGAAGTGCTCCAGGCCCAGTTTGGACAGTTTCTGTATAACTCTGTCCATATTGTCTGTATTTTAAAGAGCTGTAAGCTTCTGTGGTGACACCCATGTAATAAGTAGTTTCCTGTTAAGCCATCCTTGAAAAACTCATTTAATTTACCTCCTGGGAATAGTTTTTAATTAAACAAGAGGAAAATATTTAATTGTTGATGGAGCAGATCAAAGCTAAATCCTGATATTTTTTTTTCCTAGGACTATATTAAACCTCTTAATCAGAGGATATATTCTGGAAGTATATTCCTGAATGTATCAGATACAGTTGATACATTCAGGTAGGTTTATTCATGGAAAAGTTTCGTGGAAAATAACAGAACCTAGCAGGGCATGCACTTCACTCCTCGCTGCTTTGGGCCTTCCCTCTGCTGCTGGGAACAAATGGGAAACAATAAAATTTTCTAGAAGGGAAATTGCAATTTATCCACAAGTACATTCATACTATGTTTCTAGAATAACAGTTTCTATTCTGGGAGGCCTAAAGTGCCCTGCAGAGGCTGGAGATTATATTTCCTCTTAGAAATATTTAGGTTTAGCTCCATCATAAATTACTGGATGGAATGTTTTAGGTCAACATGAACTTTGAGAAACAAACATCTGGTTATTTTCATTTTTCTTACTAATCATGGGATTGATGTCCAGGTGTATATGTTAACATATGTGAATGTACCTATAACAGATGACATACAGAATGTGAGCATTTGTTAGAAAGGACTATATTTCAACACCATCAAAGTATAAGGACTTTAACCCTCTCCCCGTAATTGCATAGGCTGTAGCAGTAAAATACCTGGCTTGTCAGTTGCTCTGTGCCACAAAATGCACACAAGAAATGAATTGCTGAATAGCAAGCAGCATGAAGGGCCTTATTCCTGAATCAGTAGAAGTCTTTCCATTGACATTGGTAGCAGTTGGATAGACCCTGAAACTGTAGTTACAATACATGCTTGTTTGAAACCAACAAATTCCATTACCAGGGTTTCTTGATCCCTGGGGCCCCCAGAGTCCAAGACTCTAATTGTTTTGGAGCCGGTGCTTACCCTGACCTCCTCTCAGCACTGGTTTCCTTGTTTTGCAAAGCAAATGAAATGGCTGATATTTTCCAGGCCACTCTCCTAATCAAAAAAAAAAAAAAAAAAAAAAAAAAAAAAAAAAAAGAAAAAAGTTGCACAGTCTGGTGTTAAAACTGTCACTTCTAAGGTGGGGTCTGTTTTAACCACACTGGGCTTGATTTTAAAGTGATGAACTGAAATGTGGTGAGTATCTGCTTCCTAATCCTGAGTCAGACTTTGGTTTTCTTTTCTATTGTTATTAAGTAGGAATGGGTCAGAAAGACTTTGTTGGAAATGTCCTGTTTTTCAAATAGAGTGTTTGAAGAAAGCCTTTTTGCTCCAGGGAAGGTGATAGCTTCACCTGGGATTCAGGAAGGCACAGTGTCAAATCTGTGGACTGAATCAGACAGAACAGGGATGTGAGACAATGTTTCCCACATCCCATGCATTGTCACAACTGCAGAGCAGTTATCTGCTTCTTGCAGACACTTGACATTTTACTGAGAGAATTGGATTGAGTTCGAGATGATAATACATTAAAAATGGTTTAACTGGTTGTTCTTGTTTTTGACAGAATTTTGACAGAACAGACATTTATGGTATAAAACCCCCATTATCTCACCTGTACTGTTTCCTGTACTACTGATCACAGGGAGCATCTCTTGCCTGGGATCTCCTTTGTCTCCATGAGGCAGAAAAGGCCACCAGAAGAGGTGAATCCTCACAGAATTCTGCTCTGTTCAGGTTGCTACTGGCAGCAGCAATTAGCAGACTTTCCCTGCACAGGAAACTATAGAAGCTGATGTAATTTTGTAATTTCTGTGGATCTTGTGTTGTTTCTAATGCTAAAATTCAAGCACTCTTTTAGCTTTGAAGACATTTGCATTTTAATTAGGTACTTCAGAGATGTCAGGTGTTTCACAGAAAAATAGTGCCCTCTTCAACAGTTTTGTTTGCACCTTTGGAGAGTAAAGTCAAAATCCTTTCTTGTAATATCTGCCCCAGATACTGAAGGGGAAGAATAGTGAGTTTCCTTATGATTGCTTTTGTTTTTGTCCCAGGTACAGTTACTTACAGAGGTACATAACAGAGCCACTGTCCTGCAGAGGAGACAAATGGCAGCCTTTGGTCTGGTACAGAAACTCTTTATTGGCAAATGAAGATGAGGAGAGTTCTGTCCTTGGCAGTTTGGGAGAGCGGCACCCTGTGGGCTCATCTAAGACATCTTCTTTTAAGAGGAAATTATCTAATGGTATGAAAGCTTCCCAGTTCTTGATCAGCTGTATTTTCTTTATCTGTCTGGCAAATCTGCTGTATTTGCTGTTTTGCTTTGCTGTAGCAAATTTGCATATGCTAAAATGTATTTCATGCTTTGCATTAGCAGCAGAGTACCATGGTGTGCTGGGTGTTGAGGACTTCCCACTTTGAACTGTGTTTTTTGCCTTCAGCTTTGTGCTTGTTCCAGGTCCCTTGATCACTCAACAGCAGTAAGGTTGGGCTGAGGACTCCAAGTGAGGAGAATTCAAGATTATCTGAATTCTACTGTGTACTAGCATCTGGCATTTGTCTGAGCCAGAGACTTGGTTGATTGCTTTTAATTGTTAACTTAAGGGCATTGTTGCTTTAGGCCCTGTAGATAATTGAGACAGGAGAGGTATTTACAGAACTCTATTCAGATCTTCATGCCAGATTATCTGGGCCAAATCATCTTCTAGAGTTTTTCTCTCTGTTGAATTTCTAGGGAGCCAGTAAGATTATACTCCTACCTTAAAGAATTCTATTTAGATGGTCTGCATCCAGGCTTTGGCAGCATTTATGGACTGCCAGTCTGTGTGAAGTATTCACTGCATGGATATGGTGGGACTTAGTTAAAATGTAATAAAGCCATTATGAAAACAATTGCTAATTAAAATGCTAAGTGTTATGGACATGTGCAGTTGTATGTGGCGGAAAGGAAAATTTCCCACAGTGTCCTTTAGTTTCTTTCTCATTCTATCTCATAAATCTTCTTTTCAGTGACTTGCCTTCAGAGAGCTTGTTCCTTTGTATCCCCAAAGGCCCTCCTTTCTTGAGCATAATACAGACTCAGCAGTACTGATAGCAGTTATGGACCAGGGCCAAGTTCATAAATCTAGATTGCAGAAATGACCAGTGGGCAAATTAAATGGATTTCCTTTTAAGTGGCTTATAGCTGTCTCTTTCAATAAAGGAATGCTTTGCTCCAGATGTCCTTTTGAGCTTGGCCCGATTGTTTCTCTGCTGTGGGGAACATACTGGAAATGTCCATCTCAAGACCTCTGAGGGTGAGGCTGAGGCTGAAGAATGACTGTGTTCACTCTGTGTTGCAGGGTCTTTGCCTGAAACCAGCCAGACTGAAGCAGGAAGCAAAGCCCCAGAACAGCAGTATGCTTCTCAGCTTCCCTCTGCAGCAGGGAAAAGCAGAAAGAGGCTGAAATCTAAAGAGATGTGCTTGCAGGAACATTTGCCATTCCTTTGTCCAGGAGGGCTGCATAGAAGATACTGGTAAGAGTTTGATGTCATACAAACCTGTTCTGGCATTGACATCTGGGGTCTTCCTAAACACCTTCTGGTTTTTTGTAATACTTCATGAGCTTAGGATGTGTGCCCCTCCTGTCTTTTTTATGGGCTGTGTCCCATGGACAGGTTGGGTTTTTTTGTTTCCTTAGTCCAATATCTACATTTGCTGCTTTCTCCTGCCACTGTCACAGGGCTTCTGTGCCTTCTTGGAGTAATATCAAGTGTGCAGAGACACAGGGTGGAAAAAGACAAGGATGGAGTAAAGTTCCCTGTCCCATATGCTGTGTCCATATTGGAGATCTGTGGTGCTAGTTACTCTCGGGCTGTTTCCTGCAGCCAGTCAATAAGTGTTTTCTCCATCTCTGGAAATGAAAGCGGATTCTTGTCTCTGCTGTTTACCACTGTGTACCCTGTGGCTTTCTTTTAGAGACATGTTGGTGTGCAGCATGCAAACATGCCCCAGTGAAACCCCATACAGCTTGGATGTGAGAGAGGTGTTGCAGAAATAGGGAGTCTGCAGTCTACTGCTGAGCAATCAAAGTGCTCAGTTGCAGTGTTTTCCTTCAATTCAGTTAATTTATTGAGGTGTTAGGTGCCATTTCCCCTGTTAGTAGGTTAAAAGGTGAAACACAAATCTTGGGAAGATGCATACTTTTCAACGTTTTGGGACACTTGTTAAATGGACCTGGTGAATACAAGTAAAATAGAACAAAAATTTATTAAATGTGAAGGCAGCCCCTGTTTAAATCAGTGTTTTTCTGAATGGCTTTATTGAAAATTCCTCAGAGCATAGCCTGTTTCATACTGGGAAATTCTGGGCCAGTAACTTTAGGCTACCTTACGTGGATATGAGCAGCAGCTCTTACTATGTGAAATACACTGCCTTAAGCGCACTTTTGCTGTGTGCAGCCTCTGTTATATCTCAAGACTTAGGGGGTTTTTTTGTTTGTTTGTTTTTTGTTTCCAGCAAAGATGAGGTTAAGACAGAAGATGTCTCCGAGGAGGGTCCAGAAGACACAGTTGAAGATGTTGATGTCATTGGTACAGACCAGGTAATTCTGGCTGGTTTTCCAGCTCTGAGGACAGCTGTAGTTGGTGGGTCAATGTCAGGTCAGAGTCTCCTGGGTAGCTATGCAGCAGCAAAGGAGGTTGCTCTTTTGTGGCCATTTTCAGGATGAGAAAAGGGGGTTGCCCTCTTCCCTTTCCAGCTTCAACTGTAGTTTCCTCCTTCAGCTCGATCTACATTTTAGAGGCAATCCTTTTTGTAGCACCTAGACATCTTTAGGTAATTTGTAAGGATTGAATGTCACTTAGGATGCATTAATAGAAGGATCCCCTTTCTTTTTCCCCATACCGTGAAGCTTCCTTATTAAACAGCCATTTGCTGCAGTTACTTTGTGTTGCTGACACATTGCAGAGATGGCACTGCTGCATGGTCTGCAGGACGTATCTGCTTCAGAAATGGTGTTTGCATTTGCTCTTTAAATTGAAAGATTCAGAATGTGTCTGATCACTGGACAGCCCTGGGCTCTTGCTGGAGTATCCCATGTGTCTTTCCCTTTTCCAGTCAAGGCTGTTGGGCAAATTAAATTGTCCCCGAACAAACTGGGGATTTGAAAGGAAGCATGAGAACATTGTGGGCTTGGAGTGGCAACCAGTATAGCCAGAGGCTTGTCTCCTGGGCACTGATTGCCTTTGGGATCCAAGTTTGGCAGAGCTGCAGCTCTCTGCCTGGGCCTCAGCTCAGCCCTGGACTGGATCCTTGCAGCAGGGAAGGACTTCTAGCCCTTTGGGCCTGTGGACTGCAAGGACTCAGACAGGATGTTGTACAGCAGGGTCTTGTGCAGTGACTGTACAAGGAAAGGGGTGGGGGGGAAAGGAAGGCCATGATTTTTCCTGTGCTGCAGCTAATCATAACCCTTCTGCTCCCTGAAGGTTTCTGTGTCAGCCACTACAGGGGGCTGAGCAGTTCCTTCAGGTTTTTCTCCTGTGTTTCCCTCTGTTGTCTGCAACTTCAGAACATAACTCAGTGTTTGGCAGACCATATTTTTGCAGTGAGTCAGGCAGCCCCTTGATTTCCAGTGACTGGTTATCTGGGATCTAACCACCACATTCAGACTTTACATAATTTTTGTCTTTTTAAATGAGATTTTGCTGTAAAATTCAGCCAGTGTTTTTTTAACACATGCTGGGCTTTTCTTTTTAAAGAGGACTAGAAGGGGAAAAAAAGGGACTTCTACCTTTTCTTTCAGTTATATGCATGTTAAAATGTAGACAGTTTGGCCCACGTACTTGAAGCGGCTCCTACTGAAGTTAGATAATAGAAGAATTTAAAGATTAAAGCCATACAGAAATTGCACTACTTATGCAGTATGGTTCCTTTCTATGTAGTGTCTTTTCTGGGCTTTTTGGGGTATGGAAATGATTCTTTCCTTTTGTGGAAGCTGTAGATCTTTATAAGAGCTGGCTCTGTGGCTAAGCTGCTGAATGGTTAGATGCTACACTATTACTCAGATTCCTTATGGGCTCTTACATGATGTCTTCTCCATAGTAGAAGACTGACTTAATTTCTGTTTTCTTGTGATGTAGGACAGTTAAAGACACTGAGAGGATGAACAGAAGTGAAGCACACGCTGTTTTTTCTGCAAATTGTTTAACTTGTCAATGTGGTGTGAGAACATCAACTGAGGTGGCAGGAGACATGGAGCAAGTTGTCTCTGTGCCCGGGGCATCCACCCAGAACCAATTTGTAGCACGGTGGTTGATTTCTCACCATTGCTGGTTGTGGGCATTACTGAGGTGGCTGCTGCAGTTCTTGGGTAGGGCGTTCTGAGCATCATTACTCAGCTGCATCCTGATCCTTGATGCTGCCTTGGAAAAGTTCACAGCTGCAGGACTGGAATCAGGGTATTGACAAACACTGAATCAAAGACACTGTGAACCAGGTGAGACAAGCTCATTTGAAGCATGTGGGCACAGTGCTCTGCTGGCTGTGTTCTTTACTGTTTGAGATAAACAAATGGAGATCTGTGTCTTTCCTTGCACCTGGTGCAGGGAAGAAAGGAACCTGGCCCAACTGTGAGCACTGGGACCTGCTGGGTGATGGCAAGTGCCATTTCCTGCCTGTAAAATGGAAAACCTGGATCATTCATCTGAAAGTATCTCTGAATTCTGTTGCTTAGAAAGATGTGGTTAGAGGTCTGCAAGCATCAGGACATGATCAGGAAAACTTGTGTCAAGGCTTCAGAGTAACAAAGAAACAGTGGACCAGCTGACTATTTTCCTCTGGAAGAAGTCCTTTGTACAGTGATCATGTGGTATTTACTTGGAAAAAGCCTGGAAAGACAATGTAAATAGACTGTAAATATGGCCATTTGAAAAGAGGGTGTTTTTGCATTAAGAATTTGCAAATGATAGCCACTCAAGAGTGTTTCAGTGGCAGTAGGCTGGGGAGTGTGGGCTGCTTTTACTGATCCTTCTCACTGCTCCCTGGAATTGTACATTGCAGTAATCATATCAGCTTTATTTTTTATATACATATATATATATATTTTGAATTGTAACTGTGTAAAATAAACTACAGAACTATTGCTATCCATTAGTACTGAATGTGTTTAAGTGATACTCCTACACCATGTCTGGAGAATGGCAGCAAATGTTTGCTGGTCTTTGCATTTGTTGTGTTATTTCACAGGCTGAGCAGGGAATTCACACGAAGATGGAAGTGAAAGCCATGACTGTTGCCCAGGTATTGTGTACACTGAAGTGGCCACAGTGAATCCATGATTTTCCTTGTGCATGGTGTGCAGGCTGCCACAAGGGAGGTGGTTCTCAGGTTCAGTAACTCCCACTACCTTGGCTGGGGTACTGATGTTTCCCCTTATCCATCTGTGGATAATTTGTGGATCTAGGCCTAAGCACTCACCAGGGAGGCAGAATACAGCTTAACTGGGAAAATAGTCATACCTGGAACCACATCAAACGTATGGATGCTTTAATTTTTGTAACAGTGGGCTTGGGATGGGAATTACCCCGCAGAGGCAAGGTCCAGTAATCCTCATAAACTCATGTATTTTAAGAAAAAGGACTTCTACAAGAACAGCAGAATATGTTCTACTTAGGAAATAAGGGACTTGGTTAGCACAAGTATAGTAGAGAGCAGGATTTAACAGGCACTTCGTTAAACACAAAGTGGCAACAACAGCTACAGGCTCTGCAGAAGAGATTGACCCTGCACCATAGTGCTGTGTGACAGAGATGTGTCCCTGCATGCTGGGAAGGCCTGTGGCTGTTTGCTGCCCAGTTACAAGCCCCCTTCTTGAGAAAAGTTTCAGGGTAGGGAGATGCATCTCTTGCAGTGGAACAGATGTTCAGGACCATGTTCGGCAAAGCCAGTTGGTCATTCTTTCCCTGAGGGAACAGAGCTTAGCAGAAATGCTCAGTGTATCTGTGCTGTTTAAAAGCCCCAAACCATGGGCAGTTAGTGAAAGGTATCCAGCCAAGCCTGGAGAAATTTGACATTGGTGAGTCTGTATTAAAACTGGAATAATTAACCAAAATCCTTCAAATGGTATTACAATTACTTGAGTTTCCCTCAGTAAGGTCCACCAGCACCTCAGCAATGAGTTTCTTGATATACAGGTGTGTAGATTTGTGCAGGAGCTGGTGTGAGGAGTTGAGCACAACAGGTTTCTCCCAGCTGCTCATCAAATACTCTCTTTTGGATGAAGAAAAACCTGCTAGAGGGCTGATTGCTTTGCATATGCAGCCTGTTGTAATTACCCAATGAGACTGCATACCTGTGTAACACATCCTATCTGAGTGGTTCTTTATTAGTAAGACATGAATTGTGTGCAGTTTGTAAAAATTAGAACTGTTAAATTACATGTATGAAAATCTTTATTTGAAAATACAAACAGGTTTTTAAAACATTTTAAAAGATCTACACTGCAACCAAAAAAATAACTTACATCTTTTTGTACATTTTTTCCCAACAAAACCTGTTTAACAGTTAAGAGTGAGGCAACAATTTCAAGCTGCTGTGACACTGATGAATATCCATGGAATGTGTCAATAGCAAACAAGCAAAGGGGAGGACAGACAAAAGCACTGAATGCCCACAACAGATTAGTGCACATCACTGATCAAGTAACATTTATACAAAGGGTTAAAAAAAAAAATTGGTTCCTTCTGCATGAATTAACACACACATTTTGGATCAAGTATGAACGCTCAGAATTCATTGTTAAATAACCTTTTTATGATTAACATAAATGAAAAGACTGAAGTTTAAAAGGGCATGCAAAATTAAAGCTGGGCAAAGAAGGACTACACAGAGAAGAAAAACAACTTGTCTTGGGTGTTCACTTTAGGGTATTCTAATATGCATAGCTTGTCAGACAAAACTCTGCTTGTAAATGAGTGCTGAACTGTGCACTCATTGTCACATCTCTTCCTTGCCAAGGCATAAAACCTGAAAGAGGGCTGTCTGTGAGCATGAGCACACTGCAGGTGTAAATTGTCTCCTTACCTCCCATACCAGGACAGAAATACCTGTTCACAGGTGAGATGGAGATGGTCAGTACACCACACATCAACCAAGATAATGATACAGTTCTCTTAAAAACAGTAGATTACTTTTCTCTTAAGTCAAATATTGTTATTCTTCCAAAAAGGAATTATGCAACATCTGAAAATAAATATTTTAATCTATTTTACAAATGATAAACTATTGAATAAATACAAAAATTTCATCATTTCATATAAATGCACTTCTTTTACTTAAAAGGTAGTGTAGTGATTAGATATTTTTAGCACAAAACTAAACTGACTTCCTGGAAAGTATCAGAGTGTAGCAGACCTGCTGCAGACTGTCCCTTCTCTTCTGCAAGTGCTGACCATGAGTAACCTCTATTCAAAATCCTCATCATAGTCATATTCATCCAAGTCTACATCAGCCAGATGGGAAGGCATTTCAAAAAATGGTCTTTTCTCCATTTGATACTTTAGAACACTGGCCTTCTGATGGTCTACAGGATTCAGTTCTGCTTCATACCTAGAAGCAGACAAAAAAAAAAAAAAAAAAGGGATAATTAAAGAGTCTAACTATGCCAGGAAGTACCTGAATATTGGAACACTAACAAGGCAATTGCAGGAAGAATATAGATCCCAATATTTTATAATAAAGAAACATAACCAGAACAGCACCAGGGTTCTGCAATAATTCCCTGAATTTAAGATAGCTTACTCTCCTATCACATGCTGAACTTTCCAGTGTGAAATGCAGCTCTGCTGAAAGGATTCAAAGCACACACTGCTCCAGTGGAGTATTTATAGGCTAGAAATGGTGAAATGCAAGACTTTTAAGTACTTGCCAGAAACCTCTCAAGTTCTTTTCAAGAAAGCTGAAGTGAGGCCCAGTTAAGAAGAACAAAATACAGCTGCAGTAGGTATGATAAAAGAGAAGGAATACTGGATTGAGGGTCTTACTGACATGTGCATGAGCACCAAGAACTGATAGCAACTGTACTTTTAAGCAGATGCTGGAAAGCAAAACCCAGGTGTTAACCCAGAAATTACTGATAACCACCTGCTGCTGATGCAGATGAATAGATGGATAATGAAATAGAAGTTTAACTAATGCAAGCCAGTGAAGGCTGATATTTAAAAAGGTTAGCTTCAACACTTTAGATGGGATCAATCTATAATTCATAGCTTTTAAAAAACTCACAAAGTCTCAGTGGAGATTTATGGCAGCAGATTAAAAAACTGACCATTTCCTGGGTAGGGTGACTCAGGTTCATGTATGTCTTCCCAACCACTACTGAATTTCGTCACATATTTTTATTTCTGTCTACTTAACAAGACTGTGCAGAGAATGAGCTTTAGATACTGCAGTTCTTGTTCTTTAAAACTGCTTTATAAAGGCATTATGTGCTTATCAGCTGCTCTTTCAGAGAAAGACATAGGGCAAAGTAGAGTTAAATACTAAGAATCCACTATGAACACTAAAATAGAGCTGCACCTTGGTTTTCTCCCATGAGTTCACCACTGATTTAAACAGAAAACAAAAGTCATCTGAAGGTTCAATTCACCAAGTTACAAATTTAAAAATAAGGGCTTGTAAAAGGAGATGCATATACTAGAATAAGAGTTTTGGCTTACATATGTGATAGTATGATAGTCTCATACACCATTAATCACACATTTTTGAGAAGGATGTGTTTATTTTTTTTAAATGAATGATAGTGGTGATGAGGCTGTACTTTAGTAGAGAGGATTCATATCAGCTCTCCTGCTACATTCTTACCCGTCATTCCACTGGTCACTTGCTGCCTCTTCTGCTACCAAGATATCATACTCTTCAGCAGCGTATTTCTCCCAGTCAGAGACCTCTTGACTTTCACCTTCACCATCCTAAGCAATCACATTGCATGTTACACAAAACAGTATTAATTAATTAAAACAGTATTAATTGCTAAGCACGTAGCTATAAAGACTTTTAAAGCTTCAATACTCACCCGTAACATAGAAAACTGATCCTTCTGTTCATGGTCAAGGTATTTTTCAATGTTGAAAAAAGTATCAAAGAACACATTTGTCAACTTACATCGCTTTAAATCATGCAGAGTAATTTTTCCTGTAAAGAAGATTATGAGATAAGATTATTAAAGTTATTAGAGCTGAAGTTATCCTTTCTCAAAAGTGGAGTAATCAAAAGGTACATTATCATTACTCAGTCATCACTGCTTAACAACATTTTTCACTGATCCTCAATGCAATGAGAAAGATGCAAACAGATGAAATACACACCTAGAGATGCGTCCTTCAAAGTGTTCAAAACTTTGAAATGGTTCAGATTTTTTTCCTTGCTGTGGTTGTCATATCCCACAGCCTGTCAGTATGTTGAAGTGAGATGCAGTCTACCTCCCTCAGCTAGTAAAAATCATTTAAGGTATTTGTTTAAGTTTCCTCAACAGATAGAAGTCTCCAGTGAGTTAGCCATTCCTTCCCAGGGGGTGCTTGGGTAGCAGGTAGGAATCTCCTATGGCAGCAGCCCTCTCTCTTCCCTGACTTGAGCAGACAAATGTATGACAGAGATGACAGTGTGTGACTATGCTTCATACAGATGAATTTTTCATAGAGTCAGGGTTGCCACACTTGTCCAGTCGGATCAATATTTACTGCTTGAGAGGAAAGCCAAATGCTTAGAGGTGTTTTGTTTGATTTTTACAGTGTGATACTTTAAAGACTCCAATCAATGGATGTGTTAAGCTTTAGAAGTATTTGTCAGGTTGCTCAGAAATGTTACCCTATTTCAAAGCTAAATATTGAAGTTTCTGCAGAAAGGCTAAAAAATACGAGATACACAAGTGAAGACAGATGACTATCCTTAAAACTCCCCTTTATTGATTCACCTGGAATACAGAGAGTCTTCCATTGTTAATCAAATAGGAGCTAACTGAAGATGTTATGGAAGAGTTGAAAAAAAGCCAGACTTAGAACAGTACTTCCTTAGCTTACTGTCCCAGCCTCTAACAAAGTGTAACTCAAGGACATCACAGGGAAGCAAAATCCAAATCCGGTTTGTACATGGTTGCCACACTTGCATCTGTCATGAAGGGCCCCAGTGTGTTCTGCCTGGCTCGTCACCGGTGCTCCAGAAGGGCACAAATCCCCCGTGGCACCTGTGCTGTATCTGTCAGACCCACACAGATGTCTGATGCACTGCGCCATTTCAAGTGGCAGCAGCTCTCCACAAGCAAGCAAATGATTTGAATCCTAGTTACATAAGCTCCCAGTTTAAGTTAGACTCCTATATTTGGTTCATTGATTTGCTCTCCAGTTTCCATTTATTGCAATGGGAGCTTAGACATGTAATACTAATGTAGATGCCAAGCACTGTCTCAAACACCAACAAAACAGGAGTAAAATTTAAGTAATTAATTCAGGTCTCCAGAAATTAAAGTTTGCTTTTTAGCACACAGAGCATTCTACAGAAACTGTATCACAGTTTAGTGATAACCTTATGCAAGTGTCTTCTTTTGTGTCAAAGCTACAAAGTGAAACATCAGTTTATGCTGCTAGTCTTTTGTATTAGAAAACCAGACTTTTTTCTTAACCCACCTTTTAAACATAATTCAGTTTTTACTAAAAAAACCCAACAAAACAACCCTTCTCAATTGGCTTTAATTTTTGTTACCCTGAATAAACTCATCTTGGTTGTGTTCAATAGCCTTCTTTTGTCATCCTCATGACATAGAGGAGATACATTAATCTTGTTTCATTTAAAATGCAGAACAGAAATATTATAAACGCCTTTCAGAAGCATAACATAAGAGTGGAAGGGAACTACTGAGTTGTAGTATTTGAGGAGGGGATTGTGAGCAACCACATAACATAAACGTGCTTCTCAGAGCTTAGCTCACTTCATTTTTAATGCCCCCTAGCTCCCATGCATTACACATTGTTGGCCTAAGACTTCATTCCACTGATACCGAGTGCTCTTAAGGCTGCACTAACTCCTAAATCCAGAGAAACAGAAGTTAAAGATGGAAAAGGAGTTTATTACCTTCATGTTGTGGCTTTACAAGGTCCAGCATCTGGCACAGACAGTCTTCAAAGGGCAAAGGTTCTATGGCCATGTTATCTAATTTTTGGCATTGTTCTTCATAAAAATATTCCAATTCATACATAGACAAAGCACCATCCCCATCAAGATCCATGCAGCGGAACCAGTATTCAATGCTGAAATTCAGTCATTAACAGCAAAGAGACAAACTTACTACAGAATTTCAAGAATTCATGTTGCCCATTTCAAAGGCAATACTAAAAACTAGACTTAAGGGTACATTCCACTAATCCATGGAAAGTCATTGAACACCACCTACTGTAAGAGTTGCTGGTATTTGCTACGTCATCCATCATTGCATTTGAAAACACATTTGTTAATGGTGTGAAGGAGAAGACTAAAACACATGGTTTTACATTAAAAAAAAATCAAGGGAGACAATGAAAAATTGAATTGTGTATGAAAACACCGGTATTTTGGGTATGTTCCCATATTGCACAAGCTAGTGACATATGACATGATAGGTTCCTTATCAGTACCATACAGCTGATAGTAGCTGCACAGCTTCCCGAAGTCACTGGCATCATAAACAGCTGCAACATCCTTAACATATGGCCCTGTTCATAAATAGGCCACACACAACTTATGAAACAATAACATTAAATTAGCCTCTCAAAAGTCATTAAATTAGACTTCTACAGCTACAACAACAGGAGACACTGATAAACAAGGATGATGCAAAAAACTGGGCCAGTTTTCCACTCATGTTTTATAGTTTAGCTTCTCATTAGAGTTGCAGCTGTTCATCAGTGGTCCCCGTTTAAGGACTGGGAAAAGAAAGTCGTTCTTTATTCCTGCTGAAACAAATTCATTCTTACCTAGTTGGTGTTTTCTTGTCCTCTTCAGATATCAAAAACCAGACAAAATCAGCATAGCTAATCTTCCCATCTTTTTGTGCTTTTCTACCTCTTGGAGGCCAATAAGGAAAAAGACAGAAAATTTATTTTAGAACACCTAGCTTGTACTGACCAAAATTAAGAATTATTTTCCTTGTTGGTATTAACTGTTTACTCCTAAATGATCCAGTGTTCATAAGGTGCTTAATAGTTAACAGAAGAGCCATCCCAAAGATTTTTTGCTGGTATATTATATACAAATACATATGCTTTTAAAAATTTCTATTCAGGTAGAAGTGATGAGAACTTAAAATCTTTACAGAACTCCACTAGCTAAAAGTTTTTGAATGAAAATATGAAGATAAAAATGAAATTAAAATATTCAGGAAGTGTCCATGGCAAGAACATATGAGAGTTTCTACTCTCATAACTGCAGCAACCAAGTAAGCTGCACATAGTCAACCTGTGTAGTAAAAAGTCAGGTAGGCAGTTCCTAGACATACTACATTTCAATAATGAAATTAATTTTTTGATGTTTTATCTTCAAGATGTGTGGGAAAATATGATATATGTTTTGTCTTGCACAAGAAACTCAGATAAAGGAGTAAGCTCTAGACATAGTCCTGCTAAGTCTCTCATTTCAGCTTTTACTTTTGTTTATCAGTTGCTTTCTATCTCAGATACTGCGCTAGAAAACATTTCAAAAATTAATAAAATGCCATAAATACAAAAAAAAGAAAGTCAATCCCAAGGGGAGACATGAAGAATGACTGTCAAAAATGTGAACTAATTCAACTGGAGGCATTTTTGTAAATTTATTGATGCAATAAGCATTGATTTTACAATTAGTACTTAAAAGCTCAGTTCTCCTTGAACATTTTACAGGTTTGAGGGATGGAAAAAGAATGATGCTAGCATTTCTTCCTTCTTCATTCCCAGTCCTGCTAAATCATACAATATCCAGTGACCCATGATCATATGGGCAAAGAGAGTGAAGAACTTGAACTGTGCCAAAGGTTCCAAGACCACTCTAGTACTACTAGAGTTTAAATTACGATACTAATCTTGAAATTCACTGCTCCTTTGTGAGGGGGAGCCATCTTTTTCCCTTGGAATACCACACAATTTAAGAGGCAAAAATTAAATGTGATTTAGATCAGCATACAAAAGAAGTACCTTGTTACTGCTCCTGAGAAGATGCGCTCTATCATCCTATTTGAAATTGCTGTGAATAAAAGTTTGAAACAGTGTCAACTGTATGCAGGTTATTTTTGCTTTGTATTGTGTTGTTGAAGAGTTTACTGGAACTCTCCTCTTAAAGATCAGTGAGAAAGATCAAGTGTAGTGCTCATTAATCCCTTTAAGTCCTTTTAGAGAGGATCACTTAACACAGTCTCCAAAGCAAAACTATAACTACCCAGCTTTGAATCCAAACTTAATGCAGAAATAGTAATAAAGTTGCAATACAAGTAATAAAACTTGCTGATTAATAAAACTGCATTTCTCAGTTCTTTGACAGGTAAATCATGTTTTCCAGTGGCATTGAGTTTTACGTGACCTTGGCAAAGAGCCAAAACAGAACTGGCACAATCACACATAATAAACATACCTTACTGATTCTGAGAGGGGTCTATTTTTGACATGGTTTTGACCTATGCTTCTATTTTGAAACCATTTCAGGGATTTTAGAGACATGTCTGAACTAAACACTACCTTTGTAAAGGATATTCAATGCAGGTGGCACTGTATTAGTTGTGCTTTCTTTCTAAAATGTACTAACTTAGTAGAGCAGCCACTCAAATGAAAGCAGTTTTCCTTTCTCACTGTCCTAAAGCATAGTCAAACTTTAGCAGGCAAATTTTCAGAAGCAATCAGAATTGTGTTCACCCTTTTTAACGTGGGGTAATACTCCATAATTACTTTGTGCTTAAGTAAGCTTTCCAGTCCTGAAAGGAACACTATTAAGATGGACATGAGGCACCTAAAAAGAGCCAACAGTTCCATACAAGCTACAGGAATATTTAAAATAGGAACAAACCTGCAAGACTACAGAATCATGGTCATTGCATATTATACATGCAGCAAATGTAAATCTGCTAACTAGTGCTAAACAGCATTAAAGCAAAACACACTGAGCTAAGTTAGCAAAACTCCAAAATAAGCCAAGTACCTGAAGTTTCCCTTTTCTATTCTTTCCATATCTTGCCATAAAAATAATGCTACTTGAATAATATCAGTAAAATGGATTGTGTCCAAGATAACCCAAAATTGCCAAATAAAACTATTTATAATACACCAACATCTAAGTGATATTTGCTCTACTTCTTTGTCAAGATCAGAATTCAAATTCAGAATTTTTCAAATGTGGTATTTGTAGATGCAAAGTAGCATCACAGATGACTTGTCCTGATTTAGTTCACTGACTCAGCAGGACCAGTTACACCAACAGACTCATGAAACTGGTCTTGGCGTTAAACCACTTCCTCAGCTCAAAGTTTACAGTCACTTAATACATGTAAACAAAGGTGCTCCATTTGTCATACCATAATCATTATGTCGAGCTAAATCCTTCCGATCAATATAGAGGTCATGGTCTGTATCCAGCTCCCAAAATTTGCAATAGATAACATAAAAGTGTTCATATGAGAAGTATTCTGTCAGCTGGTTAATATCAGCTTCCTCTTCCAATAATGCCACATTCTATTATCAGAAGGATAAACAGAACACAATAAAGAGTTTGTAAGACATTTATTGGTTGAATGATCTGAGTTCTCACAACCAAGTTAATATCTAATGCTATTTCAGTGGAACAATTTTTGTTTTCAGGGACAATGCACATCATACAGTGTGACAGTGAAACCAAACACACAGCAGAAAATGAATGCATTCACAGAAGAATAAGTAGATCGGCCCAACTTCTGCTAGACACATCTACATGTATACAGCTCTAGATACAAAAAGTTACATTTAAACATACTCTGGATGTATGAGAATTAATGCAATTGGGTCTTCATTGCCTTTTGGAAAAGGAAGAAATGCTATTTATGTTATTCCCTTAAGCCTTTAGTTAATGCAGTTTTAAAACTTCTAAGAAATATCTGTCCTGCAAAGTTTTAGATATTACGTACCTGCAAAAAGTTGCTTTTCCTAAGCTCATTACAAGTTATTTTCCCTGACCAGGACCTATTTACTGTATAAAATATTCTCTGTATGACCTGCAAGAAACAGAAAATGGAAAGAAACTTTAGCTATGGTAATTAAATACCCATCCAAATATTTCTTAAAGATGTTTTAGTGCAGCTGCATTAGAGAGCTCCGTCTTTCCCCTGTTTCTATTTTCTCATTAGTCAGAACTTCCCTTGTGTCATATCATCCACTATTCAAACAATTTCTAAATCTACATCTAACCTCATCTAGATAAGTTTTATTTCAATGCTGCAGTACCTATATTTCACTCAGTAATGGTGCAGAATATTCATGTGCTATCCAAAATATGTATTTTTGTGATTTCACCACCTCAAGTCTTCCAGATCTACAGGGTATAATCTAATGAACCTATTAATGTATCTTATTACTTCATATTAAAGAGCTGCATTTGTTATAAGACTTTTTTACTTCATAATTGAATTTACAGAAATAGAATTGGGACTGTTTAAGGATCAGAGTAGAGCAGATGTTGCTACTTCTGAAGTCTACAAACAACAAATCTACATCTGACAAAAATACTTCCTGCGGGTGCAAAGAGAATGTTTTTCCCCAATTAACTTCATTCTATTTGGAAATTCCTTGGAAAAAAAATCCTATTAATAGCATTAAAAGTAGTACATTAATATTTTCCAAGTGAATTAAAAAAAAACCCAACAAAAATCTGTGCAGGAAAGATGATAAAATGACTAGTTCTTGTGCCATGACTGATACTGGAACTAGAAACAAATGCATCCATGAGTACCCAACACTTTTGTTTAAATAAATTTTACACATACATCAATTCAATTGTCTTACAGGTCTTTTCCAAACTAATGGTTCTATGGCTATTTTAGGCAACTCATGCATTCATTATAATTTTCTTGGATTTAGTTTACGAATTAAAGACTTTAAATAAGACTTTAAAATATGTTTTTTCTGCTACTTAACTGAATTCAGTATTCACCTCAGTTAGTTTGACTTAAGACAACCAGATGTACATTTCAAGTCAATCATTCACCACTAAACAAACAAAAAACTTAAAACCCCCCCCAAAAAACCAAAAAAAACCCTAAGCATATTATGAATTATAACTGCTCAACTGGTGATTGATTATACCTGCTAATTGGCAAGACTCAGTATTGCATGTGTAGTGTTTCATTTGCAAGAGAGCAGTTACTAATTAAAATCCCCTCTTGTTTGGAACTCCTTTCCCACAGTTAATATGTCCTCCCAACTACAGGCTAAGCTCTTTTTTTTCCAATATAAATTGCAGTAAATAAATAGTTTAAACTAACCAATAATTTTTAAATAACAAATGGAAGAATAATGTACTGATGAAGTTTTGAAAGAAAACTTAAACTGTAGAGCAGCAAGCTCCTCAGTGCTTATTATGAACAAGAACAGCTGGCTCAATGATTCCAGACAGAAGAATAGATTATCCTGCTTCTGAAACTTAATTAACTTAATACTAATTGTGAATTTATGGAAGGTCCATTTTTGGCTTATACTACAAAGCAATTTTTTCTAAAAAGGTTTTTGCCTTAGCTTTGCAACTTAATCCTTCTGCATGTCATTATCTCATCTGTTATACATTTAACTGGTCTAAAAATAAAAACAAAATTGAATGTTTGGTAAAGACAACTGGGAACAGACTTAAACTGTTTTCTAAAGTAAACTGATGCAGAGTATAAGCAAATTGTCAGAGAATTGCCTTTACTATTCTGCAGAGTGCTTTGTCCAAAAGGAGAAGAAATGGTGCAATACAGAGACTACAATTTCAAGAACTCATAGTTCAGGTATGCACCTAACATCGTGGCAGAATAAACGTAGTATCTCATTTGTCACAGCAAACATTTTAAACTTATTTCAGCTCTATCTTGGCCATATGTAACTAGACTGACCAACAAACCTATAACATAACTTAGCCGATAGAACAGATTGCTTTCATGGCTCACACAACATGTGCTAAAGAGATGTATGTAATGTATATGCACACACACATACATATATGTATGTATATACAAAAAACCCAGCAGAAGAATGGCTCATCTGGTTTACAACTGGACGTATCCTTTAGATAAAACTTCATGTAGCAAGGTTAAGCTGACTGAACAGGTATGAAATGGCTTCTTTCATCATAGGTAAAATAATCTATTATTATCATTAATAACTTGCAGGACACAATTTTAGAAGACTGTGTAACAAGCTCAGTTGGTCAAAGCATGGTGCAAATAATGCCAAGGTTGTGGGTGTGATCCCTGTATGGATCATTCACTTAAGAGTTGCGCTCCATCCTTTTGGGTCCCTTCCACCTCAAAATATTCAGTGATTCTGTGAACAGTTATGCAATCCTAAAGTACAATAAGAAAATGGCAAAGTGCTCCTGTCATGTCTTAATCTGCAGAATGGCATTCCAAATATTGTTGATGCTTTCATACTAGTTTACGTTCTGATTTAATACCAATTTTTTGATTAAACACCAATTTCTGTTGAAGACTACATTAAATGTTGTTAATAAAATACTTCCAGTAATAATTTATTCAATATTGCTAGACTCAGACCTACTCAAATAAGCTGTTCCTCCAAAGAAAAGTAACTGGACATGGCAGGACCTTTTCTTTCCTAGTGTTCTTCAGGTCAGGCAGCAAGCTTTCACAATTTTAACCCGAGCAGGCTTTAACACAACCAAGAATCCTTCAAGAAACAAAACAACTCACAGGGAGAACAATTCCTTCAATCACTGACAAGAAAGTTCTGTGAGCTCAGGTAATCATTATAACAAGAAGCAAAACCTAATGCAGCAGGACATACTTGATAGGCCAGCAAGTCTCTGTAAAAAGGATGTAATGAACAACACCCAAATGCTCTCAAAAAAAACCTTCCACAATTTTAACCTGGGTCAAAGTATGAGATGTATAAAAGATGATCAACACTGCATGGCTTTTTTTGTTGGAGCATATTCATTAAGCTAGTTTTCATATGCAGAAAGAAAGTGAACTGAATGTCATTTTGAAGAATTTTAATCTTTTGAGACTTCAGTGGAATTGACTGTCTAGTCTACAGTTGAGAAAATTTAATATCACTGATTTTTCCCTTGGGTACAGAACAAATACTTCAGTCACGTAACCCTGGGAAGACAGGAATGAAACTTTTCATTTATAAGAACCTTCCTTGGAAGAAAAGTCCCCAGAGGAGAAGACTGGCAAGCAACTTCAATATTATCATTATTTCACTTAATACTGAACATAATCATATTAATATAGATGTTTCATTGAAGATTTCATTTAATTAATCCCAGACTAAGGTTAGGATTCTAATGAATGCAGTCTACAGCCACAATCAAGTGTTTAAGGTAACAGCCTGCTCTTCATTTAATGCTCATTAACTTATCCAACACTATTACAATTCACTGCTTCTCTTGCTAGTATTAAATTCAGCAATTCCTTAAAAATGTTAAGAAGAACTATCATGCCTAAGAAAGACTTTTTTTTCCACAAAATTGCTAGTTATGTGGAAATGAAGACTGACAGCCTGCTGTAACACTACTCTTCCCAAAGGACAAAGATACTTAGACGTATTGACTAATCTTAATTTTGATTTTCTTAGTTAACCAAAATATAGGTCTTCCAGATACAAATCACTTACTGTTGTAATATACCGAGAATGGAATTCAGATGCTTCTTTCAAAAATGAAAGGCCTGGATGACTATTCACCACATCCTACAAAAAAAATGGAATAACAATATCCCAAAGAGTATTAATTAGTGACCATATTAGACAATTAGCAAAGAATAGCACACCTGCTTCCTTAACCAAAACAGTTCAAATTAACTATCACAATCGTTACTGATAACTTCGTTTTCACCAAGGCTTCAGACAAATCACATTACAAACATTTTTAAAAATAAAATTATCTTTTAAATAAATCAGATAAAAAAAAAAAAGCTTTCCTATTTTAGAAATATTATAGGATTTTTTTTCCTATATTTTAGATAGGCTGAGGATTTTGAACACTGCTGACTGTCATAGCTTGTAATTTTGTGGCTATGATTCAGTAAAGCCAATTCAACTTTTATTCAGTCATTTCTATAGGTGGTGTTTGCTGCTCTTCCAACAAAGATTTACTAGGTTTTGAATTCATACCCCACTTCTCCTTTGCCCTCCAAAGGGCTACCCTGACTTAAGTAACTTTAACTGCCTTATAAAACATAAAAGATTCAAATACATATGTTATTCCTACATTTGATTTTAAATCTTACCATGGTGCTTAAAGAACACCTCATCTTATACAAAACTTATTAACTGTAAAACAACTCACTAGCATCTTAGTGGATCATGCAAAGTCAGTTGCACTAAATATTATCAACAAACTTTAATGATGATCATGAAAAAGTATGTTTAGTTCAAACAACTCAGGGCTTTGCCAGTTCATAATTTTGTTGTGTTCCTAGAAATAATTTCAGTTGCAACTTACTTGTAAAAAAGGAATGAAGTCTTCTTGCACCAAGTAGTTACATCCAGGGTTCATCAGAAGGTGAACAAACTTTGCAGCATCATCATAGCAGGTCTGAAGTACTCTGAAATATAAATATTTCCATTTAGTATTCTACACAGAAAATTGCTCATGCTACCTCATTAGGTACCTAGATCAAGGCCTATGAAACAATATTTATTCAAAAGTTCATTACAAATGTCAAACCATGCTCCAAGTGAACTTACCAAAGCAGTAATATCTCTTAAATTTATGTTAAATGGGGTGGCTACACCATGTAATCAATTACATGAAAGGGCAATTTAAAGTTAGAATTAGAAAATAACTGAAAATTAAAAGCACTATGTTCAGAATTGGCATCTACAAGTAAGGGCCATGGTTTTCACTTCTCATGAACTGTCAGTCATTTATTCATTTATTTTATTTTAAAATCTATAAACCCTGTAAATGAAGATTTGTGTATATTCAAGTATTACTGAGTTACATTTTCCCATGTACAAGCTTGCTGACAATAGCTGATTATGGGAAAGTGTTTTATTCCCCTTTACAAGACAGGATCACATTCAGAGCTTAAAATATCACATTTCAATGAAAAAAAATGCAGTACTTCTAAAAAAGTAATCTACTCACTTCCGCCACATTGCAACAAATTTATGAACTGACACGTATCCTGTTCGTTCACCTCCAGCACAATAAAACAAAGGACCTTTCCAGTAGAGTGGGCATTCACAAGCCTACAATTAAAGTACACATCAAGTCAGTTTATTGATTGCTTATCTGAGGGCTACTCTTTTATTTATAGATCCTTCAAAAATTACAAATGTTAAGAAGAAAGCATTAGGGAAGAGACTTTTTAAAAAAAAGTTTATGAAACCAACATCACCTTCTGAAATAATCCATTTAAAGCAACTGGAGCAAATCACAGGGCAACTGGTAGCATTCCTAATAGACTAAAGCAGTGAGTCACGTGTCTGTCCATGCTCCAAGCAGCTGAACAGAGTCCATCTTAAGCTCCACTCAGGAGCTGGATATCTTTAAGCTAAACTCAAGACAGCACACTTACAGACCTTCTGAACTGGTGCAGATTGACATTTGTCTGGCTCAGAGGATGGCTCAACTCATCTGCATCCTTTGCACATGTATTACACATCCTCTATCCAATTTTAAGTAGCAGGCCAGCCTGCCCTGAGCAGCAGCATCTTGCTTTATTTAGGGTACTCAACATTCCAGTGTGACCACATGCACCTGAAGGCCAAGCATCCCAGCAGTAACAGCCAAGAGCCCAATTTGCCTAAAACTGGCTCCAGCTGGGAGCAGTCAGACATGCTGGCATCCCCAAGGATCTCCAAAACTACTGCGAATACTGCATGATGTGTAAGGTCACTGGAGCAAAAGTACAATTACCTCTCATGCAATAGTTTAACTAGTACTTTAAACAAATTAAAATAAATGGTTTTGATGAATACTGTCCTCAGACAGTATTCTCCAGGAAGTGTCTTTCATCACTGAATTATGGGTGACTAGACGCTTTCAGCTTCCTTGCTGAGAGAGAAGGGTCTCTTCCCTACCTCCCCGCTTCTGTGTTGGAGGGACCTGTGGAAGACAGGGATCCTATCACTCAGCTTAGTAGTAAAAATGTTTTGGTGAGGCAAAGCCCCAGTCCTGCTCTTGTGAGCAGTCATGGTTTCTATTTTCTAGACCCTGGACAAAGTGACAGGAACATGGATGAGAACCTGAGACTCATTACCAAGACCATGACTTGCAGGGAGATTTCAAGCATTGATTCAATATAACAAAATGAAAATTCAAGTTCATTTTAACTAGTTTATTGTCTTTAAACTTACACAGAAGTTTAAAACTATTTGCTGCTTTCTAAGCCAAGTATTTTGTTACTCTGCCATAACTCTAAAGTAGCTCTTCAGGAATAACTTGAGAGCTATAATCTCAAGTTACCAAACTATGCTGTCTTTACCAGTGCCTTTACAATGGAGGTTTAGCAGAATGAGAAAAAAAAAAATCAACCTGTGTGAACATCTGAAAACAAAACATATATTAGGAATGCTTTTGCCTTTTTGCCTTATCTTTGTCAATAGGGAATAGAGAACAACATAGAATATTGTTCTTTAGTATCTGGTTGTTTATGCAACAAAAAAAAAGTAGTTCAAGTTTTGGTTTAATGTTTTGTTTCTTTTTATAAGGTCATTTGATACAGAATGATATCAAATGTTAATGCAGAAAATTTCACATAACTGCTATCAACAATGTAGAATATCATTAAATACTAATGTGTGAGGGATGGAAACACACAATACAAGAAAACCAAGCACGAACAACTCATCTTTCCTTTCCATAGGAGTACAGTATAAAAAGAAGATGGCCAGCAAGTTCTCACCTTTGCAACCTTACCCATGTCTTCTAACGTTGCTCTCTCATTTGGAAATTGAGAAAAAGTCTGCTCAATTTTGGCAATCACAGCATCTATATTTACTTTTTCCTTAGGACATCCTCGAGGAAAATAAAAAGTTGGAATGTTTTGACTATGTGATGGTGGCAAAGTTTCTTCCTTCTTTGTTTGAACCTAAATAGATAAATACACATTTGACAGTCAAGTACCATGAAATCACATAGTCCTCCACAGATGTCTTAAATGTCTTGGTATTCTATGTTTCAACCCACCTTCAAAAAAATTTCAGATTATAAATGGAACAAACTATTACAGAATAAGAGCACATTGGAAAAATTAATTACTATTTCCAAAAATGGTCATTTAGAAAGACTTCTAGGATGTCAAATACTTAATAAAAACAACTTTAATCTTTAACATATCAAATTTCAAGACTGATACATTGGACAGCTTCTTGGGGACATCTGAAATCACTCAGATTCTATTATCTACTTCAGAAAAAAATCTTTCAAACTCTATGTTAACAGATATTATGAAAGAATTTATTTTGGAAATACTTCTAATTTTACAGCTTCAAGCTTTTGAAATAAGTATAATGATTTTGTTACAAGCCACCAACCTATTTATTGAAGTTATGATGAAGGTTTTCTTTTTTTTTTTACTATAAAAAATGATAGATTCTATAAAGGTAGTAAACAATGTCTGCAGAGGGATTTTTTTTGGGCAAAGTATATACAATGAGAGTTTAGAAATCTGTTTCTCAAGAATTGTGATACACCATATCACTAAAAAATCCCCCAGATGACCTATAACAAGCGGAATTTATTTAAAAGGATTTAAGTTCAGTAAAGAAAAATTCACCTTGTAGACAGTTTCCAAAAGAATGTCAAATAGGGCAGAGAAACAAAGATAACAGGCAAAGTAAAAACAGAATTAGGAAACAACTCAAACTTAGCAATTCAAACAAATTAAAGTCTTTATCCCCAACAATACTATTCAAATGTAAAAACATTGTTATAGGGTGACTTGTCCTAATGATGAATGTGTTCAAGATCCTGCATCTAATCTCTCATTTTCAACCAGATGTGGGGGAATATAAGCCCAAAATCCCTCCAAAACCCCTAACCCTTGTTTTAATCCTTATCACCTTTGCCAAAGTGCCAAAGTGCCTGCAAAGATACCCAGCTCTGCTACCATAATTGAAGTCCTTCCTTATGTTACGTGGAAGAACTAGGTGCTTATGGACAACAGATTTTAATTTGCAGAGTTCCAGTCCAGGAGCTTTCACTGGAATACTGTAACATATGCAAAAAAACCCCAAACCAAACCAAACAAAAAAAAAACCCCCAAACCCCCCAAAAAACCAAAAACAAAACAAAAAACCCCACCTGAACTAACCTTTCCTTCCCCTCCTCTGCATTTGAGCCAGAATTCCTGTTCACAGCTGTAGAATTACCTTAACTATGTTACAAATTTTATTTCATAGAGGAAAATGAATCTGTGACACCAGGAGTCAATGTCTGTCACTTTCTAAGAATCCTGTAAGTAATAACTTTTGATAACTTTGGTTCAGCAGTCCAGTTGATGAGGCAGCTTAAAATAAGAGTGCTACAGGGTATCAAAAATTCCTTCCAACTTCAGACTTCCAAAATTTTAGGAAGTCTAAAGACAGCAATGTTTTATTCTCTAGGTAAAATCACCACCAGCATTACAAACAATGTCTGTAATGGGGTGAACCTTGTTTCATTCTAAAAGCCCAGCTCTACCCATCAGCACTTTACAAGAGCCCTTGCAGTTACCCCATTTCCAAGAACTGCTTGGACTGACATAAGATTAGCTCAGCTGGTCAGAGCATGGTGCTAACAACACCAAGGTCATGGGTTTGATCCCTGTACAGGTCGTTCATTTAAGAGCTGGATTTGATGATCCTTGTGGGTCCCTTCCAATATTCCTCAGAATATTCCATGATTCTATGACAACCACTCCCATGTGAGCTGCTCAAATGGCCACAGAGCAGCAGGTGGTCCCGTTCTTCAGAGATACCCGATGAGGAATGCCTCATCCAAGAAAAGGGAAAGTGCAAATCACAGACAACTAACATTCCCTGAATGTTGTGAATACCATAAGGTAAATCAGCATTTTGAGGAAGCTTAATACAGAGAGGCAAGGCATTTTTAAAATCCACAACCACGGAAATTTAGAGCCTCAGATGCAAAATTTCTTTTAAAAGGAAAGGTAGAAGCAGAGGGAAAACTACACTGGAAAAGATCCCAAGAGAAAAAGAAAAGCTATCATCAGAAAAAGTCTTCTCAATTTGATCATTGGATACTATATTTCTTCAGAAACCACTAATTTAGATATCTCAGTTACACAATACATGATATCCATTGGTCCAAGTTAAAAGCTGTTCTTAAACACATATGGAAATATCAATTCAGGATTTGTAGTAAGACCTATCAAAGCACAAGTTACTTAAAAGAATTATATGAGGCTTTTTATTAATTTTTCATCTTGTAATCTGGAATAGACAAAGATTATAAGGAAGAAGTTCAGCAACCAATTCAGAACTTAAGATAAACATATAGTTGAAGAAAAATTATTTTTTCTAAGATGAAAATGTTACATTGAAACATTTGAATTCAGCATGCTTACTGTAAAAATATATAATATTTAATCTATAAAACAGAATATTAATTCTAAGACCAAATATAGACTACAAATCTGTAATAGCAAGATAAATTAACTCTCCCTATACTGAAAGATGTCTATTTTCACATGCTGGTTTCTCAAAGTTGGTAAAAGAAGAAATTATAAAAGGGCTTCATTTGCATTAGCAAGTGTATGATCACTTCACAATCATTTCTGTGAGAATTATTTGGTGCCTACATATAGGCATCTAGTGAGAATACCATCTAGGGCACAAAACATAATGCCCTTGAACATTCCTTGTGGTATCCAGCAGGCAGCTCCAAGCACAGCTCTCACACTGCATCTGCCACGTGGATGTTATGAGCACACTAATGCTTCTTAAATGCCACCAGCAACTTGGAATGAGACAATTGAATTGTGCTGTTAATGTCAGTCAACACAGGGATAGGAACTGTACCAAAGAGAGAAGCACATTGTCCAACAGCATTAGCTCCAACTAATGCACTATAAAGTTGATATTACATCTCCTCCCTCTTCTCACTGTCCCAAGAAGGGCCAAAGATTCTTCTCGCAGTCTGAATTCCAATAACCAAAAGGCTCCTTGTACAACCGAGGCTGCTCTGCTGTATGTGCTCTAATGAAGGAATGTGTGATATTAAAAGGGCTCTAAAAATTTCACTGTTTTCTGTTCAGGTGTTAGTTACTTCTGTAGAGGCATATATTGCATAGCTGATGAAGGAGTCAGTTCTGTTATTTCAGGACAAACAAAATGCACTAATTGTGTGAGATTAGGCTGTTCTAAAATTAATTATAATTTTAACTGGGGAATTCCTTCATTAACAAGAACTGCCAGAAGTCTGTTAACATTAAATCTTTGACTGGAAAATCTGCAGGAACAGTTCATTAATCTTTTTGCAAAACTACTCCATTTCAGCGGTCTATTTAACATTTAGAAAGTGATCTACATTTTCCTGTGGTTTTAAGTTAAAACCTTTAAAACCTGTACCAAGAAGCTAAACTCAAAAAAAGAGACTCGTTTGGTCAGTGAAAATTTTCCCTGCAACTTGCTGAGAAAGAGTATCAACAACAGCATGCTTGGAATTAAGGAAAACAGCTGTATAAGCTTGTAAATAACTCAAACAGATGTGTGCTGAAGTGCCAGAACTGACGGGAGCATTAAACTTAGCAATAAATATATACAAAGCCCAGGATCTGCAAGTGTATTGCAAAGTTGCTGCTGCAGTTTAGGTTTTATATAATAGATGGGAAGTGAGGATTCCTTGAAAATGTCTTGTTTGCAGTAATATAAACAAACTTCTGTAAGATTTGTCTATAGGATAATTCAAGAAAACCTTTAATACACAACCAGTTTTCATTCTTGACATACAGAATTGTAAGGACTGTCCACTACCCAACACTTACTTGCCTTGATTTTTACAGTGGAGGAAACGGAAATTTTCATCCCATTGAGGTCACTTTTCAAAGGGCAAAACTTCCAGTTTTGCAATTAATTAATTTTGCAACTTTCCAGATCTTTTTCTAACCGTTCTTTCAGAAGTTGCTTATAGTAAAATCATAGCATAAAATCAATATTATAATTACAATATATTAGTAATTATAATATATTAGTAATATATTAGTATATACCAGATAACATGGATACACCATATTCCAAAGAGAGAAATTAATTCCTCAAGCTAGACAGTCTTCTTCCTTCTACCACCTGATGAGTTGCATTCAGCAGTTAACTTTGTTATAAGCAAAAAATAAAGACAGTGGGAATTTTAAAAGTGTGGGCTTTTCCTTCTCTCTTAACTGTAATAGCTGATGCTATGACACAATCATTCAACTACAGGATATATTGCTGAAATAAAAAGGAAGGGAGGAATTGTTCCCAGATATTTCAATAATGTATGCTCAGTTTAGATCTAACATTGCATGTAGCAACTGTCAAAAATACTGAGTCGAGGAAGGGGCTGAATATGTGGATTCAAATGCAAGTGAGTAAACCCTCACTTATAAAGGACTGTCTGGAAAATGAAGCAAGGTAAATACATTTGTGAATTTAATACTCTTTTAGACATCTCTGAGATTAAGATATGAACTTGGGTTTGAAGGGACATCTAGTTCCAACCCCTTCTGCTGTGGGCAGGGATGCCACCCACTAGATCAGGCTGTTCAGGGCCCCATTCAACCTGGTCTTGAACACTTCCAGGGATGGGGGATCTACAACTTCTCTGGGTTGCTTGTACCAGTGCCTCCCCAGTCATAGTAAAGAATATTTCCTCTCCTCTTTTAGTTTAAAACCCCATTGTCCAATCCCTACCTGGACTGAACTAATTGGTATTTATATTGTTTTGACAAGACTACAGAATAAGATAACTCCATTCAGAAATGATGATTATACCAACATTTTTTCTGCCTCTTTCTCTGAAAAAAAGCCAAACCCTAAGTATTTAAAAATATTTACAGAGTTCACAGTCATCTCTTGCTGTAGTATTTGACAGGAAATTCCATTATAATGGAATGCATTGGAATGCATACAACAGGGTCAAAAAAGGACCCCAAAAATTATACCTCATATTTACACCCAACTTCACATTAGGATTTTACTAAGTGATGCACTACAATCTATCCCACTTAAAAAAAAGGGCATTAAATACTGAAAATACCATAAAGGGATTTTTGCCTATCAAATAGATAAAAGTCTGGTTCAATTCCTAGTTTTTAATTAGGCATTTAAAAGAAAAAAGGTCTCTTACAATGCTGTTTACAATGTGCAATACGTAAGTTAATCTAGTTCTTCAATCGACTAGGTCTTCTAGTCTTATATATTCTACTTTCTTCTCAACTTACCTGGATGAACTGAAGTGCATAATAAGCTAAGAGGATTTTCTGCAGAGATATGCTATTCAGCCCTTTAAATCCTAATATTCATGCAACCACCCACGTATAAAGCTCATCAACTGCCTAACAAGGAAAACAGATAACTGCATGAAGTTCCCTGATACACAACAGAAAATGGAAGCCAACATGGAGATTCAAAGGGTAACATTATTTTTTTGTGTGTGAGTCTTTATTAAATTCAGTGAGTTCTTAAGAATACAAGTTATATTACTTGATCAGTTTAACAGTAATTGGTAATTGTGAATGCAATACAGTGTTATCGGTAAGTAGGCTCACAAAGAACACCTGACCAGCCTTCTCATCCCTCTGCTCTGTTTTTGCTGTCAATCTAAGTCTGACCAATAAAATAACAGAACTGTTTCTTTTTAAACTTACTATCTAATTGACCTCAAAGTGAAAGTCAACATTTCCCTCTAGATAAACAATTGACATTATCAGAAGATTTATGGAATTTAAATCTTGAAAACATCCCATAAAAGACCTGCACTACTATCATTTAGAAAAGGGTTCATTCTCATTTGCAGGAAAGACAACAGTTTTGAAAACCCTGTTCTAACATGTAAAATACTTTAACATGCTGAAGTACCTTTCAAAAATCTGTTTCAGGATAGACAAAATGAGGTTATTAGCAGAACTTTCCTCAGAAGAAGCCGAGAGAAACATGTCCTCTGTAACATAAGCTTTTTTTGACCATGTGGTAGACATTTACGATTATTTAAGTTCAAGTGTATTGCTTTCTGTGTCATCCTCATTAGCACCTTTCCAGTCAAACTAATGAGATTTTTTTTTTACTGCAAGAGTTCACTGATTGTACTACTTCCCATTCAGCTTAGTGGGCTAAACAGTACTTTTTCCTCTGTGAAAGATGATCCTTGGATGACTTAAAACTGAAAATTTCTGGGTTCTTCCCCCAGCCAAGTTCTATTACTCTAAAATGAAATTACTGCACTGGAAATCATCTTGAAAACAGTAAGTTTATCTATAATCTTAATAATGAAGTTTTACAGCATGGCATAAGGTAAGCTATACCACAGCACACCTGCATCTTCCCCTTCCCCCTTAGAATTTACTCACTTCACTAGTGACATTGAAGCAATATGGTGAATTGCCTCAGGTCACCAAGACAGCTAAAGAGCAAAATTAAAACTCCCCATTTGTCTTCATCAAGTTGGTACCACTTAGAAGCAACATGGTTCTGCTGCTAACATAAGAAAGACCAGGGAGTACTGCAGCAGGATTGTTTAAAATCAGATTACATTGGGCTTAAAACCATGCTAAGATTGTGATTAATTTTGCATAGCTTAGTCAGAAGTATTAAACTGATCAAACCCTGAGAGATACCTACAGAGAATGAACCCATGCTAAACCAGTCATTAGGGTATATATGTAAAAAAGTCTTTTCTCTGGCAACAATCATTTTAGTCCCAATTGTTTCTTTCTATCCTGGACTTCACCCTGCTATCCTTCAGTCACTGTCTGGCAGCTGATTTTAGATGAGCTATAGAGACTAATTTTATCATACATGCTCCCCTTTCCACAGTAAAGATAATCTCCATTAATTTTAACCCTGCTGCAGTTTTACACTAGAATACTTTAGCTGTTAGCCTTAACTCTGAAGATTTCATTCATCTAGTTTGGTCTGTAGTCAATATTTGTGCTGTGTGAGGGGAAGGAAATGGAAAAATTAATACACTTTCCCATAAAGTTCTAGCAATATACCATTAGAAGAAAAAAGGTACTTTAACCTACACTGTTTCAAATTTTATATGTGTGACCTGAGTTAATGTATGAGAGCAGGGTTCAGCAACTCTCCCAATGCAATCTATGCTCCGGTTAGCAATCCTGTGTTCAGACTCTGACCAGAAAATATTGTGGGAATCTCTTTGCTGCATACCAGACTGTGCACTCATCTCTGTTTTAAATAAACGGACTATCATTCTCGTCTCATTTATGCATATTCTTGGCTATTTACTATCAAGTCTATTTCTGTAAAAAAGTATATGGTAATCTGGTCTTGTGCTCAATGCAAATTTTAATCCTCAATGCTAAATCAACTTTACTCTAGATTCAAAGCTGTACACTGCTCAGTCCCATTTTGGGATCACTGACACGTAACAGCATGTAGCAATTCCATAAACAAATCAAAAGAGATTCAGTGATGTTTAGAGCAATCAAGAGTGACATAAAGAAGATCCTAGGTAACAGTAAAAATGAAACCTAAAGAAGATCCTAACTGCTGATTCTGAGGTAAAAAAAATTGAATTTTTTTTTTTAAGATGTTTGCTATATGAAGCTAATTTCTCCCCTTATTTTAAGTCTTAAGGCAGCAGAGTAAATAGCAGTACTCTTAATTTTGTGATAGTCTGGGAAAGAAGTACCCTGTCCAGTTTGAATGAAATTGTTGTGCTAAAGGCCACCACTTGGATAGTCTTGAAAGTCTTACTATAAGGCATATATAGACTTACCATATTATGGTACAACTATCATTGACAATTTTCCCCTTTAATTTAACCAAGCCAAATTGAAATAGCCAAAATGACCCTCAAGAAAAGACACTGAAGTGTCAGCACTGCAGCAGAGCATGCAAGACTTTGGACCATCTACACAAACCTATCTGGGAAAGCATGTTCTAATGTAGGAGGAGACAGTAGGCAATGGCATCCAGCAAAAGCTACCACCTGAAACTACAAAATGCATTCCATACATATTATCTGGGGTATAGAATTTAAAACCACATTCAAGTAAAAGCATTTGTGAATGGCCACCACAGGCAAGTCATATCACATACACACAAACAAAAGTAGCACTGGGAAACTTTGAAATGGTTAAAATCTGATTTTCACTTGATAGAGATGGCTGAGGTAAACTGGCATTTTTCTGCATGATACCTAATCATTACAGCACATACCAATCTCCTCTCTTTCAGTAATGTATATGCTGCACTAACAGATGTCTCACTCAAGGTCTTCTGTAACTCTGATTTTGGAAATACTGGGATTCTCCCAATTTGCAGCTTGGTAGAGCTGACACAGGTAAATCATGCAGTCCTGTTGGGAACTGGGAAGATGCTATTGCAAAAACATTATTGCTGTAGAAACATCTCCAAATATGGCTGCACACTTTTTTCTTCGTACAGTCACACAGAGCTTCAATATCCAAAGTATGCAGTATGAATATCTTATTGATTTATTCAGAAAACTCTTGTGTGGGGACAAGATGGAAGATGTAGTTACCTGTACCCCCCAAAGCCATGAACACAAGACCTTTCTACATTACATCCACATCTATTGGTAACTTGATTTATTTGTTGACAAAACTTTTACCAAAGGCTTCTAGAGTGAAGTTTCCTCTGAGAATGTGGCATCATTGGTAGTGATGACACTTTTTATCCAGTGAAAATATTTTTTCTCTCTTTCACATGCCTTACTCATTTATAAATGGAAAAGAGTACATAGTATAAAATGAAAAAAAGCAAAATTCTTCAGAAAAATCTACCCCATGAAACATAATTTTCTAAAATTTTCTAATTTTCTTCTAAATTTTGTGATAAGATAAAAGTAGTAGAATAATATTAGTCACAGCTAGTATGACTGCTAGTGCCTGTGAGTTGCTGTCAAACAGGCTACAGTTTATGAATTATGTCAAATTAAGTATTCCAGTCACTAACATATGGTGTTTGTTATATAGTTGCAGCTTCCCCAGAAAATACTCTGATCACAGATTAAATCAGTTCTTCTATTCCTTCCCATTGTATTCTGTTCCCCAACTGTTTCCAGGGCATAAGCTGGTAAATTCTTCCTAGTACATGATTATTTTGATTGCACACAGCCAAGGGACTGACAGGTACACCTGAGGCAATTCTAACATTTGTCTACAGAAAACAGCCCTTGTCAGGACAGGCCATCAGTTCAACATCAAAAGTAACACATACAGCTAAGACAGACATCCACTTAAACTCTGCAATAGCTGTTTATCCTTACATGTTTGCAACAAAGCAAGCTTCAATCACTAGATGCAATTGACTTCAAGAAGAATCTTCTCAAACAACAAATGTCACCAAGTTCAGCCTTGCTACAGAGCTGCAAAGTCAACAGCTGGAGCAAGTATTCTGTCAACTGCTTGTCTGCTGATGCCCTGAAAAATTCTGATTTGGACAATTGTGAAAACAGTCTCATATCCCTCTTGCCCTGTAAAAGTTGAAGGACATTTTATACGAAGATGTGCTGAACTAGGACTACCAATAGTCATACAACATCAACTATTAGTAGTGTTAGTTAAAATGGAGAAAAGAATAGTGAATCTTATTTCACGAGAAAAATAAGTACATCTGAACTCAGTGTATGAACTGCTGCATCACAAAACTTAGCTGCAGAGGGAACTGACATCTACACTCTTAAATCATGAAAACATGTAAGCTGTAACAAACTTTCACCATGTTGGCTTTTCTGTAGAAACAGTACACATTTTCTGTAATAATAATTTAAAAAATAGATTTATCACCAGACATGAGCAGGTAAAGAACCTGCTATCACAGGCAGCCAATATATTTTACATTTGAACCAGGAGTCTCCATTACAGAAGTGGTAAAAATGTACCAGCTTGCTTACAGTTTCTTTTCAAGAGATTAGTGCTTAAAACCTGGCAATATACTAGCAGTGAATCTTTTATAGAAAACCTCATCTTAACTAGTAAGTCTCAGTGGGCAGCCTATATATTTTAATTATGTTTTAAACGTTGGCATCTGCTCTGGAAAACTGGCATTATATCAGCAAGCTAGCATTGAGTACCTATTAGCTACAGTCAGAATGAGATTTGTATTCCATCTCCAGCCCTCCCAGCAAACACTTGTGTTCTTTAATAAGGCATTTATGTGCCTGATGTACCAGTATTATCTAAAAATGAATATTGGGTCCTCCCCCTGTGGTGTTAAAAGGTCTACAAATTATGTTAAATTAGAAAACTGATGTTAACAGGAAAGCTGTCATGCCTGAAGCCTCTAATTGTTACACAACCTTCTTTTGAGACTATAGCTGTAAACCCAACAGCCTCAATTAAATTTTTTGAAAGTAGTTTTGCATCAGAAATAAGACTTATCTTCATGACTAAAAGAATTACTGTGCGCGCTACATCACAAATATACCAGCCCAGCACACATTAATACCTACAGACTCTGTGTTCATTGCTGTCTTCAACATGCCACAAGCATTTATGTAGCATTTTGGTAACAAAGGAATGTAAAAATGATCAAGAGGCACTAAAGTCTAGAGCTACTTCACCCAGAAGGCAAGCCAATCCTGTGAGGCACTGCAGAAGCTGAAGAAATAGTTCTCATACAGCTGACATAAATAGCATGTGTAAGCAGCATTTAGTATCATTAACAGGTGGTCATGAAATGAGTAGTTCTCAGTTTTCACACTGAGTTGTGACGCATACAACTACACCAAGGAATCACCCAGTAGACACAGCAGATAAAGACATAATTCATTAAAAGTATTGAAAAATATGCCCGCACAGGTCTGTCAGTAACATTGAGAAGATTAATTAAAAACTTAGGCCAGGTTTTGTTTTTAAGCTCCTTTTTAAAAGTCATTATATTCAGCATGAATTTGAATTTTTAAAAAGTCGAGTTTTAAAGTTAGAACTCCACAGTTTTGTAAGGTGATGTGGCCTCTAAGTAGCAAAAAATACCCATTTTCCTAGTTTAGCTAACACTGAGTCACAAATGTATAAGCATGTCAGTGTACACACATGTATTTTATTCTAATTTTGTTTTAAACTTGAGGTATATTTTCCTCATATAGCACACATAATGGTGTTGCTTATATTCCAACTCGGACAGGTAGGGATGTCACCAGATGTTGGCTAAAACACAGTTCTCAGCCTTTCAGTTCACATCTAGAAGTTGTCAATACATTTGAAAAGGTAATAGTTTCTTCTCCCTCCAAAGTTTCGGATAAATTGACAAGCAAGGTGGACACAGTGACTTTTCAAGCGCTGCATTCCCAGCTCAATATATCCTATCCTGTAGGTATTAAGTACTTAAAAAAGACCTTGGTTTTAGAATCAACAACAGACTAAGATGGACTGAAGCTTTACTTCATTTTATGCAGAGATACCTACTAAGAAATTTAGCTCCCTAAGGTAATAGAGAACATTTAAACAGTTATATATTGCTCTTTCTCCATAAAGCCCTGTTTTGCTCAGGTTTTTTCAATTTTCATCAATAAATGAAAACTGAGGAACTGCCTATTCCACCACTTTCCAGAGCAACCCACCTCGCTACTGATGGTCTATTTAAAGATTTTCAAGAAACCTGATGTGCTATGCTCTAAGATTATTTACTTACATGGCCCTATATGAAAAGCCACTGCCTTAGAATTCTTGGAACCTGTGGAAGACCCAGTCATTCCAACCTGCCTCAGAGCAGATTCTGAACCACATGTTATTTCACCATCCAGCATCATCACTAATTTTTTATTTTAAGATGCTAGTTTTAATATCACAAAGCTCTTAAAGAGAATCTGTAATTTGTTTAACAAATTATAAAATTACAAGATTGTAGTAGAAATATGGAAGAACAGATTGGCTTCCATTTCTGCTTAACTTCAGCATTCAGTGGAATAAGAGGTTGCAAACTCCAAAAGCAGCAAAGTATAGCAACTGAAGTGATAAAGTTTTGTTTCAAGTTATTGTACAAAATATCTAAGCAGTCTTCAATTTTAACATTAAATTTCTTCAATGATTATTTATCTGATAAATAACTATTCTTTAAAATGCACCTAACACACGAGGATAAGTTGGAATTAATGTTAACATAAAAAAGCAGGTAAATAATACCCATCTTCTATATAAACAGCTACTAGCACCCATATTTAATTTTTATGATACTTCCGTAAAGGTCTTCTTAACATCATGAAGTCGAAGCAAACCACCACCTAAAAAAGCAACTTCAGATAAAATACTTTCTATCAAACTGAGCAATGACAGACCTCATATTCTAGTTTTATACTACTATAATTCTGTTTGGCTCAAAAAATTTCGTAATCTATGTCATTTATTATACATTATTCTACAGTTGCCATTTACCCAGGAAGTGTAAGACTGGTTAGAAATGAAAAATATTTGCTCATTGTCTTCACTGCAAGTTTATAGCCAGCAGCATCCTAGAACAGATAAAAACCCCTACAGATTAGACAAGCTGTTTTCTAAAGTAGTTAGCAGCTTGGAGGTATGCTTAACCATACTACACTGAGATGTTTTCTAGGTCAACATAAAAAGGCCCTGTAAAAATACAAGCGATCCAACTATCACTCGATGAAAGACAGATCAAGTTAAGGGGCACCACACAAGGTAATGCTGTGTTTGTTTACAACAAGATGCCATGACTAGACTGAACTTGCCTTCTCCTCTGAGGTGCCTAAATGTTAACTGCTACCACTACTTCTGGAAAATTAAGATAGTATTTTCTTTTCTTGCTATCTCTAGTCACGAAGTTCTGGTACCTGTCTCCAGTTTGGCACTGAAGACACAAGTCAAAATTCCTTTCACTCACATGTCTATGCTGAATGGTGTAAACCAGCATAGTCAACACTGGCACCCTGCTTTGCACAAAGGAATAATCATTGCTTATAAAGATCACTTGAAACATATTTTAAATAATCAAATAGAAGACAGAAAGCTAGTACATTCTTAGGGTCATAGGGCTCTATGTCCCTCTCTTGAAGGTCACCTGAAAGGGACACCAGTGCAGTGAATTCAAAATTAAGTATCAGGCTATATTTAGAATAACTAACAATGCCAGAAATTCTATGTTAATGTAATTTTTATTAAACTGCTAAACTTTCCTTAATTAAAAAGGGTGAAAAAAAATTCACACATGCCTTCATTGACATACTTTTATGTCAGTATATTAATTAGAAGTGAGGGTGAGGTAAGGTCAAAGTGAATGCTTTCAGATACTGCTGTATATCTGAAAGGGTATTCAAAGAAATACTAAATTTCAGTTTCTAAAAAAAAACTTGTATGCTTTTTCTCACTCCAAGAGATAACAAATCTCTTTGAACATTTACTTATAAGTAGCTTCCCTTCTCATTTTATTTTTCAAATACTTCTATTCTCAGTTTTAAGTACACTTTAAAATTGTAGCTTTAACTCACTGCTACAGAACAGCAGCAGTACACATGTGAATCATGCAGCAGCAAATGATTTCATCCAAATAAAGAATTCAAAATAAACATAATCTAAAGGAATTCAGGATCATCATGCAAGTATGAAAACACTTTTTACCATATAACATTTGAGCTAGTGAAGTTACAGCCTATTTCAGTATATTTTATATGCCCAGTTCCAGTAAGAGGTAAATTAAACCCCCCGGGAAATGCATGTAGATTACAATTATGCAGATTAAGGAAAACTGTCTTTAAAAGTCTAATAGCATCAAATGCACCACTGCATATACCTCTGTGCAAACATCGTACTTTAGCTGCACTATGTGCTGCAGCAAACTCTCACCTCTTCTTTGCACAAAACTACATGCACAGTCTTTTAAAACACAGAAGAAATCAGCATATCTAGAACAGACTATCAAAACGCTGCTAGTTGAGTAACAGCTTCCACCTATTGCCTGCAGTTTGAGTGGTTGCAAAGGTACAACTGACAACAATAACTTAATTGTATAAGAACAGAAAGACAAACCTGAATCTGTTGAAAAGCTTTCAGTCTTTTCTTGAATCTAGAAGGTAAAACAAAATCACATCCTCGAGCTAGCAATGCCAACTCCTTTCTTAGATCAGGATCTTGTCGCAAAGAAATCTCCTTTATCCTCATGCTTTCGGATTTCATATAATGTCTCTGTGTGCCAGTCCAGGCACTTGAGTCCCAGTAAATAGCAGAGCTGTTGTATTATCTCTCAGTGCTGCTTAAAGCAGCAGCTGCACCCGCGTTCTGGGATATTATAAGAGTCAGCTCAACTTTGCCTGCTCCATACATTAAAGGGAACTTGGCTGGAATTGCAAAAACGGATTGGGAAGTCACTTTGGGGGCCTGCCCTTTCATCCAGGCATTCCAAAGTCTAAATGGGACAGTATGGAAAATGAAAACCGTGTTTGGAGGAGCATCTATAAAAGCAGCTTCCAATTTTAAAAAAGGCAAGCCCTACAGGAATGCAGAGAAGCCAGTCGTGGTTATTTTCTAGCTTCCTCCTCCTCCCATCCCCCTCAGCTTTCCCTTCTGTCACAAAACACTCACTGTCTAGCTTCAATGAAGTACCTCACTGAAGGATAAGGCTTATTACACAGCAATTAATTCCTTTTAAACCCCTTCGTTCTTTAGTGGGAACCCTATTACACTGGGACAATGAAGGCAGTGACAGAAAAAGCTTCAGACAGGCTTTCAGAATGGCTCACGTAATCAATAAATAATTTTTTTACATTGAACTATATCTAAGTTACTGTATTTCAAGAATCTAAAATTTTAAATGTTAAGACAATACCATAGCAGAAATGAAGCTAATGTTACCACACTGAAACACTGCTTTAAATCATGTTTTACCAAAAGGTTACATTAGAAATATAATTGATGTCACAAATTTGAAAAAATTGACAGGATACTTTTTTCTAGTTTTATAAACATTAACATCCACATACTAGATTGCATACCTGTCACATTTCACTTGCGTTAGACTCTTGCTACCACTCTATTTTCACTGTATTGAATTTCAAATACATTTTATGGGGGTGTTGAGGCCAAGTTTTAGTACACATCAATATTCTTCATGGAAACAGAAATCTGATAAGCTTCTGTGAAAATTAAAGTGACCTTCAGTTCCTTCTCCTTTATGGTTTTAGGTCTATTAACTTATAACTAGTGGAGTTTTTACATATTTAAATGGATATACCTTTATCATAGCAATCTCTAGGAAATGCTGCTATTTGGATGGATTTTTTTCCAAATATCACCATTACAGTTATGAGTATGGCAACTCTTACTATTCCAAGCTGTGAACAGTGTTAGCACCTCCAAATTCTCTAACGATAGAGGTATTGGATGTTTATTACCTGTACCTTGTCATGCAAAAGTTTACTTACTAACAGTGTAAAAGGAAAGACCTGGCCAAATATACTCTATTGTCATCCCTCTACTTTAAATAAAGCCATTTTTCTGATTACACAAAATGCACACAGCCCGAAACAACTCTTTCACCACTGTGTCAGAGATTTCATTTACTGGATGGCACTATTTTACTCCCATATAATCTTTAGCCCTATTTATCCATTCACTGCCATTCTATATGTAGCACTGTATTAAAACCCCACAGTAAATATCCTTGTTCAATTAAGGAAAGGAAACTATGAAAAAGTGCTAGTGAAACATGATTTGTCTAAATTGGATAATTTTTTTAGTTTATCACACATTGTTAGAAAGTAAATTATGACAAAACACCTACTTTCTTGGTTTTAATTTAGTATCCAGTCCTGTCCCCGCCTCCTGCTTCTTTACGGTAGCTCGTTATGAAGATATTTATTTCTTTCGGAAGTGGGAGAACAAGAAAGGAATTGACAAGGCAAGAGTCAGACATGTTGTAGTTGGCATGACCAGACTATCCAACTGCATTGAGCAAATCTGGCTGTCACTCACTGTCTTTTAGGAAGACTAAATCAACTAACCTGGGATAAACCTTGGCCACAGGGAAGTCAACAGAAAACTGGGCATGCAGTACACAACAGCAGCATGCCTGGAACTTGAGATGAAGGACTGAGGTGCTAGAGTAGGAGAGGAATCCTATTCTGGCAACAGATAACCATTCCAGACCAAAATGTGGAAGGTCAGGAAGGTTGTATTGCAGGGCAGATTGTGTTTCAGGTTAGGCAGAACAGGCCTTACTTGAGGTAAGGAAAGGCATCTTCTCACACAAATTGCTATTTTCATCCCTTTCAACCAGGTGATACACTCCCATCTGCTACTACATTCACAGTCTTATTTGATGTGGCTGTATTATGTCATTAAGGTGATGGACTGTCACATGGAGAGAACTAACCTAAAAGAGCAAAGTGCCAGTCTGGAACCCAAAAGGCCTGGAGCTCCTGAACCTGCTGAAGGAGGCTCAGTAACAAAGACATGTTTTGAACTCCATTTTTGAAGGAGTTGTGTGTTTCCCTCCTTTATTCAAATGGAACTTAGAATCCACCATAACTTAACCAGCAAACCAGGTTCAGTATTTTGAATATTCTGCAATGCTTTGTCATAATATTACTTCATTGTTCCAAGTCAATCCCATTGTTAGTCTAATATGTTTTAGCACTATGGTTTACAACCTAGTGGCCATTTATATACTTGGGTATTTGCTGTTCTCAGGTTGCAATTTGTTGTTCTACTGGCTACTAATCACATAATTTTTACCATCTAAATGGAAAAGGGGTTTGTATTGCCACATTTAAGGAGACAGAGCATTTATAAAGCAATGTGGTCATGAATCCCCTAAGATCTGTTTTAACCTTTTCTGTAATGAATTAATCACAGGGCAAAGTCAGCTTTCATTCATATTGAACTGGAAGTATTCTAGTGTTACTTTTATTCTAAATCTGAATTCTCTCCAATGAAAGGTACAGCGAAATCCTTTAATGGGTGAAGGTCTGGGTGCCAGCCATGAAGCTGTTCAAGTATCCTGGGAGATTATTATTAGCTAGATAAACAAACAGGGGGAAGATGCATGCTCAGAGCTTCCTTCCAAAGCTAAAGATACACACTATGAATGGACTGGACTCAAGGGACTGTGGCCAAAGAGTTTACCACTTTAACAAAGATCTGAACATACACAAGAGTAAACAACATAAATAACACAATATTCTGGGTATTGTAGAGGAAATCCAATCTTGAAGACTACTTTAAAAACCCCTTAAGTATTTGCCTAGCAAGCCAGAATTTCTTGTCAGAAGCATATACCAACAGTATGTTAAAGTCTTAAGAGATTAAGTGGAAGTGACCTCAAATCTGGAAAACAAATCCCAGCATTACAGGAAGCCCTCAAGAAAAAATTTTCAACCATATAAAAACTTTAGTTGCTGGAGTCTAGTCTTCAACCCAATAAAACGTGAACCAAGATGACAGAAAGCCTGTTTGGCTTTTCAAGTTCAAATAAGGAGGAAGTTCAAATAAGACTGAATAGCCAAGCCCAATGGCAACAGCATGGAACCCAATGTCATCCCTCAGCCTGTGATGATGGAAAAACTAAGAGCGGCTTCTGGGTTAACTGTAGAAAGAAAATAGTTTTATCTCCAAATCAGCCAATGTAAAGGCCTGTTATGCAACTAAGGGAACCCTTTACAAAAGTAACTTAATAGTGAAGGGCAGAACACAGCAGTTAAGAGAAGTAAGGCAAGGTGGCACCTTTTCAATACAGAAAAAAATAAAAAATGGCACGACTAATGTAGTATTAAAAATATATTCCAGAGGTTTAAAGTGGAAAGAAGGCACTAATAAAAACAAATAGTTAGGAAGCTATACAAGAAGTCAATTAGCTAAGGATGCTTGCTAAAACACAGCTGCTATGAGGCAGGAAATACAAAGAAGAAATTACATAAATATACTAGAAGACAAACAAAAGAAACAATTCTTTGCTAGACTAAGAGAACAAGAAAACCCAAACCAAACAACCCTGAAATGCAGAGTTCTTTTTTTTTCCCCTCAAAAAACATTGTGACTAAACTATCACCATTATTTAATATTATCAAGAATTATTTCTAAACCAGATAATCCACACCTGGCCTTTGCTATACTGAAAGATCATGAAACTAACTTTTTGCTAACAACTTCCCACTTCTAACTGCTGTGCATGAAAAGAGAACAAGAGGACAATGCATTTGTGAGCTGAACAGAACAACAAAGTACTACTATCCATCCCTAACTGTCCTTTCGATAGGAGTCATCCCTTTTCACCAGTACACTCACAACACCCAAGGGAGCCAACACGTACAATGTGTACATAGCAGAAAGAATCAAGTTATTAGGCTCATATTGAACAACTAGTTATGGAAACTGATTTCTTTAAAGATATGGACAGTGTTGCTGGAGCGAATATGACATACTGATGAACTGCTAGATGTTGACATTATGCAGTTAAGAAATCTACCTTCACAAGAAGAACCGATCTTTTGCCTTTGGAAAGGAGTTCATGTGCATTTTGGCCTAGATCCATATTTTTTTTCTTGTAGGATGCAATGCCTCTCCACTGGAATGGGAAGTCTTGCATGTAATGCCTTCTTGAATGATTATTTAAATTTTCCAGTACTCTTGGATTAGAAAGAATAATGCCTGGCAGTTCTTTCCACAGCAGTTAAGAGAATCCATAATTCTTTGGAGGCAAGACAGTGAGTAAGTAAAAAGACAGCAGTTAGATGCCAGATGTATGGTCATGTTAGTAGGCCAGGAAGGAGGGGCTGATCAGATTTTCTGCACATGACTAAAAGAAACCCACATATGAACACAATGGTATGGGCCATTATCAGATTACAACCAAGAGAAGACACATGTCACTTTGCTATGATTACACAGGCTCCAAAGAGATAGCAAGGGCCTTTTTCAGTTTGTTAACTGCATCTGACAGACTAACTTCAGCAAGCATTAATAAGTTATTAAACCAATGCTGGACAATAAAGGAATGGTTTACAGACCTTGAGAACAATTCTCATGTTCTCTGCCACCTTTAAAAAAGTCACTTCACATTTTATTTACCTGCGTACAGCATAAACTGAATTTCAAGGGAAAAAGGTTGTTGGAATAGTTCTGCAGATAGAGCCTATTTACTATTCATGATCTTCACATGACCCTATTCATCAGATCATGAAAACCAGGACCACCCAAATAGATGCTGATGAGGTGAGTATTAAAGAGAGAAAGACATAAACAAAAAATCTACTATGGGTTACACAAATTAAAGTCATATTTCCTCTAATAAAATGCTGTATTTTTACATTTTAGATTAACTGTGAAGCTAAAGAGACCATCCACAGCTGAAGCTACAGGCCACAATATATGCACTTGTAACTTTACCAACACAAACCTCTGAATGGCAGACTTAAGATTGAAATGAAGAATCAGTTCAGGCTGATTCAGAATACCACAGATTTTCCTACAAGAGACAGCTGCTTTTACAACCAAGTCTAATGATATGCATTATGGAACTTTTCAAAGTCACACTGGCCATTTTGGAGATTTAGTAATTTCTATATTGTTATTATTTACATTGTGTCACCTTAATTTAGAAGATGACAGTAATTTAGAAGTCTGGTATTAAAAACATGAATGACAATTTATAACTGTCCAGCAATTTATTTAAACATTGTATAGCTGTTCAGTACTTCCATCTTTTAGACATTAACTGAATGTTCAATTAATTCTTTCAAAAGAATCTTTTCCCAAACTAGAAAGATTGGTATGTGGAAGTACACTACCACTTTAAATCCAGCATCAGAGGCTAACTTCATGTGTAATTTAGTCCCTGAAATCACAAGACAATGCACCTGGCTCTCAGCGGCCACAGGATGGAGGTTTGCCGGCCGGCTGTCCCACGAGTGGCCGGAGGGCAGACACGCGAGTGGCCACTCCAAGTCTCTGCCCAGCCTGGTGCGGGTGGCGGTGATCGCTGCGGCGTGGGGAGCACAGCAGAGCACAGAGCACGGGGAAACCGAGGCAGAGGAATAAGGGAAGGGGACTTGTCTGAATCTCCAAATCTTTAATGACAAAGTCAGGGCAGAACATGTGAACCAATCTGAACCTGAAGGGGCTACTTTTAAGGCATGGGGGGAACACGGGGAGGACACAACCTTTGACCAACAGGAGGGCATTAGGGGAGGGGTGCAGGGTAAGGGCTCCCCAGTAAAAGCCAGCATGGGGAGGGAGCAAACCTCACAATCCAGTCCTGCTCCAAAGAAGGGACGAAAGACAAGGAACACTCCAGAACCAAAAGAGTGTGCTGTCTTTGACAGATAGGAGTGAGACAAGGGAACAAGGGTGGTATACAGGTGTATTGACATACATTTTGGTGGGGAAAACTGTGGTAAACAACTCAGGACTGGACTATTAGGGAAGCCAAATGGGGTACAGAGACTGAACCATTACAAACTTATAACAAGGAATATTAACACATACTACAGAAGAACCAATTGTAAAATAACAGACTACCACATCTCCCCGTATTTTGTTTTATAAAGTTGAAAAATGGCTGAGAAGAGGTACCAACTCCATCCTGGAACTTAGTTCTTTAAACTTCCGTGCTTTTAGGAGCACTTTTTCCCCACCACTCTTGGTTTGTGGTGGTAGCAGCTACCACAGTCTTTGAAGAGGATGGGTTGGCAGTGGAAATAACTTGTTTTAAGATTCCAAAGACAAAGGAAATTAAAAATATAACAACTATAAACCAACTAATGTCTTTTACAACAGAAGGCATCCAGCCTGACAGGCCCCATTTCTTAAATCTTCATAGCTGGTCAGGTGGATGTCTAGGAAAAATGACAACACAACTATGAAATACAGGCAAACTCTATGTGCTGTGAAAAAGGGTCAGGGTCTTCCTCCTCCCTTGCAGCGCTTTAGGTTTGATGCAACTGCATCATTGGCAGGGTTGTTTTGGGGATTTAAAGGGACAATTTCTGACTCAGTTTCCTCTCTTGTGGGAGTGTAAAGTTTCACCCATTTCTTGGGGATCCACTTTACTCCTGAGGGCATGGACACACATGTGTTACACGTGTAACTAATTCAAAGGGACCCTGGATGTCTTTAGAGTCTGGATCTCTCACCATAACAGGAGGTCTTTCCTCGCCTGGCAGTTGTTGGTGATGGCAAAAATTCCTCAGGACAGTTGGGTTTGGGTTGTCAAAAGAGCAATTAAGAAAGTTGGTAGTAAACAAAGCTTTACACAATCTGTGCTGTGGTGACAAGACCTGGACCTCTCCTCTCTGGTGGATGAGGACTTTTTTGAGTGTTTGATAGGTTCTCTCTATCACTGCTTGGCCAGTTGGGGAGTGCGGTATCCCAGTTCGAATTTGAACTCTCCATTCATGCAAAAATTTGCCAAATGCCTTGGATGTATAGACTGGGCCATTATTTGTTTTGATGGTTTTGGGGACCCCCAAGGTCACAAAGGCCTACACAAGATGTTTCTGTACATCTGAGGCCTTTTCCCCTGCATGGGTCGAGGCAAAATCTGCTACCAAGAAGCCATCCACTGATACGTGTACGTATTTCAGCCTCCTGAATTCAGGCACATGGGTCACAGCAGTGTGCCAGACCTCACAACTGCAGAGTGCTCTTGGGTTTATTCCTGAATCCAATGATGCTAAGGACTCCTGACAGTTTGGGCACGTGGTCACAATCGCCTTGACTTGATCACGCCTCAGGTGGAATTGGCAGATCAGACCAGGAACGTTTTCATGGAATTACTGATGGCTAAGCTTGGCCTGTTGGAAGATGTTAGCTTGGCCAGCCAGCTGCAAAGGGGTGGCTAGGGCATCTGCTCTACTGTTCCCTTCACTGATGAACCTGGGGAGGTCAGTATGTGACCTCACATGCTCACAAAAAAGGGCTGTTCTCGGTGGGAAACTAGATACACAAGTGTCGAGAGCAAGCCAAAGATGACTGGATTGGAGACTTCCTTCAAGACAGCATGTTCTGCTCTGGACACCACTCCTGCTACGTAAGCTGAATCGGTAAAAATATTAATTGGTTCTGGGAATTTCTCAAAGACCCTGATACTGCATCCAACTCAGCAACTTGAGGAGAGCCCTCTACAATTTTAATGTCAGCTTCTCACTGCTGAGTTTGAGGATTTTTCCAAGTCATCGCTGACTTGTGGGACCCTCCAGACCCATCAGTAAAAACTGTCAAAGCCTTTAACGGGCATCTACTTCAGATTTCTTTTGGAATCAAATTAAACTCTGTGTTAAACAATTTGTGAACTTGGTGAGGGATAGAAATTTTGCCTGGATAACTACAGAGCAAACTGCAAATCCTCGTTTTTGCAAAGCAAGTGCTCCAAGGTCTCCTTGGTTAGTTTCTCAGCTGATGTTTTGATGAGGACATGGATACATGTGAAGTCACACCCCATCAACAGTTGCAGACAGACTCTAGCCTGTATGATCAGCTGAGCCATCAGCTCTCATGGCTGTGTGATGCTTTATGCTTTTGGACAACTGATGATCGAGGAACACCCACTCTATGATTAGTAGGGGATCCTTCTGGTCCGTGTCCCATTGAAAAATGAGCCTGTGAAGGTGTGGCAACTTACCTAGGATAATGTAACAGAAGGGAAGGCCCTCACAGCAATGGTGGGCTTGCTGGCCTGCCAGTGTGGATTACACCTTCTTGAGTGCTGTCCTTGTCTCCTGGACAAGACCCTCGAAGAATCTAACCCCTCTCTCTCCTTCAACAAGTTGAAGAGGGGAGACAGATCCCCCATGGTGAGCCCCAGCCAGGGCCTGATCCAGTTCAAAGACCCACACAACTGTTGGAGGTCTTGCAGGGTCTTTGGGTTGTCATTTATGACAACCCTATGGGACTTGATGGTCCAGTTGGAAATTTTGAGGCCCAGATACTTCCAAGGCAGCAGCTTCTGTACTTTCTCTTTTGCAAATCCAGCCACTGCCAAGGCAGTGATAGTGTCCTCAATCGCTCCTGCAAGCACATTGTCATCGGGGGCACAAACAAGAACATCGTCCATATAGTGATATATGACAATTTCTTGCCCTAGCACACACTGGGACAGGACTCCGGCAACATACCACTGACAGCCGGTGGGAGAGCATTTGAGGCTGTGAGCAATACTCTCCAGTGGTAGCACTTCATGGGAACTTCTCTGTTGATGGAGGGCACAGAGAAAGCAAAGCACGGAGCATCGACTGGGTGAAGAGGAATTTGAAAAGAGTAATCTTTTATATCGATGACAGCCAATGACCAGTTTTGGGGGAGCACTGAAGGGGATGGCATCCCTGGTTGGAGAGACCCCATGTCTTCAATTACATAATTGATTTTTCTCAAACCATGGAGGAGATGCCACTTATCCCTTTCTGGCTTTTTGATGACAAAGACCAGGGAGTTCCAAGGGCTATTGGTTTCAACGATGTGACCCTTGGTGAACTCCTCCTCAACAATCTGAGTGAGTGCACTTAATTTCTGTTTGTTCAGTGGCCACTGTTCTACCCACACTGGTGTATCTGTCAGCCAATTTAGTTTCTAGGTAGGGCGCTCCTCAGTGACCACCACTAAAAATCCTGAGGGGCTGGGAGTTCCCATTTGGCCCCCCACTGAAACATGGCATCATTCCCCCATAGGGTGAACTTGGAATTCAACACAAATGGGCGTATAGAGGCCAATTGCCCATTTGGTCCCTCAATTTGTACAATGCTCCTGTATCTTTTAGCTAATTGGGTGCCCCCAACACCTAGAACTTCACTGGATATGCTTTACAGCTCCCACTGTGATGACCATTTGTGTGGAGGAATGACTGTCACGTCTGCCCCCTTGTCCATCATGCCTTATAACTGCATGGAATGCCCCCCACTTTTAAGGTCACACCATACAAGGGGCTTGTCCCCTACCAGAAATTCAGTAAAATAAATGGAAAGGTCCAGGTCATTGCTGATGGCATAGTGTACTGGAATGGCCTGCGCCATGACTCGGCCCTCCTGCAGAAAGAGGTGGGGATGGACACAGCGTGCCCATCTGAGACTGAATTGCTCAGGATCAAGTGACAGGATCCCTGGGGCAATTTCAATCTCAAAGGGAGTGTATTTGGTGTCCCCAACAACAAGGTACTTGCAGTTTAAAGATGGGGAGTGCTTATAAGTCTCCACCTGATGGATGTGAGGGAGAAGTCCAGGCACAGCAGTGACTACTTGCCAGTCCTGGTCAGGAAAGAAAATAGGATTAGTTAGTTGCAGCCAGTAAGGTTTTCTTTTATCTGAGGTTATTACTTGAGCGCTGGCATTACCGTCAGCGATCCCCCCCCCATGGCCTACCCTATTTTTATCCACGTGCAGGGCAGACCTGCACTCTGTATTTAGTTTTTTTGTGTCTGGGAAACTTCCCCCTCACCTGCCCCTCCGCTCCCTGGAGGCACCCTTCCTTTGAAGGGGCATTGACTTATAAAATGTCCTTGATGGCAGTGAAAGCATCTCCTCCTAGGTGGTTGATTCCCTCGGGTAACAGCTGCTGGAGCTGCTGTCCATTCCTGCAAGGCTGGTTTCTTTGGGGTGTTTTCTACAATGATCATGGCTTTTTTGGTGGACTCCTCTATAAGCTGGTCCAGGGTGGGAGCTGGATTTGAAGGGAGTGACAGGATGACTTATCTGCAGGCTTTGTTTGCATTGCTGGAGACTATTTCTACTATCAACTGTCCTTGTATCTCTAGGTTTTCCCCTCTCTTTTCTACAGCAGCATGAACCCGTTCTACAAAGTCCATAAATGCCTCTGAAAAAGACTGCTTAATAAAAACATAGGGTTGGATTGGTTCTTTGGGTGGCATGGTCAAGAAAGCTTTCTCTGCAGCATCTTTAACTCGATCTAGAACTATTTTTGGAATCCCCTCAGCCTGTTTCTGCACCTGCTCCCAGTCATCCTCACTGACCAGATGATTAAAGGTGGTATCATTTCCATCTGCATCAGTGGAGCATCCAGAGTTCTGCAAGAGCTGTGGAAGGAGGTCTCCCACTAATCTCTTCCATACTTGCCCCCATAACCTATATTTGGATGATATGAGCAAACAATTAAAAAGCCTTTTTAAATCTGCAGGAACCAGGGTGTTTGAAGTAAATGTTGCTTTTAAAAGACTCCTAAAAAACTCGCTTTTCTGGCTGAATTCACGCTGTGTTCTGCAATGTTCTTTGATGCTCTGATATGACAATGGTTCCCACCTGGGATGGTCTCCCCTCGCATTATAAGTGACTGGGGCTAGGAAAAGTGAGTTGTTATTTTCCACCACTTCCAGTCTCCCTGGTACTGCACTCCTGGTCCCCCTGTTACTGTGGGAATCAGAAGCTGGAGCGTGGGAAACAGGAGACTGCTGGGTGGAAACCCGGGCAGAGGCAGACAAGGAGAAGGAGGAGGGGGCTGGTGATGACACATCAATGGGAGGAGCAGGGGGTGGAACTGTAGGTGGGATGAAACTTCCCCCCTCCCCCTGCAAAGGAGGAGGAGGGACCCAGGGAGAGAGGAGGATCAGGAGTCTGGGTGGGAAGAGAGAGGAAGGGGTTCTGGGAAGAAGAAACATCTGCCACAAGGCCAAGGCCATTTTGTGGTGCTTCAATGGACTGAGAGAAAGAACCGTCTTGGAACTCAGAACTAGGATTTCTAACAGGGATAAAGGGATTGGATTGAGGGATCAGGGTGAGGTCTCTGACAGTGTGGCCATCACTATCAGAGCAGAGGTTCCAAGGGGACCTGGGGGAGCCAGGGAGACTGTGGCAACCCTGTGTCTTCTGAGGACGGGCTGCTCCCCTCTGTCCACCTGGTGTAAGGGAGGAGGGAATGGGAAAAGGTGGGGAAAAGGGGTTTCTGGGGCAAACTGTGGATAAACTAGCAGTTTGTTTTTTAACTCTGTTTTCTTTCACTTTTAACAAATCACAAATCAACAGAAATAATTGCAAAAATCCCTCTTTAATGGAGGAATCACCTCTCTTTGTTGAATCACGCAATTTAGCACCCACTTGTCTCCAAAACACAACATGTTGCACATCTTGCTAAGTAACATTTGGAAAGTTAAAAAACAATCACCTCACAAACCTTTTGACAATGCCCTTTGAAAACATAACACCCACCTCTTCCAGGGACTCTTGGTACTTGGAACTTGGTAATAGACTTCCCTTTTCCGGGCAGACAGCCTGGTGCCCATCCTGTCTACCTAGCTTAACTTCCACCCACCATCTGCTGGAAAGAGAGAAAGGGAAAAGGGCCCTGAAAACTGATGGGGATAAACTGAGCACGCCACGCGTTGCATGTCCCCTTGCTTCAGGAAACAGTTGTCAACTCCCCGAGCCCCTGGCCAAGTCCCTCCCAGCCCCTCAGAGAACTCACCAAACCATTGACTTCAGGAAATAAAACTGCAGAAGGGGTCCTCGGTCCCAGAGACACCTTCCCAGACGCCAAGGGCAGGCTACGTCTCTCTCCTCCGGGAGCACTGCTGACTAAAACGCAGCGTGCTCACATGGAGGCAGTGGCACAGCATGGCTTATAAATCTGGGGGCATGTTTGCCCACAGTACAGCCCGTCAATTGGGTTTCTTCGCGTGGAAACTGTGGCACCACTCCCTGCTGCCATGTTTTCGCACTGAAAGCGCAGCGCTGATGCTTTTTCACGCTGTGGCAACACAGAGCACAGGCGATCCTCGCTGCAGCGAAGATGCGCAGAGAAACCCTCACGGCAATGAAGAAGCCCCACATTGGGCACCACCTGTGCCTGGCTCTCAGTGGCCACAGGATGGAGGTTTGCCGGCCGGCTGTCCCACGAGTGGCCGGAGGGCAGACACGCGAGTGGCCACTCCAAGTCTCTGCCCAGCCTGGTGCGGGTGGCGGTGATCGCTGCGGCGTGGGGAGCACAGCAGAGCACAGAGCACGGGGAAACCGAGGCAAAGGAATAAGGGAAGGGGACTTGCCTGAATCTCCAAATCTTTAATGACAAAGTCGGGGCAGAACACGTGAACCAATCTGAACCTGAAAGGGCTACTTTTAAGGCATGGGGGGAACACGGGGAGGACACAACCTTTGACCAACAGGAGGGCATTAGGGGAGGGGTGCAGGGTAAGGGCTCCCCAGTAAAAGCCAGCATGGGGAGGGAGCACACCTCACAATCCATTCCTGCTCCAAGGAAGGGACGAAAGACAGGGAACACTCCAGAACCAAAAGAGTTGTGCTGTCTTTGACAGATAGGGGTGAGACAAGGGAACAAGGGTGGTATACAGGTGTATTGACATACATTTTGGTGGGGAAAACTGTGGTAAACAACTCAGGACTGGACCATTAGGGAAGCCAAATGGGGTACAGAGACTGAACTATTACAAACTTATAACAAGGAATATTAACACATACTACAGAAGAACCAATTGTAAAATAACAGACTACCACAAGACGATAATTTTGAGTCAGTGACAACTGCAGGACAGCTTCTTGCTTATGATTTCACTTGAGATTTCCCTCCCTGAAGATCTTAACACAAAACCAACAAATCTGAAAGCTTAAGACACAGACTTTGTCCTACAAGTCTGTTAATAAAATCACAAATGGCTAATTTACCAACCCAAACCAGGATTTCTGATAGAATTTCCATGAAGACTTACTCTGAATCTAATACTATTGTCTTGTTCTATCAGACTGAATACATTGCTGATACAGGAAATGGAGGCAACAGAAACTATATTGATTTCTAGAGAACTAAATTGAAAGCTGTCCAGAATTGCAAGCAGGGTACAGCACCAAAGGACAAAGCCAAGATAGAAGAGCAAAGAAGGTGGTCACTGGTAACCATGTGATCTTTAGCTTTCAGAATAACCAAAAGGGCAATCATTACATATGAAGAAAAAAGACCCAAGAAATTAGACATCTTACAGAGGCCGACCATCACAAATACATTGCCAGAATGGGAACAGTATTCCTTACTTTCCTCCAATCTCCATTACTGTAAGTCTTATTGTGAATTTTTACAAACATTCTAGAAAAATTGTTCTAAAATACTAGGCCTAAATTTGTCACTTGATAAAAAAGCAAGGAGTCAAAATTTTAGGTGGAGTTTTTAGTATGTTAAAAGCAAGAAGAGAAGAAAACTAGTGATCTTTTGTTTAAAATCTGATATTAGAACAGGAGTCTTACAGCATTTGCTGTCAATAACTATTCATGAAGATTTAGCAGGTGAAAGAATAATACAGCTCATCATTGTTTTCAATATTGCATAATTTCAAATAATTTGCTTTACCTTTTGGTAAAGTGTGCCACAAGGTTTATTATTTACAATGCATCAGTATTCATCATATCTACTAGAAACATTTACAAGACTTAGAAGATTTACTGTTTATCAATATAAATCTAGCTTCTAAAGGAATAAAACTCATTAGAAACTGTTCTAGTTCTGCTGAATCAAAAACACCCGATCAAGTCAAGCCACTTGACAAGTTCTACAAGCTTTGTTTTGTCAATAAGATCAAACTGAACCTAATTCACACTGAGCACACCTTGCAAATATTTGGCAATGACTTCCTCAGCACCCACTCAATGTTTCCCCCTACATTTTCCCATGTAGACTTCATGTACATTTTCCTTTTAGACTTCCAGTTCATCCCACTTAACCTGAAATCAGCCAAAGTTACTAGTAGGATCTGCATAGAACAAACATGCAAGGCTAGTTCCATATAAAATGAAACTAAACAGCATGCACAAGGTTAATGGGACACATATCCCAAGAGCTCATCATTCCTGCAAGTACCTGTGGTCAAGAAACAGTACATGGATGGCTCTACAGTTTCTAGCTATTTTTCACATGATTGCTATGCAAAAGGGGCACATCTAACATTAAGTACTGGAACACATTTTTAAAAACACGTCTTGGTCACTGTAGGTTTCAATGGATCCATTTTAAGTTGTATCTGTTGTTTGCAGAATACAAATTAATCTTATCTATCAGACATTGGTGCCATGTGGTTAACTGGAAGACAAGAACACCACACTAACAGCCCAACACAAAAGAAGTATTTATATATTATGCCACACTTAAAACACTAAATTTAGCAACCATTTGTTGCTGACTGTAAAAAACAATGAGTATGCTCAATTAGTATCTTCTTGAATCAATGCAACAACTTAAATATAATGAAAACAAGGCAACTTTAAGACAATTGCATGTGCAAAACCTCTTAATTTGCCAAGACTCATCATCTGATTTTAACATTGGCATTTTGAAGATTTTTCTCATAACATGACTTGCTGAAAAATCCTGTGCTGCCATTGACTAGGAAACAACAGTGGAAAAACTAGTTCACTGGATGAGCTGCATTTATGATTTTATACTGAAGTAAGCCCATACATACTTTTGGCCTCTAGTTTATTTCTTGCTGACAGAGTAAATGTAAGGCATATGAAGAGGTTCTCAAGCATCCCTGAATGGAGAAAAAAAAAGGCAAAAAGGCTATCACCTCTATATCAATACCTAATTTCCTCAGATTGGATATCTGTGAAAAAAATACACTAATGTAAATGACTGATGTAAAACTGTAATTAAGTGTACTTGTTTTGAAAGACTGAACAGAGAAGCAACTGGAAGTAATGATCTGTAAGCTGTGATGATAGCTTTGAACATTTTTTTGTTTGCTTTTAAGTGTCAGTTACAAAGATGTAACTATCATTAATAAATGTCATAATTCAAAACTGAATTAATTTTAATCATTCTGGATCAGTATTCAGGTGAGCTTCCAACTTGAAGAAAGCCACACAATTCTGATTTCCATTTCTCAGTACTAGAAATGCCAAAAACTTTAAAGACTGGATGCAGCATATAAAAATATGAGTTTCCAGTAGGACAAAAGTGAAAATGCCACTTTGGAAAAGGACAAAAGTTTACTATTTTTTAAAAATAAAGCACAAAGTGTAAACAAAATCAATATAACCACTAACAAGAATAACATTTACATGTCAGGGTAATAAGATACAGTTAGAATAAGGAGCACTATCAAAACCCTGCAACAGTGAGTAACTTTCAGTTTCCCAATTATAAATAAAAAGAACAGTTCTTTAATTAGGATAACGGTTCTATTCCAAGCTATTCAGTACAGCAAAGCTTAAGATGAATAACACAACATCCTACCACTGCTGCTTATGTTGAATACTATTATGTCACCCCACTCAAAACTAATAATGATTTTACAGGGACACCTATAGCCGCACTCTTCCAGACTTTAATATGAACTTTTGGCTGCCCTTCCTTTGTTGGCACCATAGAAGGAGCTTTATTGAGATCACACTAATGCTGACATTTCTCATAGGACCCAGTTATCATTGTAAAAGTACATCAGTTTGATACCAGGTTATTTACAGTCTCCCTTTAAGTCACGGGCTTGAGTTGAAAGCCAAGTCCACCATCCTCCCCACGTAGTGATAGGACATGGCACTACTTACACTGTCTTTGCAAGATACAGTGTTAGGGAGTGCTTGTGTTGGACCACACAGCACAACCTGGTGTGCAGAGCAATGCTAACACAGCTCACACAGCCCAGGCTCTGGAGTTAACAGTGCTCCGGTACAAACGTGTATGAGGCAGCAATTCAGATGCAGACACCTTGCAAGATGATACCCTCTACCTCAAGCTCTTGGAATTAATTTGTTTCAAAAAACAATTGTTAAATGTTATTCAGGCTTCAGTCAATGTTAAAAGGTTTCATTCTAAAAATGAAACTCCTTTAAACTAAAATGGATCATGGCAGTACTACTATATTTAAATCAAGTAACTGATTACAAAAATTTGGCAAGAATGTTATTCATGATAAAGCTAAGCGCCATATATTAAAGAAGTAAAAACTTTTACAAGTTACAGAAATTGGAGGAAAATGAGCTTTAATTGCCAGAGGATAACAAGCAGGAACAGTATCAAATAAAGGATATAGTGAAACTACTTCAAGAAGTACCTTTATATCAAAGGTTGACCCTGCAGAGAAATGGAAAATAACTTTGAAGTATTACTGATTGTATCACATTCTCTCTGCAGCACCATCCCACAAAATGCCCATAGGGAATTCTGTGAATTGTTTCCCCAGATGCCTTGCACACCAGCTGGTCAGGATTAAACATCTTGCCCATGGCACCTTTTAGGCCTTGAGGAGTGGCATTTTTGACAGTGTGACGAACAGTGTACAATTGTGTATGCCCCATGTGTTTAGGATAATCTAGAGTACCAGAAACACTGTTAAATCTACAGTTGTGATAAGAGTTAGAAGAAATCCACAGCAGCTATCCTTCTAGTTTGAAAGTTACAGACCTAGAATTTCTTCAACAATACACTCAGAAAACATTTGAGACTTGAATGCTGAATTTTTTTTATGTCTCTAAGTTTTTGTTATTTGAAGCATATAGTACATAGAAATCACAGGCCTACTTGCAGAATACCCAGTGCTACCAAGCACTTCACATCACATAACCAAAGTGACCACAACTCTGCAATTAACATGTTTACCCAAAAGGTACAGTCAGATATCTGCCTCACTGTGAATGGCACCATGCAAACGAAGCAAAATACCTCCCATAAAGGAAAAAGAAATCCCTAAACAAACACTGTTTTGTTTTCATTTGCATTAAAACACACTGAAAGATGAATTTTCATGGTAGAGTTCTGAACAGATTTTAAAATGTGCATTTGGATTAAGTCGTTTACTATTGTCATAGCTTTAAGTGACCCGTCCAGATGAAAAACTTCCATACAGACCATGCAGGTTCTTTTATTATTGGAATAAGTACTTTTGATTTGCTAATCGGGGGAGGGCTTCAACTGTCTTGAAAGACAGCGAATTCTCCTCCGACAAGACATCAGTGTTTCAGCAAAATACATGGCAACTTCTGAATTTTGGATAGAAGTATAACCCATAGGCTTCAGTTACAAGCTAATCTCTTGAAAAAAGCAACGATCTCCTTCAATACAATAGCTGACAGCTACAGTACATTTGATGCTGTTTAATGCTTGCCATCAGCATGCCAACTTATTTTCCTCATATACTATTGTTTAAAGTATAAAAGATTACATACCTAATTAGATTCTAATTAAGAATGCTTCCTGTTCAGACAAACATGTTTTGCTAACAAGTACAGAAACCTGTGGCATGAAAATGTTGTTTTTCTACACATTCATATTTACTTCCTGGTAATTACTTAAAGATGGTGGTTTTCTGTTATCAGCTTTATTGTTTAGTATCCTTCAAAAAAGTTGCAGGAACATTTTAAGAAACAGGAAAATGGCATATAGCAGCCTTACCCATAATCAAATGCAGTGATTTAGCTCAGTGATACTGAAAATGTATCATGCCAAAGTAAGTTAACTGTTTGTATGCTGCCTTATTAGACTTCCAGTGCACAATGAGGAAAAGTTTAGTAAGATGTTTAAGTTGAATTACATCTCTTTATGTCTGGATGTAAAAGTCTTTTCCTATTAACACCCTCATGCACACAGAGCTATGCACATTAACTTTGACCATTTTCTAGGACTGCTGTTTAGAATTTAAATCTGTATGAGCTTGTACTGTAGAAACATTCCAGTATCTGAAACATTTTCTTCCACTTACAGAAACAAGTTAAGGGCCTCAAACTTATTTAAAACCCTTATGAGGTAGGTAAAACCACCGTGGTTTGATCTGAGAAACATAGCAAGATGCACAACAGCAGAGGCATTAGTTTTGACACTGCACGAGGTAGTTTGTGGAAGAAAGTGGGGTACATTGTGCTTTCTAATAGAAAATACACTGCCATTGCAGAACATGCAATTCTTGATGATATTTAAGAACTGACGCCAGCTGTAAATGCAATTTACGCTTAGATATTAAGAAACATTTGGATGAAGATTCAGTTCACCTAAATAAATTTCTCATTACTAGGAAATTCTCCCTCCCCAATCTACTCAAGCAACCAACAACCTAACCCCTCTAGGTTCTCTCTCAGCACTATACAAACAATTCCAATTAAGTCAAGGATGTTATCCTTCATTAATCTCTTCTAGTTCTTCTTTATGGGATTTACTTCAAGCAGTCAACCAAGACACATGAAGAGAAATTACAGTACACAAGTTAGCGATCAAGTATAGTAAATAACAGTGGGTTTTCACAGAAACTCTTCCTTTGCTTGCTTTTATCTGACACAAGAATAAACTGAGCATCTGCTGACTGACTTTCTGCATTTCATTAGAACAGGAAATATAATAGTGTGAACAACAACAAAAAAGTAAACCAATCGCCATGCCCTGCTGTCTGGCTGGTGATTCTGCCCCTCTACTCTGCTCTGATGAGACCCCAGCTGGAGTGCTGTGCCCAGCTCTGGGGTCCTCAGCATAAGGACGTGGATCTGCAGGAGCAAGTCCAGAGGAAGGTCACAGAGATGATCACAGGGCTGCAGTACCTTGCCAAAAAAGACAGGCTGAGAGAGTTGGGGTTGTTCCACCTGGAGAATAAAAGGCTCTGGGGAGAACTTAGAGCAGCCTTCCAGTAATTAAAGGAGACCAACAAGAGTGCTGGAGAGGGACTTTGTACAAGGGCATGTAGTGACAGGACAGGAGGAAAGGGCTCTAAACTGAAAGGGTAAGTTTAGATCAAATTATTCAATTTCTTTACTGTGAGGATGGTGAGACACTGAAACAGGTTGCCCAGAGAAACTGTGCTTCTCCCATCCCTGGGAGTATTCAAAGCCAGGTTGGATGGGGCTTTGTGCAACCTGGTCTAATGGAAGGTGTCCCTGTCCGTGGCAGGGTGGTTGGAACTAGATGGTATTGAAGGTCCTTTGCAGTCCAAACCATTCTATAATTCTATGGTTGTTGATCATACATAAGCAACACTTAACTTTGTCAGTCATGACAACATCTTCTATCCAGTTTTGTTTTTACATTTTATGAAAAGAGCTAGAAACTAGATTGAACTGAATTGCAAGATTAAAAAGATATTTCAGGTTGGGGGCAGGGTTGTCATCCTTGCAGAGAGGGCATTGTCTGTTCTAAATAAAGAGCTCATTAGGAAGGAAGTGCTGAGTGTACCATGCAGTACCAAAACAATTACTTTGTTAATATGCAGATCCAGTGAAGACAAATTTGAGTCTTGTACTAACAACAGTGCCTGGTATCATTAGACAAAGGAATATTTGCAGTCAACGCAATATGTTATAAAAGGAACACAAACACAGGACTTAAATTCATCCACAATTAGATGGCAAGGATCCAAGATAATCTTATGGAAGCTCAGGCCACCTATCCACTAACACTAATGACACACAAACATTGGTATTTTAGGTTCAGTGCAGCTGCTTCAGTCCACTCCTGATACCTCCTCTGGGGAAACTATTTACTTACACAATTTGCCAATACCACAAACACAAAAGTCAGTTCCAATTAAACAAATAAATCTAATAAGAAACAAACTTACTTCTTTGGTCCCTGAGGATCGATGTGTTGCTCTAACATTGGAAATGTTCCTTGAGCTAGCTGGAGTCGCCAATGGAAGAGTAGTAGAAAGCTGAGGAGGACTCAAAGACATCAAAGGCAACCTGGTATTTCCTAATATGCACTGCTTGGAATTGGAATTTTTACTGGTGAAGCTCTCATTTTTACTGTTTCCTGAATCTGCATTACCAAACTCTGTTTTCTCCTTATTCTTGATTCTTCTCAAGCAGTCCTTCAGTATTAGCTGAGTTGCAGGCTGACTTAACCAGCACAAAAAGAGTTCATCCACCTTCATTTTCACTGCAGGTTGCAGAACTTTGCCAGGTGACATTTTCTGCCAGTTCTCCTGTTTTGTTGGTTCAAATTCAAAGTAAATATTTGACAATCATATAAATATTGCATTCACCTTTCAGTTTTTCACAGGCATTATTTAACAAAGTGTTAATATTTATTCCTTCAAGGTATCAACAAAAGTTGAGAATTATATTTTAACATGTGACTTCAACAACATCATATAAGTGTAAGCTAAAAATCAGAGTAAATTCCAACAATTTCTTTTAAATAATGGATAACTTCTTTTAAAAGCATACTGTGTAAATGGTGGAGACTAGAGACCAAGAAACTGTACTTGGGCTTTCTGAAAGAGATAGCTAACAAATATTACAAATATCCTCTAAGAATATGTGTTAAAAACATATGTATTATGAAAAATAAGACTTGAAAATACTTATAATTGAACATACTAAGAAGTAAATATCTAAGCAGTTAATGCTAAATCCTGGTGATAGAACAAATAAGATTTAATAAGCAAGTCTTCAGTCAAGAGATTTAGAACTAAGACTGAAGACTCAGTTTCCATTCTGAGGTTGTGACAGGGACTTAAAATCTTGCATCCCCTCATGTGAGTGATTCCCAAAGCTCTGTAATTTGGTATTTTAAAAACCTCCTATTTGACACTCACTTTTGCAGTTTTTCAAATCTAATGTAAAATCCAATGTAGCTCAAGAATTATGACAGTGTGATTTCAGGTTCAGTTACTCACCTGAAACAAACAGGTTTTTAGTAATTTTTTTGGTAGGTTTTTTTTTTTTTTTTTTTTTTTTTTTTTTTTTTTTTTTTTGTGTGTGTGTTAAAGAGACAGAGGACTGGAGTGAAACACTGAGAATAGAACCAAAGTTACCATAAAGATTTTCAGCATCCAATTACTCAATGATTTGGTACAGTTCAAATGAAAATCTATGTTTCCTCATGTTTGTGGTTTTTTTAAAAGCCCTTCACAGAATTTGATCAATATGCATAAACCATATAATAAAAGATATATGATTGATGATCTTAGACTAAATGATTCTATATACAAATACTTGGCCAAACAAGCTTTAAAACAAGCACTTCAATTTGGAAATGAGTAACACTTAGTGTGAAAAATGCGTATTTTATGACTGGCTTTTCACAAATATTAAAATGAATATTATATTTGTAATGTTAGAAAGTTATGCTGTATTAATTCTCTCAAATAGTGTGTTAAATGTAGTTTTAGGTTATAACATAATGTTAAAATAGAAACTATGTATGTGGGGTTTTTTACAGGAATGAGATACTCGCTTCGAGATAACAGTCCCAGAACACCTAAATCTTCCAGAGAAGAGGAATTTATGAAACTCTTATCAGAAGAAGCTAATTTCTTCAGGCCTTCCTCAGACTCGAAGATGCTGTGGGGATTAAAGGAAACAGTTGACATATAACAGACAGAGTTTCTTGTTTTAAATAGAATGTATGCATAACCATGAAGTATATATAAATATGCAAAAGTGTATTGTTTTAAGTGTGATTCCTTTGTTCACAAGGTATGCTTTTCGTGACTTAGTGTCTGACAGCATCCAGACGTCGTAATTATTTGCTTTTTATTGTCTTGTAATTGTCCTAACTCTAAATTTTTATTACTCTAATTGTATTACTATTTTTATAACCATTTTATTATTATTAAACTTTTAAAATTTTAAAAACCAAGTGATTAGCGCTTTTCACACATAGCAAGCGAACATCCTACTAAAGCCTAAAGCTCATCCTCGTCCCACGGCAGAACTAGAAGCCTTTTAACACTGCACCACCTAAACTTTCCAAACCGCTGTAACTTCTCAGTTTAGTTATTCTGTTTCTGACAATGAAGCCCACCTCGTTTCCCTAGTTTTTTAAGCTTAACACGTTCACGGTGCTGGCGGCTGCGCTCAGCCAAGCGCCATTCGCCTGGAAAGAAACGGTCCTGGGGAAGGGCCAGCCCGGCGCCGTCCGGGCACGGGCAGCCGGCGCTGCGGCCACAGGCTCGCTCCCCTGGGGCGAGCCCCGCACTTCGCCTTGCGGCAGCAGCTCAGGAGCAACGCGGCTCCACACCAGGAGACAGCCACACTCACCTTCCCCGTTCCGCCTCCGCCGCCGCCCCTTCCCGCCGCCGCCGCCTTCAAACGCGCGCCCCTTTCCGGCCCGGCCCGGCCGCCGCCATCTCGCGAGAGCGCGGCCCTTCCGCCCCGCGGGACGCGGCCGCCGGTCGCCATGGCGACGGGCCGCTCGGAGCCGCCGGGCCGGCGCGGCGCTGCCCTTCCCTTCCCTTCCCTTCCCTTCCCTTCCCTTCCCTTCCCTTCCCTTCCCTTCCCTTCCCTTCCCTTCCCTTCCCTTCCCTTCCCTTCCCTTCCCTTCCCTTCCCTTCCCTTCCCTTCCCTTCCCTTCCCTTCCCTTCCCTTCCCTTCCCTTCCCTTCCCTTCCCTTCCCTTCCCTCCCCTCCCCTCCCCTCCCCTCCCCTCCCCTCCCCTGCCCGAGCCGCCGCGGTGCCGCCGCCGCCGGCGGTGCGCAGTTTACAGCTCTGACAAGGTCTCTGCGTCTCACGGGCTGCTCCTCACTGTCTCTCTGAGAGGAGCCGGCAAAGTGATGAAGGGGCAGAGTGTCTCCTCAACAAGGTTGCTGATGACACAAAGCCCTTCAGAAAGACCTCGACAGAAAAAAGGGTCAGAGAACTCTGAAATTCAAAGACAAATGCAGAGCCCTGCACCTGCGGAGGAATAACCCTGGCACCAGCACAGACTGGGCATGACCTGCCGGGGAGCAGCTCCTCGGAGAAGGACCTGGGGGTCCTGGTGGACAACAAGCTGTCCCTGAGCCAGCAATGTATCCTTGGGGACAAGGCCAGTGGTATCCAGGGATGCATAAAGAAGAGCACTACCCACAGGTCGAGGGAGGTGATCCTGCCCCTCTCCTCAGCCTTGGTGAGGTCCCATCTGGAGTGTCCAGTTCTATGCTCCCAGCCCAAGAGACGTGAAGCTCTGAAGCTCCTGGAGAGGGTCCAGCAGAGGGTGACAAAGAGAATAAGGGACAGGAGCATCTCTGTTAAGAAGGAAGGCAGAGGGAGCTGGGCCTGTTCAGCCTCAAGAAGACATGATTAGGAGAGGACCTTTTTAATGTGTATAAATATCCAAAGGAGGGGTGCTGAGGAGATGGGTCCAAACACTTCTTGGTGGTGCCAACCACTAGTACATGAGGCAAGGGCCAAAAACTGATGCACAGGAAGCTCCACCTGAATATGAGGGAGAATATCTTTGCTGTGCAGATAACCACACATGCTGGAACGGATTGCCCAGATTGCCCAGAGAGGTTGTGGAGTCTTCCTCGTGGAAGATGTATAAGAACCATCTGGATGCACTTCTGTGCCATGTGCTCTAGGATGACCCTGCCTCAGCAGAGAGGTTGGATCAGATGACCCACTGTAATCCATTCCACACGATTTACCCATTCTGTGGTTCTGTGAAAGTGAGCTTGTTCCATCTGCTAAATGCTGTTAAAAGGAGAACACTAAATGCTCTTTCTACAGAATGGCTATGGTTACCACTAGTGTTACAGGATTGTAAATGATAGGATGAAAGAGGAGGTGGAGGCAGTAACAAATAGAAGGATAATCCTCTTACTAAGAGAACGATGTGTGCCAATCTGTTTGCAGCCCCTTTTTTGTACTGGAAAACATACACTGGGATTTTGTGGTTGTCAGCTTTCAGGGGCACCCCTTTGAGACTCCCTGGGTGCACTTATCAGTGGGGTTTAGGTGGTTGTCCATTGGCCCATATAGCTTTTTCCTTTGGTATTTTTACATCAGATTCCCTATTTCCACTGCACTGAGTTTTCCTCATATGGTTACACTTCACTTTTGTTAATCCATTTTACATTCTGCCAATTCCTTTACCAGCAGAGACACTACAGATTTATGGCAGGTTATTATTACAAATTGTTGGAACATTAATGTTGTGGAAATGGGGCTGTACTGAACCGAAGATGATACCGTGGTTTGAAGGGAAGGCTTGAAAATGCAAGTAAGAATAAAATGGGGTAAGTGAAGGAATGGGCTTGCTTTCTCATTTTTGGAAGCTTGTAGAGAAGATACAGAGATAAGAAAGGGCTGAGGAGAAACAAAAGCCAAGATGCTGTGAGAGAAATCTGGTACAGTCCAACACAATTATGTTTAGGTAATACCAGAATGATATTTTGATAATAACAGTCATCTGGAAAAACCCAGTATTACTCTATCAGAAGGCTTTAGCTTCCAGCTGTAGACACTGAAATATATTTTCAATATATTTTCACAAGTCTCAAAATGAGATTCTGCACTTAAGAAGACATTGAAAGTTCTTGAGGGAGTCTCTACTTTTTGAAGTAGGGTAGTATTATGTTTCCTGCCCATTGGTTGGTGAAGTTAGAAAATATGTTTTTGGAAAGCCACAGTGGACAAAATGGCATTTTTTAAACCGGAATAAAACGTTCAACATAACACAGTGGAAGCAGATGTCAAAGTACAGATAAATCTGTATATAATATGGAAGTAGCTTTTAAGTAGAGAAAAGAAATTTAAAACCCTGTGTTATGGATAGCAGCAAGATTTTTGGCGGAGAACTGAAGGGCTGAATTACGAAGACTGATAGCAGAGCAAGAGACATGGAACAAAGAGGACTTTTAAAACATTTTGAATGCCTTTGAAGCATTCCTTAGTGATGGTGTAGCCATCTGTTGATTGACATGTTGAAGACAGGTGGGAAGAGGGGGATCAGAGACTGACTTGACAGAGTTGTAGAGTTGGATATCATCTGCAAAGAGATGATGCCCTTTGTTGAAACTGGCAATGAGATCTCCCAGAGGAACATGAGAAATAAGAAAAAAAGAAATGAAATAAACCCTCTGAGAGATGCACACAGTCATAGTGTTCTCTCATGCATGCTAGTGTAGATTCAGAGCAATTCTAGCTCTGACTTCATTAGACTGTGTCATGGATAACATTGGTGTGAGAGAGGAATCAATTACATCTGCCTTCTGTTAAGAGGAAAACACTTTGGACATCCTCACCAGATTGTACCAGAACTGGTAATTGAGACAGATGTTTTGAACTTGTGTCTGGATGAATCAGGTCTGCTCAGCAGTGTGTCTGCTGGTAGGGGTGTGTGTTTGTAGAGGTACAGGGGCTCGAACTTGGGCAAAAGTGGAGAAATACCTAAATTGAACCTCTTTGTTCAGATCTTCCACCGAGAATTGAAACTTGAAATCCTTTTTGCCGCTATTTCCTTGTGCTTGCTTGACATGGTGAGTATAGAAGCTGAACCTTTTTTACATTGCTTTCAATGTATGGAAAACAAAAATCTGTTCTAGGGTCTTACCATTTTTATGAAATGTATCCATCTGGTTTAAGGATGGTCCCCTTTAAAAATCCACTGAATAATTATTAAATATTAAAGTACCGAGCATGCAATATCCAACTGATACCTGAAAGTTTAGTGATGGAGTCACACTTAGCATTGCTGTAAAAGACACAGACTATGCTTTAGGTGAGGCACTTGTTTAATAAGTGCAGCAGAGTGGTGCATTGATGTAACTTGAGCCAATTAATAACAGGAGTGCTTGGGCCTAACAGCCCAGTGCAGTGGAGTTAGGACACCATACTGGTCCCTCCTTCCATGCTGTGTGTGGAGGTACTAACCCCAGTGCAGAAACTGAAGAGCCACATCCAGCTCTTGTTGGCTCTGCTGCCTACAGCTCCTTTCTCATTTTGCTTCACTAGTATTGACTCAGCAAGTGTGATGTTAGCAGTACTGTCAATATATGTTCCTGGCTAAATATCAAAGTCTTCCTTTGCCTTTATTTGTCACTGTGTACAGTGGCACAGGGCAGTGGTGTTCATAAGGAATATTTCCATTCCTTGTAAGAATTTTGCAGTGAGAGCTGGGCTTCCTTCTGATAACCTGGGTTCTGTACAACTTAGACATACAGGTAGTAAAGATATGTCTCCAATCTCTCTGTGCTAAAGCAACATTTCTAAGGCCTGATAAATGTTATCCAGAGGTTTACATCTAACATAGATCAGCTGTAACACGACTTAAAAGTGTTCCTCTCCACTACTTAATAAGAATCTCAATTAGTATCTGAGGTACACATAACCACATTTTAGAAGTCTAAAATTAGATAGGATAAATGTGTTTGGAGAATTATATTTACTTGCTTGCACAGGGCTGTGTCAGATGTATGCTCATCCCATCTCAAAAGCAGTCATCATCCTTAAACAGAGTGACAGGTTGAGGTGGAACACATGCCTGAGATCAAAATACAGTTCACTGCAGGATCTTTCTGAGTTCTTATTCTGGAGCATTTCATGTGCCTTTGTGCTGGTTTATCTGGGCTTCACAGGGGTGGTATGGGCTTGCTTTGGGTTTCTGTTGAATATGGGGTTGGTAATGGAGAAATGTTTTTGTCATTGCTGAGCAGGGCTTACATAGAGCCAAGGCCTTTTCTGCTTTTCCTACTGCCAGGCTGATGAGCAGACTATGGTTGCATGGGAGATTGTGAGCCAGGACAGCTGACCCCAACAGACCAAAGGGATATTCCAGACTATATGACATCATGATCAGTATATAAAGAGGGAGGAAGAAGGAGGAAGAGGGGAATGTTTGTTTGGAGTCATGATTCTTGTCTTCTCATGTCACTGTTCTGTATGATGAAGTCCTGCTCTCCTGGAGATGACTGAACATCTGCCTGCCCATAGAAGCAGTGAATTAATTTCATTGTTTTGTTTTGCTTGCATGCATAGCTTTTGCCTTTCGTCTTAAACTGTGACTCAGTTAAACTCTTAAACTCAACCCATGAGTTTTCTCACTTTTACCTTTCCAGTTCCCTCCCTGATCCTGCTGGTGGGGGAGTGAGTGAGCAGCTGTGTAGTATTTGGTTGATGACTGGGGTTAAACTATGATAGCCTTTCACTCAGAGAAGGGAAATACAGTACCTCTTTTGAATGCTGGTTTAAGGACAATATTGCATTTTGATTAGGCTTTTGCTTTTATAATTATTTTGCTGACATATTTCACAACTTTGAAATGTAGGCATGTGAAGTCCAGCTCTAACCTGTATATAGGTACTAAAATAACTGTGTCTCGATTTCCTGATGTGCTAACTTAGTTGGAAGCAGGTGTGCTGAATATCTCTGACAAACCAGTCACTTTTATTTAAGTTGTTGTTATTGGAAATTTTAGCCAGATGGGTTCATTGAGGTTCCTTGTAAACCTGCTTATGGTATGCAGTCAAAGAGACTTCAGGGGAGTGTAAATGCTACTTTCCATCAAGTGAAGGATAAAGTCTAACATAGTGTCACTCAGATTCCTAGTCCTGGTACTAATTTGGGGGGGAATTAAGAGGGTTTTGCATGCCTTATGCTGCATCAATTAAAATAAAGATAAATATTAAGAAAACTGGTAGTAACATACATTGAACTATGTACCCATACCAGCTAACCATACCACTCCATCATTTCTTCTAGCAGTTTACCAAAAATAGAGCTGGAATGGTGAACTGTAGGTCATATGGCCTCCAGAAGTAGCATCATAAGCAGGCAAAGATATGTCAGCAATGCTGACTTGGTGCACATGTTTGGCAGCAAGCAATGCTCTCTGAAGAGCCTAATACTGGGATCTGAGGCTTGAATTTTCTCTGTCTCCTACCACCTTGAGGTAGAATACTGCGATAATATAGGATCTGATTGTGCTGGTGCACAACTCCTTAAGAGAAAATAAGAGATATAATTACAAATTATTTTGTAACCTGCCAGCTTTCATCGTGAGTAGAGGCATTTAAATGTTCTGTACTTGCAGACACATTTAGTTTCCTCCTTATGACATGCACCATGTAGTTAGAATAAGGCCTTGTCCCTGGCTCTCTCCTTACCTGAGCAGTTGGCTTAATGCAGGAATATTACATCTCTGCAAGAAAAAAAGAGTATAAAATGTTGATTCTGTAAGAGCAGGTGCACTACAAGCCAAACGAGAAAATTGATTCAGCAGTTGTTTGCATCATGTTTTTAGATTAATTCCTACTGCATATCACTGTAGCGCTCTAGCAATGAGCAGTTCTTATGCATTTTACTGAATTACTGGTGGTGTGTTGGTTTTTTTCCATGGGGGCCTTGGACTGAGCTATGTTTACAGCAGTCCAGATGTGAAGACTGGTTCTGCATTAAGTCACCCTGATCTTCTAATCCCAGGTTCACATACTTCTAGTGCTGCATTTTATCCAATGGTTTTATCTAGCATTGTATCCAGGTCACATGGAGTTTATGGAAACCTGCTCGAAATGCAGTCTCTGGGGTGGTGTTTAACAAGGTGTGCATGAGGATGTTTATGGGGTGTGAGAATGGGAGTCCATTCATTCTCCACGTTGAGTGTTACTGAGCCCAGTTCTCTTCTAACCTTGTCCTGGTGCAGTCATTAAAGGGGAGAGAAGACTCTGAGCTCTCCTATCCAGCAGCCTGTAATGTCTGCCAGCTACTTGTCTGCTACCATGCCCAGGTGCTTGGCTCTTGCATCTCCATCACCTGGCTAGGACCCAGTCTGAAGAATTGAGACTTAAACTTGTTTTGGGATAGAATCTACTTTTATTTATTTCATCAGATTATCAATGGGGCAGTGTAAAACAACGCCTCTACTCTTTTTCTACATTGGCAGTTTTAAAGAAGTGTAAATCGTGTAATGGACAAGTATATTTTTATTACTTGGTATCCATAATTGTTTCTGTAATAACATGAATATTTATAGGGCAGGGTCTTTTGAATACCCACTTACATAAATACATGCAATAAATAGAAGCTGCAGTAAACCACAGAATTTTGCCAGCTACCACTGCTCTGATCGCTCACCGAACTAAAAATAATTAATATAGTTACTTGTTGGATTACAATACAATGAGAAGTACACACCTAATAAATCACATTTTTTTTATTATTATTTTCTAAGTATCTGGCTGCTTGAGTAATATTTTACAACTTTGGCTGAATTCACCTTGTGCTCTTCAAAGTCAGTAGCAAGATTTCCAGTTTTCATAATGCTATGAGATCAGACACCTATGCTCTGGGGGGTTTAATTCACTGCTGCATTACTCCATTTACAAGATCTGATTTGCTATTTGACTACTATTTTCATTCAGCAAAACTAAAAGATTAACTATTTCTAAATTTATGAGCTAATTAGTACACTAATACAAACCACATTTATAATTTTCCTGAGTTTGCTTAATCCTTCTTCATTATGAAAGTCAGTTCAGATGTCCGTAAAAGCTTACAGGAAAAAAAGAGAAAAGTATTTGTTTTCATTTTCATTAGGGAAAAGTGAAAATTCCAAAAGATTCTGGGCAGACAGAGCCACATTCTTTTGCTCTCATTAAAGTCCTTTTAGTTACAGTAGTTAGAGGAGGAAAACACTGTGCAGCTCTAGGCATATGTCTGCAAGGTTGCCAACACCAATAATTTTATCACAAGTTTAATAAGATATAGTGTTTTTCTTATAAAGCTCCAGAGTCCCATGATTATGTAATAATGTTATCTTCCATTAAACGTGCATGTTAAAAGGAGTCCTTGTAGTTGCAAAGAAAGTACTGGAAATACAAAATTATTGGTTCAAAAATCCTAAAAAAAAAAAAGAAATGAGCCGCAGATAATTTCTTTAAAATCAAGATTTTAGAGGCAATCTCAGATTTTAAAAAGTGTTTATTAATCAAATATTGTGTCAATAGTGGCACTAATTCCAGCAGTATTACTCTTTGAATATTTTTGTATAGAATCTGGTGCTACTTTCTTGATATTCTTCCCCTACCCTAGAAACTTCACTTAAGACACAGAAACCCTACACATTTTTCTGATTTAAGTGCATCAGAATGCTGAGACGTAGGGTTAAGAGTTGGCTACATATTTTAGATATTGGAGCCAGACAGCAATTCAGTCTAATAATGTGCATGTCTACTATTTCCTGAAAATTTGCTGGTACATGACCCTTTATATGCATATATGTGACCCTACAACAAACTCTTTTATGTGGTGCCAAAAAATGGCATTAGCTTCAGCTGCTTTATTAAATTGCTACCCAAGCTGGCGTACATTCAGAGTGTATCAGCAGCTCACGCGTGCTGTGCCAGCTAACATGGGAACCTCTGCTCCTCTCCAGACTCCCTGGGGTAAGCACACAGACGAAGAACAAAAGCCTCTTGAGCGCTGGGCCAGAGTATTTTGCACCCTGTCACAACCATGTTTGTCCTTTGGTCTGAAAAGAGCACTGGAGAAACATTAACAATGGCTATCTTGAGCTGCTTTACTGCCCCAGTCCTCAGTGAGGCAGCATATCCAGCAGACAAGGAGTCTGGCTTTTAAGAAGCATTTATCAAATAGGCTGCAGCTGTGATGAACCATACTGTTCCCAGCTAAATATTCTGTCCCAGAGACAAGGTTAGAGAAATAGTCCCTGTAATTAACATTTACCTTTTAATACTACCAACTGAAAAAAGAAGTGAATGTGACAGCAGTCAGCAACTGCCAAGGTATAGATCCAATATGGGACTATTATGGAAATGAGAAAAGTGCGCACTGAAAGAAGACAAAGCTTGCATAATGTTCCACATGATCCCGGGCAAAATAATTGCAGCTAAAGAATGTAATTTGAATGTATGAAGAGTATTCACAGTGGCTAAATTTATCTGGGTGATGCAGACTCCTCTGGGCTGGAGCTGGTTTCCTGATCTGAACTGCCCTCCAGAAGAGTCTGTTGGTGTCCCTTGGTTGTGAAAGTTCCCCCATGGGGCTTAGTGGCCATAGGCTAATATGGCCTTTGGGAATAGTCCCCATGGTAACCTGAGACTAGCTTGTATTAGTATTTCAATGGTGCTGTTTCCTGACTTTTAAGCACTTCCTCACATAGCTTGACTGTCCTGACTCAGTACTTAGCGCTTCTGCAAGGACTAAGAACTCTTCTGGAAGGAACAAGATTGGAATGCAACTTTTCAACAAAATTAAAATATTTTTCTAATTTTCCTTTTTACTTTGTAGTAAAAATTGCTGTCATATGTGTCTTACACTTCTAATATTCCCATAGAGGTGTTCACAAAAGACATTCCAAATAACTCAGCGGAAGTAAACTCATGCAGCAAATGTCCTTAGTTCTGGATCTTGAAATGCAGATAATCAATTTGTCAGAACTATGCACTTGTTTTCCATACTGTTCAGGACAGAGGACAAGCTTCTACTTGAATTACTTGAAAATCACATGCTTAAATCCTCTTCTATGACATCTTAAATTAATTTTTGTGTTTCTGATTATATAACACACTCCAAAATGCGTATCTATTTGGTATCTATTCACTTTTACCTACAAAATAGTGCATTTTAATTATTTATATTCCTGCAAGTCCTGAAGATGTAAGAGACCTGGGAAGAGTAGTTGGGTTCTTATTTTTTTGTTCATCAGTGTACCTATTAGTGGCTTCCATTGCAGAACCACCCTTACGCCATATGGTGCTGCATGTAATGTTTGGTTCCTAAATTTCTCTTATGGGAAAGGCTGAAAAAAATGTTGGTGGTTTTTTTTTTGGTTTTTTTTTTTTTTTTTTAAATCTGGGGCTTGACTGAAATGAATATATTTGTGTGTATTCTTAGGTTCAACTCTTTGCAACTGCTGGTGGATCACAGGTTCTTGCTATCATTCACCATTTCCTGCCAATATCTCTTAATTTAAGAGTTAGTTCAGCATTAAGAGCTTTAACTTACAAGTTAAAGCTCTTTTTTATTTCTGAAAAAGCCATTATCCTTGATAGTCAGAGCACTCATCCTGCTCCTTAGAGTGCTTCTGGGCATACTTTTCCCACTTGCCTCTCACTCCATCTTTACCCTGTGGCTGTGAAGCTGCATGAACTGATAAGGCAAACTGCACCCATAGGTTACTTAAATTCCCTGTGAGCATACCCAGCATCATGCAGAGCTCTGTCTTTCTCCAGGGGAAGATGAAGTCTGAGCACTGCTTACTTCTGGTGTGGAGGAAGGAAAATTTATGAAAAATGTTCTTCCCCAGTTCTGAAGGTGTGTCTCCCAGATATGGGGAAGTTTCTCTGACTAGGAGTTCCCCTCATCGTGCTGTCCTGGATAATGCCTGTGCACCAGGTTTGTATGTGTGAGGTGAGAGCAGAAACACAGAGGAGGCACAAACTCTAGTACAGTCACTAAGGGCAGCCTAGGACTTATTTTTAGTGCCTTACATTTAGGTTGCTGCATCACATTTTTGATTATGTGTTTGTGGTGCCTACAGTTAGGCATTCCTTGTGGCTTAAATACTCCAAAAAATTAGTAAAGAAATAAATGGTATGTAGTATTTGAAAACCAATGTAATTCCGTGCACCTCTAGAAGGGAGGAAAGTAACTATTGATGGAATTTTTAAACCAAACTAAATTTATGCAGTGTCCTTATACACTTGTTTTCCTGAAGACATCTTGTCCAAGCCCACATGTCCAAGTAAGTTTCATCAATAGTGTGGTGCCAGGTTGGCGTTGTTCAAATCAATTGTTGTTTTGGGATTGAACTTCACAAGTAGCAAGAGGATTTTCCAAAATTAAATGATAGTCCTTGGAAAAAAATGAGATACCTGATGACATTATTTGACAAATCTTTCAGGGATGTAAATGAAACATTTCCATCAATGTCAAAAAACTTGAAGTGATTAAAAGGGCTATGTTTCTTTCTCAAAAAGAATTTAAGACATATTAAAAGACTTCAGTAACCCATGATTGAACATTGCAGGTACATACTGAGAACAGGCCTGTTTTTTTCCCAGTTTTCTACTCATTCATTTGAGCACTCTTACAACGATGCCTGCATTTTCCCCCAAAGGTGGCTGCTTTTCACATCTTCTAACCTTCATAAATTCTTAATGTTTTACTATACTTTTTGTGGTGGAAATGTTATTGGTTAGATAATAAGAAAAAACCTCAGTTCTACCATGTAATGTGCATTTTTTGCACCTTATGAGAATATTGAATAGACTTCATTATTTTTTTCAATACAAGTCTGAATTCTACCATTTGATTACCTGAACCAAAAGCATTTCAATTTGCCATCCATCACCCTGACCAGTGTAAAATGCTGAATATTCAGATTAAATTGGAACTTTTTTTCTATGAATAAGGAATTTGATTCAATTCTATAATATACAGTGTCTCTGGGGAGAGGAAATTGAGCTGAAGGTCGCTGAAGGCAAGTGAGAAAATTGTATTATCCAAATACAAAATTCTTTTTCTTATCATCAAAACCTGAAATACAGCCATGGGGAATAAGGGGGTCAGGAGAGAATTCAATTAGAGATGAAAATGGAAAAGGTGCATTTTTCAACTCACCTTTCATTTTTCCAAACAAGTGGCAGCAGTGAGCTATACAGGGACAATGAAATATTTGTCAAGCTTTTTTTTTTTAAAAAAAACAAACTTCTAAAAAACTTTTTTTAAAAGTATAAATCAGAAAACATTGTCAATCAGAGACAGTTACATTCTCTCAAAAGAGTGATTAAAAGTCCATATGAATGTGGAATGGCCAATTTTTTATAGCCTTAACCATTGCAGTTTTAGCTTGTTCATCAGTGGTGGGGAGAGGTAATGAATATATAATTATGAAAATTTGTATGGATAGAATTCTCTTGTTTAGAAAGACTTCTCAAATGTTTGTAATCAGTTCTCTCTCTAAGACAGTTTGTGATAACAATTTCTGCCCTTTTCCCTCCTTAACTCCTAATTTTAAATGATAAATGTTCAAAATCATTGTGAAAGTGTGATGGTGTTATGCCATAATGATGCATAATTTTCTCTTTATTTTGAAGTTTCTCTGTTTTGGTGCAGATAGCAAGCACTTATGAAATAAGCCAGATCTTGCCCAATGTGGGCACCTGTGAAACATTAACAATTACAGATACAGGCAGTGATTTAGCCAAGATCTGCTGCGCTTGCTCAGTTCTCAGCTGCACAACTGGATCACTGCACTGTGTCTGGCCTTTGAGCTAATGCTGAAGATAATGGTAGAGGAAAGGAGATTTCCAGTGAGATCCTGGAATGCTAATTTATCAACTTCATAAGCTCACTCTGTAAATTACAGTGTGATTCGTAAAATCAGCTTGCGATATCTCAGGAGTTCTTATTCTATGTCTGTACTTGTTGGTTTAATTTGCAGTCATTTCCTAAATATTTATTCTTTCCAAGAAAAAGTCACTATAATATTTAAAGAAACCTTTATGTATTTGGTAAGGGATTATTTTTAATAATTTATCATTACATATCCATTTATGGTCTTTCTAGTTAGAATAGATGGTGTCATATATAGCCAAACATTTAAATATATTTTAATTCTAAGGAGCCTTTCATTCATATTACAACTGCCAGTTCTGAGCTTGGATTTTCTCCAGTGTTGGCTAAAACTTAGTGAAGTTTTTATCATATTCTATAAAAAGTAATTTGAAAGTATTGTTAATCTTGAAGACAAACGCAGTCACCTCTGAGAAGTGACCTGGAAAGAAAATCTTCAAACTCGGTGTAATAATTAAAATCTGGTAATTGCCTTTTTGGTGTATTTGTAATACTGTATAATTATTAAGTTGTGAATGTCCTATCTGTGGAAGTGTTCAAGGCCAGCTTGGATGGAGCTCTGAGTAACCTGGTCTAGTAAAGGGTGTCCCTGCTCATGGTAGGGGGATTGGAACAAGGTGGTCTCTCAGGTCCCTTTCAACCCAAGCCATTCTATGAGTCTATGATTAAAAGCATACTATATTGACTATGAAGCTATTCTGCTCTTCAACAAAATAGTTGCTTTTTAAAAATCTGAACTTAGCGAGCCCAGCCTTGGTTCTTTAGTGGTGCAAGGTTCTTTAGTATGTGCAGATGCAAAATGAAGCCTTTTACCTCTTTGTGAGTACCTCCAGTTGGTATTGTTTGGAAGTGGAAACAACGCATTACCCACCACATCTCAGAACACATGACAGAGTTCAGAGAGATGAATTGTTTTCTCACAGATTCAAAGGTCTTTAAAACAAATGTCCATTCTCTGGACATTCTCTAAATTATCCTTTTCTTGTTCATGGGAAAGAAATTTCAATCTTTGTTTTTTTTTAAATGTAAACCAAAATTATGTTTCAATTTTTTTTTGCCCTGTTTAATATAAAACATAATGGGCTATGTTATAGACACAGAAACGAGCTGGAGTGAGAATTCATTTTCTGTACATTTTTAAAAATATTTTGTTATGAGCCGGTCTGCATTTAAAGTGCCAGAACACCTCTATAAGCCTAGTGCCTAATAGATTCACTGGCTTTCAGTGGAAGTGAAAGGGCTCTTCTGTTCAGATTGGATTGCAAGATTGGGGTCTTTGTAAAATAAAATGCCTGCTAGATAGATCAGGACTGTCTGCATGTTACTTATATAATGCAATATGAATAATTTTTTTTTTTTAAGTGACAGAGAGTTTTATATTTTATATCTAATGAAATAAAGCTTACTCTAATTTTCATTTCAGCCTGTCACAGGAACAAGAATTTCATCTACAGTTGCTGAATTTTTCAAAGTGAAGGAAAAAGGACATTACATAGGTAAGATTATTCAGTCTGGTTCTGTTTGAATCTACTGAATTCCTTCTGTTTGACAAAATGTAAAATTAATGTTTTTGGAATCTGGGGACTTCAGTAACCTAAGAAAATTAAAAAATAAAGGGAGTTTTATTGAATTGAAATAGGTTGTTAGAAGAAAATCAGCCTCTGGTAAAGGGAAGGGAAGAAAATGATAAAGAGAAATCACATTGACAGAAACCTCAAACATTATGGAAAACAAGTAGGTCAAAAGAGTTGTTCAAAACAATATACCTTTGGAGTATATATTATCAGAAGCCCCACTAATTCTTTAGGCAGAAAGACACCTGAGATCAAACAAATGCTAATTTGTATCTAACCATTAAACAGTTACTTGAGTGATGGGAACAAAAGAATATATATAGTGCAGAAAATGAAACCAAGATTATTCAAATGAAAAGGTATTATACTAAAATAATGGAAAAGGAAATATAAAATGCACTTGATTTTTCAAAATAAATAAAAACCTCAGTGTTTGGGCATCAAGTTCTGTTGGATAGATCTTCTGTAGAAATTTGATTATTAAATCCTAAGGTATGGGAATGGGAACTAAAACCAACGTCAACCACCTGGACTGTAGGGAGGAGCTTCCTTTTTAAACTGACTTTTATGGTCTGCTGGAGAATGCAGTGAAATAGAAGTTATGCAGTAAAGTGGCAGTCAGGTAGAAGCAAGATGTATCAGCAAACCTCCACTTCCCCTCAGAAGTATCACTTTAAAAACAGATGGGTTGGAAGATGTAGGCAACAAAGAAGGAAAAGGGTTTCATGAAGGCTCTAAGCATGATATGTGAGATGTTTTAAGATAAATGCTGGAGATCTTCAGCTCAGGTTACCTCAGTGAGAGTTGAGGCTGGGTGCCAACTTGTACTTGCAAGGCCAAACCAATGATGTAAAAGGCCACATGTATTTTTTGTTTCCTTAATGAAGATAGATAATTCAAATGGGAAAACGCTGCTTGAAACTGCAGCCTAATGGCTGTTCTGTAGTACAGTGAAGGAGCTGTGTTGACTAGGCAAGAGACTGACCTACTTAATCAAATACCTTTGGGAAGAATTTTTAAGTATCAAAACCCTTTTCCACACAGTGTTATGGTTGTGATATTAGGCATTCAATAGTCAGCAGCTCCCATTGGGTAGGGTGGTAAGCTCAGCTCAGCCCTACTGTTTTTCACCATGTGGAAAAGGTTACACAGATGGAGCAGGAGACAAGTGCTTTGCTAGACCAACATGAATGGATGGAACTGCCTGTCCCCATGGTTCTGAGCATCATTAGAGACAAGTTGCTTGTTCAATTGGTTTTGAACATTCTGCATCATGGACTACAGCCCAGGGGATGAGCCAGGCTCCTTAGAGCTTCTCCAACTCTAGTCTTTGTCCCGTGAGACTATTTTGCTCCTGGAGAAGGGAGAGAATGGAGGGATAAAAGTACAAAAAGAAGTCACTTTCCCTCATGACTTCTGCTGGACTCCCAACAAATAAGCATCAATACTTAAGAGGACAGTACTACCTTTCTAATGCAGTTCTTTAATTTGCTTTTGGTTTATCTGTGGTGAATTTAGATAAGCCAGATATTTAGAAAAGTTCACAAAGAGTAAAAGAGATATTTTGGAGAAGGACACTTGGAACTCACTTGAGTAGGTGAAATTTTCTTATGACTGCTGGAACATGTGATACAAATCTGTTTTTCCTCTGAAGATTTCAACTTTAGCAGCTTACGGATACTGTTGGATATGCTGGCCAAAAGAACCATTCCAGCTCCCCTTCATATTGCTGGAAGAGTCATCTTTAAGGGTCTTGGCCAGCAGTATGAAGTTGTAAACTCCTTGGGTATAAAGGAATTTCCTAGCCACAAGTCAACACCACAATTTCTGAACAGTTGAGTTCAGTGCAAATGGTGTAGAGCATTACAGAATACCTGGTGAAAAAAGAGCCTGCCCAGGTGATTGTGATGTGATTGTACTCTGGTAAGAGAAATGCATCAGTTATCTCAGTATATTTTGGATCAGAGTCTAAATAAGATGTGGAATACCTTGAGATACCAATGATTTTAGCAATACTTAATGTTTTGACCAGCAGGATATTGCTTTACCAAGACAGAGGAGGGGCATAGTAGAAGATAATTTTACTCAGTAAAATATAAGTGGAATAAAGGCAGGCAGAAGCTGCCAGAATTGGAAAGCCATACTTCACAGACTTGTTTCATCTATTTAACAGAAATTTGCACAGTGGCAACCCCCTTCCTGGTTTTCCATTTTTATAACTTTATAATACCAGGGAAATATGTTAACGTGAATATGACTGTGTTTCTTTTATTTATATAAGAATAAACCTCTTTTCTTTCAGCTGCAGACTCATTATTGCAACAGTAAACAAGAAAAGAGGGATCAATTTTAAACTGATAAACAGTGAACATTTTCACTGGGTAGAATAAGTTATGTTGAGATTACATGCTGAGAGCAGATCAGGAGAAAGTCAGCACTTGTGTTTATTGAGTTTTTCTAATGAAAAGTAAACTCACAAAGCCTTGTTTATTAGGTTTTTTTTTAAGAACAACAAATTGGGTCCTGTGGTATGCACATATACATATTGACAGTTAAATATGAACTTGTTCTCCCCCATGCATGAATATGTAAACATGTACTAATCATTTTACATACAGAAACAGCTGAAAAGCCCAGAGAGTCTGTCTCCAGCAGAGCTTTTCCTGTTTACTTTGTTGTCTGTTGGATCATGGGCTTATTTAAATACAACTATAATTTGGTAAAGCTCTCAAGTAGAATTTGTCCAAGAGGTTGCTTTGCAAAAATGCACAGTCTAATGATTAGTTAGAATCATATAATTGGGTTACATGATTGTATTGCAGAACAGTCTGTTTTAGAAAAGATACCAGATCAGTAGATACAAAATTTCAACACTAAATTATTTCTTTTGATACCCAGCTCTTACAAAAAGAGAAGAATAATCCCTTTTTTTGTTTTCTGCTTTACAAGCAAATAAGAACCAAAGCAGAATTCTCTTTAGGCCATACCTTTTATTTACCGCAGTCTGATTGCCAAAGACAGAATTCAGCTGAGAATAATACATATGCATGATGATGGACTTGTCATCCTAGCCTAGTGGGAAGGGAGGTTTTGAATGGGGAAAGTGAAAGGGTAAAATTAAGCACCAGCTGAAAATTCTTTGAATTTTGAACACCAAGTGATGCTGTATAGGATACGGCTTTGAAAGCATCCTCTTTGGACATGAGAAGTGGGAAAAACTAGAAAACCTAAAGTAGATCAAACCTATACTGGTGGGTCCATAGTCAAGTACAAAAGCTTGTACTTTTGGGCAAGGTACTGATAGATGTAGAAGGCAGAACCTTATTAAGCTTTGGAAAACTCTTTCTTGTATTCTCTAATGACCATGCTGCTGTCTGATGAAGAAAGAACATGAAAATTATATTGCTAGAGATGTGTGCAGGGACTGCTCAATGGTAACTCAGTGCAGTTCATCAAGTAAAGCCTCCGTTCTTGCCATTCCCAAAGGCTGAAACACAGTTACTTGAATGGGCTTTTATATAAACAGAACATAAAACACCCATCAGCATGTATGCTACTGATACAATTTTAAGTGTTTTGCTTAAAAATACATAACTGTGAATATTGAACTCCTTAGACAACTCCTCTGAGGATGAATAAGGAAACTTCAAATTAATCTCTTCTAAATAACTTGAGAGGTAAAGGATCTGTGTATGTTACCTCTACCTGTTCCTCTTCATTCTGTAGAAACAAGATGAAATACTTGTAACCATATTGAAGAAGTGAAGCACTAGAGTCTCTAAAGGCCTCACAGGTGAATTTTATTTTGAAAGAGTATGAGAAAATTCTTCTCCATTTTCCGTGAGTCTTCACTTAACACTTGGAGACTTGTATTAACCTCACTTTCGATCTTGATCTCAGTTGCAAGACAGCTCTTCCAAATCCTGAAGCAAAGAAAAACAGTGAGTCTCCCATTACTGCTACAGCTAGAGGACCCTTTTTGTTCCCTTGCATTGTAGATGCTGGTGTATGTGCTTATCCTCTCTTTCAGGAAATGGGAATGATGTGAATGTGCTAAAGGGAAAGGATTTTCTTGCTTCTTCTCTTTGGCACCTGCACATGCCAGAGGCTGTGCACATACTGTATCTGCCATGCTGCAGTGCCTCTAGGTCACATTTGTCGAGTACATTATGTCGTCAGCACTACAAAATTCCTGAAAATTTACTGGGGATATTGGATTTGCTTTTTCTGAAGTGAAGCTTATAAACTGCATCACTAGCTATTAGGAGAAGACATGCAGTATATTTGTAGCTGTAAGTTAAGAAAAATCTGTATATATCTATGTTTTTCTATCCACTGAAGGAAGAATCACCTCTCTTCCTTATCAAATCTGATGCATCAGATAAATACCTCTCTTTCCTCTTAAATGATAATGACATAGTACAAATACTCTCCTATCATATAAAAAGACATATGCCTACCTCTCTTTTTCCTTGTAATGTTTCATCACCTGTAGTGATTTCAAAATCACAAGATAAATTTTGTATTATTTTTGATGGGTTAGGCAGCATTAAAATGAGCAATTCCAATCTAGTGCTTTAATTATTTTCTCTTTTAATAGAAATTTCAGCCTTGAGCTACTTGTGAGGCTGTAATGTGTGTATCTTCATTACTGACTGACTGTTCTGTTGGGTTTTGATACTCTTTTCAAGGTAGTTGAAACAGCAATGTATTTATGGCAAATCAGGTCAATGATATGTTGGAGACACATAAAACTGTCTTAAAAAACATTAATACATGACTTCTTTCCCAGTAACTAGTGGTATGTATATATTTCTTACAGTAGAATATTCCTTGCTCTGAATGTCTAAATAAAACCTATGACTGTGCAGAGGAGCAATTTTTGAATGCTGCATCGGTCCGGACTATTTATTCTTTAAAAGTGTAATACTGTCTTGGTGGTCTACTGAAAAAGCATTTTCCTTTCCTTTTGCACTATTTCATAATATAGCTATAAAAGGGAGTATTACAATATTCTTGCAATGTAACTGTTCCCTGTAATTCAGTGCATATGAAATGCAGTCTGAAAAGATAGCATGAAACAAGAAGTCCATTTTCCATGTGGCAAAACTTACTGTCACTGTGGGTTTAGTTGTTGAATTTTGCATAGAAGTGTTGTTATGAGCATCTGTCTCAGAAGCAAAGAAGAAAGTTTTGTTATTCCTAGGCCTTGTACAAGTGAATGCAATATTTAGCAAAGGTAATTTTTTATTTGTATGAACAGAAAACTTTTTCATGACCACTTGATTCATATAAAACAAAGATGTGCATTATTCCATCTCAGCACTATCTGGTCTTAGTATGAACCCCTGGGAGGTATGTAAGAGAGAAAAGGGGGAAAAATTATAAACTGCATGTCTATGTGTCCAGAAGTTATTGCAAATCTAACACCCCTAACACCCCCCTAATATCATGTAATTATATTAGTATCTATTGATTTTTGTGATAGAGAGAATGCCAGAGGAATAGTACATGGAAAATGAAGAAAAAACAAGACAAAAAAATAACACATTTAAAAGCAACCTTGCTTTTATAGAGTGATAGAGGGAGGAGAAAAATTAAAGATGCCAAAGTCCTTACCCTTAAATGTGGTAGAAATTGACTATCTTTTCTTTCTCACACATACATTGCACATAGCAAATACCATACCAAACCTCCTTTTCCCCTCTTTTGAACTCCAAACAGGGTTTTACACTGATAGACTCAAGGCCTTTGTTGAAGGTAAGAGGCAGAGAAGCCCTAAAAAGCCCTAACACTAGTGGGCTGTAATGCAAGAACACAGCTCTGTTGGTATCTTGTTTTCCTGTGGATTGCATTTACTGAAGAAGGAGGCAGGATACACATGATTGGTGTTTGAAATGCAAACATGGCTCACATTGGATTCCTACAAGGGTCTGAAAGATTTGGGGATTTTGGGTAGCATGTGTATACCCGTGCTTCTACAAACACATCCAGAATGGATCCACCTATGTTATCCGCACTGGTTTTTACCAAGACCCTCAGTTGAAACCCAGTTCATAAATGTTGCCTGTTGGTAAAAGAAACACTACTCTGGAGCTGATAGCCACTGATTCAGCAAAAGCAGTTCACTGTTTGTTTCAAAATAAGAAATTTCCAGAAATATGTACCTCTGCCTGTAATGCAGCTGATTTCTCTACCACTGACATCACTTACTGTCTTTTTTTGATTTTGCTTGTTATGCTCTACAGTGTCTGACTGTAGTCCTGTATTTGGTCAAACTTTTACATTTTATACCCTATTTACCTTCTTCTTCTTATATGAGCAATGATCTGTTTGGTTTGGGTCCCCAAGGGCTGTGGCTAATGCTGCTTATGTTTCATTCAGTCAGTCTTCCTCCCTTGCTGGAAACACTTTTCTCTTCATGCTCATAGAAATGCACATATATTTAATAAATAGTCAAGTGCAATTAATTCTGAGTCATATATGGGGCTTCATTTCTCCAGTTATCTTTTTGTTTAGAAATATCTTCAACAGGGATTATTTGATACTTTGTTTTTTTCATAATTTTCCTCTCAGTCTTATACCCTCAATTTCCTCTTTCAGATGCTCATTTAAACTTTAAAAATATGGGGTAACATGCAGGAGGTGACCAGGTAACAATACATTTCTATGGCACAACTCTGCATACCTAGTAGTCTTCATAGTTAATTCCAGTTAATATATTTTCTGTTGGAAGTCATACCCAGGTGATACTTTAATGAAAGGAATTCTCTTGCAACAGCTGTAAACAAATAAACAAAAGGTCCCAATAATAAATCATTGAGATGATCTTACATGTTAGCTAAATGTTTATCTTTTTCCCCCACTTAGACTGTCATGAAGGAGAGAAATAGGAACATGATAGATTGTAAAACATTGCAGAGGACAACATGTACAAGCAGTTTAGTTACGTTTTTCTACAGCCCTTCTTTCTGCTGCACTTCTAGGCAAGTAGTTCGATCTCAAGCAGAGAAAAAAGTAATTTTGTCAGCTCCTGTGGACCAAATTCCAGCCTCAAGCCAACTTGTGCCTCTTTGAGCTGGGGTTCATGTGGTCTGAATCAAGGATGGCAGAAGCAGCAGCCTCCTCTTCCTGTTTCTGGGCAAAAGATGAATGGATGTGGTACCGGATGAAAGGCAATACTGAATCTAATGGAATTAGTTTAAGGGGAAAGCCCCACCCAAAAGAATTTTATTTGTCTCCCAGCTATAAATGAAATTCATTTGTTTTGCACTTCCTGACAGATTTAAATGTGTCAAAACATTAGGGTCATGAAGGTGGGTGGTTTGTATTGGCAACTGTGGTTTTTTGTGGCACACTGGTTTAAATCAGCAGATTTCAAACAGATTTTGTCTTGAAGTTTAGGACAGAATTGAGCTCAATTTTCATGAAGAGAGTTGTGGTGTGTGAACAGATTTATATGGTTGGTCAGTAGCTGGAAGCAAGGCCATTAATGTTTGAATGTCTCTGGATGTTATCTGGGAAACTGAAAAAGCAATTAAGTATTTAGAGAGATATTTAAGGGACAAAAATTAAACCAAATACAAAATTAAGGCTTAGGAAATTTAGTGATGCAAGGCAAGAAGACTGATGAATTGTTTGAGGAGAAAGCTGCAGTAGAGTGGGAAAATACTGTTTAGAGAACTTGAGAATTAAACTGAATAAAGTTGAGATCAGCCAGACAACTCCAAGCCCTTCATCTTTAAAGCAGTTATAGGTTAAGGGTGCAAGTGCTAGGCATTTTTCCTGTATCAACAAGAGATTCAATCATTTAAATTTGGCAGAGGTAAAGATGTGCTAATTAAATGCATGCCTTGCATCAGCTGAAGATTATGAGCTTATCTGTGAAAATTGTAACATAATGTATAAGGACAAGGAGTAAAACTGGATATATTGTTGGTATTTGCATATCAAATGCAAACTGGACATTTGGTATCACATGGGATTTCTAGCATATCGATAAACTACAAGATGAAAGAGAAACACAAGGCTGCTGGTTGAGTTGGATTCACCTATTCATAAGTTATGTTTATGTAATGGCTAGTGGCAAGGAATGAATATATATTTATTTTGCTTGTTTGTGTTTGAGTGTGCATGTAGTTACAGCTTGTTTTGTTGACAAGTACTAAAAGCTGTGGTACTTTACCTCTGAGTTTTAGGTTCCAATAAGGTGCAAAAACTAGATCTTTAAGGGGAACTTAAAATACACTTTTTCTCCGGGGATATTAATGATCTAGATTTATGATGTATATAATTTATAGAAGTACATATGTATGAAATGCTTCAACTACACTGCTCACAGAAATTTCTAATTATAGCATACAATGAGTACCTAAATTTTTGAATGCTATGCTCCGATTTTTTATACTGAAAACATTTTGTTTAAGGAAAACTTCTCTTATACTAAAACTGATGAACTCATTGTAGCAACTTTACTTAGTCTCCATAACATTTATAAATGCATTTACACTATGAGTCTTTTTTATATTGGGATGTTATGGTACATACATTCAGCTATCTAGGTCAAATAATATTAGTTATTTATATTTAATAGGTTTAAAAAGAGTTTGAGCATTTGGTGTGTGTACATTTTTCCTGAGGTAACAAGCTGAATGGCAGTGCAGATACCGGGTGGGTCTACTGGTTGTCATGGCACTCGGTGCAAAGGAGCAGAGCTATCTCAGCCCCATGCTGAGGGAATTAAAAATGAAAATGAGAAAGATTAGGTAATGTAATGTTGGTTTTTCTTGTAATTTCTGCTTCCTCTGAGAAAAACAAATGCAATAATTTTAATGAGGAAAAAATATCTTTCAGATACTCTCAGTATTTCGAGATGTCAGCATTTTGTGTGACAGTTTATTTCTAGCTTGACCGCATTTCTGTTTATAAACCATCACTAGAGGTTTATATTGGAAGGAGATGATGCTCCAGATGATATGTGCACACTGCCTATAGTCATACTCTAGAAACTAGCCAGATTTAACTCAGATATGTAAATAAGATTACTTCTATACTCAGTGGTGTTTTACTCTCAGTCTGTCTGCCCCCTTCTGTGACTTCCCTCACGCCAGCACAACCACCCAAAGCATCTCCAGAAGTTGCTCCCACGCTGTAGCTGGTGCTGTGTGACATGTGTAGTATGTGGGGGGCTCCAGCCCCCTCACCTTCCTGCTGCTGCTCAGCCCTGGGTGCAGCTCAAACCAGACACTGCACTCTGCATGCACACTGTTGTTTTCTTGCCCCTTATTTATGAAGTGCACTTAAAGGAGCCTCAAATGATATTCACTAATTTTTAGTAATCCCTCAAGAGACACGCATGGGTATCATGAAGGGAAGAAGAGTTTTGGGCTCAGTCTCCAGTGGAGTGGGGTGGGGAAGTGTGGAGAGCTAGCTGTTTGCTGATCATGTGTCCTGTGGAAGCTTTGGTCAGCATGAAAGCCTTTTTTTTTTAATCAGCTGGGGACCAGTTGCCAAAGAGTAGGTATAACCTAAGCATAGATGCCATGCTGAAGGCTCCCAGATAGAAATCAGGTGCCAGTCCAGAGGGCCTTCAACTTCCACAAATTGTCTGTTTTGTCTGCTGGCCCGGGTCTCATTTTTTGGATATCTGCTGTCCAAAACACCAGTTTTCCCATACATGTAGGGATTGCTGTCTTGATGTCACGTCATAGAACAAATAGAGAATAAGTGGGCTAAGCTGGGTGTGGTCAAACTTTTAAAGATCTTCATATGGCTGAGAGTCACCTGCTCCTTTCCTTCTCTGTGCCCGGTACCTCATCCCCAGAGAGTACCATCCTGGTCACTGTACTCCAGATATTTAGCAGTCTGTGGACAATGGATTAGGGCCAAAGAATATGGAAACAGTAATCTTGGTGGTTTGTCTACACTACTCTCATAGTCTCAATCTGCTCTGCAGTACAAGAGAATAAAAATGTTAAGTGTTAACAAGTGTTCAGCTCATCTTGAAATTACCAGCAGCATGATCCTACAGGATTTCCTTTTCCCCAGGTACATTTGCAAATTTGTATTTACATTTACTGGTTGTGAAAAGTGGTCCTTAGAACAGTTAGCATCATAGGGGAAACAGAATAAGCAGAGAGCATTCTATCCAGGATGCTGCCAGGCCAGGCTGCAGAAGGATGACAATCTATATTCATTAAAGATATTTAATAATTTTCTAAAAAAAGAAATGTAAAAAATAAGTCAGGAAATATGAATGTTATTATTGATCAAGCTTTTGAAGAGGAATTTTTCTCAATAAAAGAAACCATATTTTCTACTCAGTCTTTTTCTTGTGTTTTCATTAAGCAATTTAATATGTCTGAATCTTATTTTACGTTGTATTTCCTCTTTATTACTTTATATTACATCTCTGTGTTCAGAGATTGAATGATATAATGCCTGGCTAGAAAGAAAGTATGCCTTCTGTTCAAACGTATAATAATTTTTGACCAACTTTATGGTTTTTATTGGGGAAAAGTTATTAAAAAGCCCATAAGGTGTATTTGTTTTCTTTTTGATCAGAAACTTTGGTACTCACGTTTTTCTATTTCCTATCCAGAAATAAAAAGGTGCTCTGTCTGTTCTGTAAAGGCCCTCTGTTGCACTGTTAAAGTCAATGGGAAATTTGCCCCTAACTTTGATGGGAATGCTACCAGACCCCATATTTATAGCAGAAGGCAGTATTCATCTTGTTGTAATGGAAAAGATGTACATTTCAAATATCTGGCAGTCATTCTTGTTTGTTTTTTCTAACCAGTCAAAATGCATGTATCAGTGCTTCCTCAAGACAAATTAAAAAAAACCAAAAATCAATATAAGTCTTGGAGAACAACAGATTTCTAAAGAAAACAAAATTTCAGATGTATTTTTCCTTACCTTTTTCTTGCAGAGGTATTGCTGTGGTAATGACTATTTAAAAAAAGAATAAAAAGAAACAAATGCTCTGAGGAAATTTCTTTAAGCCAGCCTAAGACAAATAAAATCTCCAAACAAAAATCTCTCTTGCTTAAGAATCTTCTCTGTTGGATTGTGCACAGTAGTGGCAGAATGTGTCTTGCTTGTGCCATTCTGCCACAGCAAATGTGTGTGTTTCCTCAGATATCTCTGACAGCTTGATCATCTGTATTGTTAATCAGTGGAGGGCAAACCTTAGAGTCAAAAAAAACCTTAGAGTCAAAAATTTCCACCAAATTATTTGGGATTTTGCCTGGAACAGACCATCAAAAAATGATGGAAGGTTTGCTTCTGGGAGATGTCCCTTCATAGGAAATGGAGTTTCTGAAGACTGAGGCTACTTCATGTTTCAAATTAACTTATTTTATTGAAAGTACAATAAAAAATGTGGTCTTTTAATAAATCTTTTTCCTCTAATCTATTTAAAATCAAGGTATTTTTATGTTAAAAATCTGGGTATCATAATAGCAGGAAGAGCCCCACAAGAATAGAGAGATATGGCAGTACTTAGCAGTGACAAACAAGAAGCCTGCAGATACTAATGTGCAGCTTTAAAGTTCCAAGAAAAGCTGTAGCATCTGAACTAATTATCAGTCTTCTGTGGTATCTTGAGAACACCTATGGGACCTCCTAAACACAGTTAAAGTACATGAATGAAAGGCTGTTCGCACTGGCATGCAGTGAAGGGAGTCAGATGCTGAACATTTGACATATAATTCAATCACAAATTTGCTGTAGATTACAACAGGAATTGATTGTGTGTCTTTAAAAGTAAGCTTATATGATTGTTGCAGAGGGTATCACTTTATAAAACAGTGTCTGTATAGAAAAGTACAATACCCTGTTAAAAATATGTATTAATGATTTGGGAATCTGGAGAGATTCCCTCATCCACAATCATGGTCCTTTACTGAAAGAGGTATTAACAAATGTAATAATGTCTAGTCAAATTTATGGGTTTTCATGCTAAACACATATTTTATGGAGTTAAGCATACTTTTTATTTCTGTAAAAGAATGAGATGTTAGAAGACATTCTGTGACTGTTTCAGCAAGGAACAGAAAAATCTGGATCTTTTCCTAATTAAAAAAAAAAAAAAAGAAATATGGATTTGGATTGAAAAGGAAGATCATGCTTCTTCTGACCTCTGTTCCAGGAAGAATTTTGCAAATTCAATAATTTGCTTGTCTTTGGGTGGAGAGTAAAATCCCACTTCAGTTCAGCAAAGCAACTGAGCCTATACTGGAATGCTGTTAAGAATTTGTGAGGTATCATTGCTGGAACTGAACTAAACTGATGAAGTTACACAAACCATTACCATCAACAAAACAGCATCTAATTTAAACTGTTTAACAAATAACTTCTCCAAGAATACAAATGTACTTCTGCTTAGAATAAGTGTTTTTCCATTTGTTATCAGAAACTGGAAAATTATGAAACAGATGGTGTTTGAGCTATGAAATTGCCTATCAAAACCCAGTCTCTAGTAGCTACTCTGCTTTCCACAAAGAGATGGTAGGTCCTGCAGGTGGCCTGAGTTTCACCTTGATTTCTCATTTGTGTCTAAGTGCTTTTGAGTGTGGTCAATACCCTCTCCTGCTACTCATTGCCATAGTTTCATTAAATTCACATCAGCTGAATATTTACCCCTTCATGCTTTTGAAGGCACTCTGTCTGCCTCTCCCACAGGCAACAGCTGCAGCCTTGAGCATGTCATGTAGCATCCCATCCTTGAGACAGTAGCAGTGACATTCTCTCTTTCCCTCCCAGATAAGTTTGTTGGTGCCCCAAGGTGTTCCAGTAGCAGTACAGGAACTGGAACCAGAGCCAGGGGCTGGATATGAGTTTTGGCTGGGGCAGTCGGGTGCTCTGCTGGGCGGCCCAGTGTCTGCCTGGAACTGTTGCCATGAGATGGTTTGGACATGGCTATCCTGCTTGGGGAGAGTTTAATGGTGGGGATGTGAGAGAGACTAGTCCCAGGTCTGTTTTATTTAGGAGTTGAGGCAGGACAGAATAGGATGGTTTTCCTGGTCCTAGAAGCAGTGCAAATGTGGCAAGAGGTCATTTGCATTGTAGAAAATAATCTATGTGTAATTTAGATAAACACATTTGTTGAGGTTCTTATGATTAAGGAGCCAGATTCTTCAATTTGCTACAAAATGAAACCCACAAATACTGAATTGTCTAATATTTTTGCTCCTTGCTTGTTGCTGAAAGAGAGAGTTTTTGTCATCAAAATCTTGACAAATTGCACTACTTGTGGCTGCTTCTGTGCTCTGCAGCAAGGCTGCATCCCTCACAGGTCCCCTGGGAGCAGAGGCCTCATGTTGTCCCTGTCCTGTGCCACCTGGCAGCCCATGTGACCACCAAGTGTCATACAAAGCAAGTGAATTTGGAAACTTGCTGTGTGTAAATACCTTCCCGATGGCTTACCCCAGTAACTGATACTGCAAAACTTCTGAGAGGTCCCAGAGCACAGATTAGGCGCAAATACCTGCTTCTGTGTGAGCTGCTTTGCCTGTGCCAGAGGGTTGGTGTTTTATTGGTGGTTAAAGCTCAGTTGTGGAAACTCAATTTCCTCGAGAGGAAAGCAAAAAGCATGAGAATGCAGTAGGTTGGGCAAGGGACCTCCCCGAGCAGGGAAGGAATAGTGTACTGCACTATAAATTCAACAGCCTTTCTCTTTATTGTTTTTCAAAGTTAAATAAAATTATTTTTGAAGAAAACACCAAAGGACAAGTGTGAACAGAACAGTTTAGGTGTGCTTAAAAACACGCTACAAAAATCCCTTGATTACTTAGAGGAATAGAAATAACAACACCAACCAAGCTGCTGTAATCCATACTAGGGTAAAAGTACATGTAAAGCTCTACTTTCCCAGTTAATAAGATGACAATGACATTACAGGGCAGCCTTGTTGCAGATAAACTGATTAGTAAATGACAGTCCATACTGGTAAATGGTATTCTTGACATGAGATGATTTCAATACAATCCAAGTGAAATTCAAGTATATGGACAAGGAAAGTGAAGCACAGATTGTTGAGTGATGTACTCAAGGTCATTGAGGAAACATTGTCAAAACTGGCAGTCAAATTTAGGGAGGCAAATCCTTCTTAATAATTTCAACTACTCACAGATAAGAAGCTATGGATTTCCTTGAAGCTAGTTACAATGGATTTGAAGATTTTGGTTTTAAAAAACAATGCCAAGACCAGGTGGCTTTAGGCAATTCCTTGTGTTTAATTGTCAGTTTATTTAACCCTTTCTTACACCTCCTTTATGAACCTCCATTCAATTTGTAAGGAAAAAATGCCTTTCCAAGTAGAAAATATCAGTGTCTAACTTGGAAAAAGAGGATACAAGGTGCTGATGTTTCTGAAAAAAATTAAGAAGTGTTTTGACGTTTCTTACATTCCCTCTTCATATTTTTGTGTCTAAAACAGTCTGTAAGAGTTGAATTGACTTGACAAATACCCTCACTCCTTAGAATATCAGTTTATGCCAAATTACTGTTTAATGATGCTATTTCCTGCAGATCTATGGCTATGCAGCCTTATTTAACATAGTTAACAAAAGTTAACTATAAGACAACACAAGTTAACCATTGTCCTTTCATTAAAGATGTCTGTCTTAAAGCCTTAGATCCCTGGAGCAAGTGTCTGTGCAAGAGAACCTGTTTTCAGTTACAAAAGCAGAATGATTTTCTAAGTCTTTGGAATGAAACACTTAAAAATGGCATGTAAGTGCATTTGATTCTGTGGTGTCTAAAGACCAGAATGCAAACATCTCATGTTGTTACTATTTCAAGACCTTGCCTTTTTTAGATAGAAAATTAATTTCTAGAAGTCATGGAAATGTTTTATGAAGCTGGTGTTTGTCATCATAGAATTGAAGGGTTGAGCTGGACTTTGAGGTAACAAATCAGTAGAGAAATATCAACAAAATAAAAGGAGATTTTCACTGTCTCAGTGGACTCTGGATCAGGACCCTGAAAGTTTTATGTGTGAGTTTATTTTATGCATAACAGAGGCCCTAATAAGTTTCCCTGTAAGAGGTTTTTAACCAGCTCCAGAGGTTAAAAAGAGTTGACTTTAAGAGTTGACTTTATATGGTACCTTTGTACCAGCAAGTATCTCCCTCATAGCCCATCATGCCCTGGGTATTCAGTCTGGCAAGCACATGATGTGAGAAAGAGGGTATCTGATACATGAAATTATCCCTAGCAGCTATTACATTAATATGTTTGGTATGGTCTTTATTGTGTCTTCTAGAAATAATTTTCATGGATGCTTTCCTGGCTTGTATTGTGCAATACACTTTTCCAGGAGTAACTGAATATAACCATAAACACACAAATGTGCACACCATCCCCCCCTTTTCTTATGAGATCATTACTGTTACTGTTTTATGGTGGTTTCTTATAAGCTCCCCCAGGCACACTAGCTTATTAATTTTATTTCTGTAGTCCTAAATTCTTAATTTTATGATTTTTGGCCCTTATTCAAAAAGGTACTTAAGAAAACCCTTTAGTGAAGTTTCTGCAGAAATATACTGAATGAGTGTAATTTCAGGTGAAAGGAAAAGAGATAAGAAAAATGTGACTCTTACAATTCTGTGTCTCTATGCCTTACAAAAACCTCGACTGTGTATACAAATAACCTTCTTTTTTTAGAGATGCCACAGCAGTATAGGCTAGAGCTGTCTGGATGCTGCAGTGTAAGAACTTGAAAGAAATTTGGTTACACTCATCTTGCATTTGACAATGTCTGCCGGCCTCTTAAACTGTGGCTTGTCAATTACATTGGATCTGTTAATGTCTGGGTTTGGGGCTAAGTAATGTGTAATGCAATATTAATGTAAAGAGCTGTTATTATTCATTATCTATTTGTATCTTCTCTCATTAAATTTTATCACCTAATCAAGAAGGACAAATGTCTGACTATTGATCTAAGGTAGGAATCACCCAGTGTAAATTACAGATGTCAAATATTCAAAGTAAATGATCCAGGCAAACCACCTCCTGTTTGTTCAAGCTGTTTGCAGCAATTTATGAACAAAACCATCAGCAGAAGTATGAGCTGGTTCATAAGCAAGGAAACGTGCTTAATGTATCAGATACTTTATTTGTAATTAGAATCAAGTTTGAAGGGACCCATAAGGATAATCGAATCCGACTCCCTGCTCTTTGCAGGACTGCCTAAAACTAGAACATATGATCAGTTCTGCAGGAGACATGATTTTGGGGATTATTAGAAGATATGTAGCTGTGGAATGTGTTATTTCACTAGAAGGGCCTGGCTCAAATCTTCTCCGTGCCTTGGAGGGACCAGATTAATCTGTGAGCTCTGCATTAAGAACGAATTCCTTTGAGCATACTGAACAGTAAATGCAGCCCAAGGGAATCTGACATCCTTCACAGTCAGGACCAATCTCCAGTTAGTAACAAACTGCTGAGATCCAGCCTTTACATATACTTAGCTAAAGTCTGGAAATTCATTAGAACAAAACTTCCATAAGGATGTCACTTCATGTCTCCCTGGAGTATCAAGAGAAAAATAGTGCACTAACCATTAGGATCTAAATCTATGTCAAGCATTCACTTCAAAGATACATAATTTATTAGAACAATAGAAAACTTATTGCAATCAGAGTAGGGAATAAAATGAAGCAGCATCATGATTTTCATGGCCATACCAGTCTGGGATTCCTAAATAGAAAGTGCTATTCAATTTTCTTTCATTAGCAGGGTGACATTACACAGCAGAGTAAGGGAAACCATCAGCAATGCAGAACACCTGCCCTACACCATTCATGTGAGACATGGCAGCCAAAAAGATTGTGCTCTGTGGAAGAATATAGGTTCCTAAAGAACACTTAAAGGAGAATTATTTTGCATTCCCACAGTGCAGGGGAAGTGACAGAACAAGTGTAGAGTGCTTCACTTTGCATGTATGGCCAGCATTAATGTCACCTGTGGTTCTGCTTCTTCTCTGCCATTACTTCTCAATCTTCTCATAACTAAGATATTGCTGTTCCAGATTGTTCATTCTTGTCTAAATGAGGACAAGTCTTGATATACTAGCACACAATTATGGCACATTAGTTTCATCCCAGCCTCAGCCAACTGAATGCTCTTTAGTTTCCTGTGGCTGGCACTGGTGCCTAGCCAAGAGGAAGTTCTGTGCTGATGAACTTCAGCAGAAGTTTTGCTGTAGCGATCTGCACTGGACACAGATTGCATTGTTTGTTCTCCTATTAATTCTTTAAATTGTGTCAGTGTTTTTATATTCGGGTGTAAAATTTAATAACCTTTGTAAATGAGGCAAATTATAAAGTAACTTTGTACAATTAAAAGACAGATATATTTGTAGGTAAGTCTTCAAATGAAGTTCAGGAATATAAATTGGATTTCTAATTCTGTGTAATTTTAGACTTTGGTTCCACATTTGTAAAACTGGAGTACATTTCTCTCATCCATTTTGATTGTAAATTCTTTGAGATTATATCCAGCACCAGGCACATTTCCAGTTTTTTTCTGAAAATTTGGAGCAGTGCAAAGAAATAAATCTGGTTCATTGAGAACGCCCAAAAACTCTTGAAGTAAACAAGTTTTTAGGGGTTTTTTGGTTTTTTTTTTTTTTTTTTGAGGGGTTTCTTTGGGGTTCTTTTTTTTTTTTCTTTTTTTTCAATTTTGTTTTGTGGTGGGGGTCAGAAACCAGAAGGAGCTCTTGAATTAAGTTTCTGTGTTGCAGACGAAGCCTTGAACTCTAAAATCTTCCAGACTCACTGATTATGTGGCACTTTTCCCCTGTCCTTCTCAGTCAGTATTGGAAACAGAAACCGTGTTCTTAAGTTCTCTAATTTCTTCACTGGCCTTGTTTTCTGGGGTTGGCCTTGGGGACCAGGGCTTGGATGGGACATAATATCTTTTTAAAATGGTAGATTTTCAGAGCAGCTTTCAAAATGTCACAAAATCTCCATGACTTTTCTGATTCTATTACTTTTACTTTTTTGTTAGAATAAAATTCAGAGCACCACAAACCCTTCTGACTGCAACTACTACCTGTATTGTGAAAAGCTGGGGCAATGTTTATTGTTTACTGTTGCAGGAAAATGAAAAGTCTTTTAATTTTATTTTTCCTTAAGAAGTTCTGAGGGAATAAAGCACAGCTTGATTTTGTAGAAGTGCCCCATAAATGACTGTTTAGCCAGCCCAGTGTTTGTCTCAGTCTAACAATGGATGAGAATGCTTTGAAGAAAGTGAAGCATACATGTGCAACCTGAGAGCTGCCTTCCTTTAGTTTCCATCTCCATAGGTGTGTGGACTACTAGAAATCTTATATCCTGCAAAACATTAGTTACCAGTCATGATTTCTACTGTTACTAACTGCAATTTGAGAAACTATATCCATGGGAGACAAGATGTCCCTTACCAAGACAGATCAGATTTCAATTTTTTACCCTAGTTGCCATAGGCTTAGGTCTAAGCAACCCAAGTACTGGAATTTTTGATCAGAAGAGCAGCAGTGGAGCTCACTGCAGGTGTAAATATGGACAATCAACTTTTGGTTACCTGTGAGAAGACTGAGTTGTGGATTAACCATTCCACCTCCCACTTCATTTTTATTATATTTACTTCATCATTCTTCATATCAACTTTTTCAAAATTGAATATACTTACTCTGACTCTTACAACCTAATATACATCTCTTTTGTATTCCCCATGTTATTTCTTTTTCTGAATTATTCTGTCTCCGGCCTTCCCCATTGCCCTGGCAAATGAAAGATAATGATATATAAAAGACAATGAAATATAAAAAGATAATGAAAAAGTGAAATGCGTGATCAGTACAAGATCATAGGAGTGTACAAAATGAGCTTTAGGTTGGTCCACAAGATTGTAACTCTTGTGCTGTTACAGCAGTTAAAGCTGAAGTTGTCTAGTAGTGTGCCTTAAATGATAAGCTTATAGCAGAGAAGTTGTGTTGCAGGGTTACCATCCTCACTAGTTAAGGCAAGGGGCTGAGAATGCGCACACTCAAGCCAGGCCCCTGCTCTGTCATGAGCTGGGCAGGGCACAGAATGTGGAAGAAATGTATGTGTGAACAGCTTATGCTGAAAGGCTTTTGATCTCTGGACATCATCCCTGGACAGTTGAGGCAGCCTTGTGGGGTACCACAGGCTTCCCTGACATGCATCAGCACAGCACAATCATTAGCATCATCTGTATGTGTAAAACTTGTGCTTATTCAAGGAGTATTCTTTCCATCTATGAAGTGGAGACAATTCATCATATTATCCCTTGTAGAGTGTGTTATTAACCTTGATTAAGTGTTGTTCTCAAAGTGTAGAGTGGAGCTGGGCTGCCCAGCTCTGGGACTGGTCCTTCCTGCCTGGCCCTGAAGTCCTTGCAGAACATGATTTATCTCCATCCGTTGTCTCCTGCATGGTACCTAAGGAAGGCCAGTGTCTTTCCGTGCAGTGCCTAGCGCAAGAGTTTCTTGTTCAAGACTGCTTGCTTTTGTGGCAGTGAGTACTGGTAGCAGTAATCATATGATAATACAGGTCTAGAAACACAGGATAAAAAAATTACCCCTCCCTTTGTACTTCTCAACAAACCTGAGCTACAAAAACAGTTAGATGATTGAGTTGTCACCCCTTGGTTTTGATTTTTTTGGTCAAGCCTTTCTGATGAAATATAATAAATTTTTCATTAAGTAAGAGTGCTGTCAAATTTTACAATGTGTTCTAGTTCTGAATATTTTGGTCTCTTGTTTGTAATTCCTTATGTTTCAGATCTCAATTAACCGTCTTGCAGAGCCAGCATTGTTAATTCACACAAAGATATTGCTTCTTTTATTTCTTCACTGATTAGCTAATGTAGCTTAATTTCATTGAGGGGTATGCATGTTAAATGGCCTACTGCAATCAAAATGCTTTTTAGTTTTGAAGTTTCTTTAATGCTGTTACAAATGTGTTCTTTGTGATAACATGTATTTATACTACTGAAAATCCCTTCCTGTAGATCATTTCATTTGTGCAAATTGCAAAAATATAAGTGTAAATAAATTGTGGAACAATGCCATTTGTCATGATTTGCGAAAGCCAGAAAATTTACTTGTTACAGCCATAAAAAGAGAATTCACTGGAGAACTGGATGGTCTGGGAGAAGGATAATAGGCAATGGAGAACACAGGATTTCACAACCAGGACATCTGCACAAGTCCAATGCAAAGTTCTAGTCCAGCAAACATTAATATCTTTCCCACAGCAATCCATAAAAGCAAACAAAATATCAGAATGTGCAAGACATTGAATATTAAATAATCTGGATAAACAGTGTACTATCTGCCCAGAAAAAAATCCCAACAAAACTTTACCAATAACAGGAACGCATCTGAAAAACCTCCTTCTTGTTAGATGTTATTTTTCATGCCCGCTTTTTCTTATACAGACACTTTAAAAGTGAGCTATGGTTATAATGGCACAGTGCTGCAGGATGAACCTGACTATAAGAGTCATGACCTGTCTTCAAAAGGGCTAGTTAAATCTGTGCTATTGTGAGCAGAAAAAAGGAGCTGCTTCTTGGGTGTACAAACACCTGTTTCCCTGGGCAGACAGAGCTTTATCTATGGGAGAGGGATGCAGGGGGTCTTGTGTTTCAGGACAAGGGCACAGACAGAGCTGTGCATCTTCCCTTCCCCCAAGCCTTACTCTTCCCTGTCTCTGGAAACCAGAATGATTGAAGAGCAATAACAGCATCTGTGTCCACACTCCCCACTTCCAGTCAGCATCTGGCCCCAAAGGTCTTGTACAATTTTCCCTAGGGCTCATCCTTCAGTTCTTCCTCAATCTGCTTGCTCTTTCCTGTTTTCCCTCTTCTTCTCCTTGGACTTCTTTTTCAGATCTCTTTCATATCTGTATTATCCTTCAGAAAAGTAAGAGATAGCAGAGTACTCCAGACTATATGCTTTGGCTGGTGGCATAGGAAAATTGAAAACTACTGATTTTCTCTGAACATACTGGTCAGTACTTTAGCTTGGCAAACTGTTTAATGCCACTGTACTCTTTCTGTCTGGCTCTGTCAATAGTGGATTGATTCTAACAATCATTCAATCAACTATTTTATGGGCAGTTTTATGTTGGAATGAGGTGGATGTTTAGAATTATGGCTCTTAAACAAGCTTGTGGTTTTTTAATCATGCTTAAGCCACTGCTCATAATAATCTAGTAATGATTTTGTCCTTTTACATCTATTTACTTCTGTTCTCTGAACATCTGGAAGTTCCTGTGAAGGAAAAAAATAAGTTTATTGCTTAATCTGTTTCCAAGTTAGTATTTTACTTTATGCATTCTTATGTCAGTGACATCCAAGTAAAATGCATTCCTATTAAAAAAGAGTAGAATAGCACCCGATAGTTCCTAATGTGATGTGTTAGGGACTACTATGTTTTCATTTGAACCTCGATAGAGGACTCTGGCTTTTCTCTGACTTTCAGCTCATGATTTTTACCTTCCACTATTCAGGAAGCAGGATAAGTTTAGGGGGACTGTGCATCTTCTGAGATAGTTTATAGGGGCTTTTTATTTTCAATGTGTGCAGGAAGATCAAGGTCACAATGTATGTCCAAGTCTTCCATTATTATGGTGAAAGACCTTGAAAGTTTCCTTGAACATTTGGCTGGTTTTGAGAGCTGGATAAGGGAAAATTCCGTGGTAGGAATTTGCACTGTGTAGACTGGTCTCCAGTATTTTGGAATGCAAGTTAAGTAGTTGCCACTAGATGACAGTATAATCTACTGGTACGATACCTAAATCATCATTTCAATACATTATAATACTGAATTTGTTTGCACGAGCAGTTTGTTACATTTGTTTCGCTGGATCTAGTCAGAACCCACTGGAATTCAGAAAAATGTGAAATTATCTGCTTTAATTTTTTTCCACCCTAAATGCTATTAGCTGGAAGGGTAAAAATATTATCCACAAGTCCTGGGCAAGTGCTTGAGGAAAAAAAAAAACTGCAAGAAATAGACATTCCTAATTACTTAGATGTAATTAATTTCTGATTCTCTCCCTGAGCTCCTGGTAATGCTGCCTGGCATCTCTAGTAGTTATTTTCACTGAGTGTTGTCCTCCTGGCTTGATGGTGCTTTTCTCACATATTACTGTCTGAAGGGGAGGAAGAAGTGGTGAATCAGGTCCCTTTTAACTAGCTGCAGTATAGATAAGATTCACACCAAGGAAACACTGGAAAACTGGTGTAAAAAGAGACTGAAAGTATATGACTGTTTTTAACCTAACCTGAGTAATGAGTTTGTTCTCTCCTGCTCTTATTTAATGACTTGTTTCTCAAAGAGTTAAAGAAAAAGTGTTTCATGTGAAGTTTGACTTCTCGAATAAACAGAAGCAGTGATCGTCCTTGTACTCACCTCACTTGTTTCTCTACCTTGTGCTCTGCAAAAATATTGGATAATATAAAAAAGAAGACAATTAAAGAAATCTTTTTTGCACTCTTTTAATATATATGTTTACCTTTCTCAGTTGCAGCTTTGAGATTGCATTGCTTTTTCCAAAACATATTGAGCTGGGACTTAATGCAATGAATATGAGTTTGTTTATGAGACAGAAGCAGCCTTGCTGTTACTGATGTGGCTGGGACAGTCACCTGTGGGTTAGTTTGCCTTCTGCTACACAACTTTCACACAAAGCATTACTTTAAAAGCCAAGAGACTTTTGTAGTTTACTTAATTAATGCATCTTTGTATATAGCTGACATTTGTTTCTAGGCCGCTCAGCGCTGTGAAAAAATGAAGTGCTCTATCACAAGAGTCAGCTGTCATGCAGGTTTTCATTGTACCATAAAAAGCAACAGAGAATCAAGCCACCCAAATACTACAAAATAAAGCCAAGATTTTTTTTCCACTTTATAATTTCAGGTTTGTTCAGGCGTTGTGCAATAAAGAGAAGTGAATATCTGAGAAGTGGCACATGCAAATCCTCTGAGGGGAATGAGAGTTAACAGTACAATAAAACAGTCTAGGCAGTCTCCAGGAAGAGCTTCCATTTCCTAACACGATCTTTTGGAAGTCTACCTTTGCCTTCCAAAGGTCACCTTTAAAATTTGCCATATAATGTGATACTGATAACGGCAGCCTCCGGTAAGACCATTTTTGGATCAAAGTCCTAGCCTAGCAATGACACAGAACATTGACACAAATGCTCACCACTAACTTGAGAGAGTCAAATGTTAGCCTAATAGTCACATGAATTTATTTTTCTTTGTACCATTGTCTAGAAGAAGTCATGGTTCTGCAGATATCAATGCTACAAATGTATTTAACTAGAATCTTGGGAAATTATCAATATGTGCCCATCAAACTGGGAGGAAATCAAAAAATGAATATATTGGGCAAGAATAAGCCCAATGAGAGTTTACCCACTGACTGTTTATATTGTCTGCTTGCTTTCTGCTGGGGGCCTGTATTTGGCTGAACTGAGAGATCCTTCAAGTAAATCACTTGAAATAAAAGTGATCAGAGGTAAGCAGTGGTGTTTCAGAGTCTGTGTCAGAGATGATGCAGAGTGAATTTTTTAACTCTTGCCTTTCTGCTAATTTTGTCTTCAACAAGAACCTGTTAATGTAGCCTGTATTCTGCTGTTTATGTGTTGATTTTAAACCAGGTTCAGCAGAAGGGATTTGGAAAATGTCTTGTAGCATATCTGTATGTGCAGATTGGGGTTGGGGGAGGAGTCCTCTGTGCATTCTTGTGCTTAGAATCAAGTTACTGTTACTCCAAAGACTTTGATGATGTATGAGACTGAGAGGGAGTGAAATGCAGATCTGCATTTTAAAAGTTTTCTTTCAGAATGGAAAAAAAAAGAAGGGTCTGTATTTCTCCTCCTTGTCAGCTTCTCACTTCTTGTCTTCCATTGAGATGCCACAAGGAATTCTGTGTGCAGTGTCTGCAAGTGGCTGAAACAGGACAGTGATAATTTCTGTAGCCTCACGTGCACAGACTCTGCCTCACCCTGGGTGCATAAACAACACTTAGAAGAACATTTTTTTTCTTGAAAAAGTCTAGCACAAAATTCTGGCTTAAAACATATAGTGACTGCAGCAAAATGAAAATATTTTTAAGCCATAAGGCCACACACAGCAGAGGCAGGAAGAGGTGGGCCTTGGTCTCTGAAGGGCTACTTGTCACAATGCTGGGCTTTTCTTCTGTGTGAGCTGCAGCAAAACACCATTGATCAGGCAGAAGAAAGATGTTGACTGCACTAGAAGAGGGATATGAGCTTTGCTTGTGCTTTCTGGAATGCCACAGTACCAAGTACAAAGGATTTTTTTAACTTTTAGAAATGACTGATATTCAGTAAGTAGCAGTGGGGACTCAGGGCAAGAACTGAGGCAAGAATTAGTAAGTGGTGTGACATGATTCACAATGTGTCCCCTTGTGCATTCATGGGGAGAGCAGAAGTGCTAGTATTATTTATTTCCATGAACTGTGATTTTCTTGATAGCACTCCTGTAGGTATTTTGCATACCTGTCCTCACAACTCACCTGCTATTCCTGCAGGCAAATGTGGCAAGCAGAGCTTCATCACATGAAAAATGGTGGAGAGCAGGGTGGGAATTAGACCAACAGAATGTTTTCCCATCTTCAAGCATGTTTGCTTTTATGTGTGCGTGCCACCCAGCCTATTGAAGCCATCTGCTCAGCTCTAGTATGTGTGTCTATGGAACATTTTCCTCAGCTTCATCTTTAACCTACACACTAAAGTCTGAGAGAAAAAAGTAAGATCTCATGCCAAGTGATGTTTGTGGGGATGTTAGAAGCTGGAAGAGAACACAATCACACGGCCTTGACAAGCCAAGTGTGCAGGTGTGTTGGTAGTAATTGAATATCCCATAATGCTGGGTGTCACATCCCATTTTCTTGGTGAATTCAGAAGTGTAGATACACACTACTCTGGCTCATGTTGATAGGCACATAAAACTCATTTTAAGAAAGCACTTGAAGAAAAGGCTTGTTTTATTGAGAAGCTGTGCTGTATGTTGATACCTGTTGGGATCTGTAATGTAATGTTATGGGTCAGAATTAGAAATCCAACAGATGAAGAAGCACCTTCCATAACTTTCACTGCCTCTGGATTAAGCTGACAAGGCAGAAGTAATTCTTCTTAAAACAAACAAGCAACAAAGGAAGGAGTCACCCATAATTTAAAAAAAGAAAGATATTAAAAAGTAGATGGCCATGTTTCTCAAAGCCAAAATTCACTTATGTTGACCATATTGCTCTAAGACTTCTGCTCTTAGAGTCCAAGCCCTACTGGATCAATCAAATGCATGTGGGCTGTAAACCTTGGAATCAAAAGCCACACACAACCTCATGGGAAAGGCACAAGATCTCCCTGTTTCTGACATGTCATGAGAAGAAAGGTACAAGTTAAAGCACTGCAGATGAATGAGAAGCCACAAGGTGTAATTGCTGGTCAGTGTAATAGGAACAATTGGGGATGGCAGAGACTGCTGTGGTAAGTGAGAATGTCCCTAGTTTCAGATTATAAAAAACCCATAAAACAGCACTGCTGTTTCAGTAATGCTGCCCTGCATTAATATCTTCCTATTTATGCCTCCATCTAATCATAACAAAGTCCTCACTTCCCCCTTCTTCCACCCCCCTCCCAAATATTCTCTGGAGAATTGTCTAATCTAGCTTTAAATAAGTAAGAGTACTTTCATAATTTATCTTTGGAGAAGATTACTTGGCCTAATAGCAATAATTGTGAGAATTCTGTAGAGTTTGGGTCATGATGATTACAGACTGAATTCTGCAATTCTATTTATAAGGAGTTGGCCATAGACAAAAGCATTCACTGCTTTCTTGATGTTCGAATACACCAATTCAGGTGCCTTGCAGTTTATTTAGGTCCTTAAATAGCCATAATAACCTGTCCCTATATAATACTCACAGCAAACAAACCCTTCCTCTACTACCCTGCCCTTGTACAATATTGTGTGGAATTATCCTACTTGCCCAATGACCTAGTCTTTTTTTTTTTTTTTTGGCAGATGACTGATGGGAGCATAGATAACCCTTACTATTTATGTCCAGATATAGCAAGAGTACATAAGAAGGAGAGACATTTTTATTTATTTTTGTTTGTATCTCCATTGTTTTCTTTGAGGTTGACCAAGCCGGAGTTAGACTCATATTCATTACTATGGTGATGAAACAGTGGCTGGGCCTCCTGGTCAGACTTTGTATTCTTCAGAAGTGCTAAATGGATGATCCCTTCTCCCTGTAGTAGTGGTTGTTGCTTTCAGCAGTGATTCCACACTTTTGGACAATGGTCCACTATGAATCCTAAAACATAGACCATCTGCATTTCTTGCAGATAAATGTCTCTACACAGGCTTTTCATTGAAAATACCAACTTGCTGATATAATTCCATTAGCTGGCTAAACATCATCTACCATAGTCTTTCTTCTCAGTCTGCAGCTGAGGACCAAAACAGCCAGAATTACAGGCAGAAATTTTCTGGTTTAAAACCAAAAGAGATTGGGTACCTTCACTAAGGCCTTGATTCAGTCTTAATACAAATAGTATTTTCTTTCATCTCAGTGAGCAAGATTTGAGACGCTCAGAAGGATCAAGCTCTGTTACTGATTTTAATAAAAGGTTCCCTTTGGTAGCAGGGATAGCACAAGTTGCCTGTAACCCAAGAGAATGGTTCCTGCCCATTGGAACTGCAGTTCTTTACGAGTCTCAGGACAGAGTTCATGAAAAAGTAGAGTCTTCTAATTGAGCTCAAACTGAAGAAACAGATGAGTCTGGCCAAGGGCCAGTGTTTTCAGAATTGTTGATCAAAGATAAGTTTTATCACAGTTGGACTTTAAAAAATACTGACATCTCAGACAAAAATGAACTAAAACAGATGGAATGTGAGCCCTTACAATTTAAGCTGATCTGGCTTTTTCTTTCTTCTTCCCTTTTTTTTTCTTTTTGCCCTGTGATCACAAACATAAAAAGATGGAGGTAATACAGGTGTAAAATTTATTATCACTACCAAACTCTTGAGGGTCTTTAGAGAGCAAAGTACATACAAAACCTGCATTTGACCTTAACCATTACTTGTTCCTGTGGTGGTTGGGAATGATTAAGTCATTTTTAATGTAGTGGAAGCTGGGGTCATGCTCCACTTCTCCTAATGCTCTTTAAAGAACAAGCTGCTATAATTACTATAATAAATGTTGTAACCTATAGAAAAGTGCAACCCACAGCAGACATGCTGCTCACAAAAACACCCAAATTCTGCTCTGGGCATGTGCTCAGGATTGTCACTGGTTTAAACACCATAGTGAGTGTGGCAGCTGTTAGGAGAGCAGAAAAAATATGTAGGAAAATGTAGACATTTCTGTTAACTACATCAGACTTTTGGCCCAGTCAATTTCTTTTTCCATTAATATTGTGTCTGTAGAGTCACATATTAGAGCCTTGTACAGATTTAGGTCAGAAGGGACCTCTTGAGGATGTTTAGTCCAACCCCCTGCTCCATGCAGACCTAACTTCCAAGTGAGATCAAGCTGCTCAGAGCTTTTCTAGTTGTGTTTTGAATGTCTCTAAGGACAGACAGATTGCAGAGTCTCTCTGTGCAGCCTGTTCCCATTCATAACCACTTTCAGTGTGGAATATTTTCCCCTTATGTGCAACCAGAATTTTTGTGATCCGACTTAGCACGTTCTTCTTAAAGCCCTCTCTTGATTTTTGAAAAATGCAGTCAACTTCAGACTTCTCAAGCTACTATTCTTTATATAAGAGGGATGTCATCTAACAAGGAGAGAAGAAGCAAGCCAATCGACACATATCACCACTTAACACAATCTGGGATTTGAATTCTATATAGAAAAAGCCCTGTGGTACACTCATTATGAATTCTGGAGGAAAATCTGTAACCCCAAATATATTAATAAAGCAGTTAGTAAAACAATTACAAATAGCATACAAGCTTGAAAAAAAGAATTTCTTGCTTCATGAGTGGGGAAGTTGTGAGGGAGAAAAGAAAAGGCCCCAGTACAAGAGTCTATTGTTTGCAGCTCGTTCTGATAAGGGGTGAGCAAACTCTAATCAGGGGGAGCCACATGCAGGTCCTAGAAGGAATAAATTTGACTCAAAAAAAGAGCTTTATATTAAAAACTTACAATTTTCTGCTTTTTAGTTGGTTATTTATTTGTGATTAGAATTTTACCCTTCAAAGAACTGACTCTTTCTTTAGTAATAGATTTCTGCAGTAGTCATGCTAGTCTACATTTCTTTTTCCTGCGACAGTTTCAGGAATATGTTGCTTGCACACTGGCACAAGGAAAAGAAGGAAGGTCTGGCAAATCAGTGGCAAATGAAGAGATGGCAGCTTGCAAGAGGAATTGTACAAGGACAAAGTGATCTTTTAGATGGGTGACTGCAGAATAAAAGCTACGTAGATGACATACTGAAAAAAAAGTCAATGGATTTACTGTCAAAACCAAGAGACATGAGAGTGTGATTTTTTTTTCCATTTCTGTTTCATCTGGTGAAAAAAAATATCCTTTTCCAGTGCAGGATATGTGAAACGTGCTAAGCAAAATGAATTTGAAAAGTATTGTAAAATACACAGGCCTGTGCCTGACTAACACTGTATTTTAAATCACTATTTATTTCCACTATAACTTAACTCAAATTCTGATATGCTTTTTCTTGAAATTCATTATGTCAACATAAGTAGGTGCAGCTTATAATCACTTGGATGGTTGTTATTTTTTAGCTGTTTAATTCATTGACTCACATCCGGCAATAATTCATGCAAAATGGGCTCTGAACTCCTTTCCAATATGCAGATTTGTGTGCAAATGAGCGTTACCTATGGTGTTCATACTGAAGCGTTTTTCTTTGATGTACATTTCTGACATTCTGAGATTGTAAAGAAGAAAATAACTTTAAAAATTTTAAGAAACCTTAATTGAAGTTAACATAAAAGAAGATACATGGTGTTAATTGGTCTGTTTCAGGCATAATTTGTGCCTTTGAGACCATGTCCCTTACCCCCCGCCAAAGTGTCAAGACTCACATCTTTAATTCAACAATCTTTGTATTAATTACCTCTGGATAAGGTAAGCTTTGATTGGGAGTCCTTTATTGTAAAATTACAGTACATTGCCTGCTTTAAGATAAATAAATTAGGGTTGAACTTGAAAAAAAATCTCCATCCAACTGTGAATGGGAAAGTGCATTTGAGTATCAAATGCTAGATGAAAGAACGCTTTTTATCGGACTTCCTTACTAGGGGAAAAGTGTTTTCTTTTAGTTCCTCTTTTTTCATTGTTTTTGCACATTGAAAATTATAGCTTTAGAAGGAAACATTTGGGTCTTTGGGCTGCCAACACTTTTCTTCCAAAAGGTTCCTTTCTGCCTCATGGGATCTCAGCATTCTCCTCTGAGAAGAATTCCCAGTACCTGGTTCATTCATTTGTCACAGAATAATCAGTGAACTATTGTGATGGCATTCCCTCCTCTGCTGCTCACCATTCCCACTTCTTAATTGCATCTAGCTGACTGTCCATTAAGGCCAAACCTGATTTTGCTTTCAGGAATGGAAGGATTGAAAAGGGCTTTCTACCCCATCCATGTCACCTGGATGTGTTTTGGGGAGTGGGTGTTGCAAGCTCGGAGCAGTACAAAAGCAGCCACATGGACAAGACAGCTGCCAGCAATACAGGCAGCTTGTCTACCTATCCCAGAGGAAGACTACCCATTCCTGGCTTTGCTGTAATGGAGTTGCAGAGCTGAGTTTGGATGTTGGGGCTTGGGTGCTCTGCAGATGGTATACTTTTTGTATGGATTATACTGGCTGCAGTATGATGCCCTCACATATGCTTCCAATGCAACTAAGTGGTTTGAACAGCTATTGTCAAATGGTGACAGAGCTTTAATGCCCATAACCTCAGTTCTGGCCTCAGAGATGCTGGTGAGACTCTTTTGAATCTGTAGGATGTGCTGAGTGCCTTGTGTATCTTTCAGGGTTAATGCGCATTGTTCCATGACTGCTCATCTGAGGGAAGCAGAGACTGAGCTGAAAAATTAGGTGTGCCTGTGTGAGGGTGTTAAGGATACTTATTCTAAAATTTCAGAGCTGACACCTTAGGGATTTCAGCTCTACTGTCTCTCAGTAAAGATACACTAATTGCTCTTCAAAAGATTTGCAGCATATACATAAAAGACTTGAATATATAGGTCTAGTTTTTTGTTTTTTGCGTAATTTCGGGCATAGTCTTTCTCTTCCCTGCTGGGACACCTTGGTCAGTGCAGAGCTCCCACATGTGCCCAGTTAGCACAGAAGGTGTGCCAGTGATAAAGGGATGCTGGAGGCTTCAGTTTTGCCACCTGAGCTCTCAACTGCCTCAGTACGCCAGGTTTTACCCTGTTTTTGCAATGTAATGATTTTGGCCCTTTATTTGCATTGAAATGCACTGAAATAAAAGATACCCAACAAAGAAAAACTTTTGATTTATTAAAAGCTCTAGAAATACTGAGACAGCAAGACACATGATACCTATTCAACCCTCCCCTGCTCTGGGAATTGTACCAACAATATGTTGAAACCACTGTGGATCCTGACCCAAGAACTGGTTGTATACTACTTTCTCATTGTACTAGGCCACTGTGATTTTCATCCTGCTACGTTTTCCCATCCCCTAGAGGCAGACTTGTCAAGAAGCCTTTTGTCTGGCGCAGTATTTTCAAATCCAAACTCTGATAATTATCTGTGGTTCTGCTGCTGACTTGAAAGGCAATTGCTAGGCATCGAATCCACATTCCCTTCAGTACTAAAATTAAGAGTAAGGAGCAGGGGCCTTTCTGTGACTGCTTCTCACTCCAACACTTGAAACCAAATGCACATATGAGGCTGACCATCAAAGATAAATGAGTTCAATAGAAAAGAGGAGACACACACTTGGATCTCAGTGAAATTCAGTACAAATCAGTAGAAAGTGCAACACAAAGGCTTTGCACGGCAGACTGCTAATCAGAAGAGGTGAGTATTTTAGCATATTTAAATGAGGAAAGGGCATACACTAATCAAACAACATATTCCAGAAGTACTGTAAGGGAAAGAATGCTGCTTAAAACTTTCCAGCACGGATGGAGGATTTTTAAAATATAATTAAATACGATGATCTAGGTTTATAGGAAGATAATGAGGTAAGTAACAAATATGTCAAAACTAAACTATCAAATACTGTAATTATGTTGGGTACAGATTAGTTGCTGAAAAAGTTTCCCCATTACTGCACTATATCTGTCAGAAAAGCATATTCAAATAATAATGGGTTTTCTTTTGATTTGCTTTATTTAGCACAAAGGTGCTATGTGGTAACTTTCCAATAGCTTTCATGGGATGAATTAGAATTACATCATGAGCCTGCTAGGATTCTTCAATATAAATTGGTGTGAAATACACATAACTGACAAAAAATAATTTTTTACATGAGAGATTTTAAAAGCTTTCACATCACCTAAATAGATTGAAAGCACCTTTGAAAGCACTTTTATTTAGTTCTCTTACAGGCTTTGTCTTTCTTCTACAGCCTGTGTTGCTGTCACATCCATTGACATTTGCCTTCACAGCAGCAATATTTTTTGTTAATCAGTCAGGAAAGAGAATTAGTTTTACATCAACATTTAAAAGGGATATTTTCTTAAAACCTCCCAGGGAAAAAATAACTTTTACTGAGAATTATACAAAAGGTACATGCTTCCTAGGCCAACAGATCATTGCCATATGAGTATAACAAAGGTTATTTAGCAGTCATGGGTTTTCTTTGGGAATATTGCCTTCACAGAAGCAGTTCTCTAAGGAGATGAGCTTATTTTAAGCTGATATTCATTAGAAAGCTGCTAAGCCGCTAGAGACATTCTGGATACAAAATAGGATATCTGGCTTATATTTTCTTTTGCAGGTAATAAGAGATAATATCTGTAATCATGATCAGAATCTTTGATTTATTATTCTGATAGGTTGTATTGTGTCATATGATATTCTGAGATTTTTTTCACTATTTCTTTACAGGAGTATTTTATTGGATTTCAAGCACATGTGAGCATGACACTTGCAGTTTCAAGGCTGGTGTCTTCCTCCATTTATGGAAATAATGTCTCCATCTGGTTATTGCCTATATTTGCTGCAGTTGTTTGTCAAGGGCTTGAATTATCTGCTTTAGAGACAAAATCTATATTTTCATTGTCTTCAGTAGAAACTGGAGGCTACATACCTCAACACATTAAGAGGGGGTTAGATATAATCTTTTGAAGGCAAGAGGGGGTATATGTTTAGTCTGTTAGATATTTTGGTGAAATATGAATCTTCCTTGAGGTACAAACATTTAAGAAAAAACTTAACATTGGACAGAAGAAATACATGACTGTATGTATTAAACAGTGAGACTCTTCATGCTAAATACTGGAGAAAGATGATAATTTAATTGGATAGAATATTTGAGTTCAGAAAATAAACAGGAGTTCAGAGAAAGAACCAGGAAGATTTTGTCAAGAGTAAAAAGAATTTATTGAAAAATTGAGAAATGATAGTTTTAATTAAAAAATAAAGAAGCTAGAAGGAAGAGTGCTTGCATATACAAAATAATCTCATCTGTGATAAAAATGGAACAATCAAATCTGAAAGGAGACTTGGGAAATATATCTTTTCAGCTATATTGCAAAAAGCTTTTGGCTTATCATTTTTGACACTGTGGATACAGTGGGAAAAGAGCAGAATGGTATCTACAGGGACAACACAGTACAGTCAGGGATTGACTAAAAGGTAAATTCTACTCTTTTTCCTGTATGATTTGGGTGGCAGGATTTCACTGTCTGTACCCTCATTCTGCAGTACTTTCAGGCATGCAGAAAAGGTAGTAGTGGCAAAATAAAGGGAGGCATTACCTAGAACTTCAGTGCCAAAACTCTGAAGATTTCTGTTTTCTACACAGAGTGACAACAATTCTGGATCAGGGCAGGAGTATTATGGAGAAATAAAAACCAAAAAAGGAGCACAAGCCTGAAGAACTGCACAACCAAAGGGGGAATATATTGCTTCTCTGTGACTTTGGGTTACTGGCAATGACAGACTTCTCCAAAAGCCTTTGCCTTTTCTTTAATTTTCTTTTGTAGACATGGAGGTGCTATTGATCATGTACTCCTTGTGGCTTGAGCACTGCTATCAAGAGATAAAACATATATTTGAAATCTCCTATCTCCAGCTCCTGGAGATTTGAGAGTTCCTGGAGAGTTCTCGTCCTTGTGTTGCCATAAGTTCTTTCTGAAGGTCTCAGGGGCCATTTTGCCTCTCATTTCCTTGGTTTGCCTTTTGCCACTCTTAGGAGACAGCTGTGTGTTCATACAGCTCTCAGTTAAAAGGCATCTTGCTGAAGAGTTTCAGAAAGAGCAACAGGCTATTATGTTATCCAGAGCTGAGTATTCTAACAGGGTGAAGGAGTAGGGGCAAAGCACTGTGAAATTATTCTGCTTTTATATTTAAAAGAAAGTACTAAAGAGTTAGATTGTTTTTTTCCTCACATTCAGTAATATAATTGTTCATCTCACCATTAATCTAACAGAGATGGGAGAAGTGAAAACAAAATCTGTGGTATTTTGAAACTCTTTGCTTTGCTATTGGATAGCTTGTCCAAAAGAATGAAGTATAACTGGTGGAGCTGACTATGGAAGGTGGAGAGAGGAAGAACCTCAAGTTGGTTGTGTTGTACTTAACAACCAAAATTTGGTTCATTGGCAATATAATTATTCACATACACGCACATGATTTTTATTTTTGTCCATTTACCTCAACAGGTTTGTCTTAAGCCTGGACCTCCATGTATATAAGGGTTTACAGGTATAGGAATGCAACTGAGTTCCTTTGCTAATGTTGACAAGTGGCCACCCTCATTAGGGTGAAGATGAATGAGTAACAAGTACTAGCCTTCAACAATGAACATGCATGTCTTCAGTGCAGAAGAATGGAGATTCTTGGGAGTGTCCCTGTGTTGCCTTCTGTGAAATGTTCTGTGTGTCAAAGGAACTGGCCTTAAGATGCGAGCAAGATTCTGTGAAGGGTTATTGCCACACCCAGTAGTTTCCTGGTCTGACAGTAACACTCTTAGTAGCTTTTTCCTGCACAAAACAGAAAATCTGGTGTTTCTTGACACAACTTCCTCCCACAGACAGATAACCATTTGCACACTCTCCTGTGACTTAGCTGCTTAGAAACTTCTCCAACATTGCAGGATGATAAATTTAATTAAATTACCACCAGTATGAAAAAAATTTTTTGGCAAATTACTACGTGTGTTATGATGAGGTGACTCAGGATGAGATTTTCCTACAATATATTTACAATTAAATAAATTGAAGGATAAAAGGAGATAGGAAATTTAATGGAGAAAGAGGTGATTTTTCTATGAGTCATTCAAACTTTGCGTGAATTTGGAGACAATATCCTAATTCTACCCTTTATAATTATTTTTTAAATGTTCTCATAACATTTCACATCAAAACTGTTTTTACTATTGGTAAAAACCAACAGTACTGAGCTATGACTAAATGAAGATGCATGGGAACACTGAATGAGCATGTCTTTAAAGATTCACTTAAAAACTCTCTGATCTGCTTGTAACTAAATTAGACTGCAGCACTGTAGGACCTGCTCAATGGTGCAGTGGAGTCAGTGAAAAAGCTCACTTAGGCAAACATCTGTATGTAGCAATACTTTTCCCAGCAGTCACCAAGATGAACAGCTATTCCTCCGAATCACTAAATCTGCAGAATTCATAGAATATATTCAGCATTGATTGTCAAATCCAGATATTTTCCACTGCTATTTACAAAAAAGCATAAAGGATGAATGATTCATTTTCATGACACACTTCTTTTGGTCCACCTCCAGACCAGAAACTTCAGTTATTCAATATGTTATTTAAGCACCTGCTCCCTGAGTCCTGAATGATGCAATACAAGGATACCATCAAGATGTATGTTAAAACACCATTTACTTCCCCTCACAGTGGTGTTCTCATTTCTTTATGAAATATTTAAGGGGTGCATGTTGTTCTGACAGCATATTAAAGCAATGTCTTCTTTGATGATGTAATAACTGTTAACAGCTTAACGCTCCCATAACCAGCTAGTAATGGGAAGGGTATGTTGGATTCTACTAGTTTTGAAGTGATGTCAGCCAAAGATTTGCAGGATTGTAGTTTTCCTTAGCTTTTAAAAATATCTCCATCTGGC